>NC_045782.1:48319199-48923045 GCF_008692025.1 Phocoena sinus | reverse complement strand
GTGCACGGAGGGTGCTCTAGTGAACCCTGCATCAGATAGGACAGACAGACGAGGCTCCTCTCTGGCTAAGATAACCCCCAAAGCACATGGGGCAGGGGTCTTGGAGGGAGAATATTCTTTTGCTAAGTTTTATGTATTTCTCCAAATCTTTTTCAGAATTAGAAAACTCCATCTTAACACCGCCATCCCCATTTCTCTGTGGCCGCATCTGATCTTTATCGATATACAATTATAGTTTTTACCTAGTTATAATCAGTGTCCTACTTCTTCACTTAATGGTATTTCAAAGACACCTTCCCTGTATCGAGTCTTCCTTCCCATCATGTTTAAAGGCTGCATAATATCACATTGAGTCGTTGTCACATAATTCACTTGTTACCTGACTGCCGGACAGGTTGGATCTAGCCGGTGCGCTTTCTTCTGCTGCTATAAATATCTTGGTACTTCAAGCTCTTTTCTCCTTTTGAATTATTTCCCAAGGATATGGTCGGTCCCAGGAGCGGGATTATGGAGTCAAAGGGTCGGGATGACTCTTGTTACATTCTGCCAGGTTGCCCTTCAAGAAGACCGGGCTGGGGTACGTGATGCGCGAGCGTCCACCTGCCCCGTCACCTGCGCATCTTGTGCCTGGCTGGGGGTGTGTGGGATGGAGAAAGGAGGTAGCATGCAGTCTGGGCTTCTGGATACCATCAGGTGCCAATTTTTGGAGGTTACTCCATCCCTTTCCAGGTCGTGTGGTCTCCGACTGGCCCGCGTGCCCAGTGCCACAGAGCAGACAGAGGGACTTGAGGGCAGGTGGCTCTAGCAGGCAGGGCAAAATGGGAAGTGAGGGTGTGCTGTCTCCTGGCAGGGGCTATGGCTTCGGCTGTTGGGGAGGGGTGGGGCTGAATCAAGATGCTCATCTCAGCACGTGGCGGCCCCCACTTCTGGCCCTGCCAAAGCCGGCCCCTGCCGCATCTCTCCATTCACTGTCCAGAGCCGTGAGTGGGATTTCCCAAACCCCAGCTGCTGACAAGCCACGGCTGGAGTGAGATAAATGGAAGGGTCCTTAATCCCAACTTCTTTCCATAATTAAGTTTTGAAATCACAATTCGCTGAACCTGGTTTCAGTGGAGCAGATGGGATGGGCTCCAGGTGGAGGCCGGCCTGTGGCAGCCGGGCGGGGGTTGAGGGGGATTGCCAGCCCTGCCGATAGATCAGGAGAACCCTGCTTACTACCCAGCCACGGGGGTGCCTTGTTCCTAGAGTCAGACCCCCCCGGGGTGGGGGAGCACTGCTGGACGGACAACACCGGCGGCTGCACATGCTCTGTGCTGAGTCCCCAGCTCCGGCTGGTCTCCAGTTTTGAGGCCTTGTTCCCAGTATTTACTCCCCACCCTTGGACGGGGCATCTCAAAACATCCGCACCAGAACCAGGGGCAGCTCAGACGGTCAAGCCCTCCTCGAAATCATTCCACAGTGCTTGCCTGGTTCTTTGTTAAACTGACCTCACTCATTCCCTCATTCAGCACCTCTGTAGGGGACCCACGTTGGACTAGGCTCAGGGCTGGGCAGGGGGACACAGAACAGGTGAGGCCCTACTCTCAGGGAGCTCCCTGGCTGGGCCCAGGGGGGCCTGGACATGCAAAGCCCCCTCAAGCTCTGGTTCCCTGGGGCTTTTGGAGACAACCAGCCAGCGTCTCTCCCTCTTGAGTCCTGCTGCGTTTGAAAATTGACGAACACCAGAGGGCATAGCCCCACCTCAGGATCCTGGGCCACACCAGGTATGCGACATGGAAGGCCTCCCTCAGCCGCCCCAGTTCTTCAAGGCTAGAGCAGGACTCTCTCCTCACCCCCTCCTCTTCCATCCATTCAGCCCCCAGCAGAGGGGGTCCATGCCCCCAGGAAGCCCTGCCTGTTCCTTGCCCTATCCTGTAGCCTGGCGTCTGTTCCCAATGTTTCCTTCCTCTAGGACCCCTGCCTTTGTCACCCTGCTTTTGGAGGTCACGTCTTGCCTCCTGCCCCCAGCAGACCCCTTCCTACTCTCTGTCCCACACTTGCCCACCCGCCTCTCTTCCCTCATTAGCTCGAAGGATTAGAATTCAGAGCAACTTGCTTCTTTCACAAAAAAATCCTGACACCCTCTTCCTTCCCAGCCCTGCGGAACCTTGGCCAAGATTACAACCCTCACCTTCTCTGCTCTTCTAGAAGCTCAAATGTCCCCAGAAGGCCCACATTTTCAGTTGTTTATGGGGGGTGGTCAAGGGTGAGTATATGACAGGCTAGAAAGAGGAGTGGGGCCCCATCTGCCCAGGTTCCTGCCATTTCCCTGGGACCTGGACATGGAAGTCACCCCAGCTACCTTCTAGACAGAAATAAAAGAAGAGGGATTAAATTTCCTGTTTCTCTGGCGACCAGATTAGGGCTGTGGGAATAGCGAGGTGTGTCTCTCCCACTCGTGCTCTCCTAGGAAGGGGACAGGGCGTGGCGGGGAGCAAAATCTCCTGGTTCAAACCCCATCAGACTTGCCCAGCCACTCCTGCGTCTCTGTCTTTGTTCGTCAGTTTGGACCCTTCCTGAGCCGTGTCAAATCCCAACATTTTTACCTGCAGCTCCAACTAGAACCCTATGTCTAGCGATTGCCAGGGTGATCAGAAAATGATGGCAGAAACCAAGGACCCTGCAGCCAGCCGGGCACGTCCCCTCGATTGGGTCAGCTCTGCTCAGAGGCACCCACTCCTCTTTTTCCCCGGTTTATTCAAGTCCTGGTTTTGTGCGGGTCCCAAGTCTTTCCACTGCGGAGGCTCTGAGCCTTCAGGGGGACTGCTGGCCCCGAGAGTCACCTCACACCCAAGAGATGGTATCAACCGGGTGTGGCCAACAGGTGCTGATGGGCTGTGGGTGCGATCGCTTCTCTCATCTCTGCCCCCACCAGTTGAGACTCCGGGAACATTCGTGCCCCAGGGATGGCAGGCTGCGGGAATCACAGCCCGACTTTGTAGTTCGTGCCCCATGCACAAGCCAGGGCATCTCCTCAGCCATCCTGGACCCGGCCTTGCCCGGGATTGGGAATTGTGGACGTGGAGAAGCTACGACGCTGTGTGCAGGCGTTGCACGGGCATGAGCACACAAGACGCCATCACAGACCAGACCTGCCTGTTTCTATTTCTGCAAGTTGCGCCAGCGGCTGTTGGATGGACGAGTGTCCTGAAGACCCTCCACGGAGAGGGAATGCCCACGACCCACCTGTGGGACCCCACTCAGCCCTGGCACAGCAGGTGCTCGAGTTCACGGAATCAAGTGGAGTTGAAAATTGGCCTAGGAGGGCTTCCCTGGTGGCGCAGTGGTTAAGAGTCCGCCTGCCGATGCAGGGGACACGGGTTCGTGCCCCGGTCCGGGAAGATCCCACATGCTGCGGAGCGGCTGGGCCCATGAGCTGTGGCCGCTGAGCCTGCGCGTCCAGAGCCTGTGCTCCGCAACGGGAGAGGCCACAGCAGTGAGAGGCCCGCGTACCGCAAAAAAAAAAAAAAAAAAATTGGCCTAGGAAGTGGCTCCCTAGGGACTGCTCCTCAACAGGGCTTTTCACACTGTGGGTTTTAGGCCCCTGATGAAGTCGCCTCTGGTGGGGGGTGCCGGCGGCCCCTCCTACAACTTTCTCACTCACCATGGAAAATGGCTCTGCGGTCATTGTTGGAGTGAATGGACACTGCATGATGATTTTTTAGTAAAACTAGACATGGCCCTGTAGTGTAGGTGCCTCACCGAGGGACCCCATCCCTCATTAATCAGACAAGCTCTCCCCCTGGGTGAGGAGAGAGGCCGGTCTGTGAGTCCAGGCGACCTGGAACTCTTGGCCTTGACAAAATGAGCTGAAGGTGTCAAGGTCTCAAAAGTGATTCAGACCAAGAGAACACTGCTGCTGGCCCTCGCTGGTCGCTGGTGGGAAGGTACGAAGGGAATAAGGAAGGAGAAGCTATGTGGGAACAGGAAGGACCCCTGCATCTACCTGGGGAGAGGGCGGGAGGAACTCAGGGTGGGTGGAGCTCAGTCGTGGAGGCTGGGTCCGGCCCAGGGGAGGGTAGGTTTTCTGACTCCCAGGGGCTGCCCATTCTGAGACACCCAGGAGAGAGGAGGCGGGAGACCCAGGGGCCCCCAGATCCCAGGCCTTAGGAAAAGAAGGCACTAAATCCTGATTATAAGGCTTTTTAAATGCACAGACAGGATATTAGCGTTTAAACAGCTTCTATTACTCCAGGGCAAACTTTAAAAAACACAATATTTATAGAAAACCTCATTCAGCTCACCCTGTTTGCTCTTTATTTCTCCTGCAATTATGGCTAATTTGGAGATGGTTTGCCAGCATCTCTGCCTGTTGCTAGTCAATTATGAAGCCACCCACCGGCTCCCCCAGACTGCAGGGAGACACGAGCCTGTCTCCAAGCCCATCCCAGCTCCTGTCCTGCCTCTTCCTGGACAGGAGCAAATGCCCAAGGTGCCCCTCCAGGTGCTCACACATCATGGGCCAGTGCCCTTTCTCCCTGAGCCATCTGTCTGACCCTTCAGTCTGTCCTGGGAGCCCATTTTCCGAGGTCCGGCTCTGGAGGAAGAGGTGGGGAGGTGTTCGCCCCTGCAGGGCTCCCAGCCGCTGAAGCTCCTGGACCCCGGCCTTGCACATGGCTGCCCTTGTGTGTCTCTGAGCTGAGCCCAGCAATGCTGAGCCTGGGACAAGGCCGGCAGTGGGTCCTCTGCCTGCTCTGGGCTGCAGCCCCATCAGTCCCGGAGCCACACTGCACCTCTGGCCCTAGTCCTGGACCTGTGCAGGAGGCAGCTCTGTAAGTAGCCCTGCTCCTTCTCTGACACAGGCGCCCTGCTCCCCAAGGGCACGCCACCACCAACAACCTCCCTCTTTCTTTTATCCATCCCACAAATATTTGCCAAGATCCTCCTTTCCTAGGGCACAGCTAGAACACCGCTCAGACACACCTGCCCACATGGGGTTCCCAGTCTGGGGGGCCGTGCATGAGAAAGGAAGAATGGCAGGGCTCAGGGAAGACCAGGTGGATCCCCCCTGGTGCACAGGGTTGGACATCAGACATGGGCCGGGCAGGGGTGGGGGGGGAGACCCAGCGTGAGCACACACCCTGAGGCGGCGGGTGCAGGAAAGCATTTGGGGGCCAGAGCAAGAGCCGGTTCCAGTCCTGGCTCTGCCAAGGGGTGCTGTGGGACACCGGGCACAGCCTTCCAGCCTGAGCGTCCTCCCTGCCCAGTGGTACCTGCACACCCTGTAGGGGTGGCGAAGAAAGCCCTGTGGACCCTGGCTCCCAGCAGCTGAGGCAGACAGCTGTGTGGGCCTCCTCCCACAGCAGTGGGGCAGAGGAGGGTGCTGTGGTCACAAGCAGAGCCCAGGGAGGTGAGGAAAACAAAATGTCCTCCTGTCCCGGGGTCACCCTGTCTTGCTGCTGAATGTCCCTTCTCCCCCTGTTCTGGGCACGGAACATGCAAACCATCTCTGCTTCTCAACCTGCACAGTGGCGTGGTGATCCATCCTACAGAGAGCCACCTGAGGCTCAGAGAAGTGTGTTGACTCACTGAGGTCACACAGCTGTTGAGCAACAGAGCTGGATTCCAGGCCAGGCCCCAGCATTGGGCCCTCTGCCCAGACCTTGCCCTCCCACCCCAGGCCCTCTGTCTCCCCTCCTTGGTGACAGCCCTTCTCCAGGTGGAGTCACCAGGCAGACGATCCAAAGACAGAGATGCCCCCGAAGCAGGAGGGGGGCCTCTCTCATGGAGCAGGGGTGAACTTCCACACTCACCCCACCGAGGGGAATCCTGGTGGCCAGGCTGGAAGGGCCAGGGATGGCAGTCCCTCCTGCACCCAACCAACCCCAGCTTCGCCATGGCCGGGTCCTTCATAATGAGTATGGAGACCATGGGCCTCAACTTTGTCAGTTTTAAAATGGGAGCAATGATATGTCCAATGCCTCCTTGAAAAGTTGTGTCCAAGCCATGGGAAAACAGGTGGTCAACTGTGTGACCCTCGGCTCAGAGGAGTGGGGAGCCCTGTGGAGCTTCTGCTTCAGAGGACACCCCCTGACCAGGCCCCACTCTGCTTCTTGGCAAAAGACTCATTCATTCATTCCAGCATGCAAGGTTCCTGCAGTCCCTGGCAAGTGGTAATTATAGGGTGGGCACCAGAAACAAGAGTTGAGCGAGACCAAGCAGGGTCTTGGAGGGAGCTGCTGGTGGAGGGGAGATGGTGGAGTAAATGGGTAATGGCAGTTCCCTCAGATGACTGTATGGGGGCACAGTGGAGGGAACAACACCCCACTGTGGGGTGGTCAGGGAGGGCTTCCTGGAGGTGGTGACGTCTAAGCTGCTTCTCACTTGACATGCTGCAGCCCTTCATGTCTCTGCCCACAGGCTCACCCTGAAGGGAAGGTAGGAGCCAGCTGGGTGGTGGGGAGCATGGAAGAGAGGTGTTTTAGGAGGAACAAGCCTGGGGGAGGGGGAGCTCAGCAGATGTTCCAGTTAACCTGGAAACAGCTCAGCCTGGCTGGACCACAGGAGGCATGAGACTGTGAAGGAGCTGCAGTGGGTGAGGCTGGGACTAAACAGTCCAAATGTAAAGAACTTTGTGCTCCAGGCTAAGAAAGGAGGTTAGACTTGACCTGGGTGGGTGGTGCTGGGGGCTGGGCCTGGGGGTCTGCGGAAGGGGGTGGATGAAGAGAAGTTGGCAGAGACAGAGCCTGAAGGGCCCAGCCTGTGCTGGGAAGCTGGGGTTGGCAAGAATTAAGGGTGACTCTGAGAGTTCAGGTGGGTGGGAGGACCCTCCCATGATCTGTAGGAAAAAGAAGGAAAAGCTGGTCAGAAGAGAAATGAGCAGTTTCAATGTGCTGAGTCTGAGGAGTATATGGACACCAGGCGGGCATCAGGTGGACAGTGGGAAATGAGTGGGTGCCAGGTGGGGCTTGGGAGGGGTCCAGGCTGGGGTGCTGACTTGGGAGTTGGCGGTTTGAGTGCCGTCTCCCAAATTGGGGTGGGGACATGGCTCAGAGAGGGAGATCCGGGAGAGAAGACCAAGGGAAGGGGTCTGCCTGCCGTGCCCCCGCCCCCTTTCTACTGTGGCAAATCCCCACCTGGAGGTGAAGGCCAACCAGGGAAGATGAGAGGGGGAGACTCTCCTGATCAGGTTCCAGCCCTGCCCTAAAATAGCCTCAAAAATTCAGGAGGGGATACTCTGGCATGTCCCCCAGGCCTGGCTGCGTGAGTAGACAAGGACAGAGCCCTGGAGGGGAGGGGGTCCTGGGAGGCAAGATCCCCCAAGAGAAGCCACAGCCCCAAAAGAAGCAGAGTGCCCAGACCAGGAGAAGTCCCACGAGGATCCGGAGGGACCCCCAGGCCACAGGAAGGACGAGGGGCCAGCACACGAATGCCAGCCTGGTGCTGCCTGGAGTCAAGATACAGAGAGGAATCTGTTCTGCTTACCGGTTGAAGAACAGTGTCCCTGGGGCAGTGTCCCCTCAGGTTGGCCTTGAAGAACAAGGAGGAATTTACTGAGCAGACAGAGGCTTGGGCAGCCAGGGCACTCTCGGCAGAGTTAATGGTCTTTGCAGAAGATGGAGGCCTGGAGCATCTAGGCACACGCTGGCCCTAATTCTGCCCTGGGTGGGAATGTGGTCAGCAGGGCTCAATGGAACTCAGCTTGTGACCATAGCCGTGGGGCTGACCACAGCCATCCTGGCTCCCAGTGGCTACTGGTGGCTTGTCTGTGGCTGCCTTGGCCTCTCCTGCTGACTCCCTGCCCAGCCCACTGTCCAGTCACCCAGGTGCCCCACAGGTTCCTGCTCCCTGGCTCAGCCCCTCCCAGTGAGGCCCCAGAGTCTTTGAGAGCTTCCCCTGGAGGTGGGGACCCGCTGTGGCCCTGGAGGAGGACACTGCGGGGCAGGCTGCCCCTGGGCCTGGGAGAGAAGCACTTCGATGTGGGGAAGCCCACTGGCCAGGCCCCAGGGAAAAGTCCTCCCCCACGAGAAAAGCACAGAATTCATATAGATTTCCAAACCACTTCCATGGGAGCCCTGAGGCCTGTGATCACGGGAGACCCGAACTTACACTTGTGTGTGCATGCGAGCACACACACACACTCACACACGCACAGGCTGTCAGGCTTTTCTTCTCCCAGTTCAGTCAGACTTAACGAGAACCACTAGCCCCAGCTAATCCCCCAGTGGGGACCCTTCCTGCCTCAGTCTCCCCACTGCCTCTTCCCAGGTCTGGCCGAGACCCCTACTCTGATCACTGCCACTGTCATTTTCTTGGCTGAGAGGCACAGGGCTAGCCAGGGAGGAGGGTGGGGGTCTTCGGGTTGGGGTTTCTCCTCTCCCCAAGGCTCCTCCCAGCTTCTGGGGTTTGGGGGCTCAGAGCTCCGGGCGTGTTGGCTCCGGCTCACATTTAGTGTCCCCACCAGTCTCTCTGGGATCCAGTTTCCGTAGCTGATTTTGCAGCTCAGAGACGGGAGAGGGACGAAGGGAGCGCCTGAGATGTGGGGCTGGGGGCTGTACACTTGGTCTTGGGAGCCACCTGAAGTTTTCACGGGGGGATCTGAGGGAGGCTCCCCCCATGGCCAGGCAGGGGTGGGGACAGGACAGCGCACCCCATGCAGGGCATTCTGGAGCCTCCGCCCAGCCCCACGGAGGCCACCGAGGGGAGTCTGGCCTCCTGGCAGGCAGTGCTTCCTGTCTGGGGACGCCCCTGACCCCAGCACCATGCTGGCTGGGCCCTGGGGGAGAGCTGGTGCCAGCTGGGGACAGGCGCGAGAGGGCACTTTAGGGGCCGCGGTGGGCATGCTGTTTTCTCAACATTTCAACCCCAGATCTGCCCGGAGCCGAAAAGGCAACTCGGCAGTCCACACTTGGTACACAGCCAAAACTACATCATAATTTCGGAACCGTGGCTCCTCGCAGGCAGCGGCGGTGGTGGGCAGCAGGGTGGGGTTGGAGGCTGTGGTCCCCACGCCGGTGCCCAGGTTAGCGGGCACCTGCAGCTGCCTTAAGTGCAGCTCTCCTCTCCGCTCCTGCCGCTACCCGGTCCTCTCCCCTCCCTGGTCTCTCTGTGTATTTCCCAGGCTGTTCAGCTCAGCGCCTGCTCTGGGCTCGCCCACCTGCTGGGGTCCTGCCCGGCGCTCCCCGGTCCAGTCACTCCTGCTGCCCGGCTTTCTGCTCAGAGCTGAGCTTCCCATCCTGACGCCCGGCACCCCCACACAGGACCCCGGGGAGGCTCCCACGGTGTGGGAGTAGGGGAGGCAAAATCTCCCAGCCTAACAGATCTCACCACACCAGATGGGGAAAGGAAGACCTCCTCCGAGGTGAGAAGAACAGAGAGAGTGGGAGAAAAGGACCACCGTTTGTTTTCGCGGAAGGTCGCTCTTGGCTTCAGAGGTGGGAAGATGGAAGATGGTAGGAACAGAGGGGAGACCTGCCCCCGAGACCCCAGCCCCAAGTCTGGGAGCCGGTGGGGAGGGAGGAGAAGCAGCTGCCGCTGCAGAGGTACAGAGTGGCTGGCTCTGGGCGCTGGACTGAGGCCAAGCCGAGATGAGGCACTGCTGCAGCCGGCCCGAAGTTGAGTGCCGCGTGGGGGACGGTGAGAGGGTGGGGATGCCTGGGACCCCATGTGTGCGTGTCTGTGTCCCACAGCCGCCCTGCCTCAGTGTCTTCCAGGCTGCCCTCCCCAGGAGCCGCTGTGCTGCTGGGGGGGCCGCTTCCAGACATGCAGCCCTGCAGAGTGGCCAGCCTTCTGCGTTCCTGCTCAGGCCTGCCCAGAGCTGGCTGGCCCACATGGCTGGCCTCTCTCAGGCCAGGGCTGCCTAGGGTCACCAGCCACCTAGGGACCCAGGCCCCCCCACCCAGGCCAGGTGGGAGGCAGATCCACCTTATGCCTGAAGGCAAGACCAGCCTCCCCCCCAAGGCCATTGCCCCCTCTTTGAAGGAACAAAAGAAAGAGAGATGAAAGGAAGCCATTCTTTCTATGGTTCTTAAGGTTTCTTCCAACAGGGGAAACTGAGGCCCAGAGGCCGGATATGGGGATGGGGGTCCTATGCGTGGAGGGTGGCAGTAGGTGGCGGGCCTCCTGTCACCCTTGGGCCTGGGCTGGTGCCTTCAGGCTGGGAGAGGACGGGGACGCCTCTGATCAGCCCAGCCCTTCCCTTGCCTGGAGGGTGGCTTCTGGCCTGCTCAGGTCAGAAGGAGCCCCTCCCACCCCATTACGCCAGCTGCCGGGGGTGGGGGCACAGGGAGCTTTCATGACTGGCTGCAGTGGGGACCACCCTATCCGTGCCCCGTCATCCCCACCCCAGGGGGACCCGGCTGAGAAGGGAGGAGGCCTGGACAGAGAAGGAGGAGGTGGGGCTCGGGGGCTGGGACCCCCTGGCTCCCCTCCAAGCCCCGGCCTGCGCTTCCCAGGCCGGACGAGCCCAAAGGAGGCACCAGGACAGAGGCAGTGACGTCAGACTTTAAACCCCTGGGGCTGGCAAGGATGCTGGTGGGTATGGGGAAGGGTGGGGGTGCGGGGGGAGGGTCTCAGAGGGCAGGGGTGTTTGTGTGCTCTTGTTGAATGCCCTGTAACTGTGTTACAAAATCCTTCACAAGCCACAAACATTGGAGCATGGAAAAGATGTTCAGAGAAGGCCTGATGCCCTAGGAACCCACTGCCTGATTTCTAGCAGGTCTGATGAGCTCTAGGGCTCCCTGGGGGTGCCAGCACTTATGAGCTGGCCCGTGCCAGGGAGCAAGCCTGGCCGGAGGCTTCGGAGGCCCTAGAGCCTGCAGACCCAGCTCTGCCAGTCACAGCTATGCTCTGAGCCTCAGTTTACTCACTTCTAACTGAGGTGACAATGCCAGCCATGCTCCTAGGCTGTTTCAGCCTAGTGACAATGCCAGCCATGCTCCTAGGCTGTTTCAGCCTAGTGACAATGCCAGCCATGCTCCTAGGCTGGGTAAGATTGATCAAATGATCAGTGATCAAACAAGATGCATAAAAAGCCTGTACCCTCGTACCACTTGAGGATGAGTGATGGAGAAACAGGACATCACAGTGGAGAGGGGTCTCCCCGCCTCCCTGAGGCTTGAGGAAGGACCTAGTGACCCGTGCTTTTCAAAAGCGCCCCCCCCCCCGCCCCGACACCCACACCAGGTCCCTGGGTGTCCTCCTCTGGGTCCTTGCCAAGGTGATGAGCGGCCACACTTGTCGACACAGTGCTCAGGGCTGGCACCTGGTCACATTTCCTCTGAGTGTGTCCAGAGAGCCCTGTGGAACCAGGCTTTGGACATAGAAAGCTCACTGGGACCAGAGCACCCACCACTAGTGGTCTTGAGAGCCCGTCCTTACTTTCTGTGGCATCCAGCCCGGTCGTGTGGCCTTGCCCGTATACTTGGACTTGCCATCTCCGCCCTGGGAGACGGACAGCTCCTAGAGGTCAGGGGTTTGGCCGTGGCTGTTGTAGCCGGGGTAGCCAGAGGGTGCTGGGCACACAGCAGATGCCTGAACGTGTTGGCCAGAGGGCTGAATAGAGAACTTAAAGGCTGCAGAGCATGGCTGGGCTGCCCTTTAGGGAGGGCGGGGGCGGGGCAACCGCTCATGGAGAGAAAGAAGCAGTTTACTCCATGATCTGGGTCACTGTTGACAAGCCAACAGGCTGGAGGCTCAGGTCTGGAGAATTTGGGCCACACCTCTGGGATGTGGGTGGGAGGTCTGCCCTCCCCCACCCCGAGCATTTTGGGAGCTCACTCTTTCTTGCGTGCCTCTCTATCCCCCAGGGACCTGCCCATGCCACCAGCACTGTCCCTGAATAAGTCGCATGTCTCCTGGCATCCTCTGTGCTCTGGGGTGGCCACACTATCACCCTCTCTAGAAAGACTGGCTCAGATGGCAATGTCTCGTGGGCAGCGCCTGCGTTGAATTAAGCTCTAGGGTGTCTGCTATAAAAATGCATGCCTGAGTGCACACACGTGGAAATGCAGGAGCCTGCAACACAGCTGCATGCATTTCTGCACCCACACACATACACAAATGCACAGCTCCTTTCCTGCACACACGTGGGTGCACACACACTCACATCTACATGACGACCCTGCCCCCACAAATGTACCAAGGTGGCACACGCGTCAGGGTGGCCCCCAGTTGGCAGGCCATGTCCCCCACGCCCTGGAGGTCTTCAGTTTGTCAGCCACAGGGGGACGCTGCAGGGCCCCAGCATAGAGACTTGGCTCTGCACCTGGGCTGGGTGGTGACATCTGATGCAATCCACAGCCCTGCAGCTGGTGGCACGAGACACGGAGAGGATGCAGCACGCTCCGGTCAGAACGCCAGCAGTTTGAGTAAGAAATGATGAGGCGAGAAGGAAGAGGGTCTGGGAGCAGCTCCCCCAACCAGTGGGGCTGGGGAGGGCATTCTAAAGGCCACCGTCCACCCATCCAAGCTCAGCTGCTCTGCGCCCCTCCAGCACGGCAATAGAGCAAACAACACTTTCAACAATTCAGCAGCAGGAGGCGGGTCTTGGGAAGGGGAATCCCACTTCAGCTCTGAGAGAGGGGGAAGGCGGGGCGCAGAGGGAAGGCGGGCTTAAATTCACACCTGACCCCTCACACACCATCACACCCGGCGGGCTCTCTGTGCGTCCTGATCTAAAGAAGTGCTGGGCTTCCCTGGTGGCGCAGAGGTTGAGAGGCCGCCTGCCGATGCAGGGGACGTGGGTTCGTGCCCCGGTCCGGGAAGATCCCACGTGCCGCGGAGCGGCTGGGCCTGTGAGCCATGGCCGCTGAGCCTGCGCGTCCGGAGCCTGTGCTCTGCAACGGGAGAGGCCACAGCAGTGCGAGGCCCGCGTACCGCAAAAAAAAAAAATAAAATAAAATAAAGAAGTGCTGCAGGGTCTTCTTCCTGCACAGTAACATGTGGTGGCCAGCCTCCCACCGAGAGCCTGAGGAGTCACCTGGGCCTCCGCTTTCAACAAATGAAACTCCTCTGCAGCCTCCAGGGTTGGAAAGGAACTCAGCCATCGCCGGCCAGCTGTCATCCGTAGGAAGTCCTCCCTTTAGACAGCCCGTAAAACCTGCCGCCTGGACTCCTCCCTCTGATCTCAGTTGATCTGAGGCCACATGGAGCACACCACCTTTCCCTTCGGCAGGCCAGCCCTCGGACACCCCAAGACAGACCGTCTGGCTGCCCAATCTTCCCCCACCGGACAAACAGCTCCCATCCCTACAGCCGTTTCCCTGGGGATTCCCACGAAGCATCACAGTGGTGCCTTCCAAGTGATCCCAATGGTCCAGGGGGGCTCCAACAAGCTTCCACCTTCCGTAATCTGGGCATGTACCTTCACTCATGTGATCCAAATAACATGAGCTTTCGAGGCAACCACTTATACTCAGGGTGACTGCACCCTCCAGCTTGTCTGGGACACTCTGGGTTTACAGGTAACAGTGTCCCCAGTCTGGATAAGCTATTTCGTCACTATTGTAGACTAAATGTTTCCCTCCCTCAAATTCACACATTGAATCCGTGACCCACAATGTGATGGTATTAGGAGGTGGGGCCTTTGGGAGGTGATTAGGGTCAGATGAGGTCATGATGGTGGGGCCCCTGTGTTGGGATAAATGTCCTGATTGCTTCCTGCTTCTGCTTTCCATGTGAGGACACAATGAGAAAACGGCGATCTGCAACCCAAAAGAGGGCCCTCATCAGAACCCAACCCTGCTGGTACCCTGACCTTGGACTCCAGCTTCCAGAACTGTTAGCAATAAACAGTTTTTCTTAATAAGATGCCGGGTCTGTGGTGTTCTGTTACAGCAGGCCGGGTGGACTGAGACAGTCCCCCTAATTGTACTGAACTTACTACCAGTTAAAACCCCTGAGTCTTCCCTCTCTTACATTCATCAATTTAGTGTTTTTGGACCTCAGAGCAAGATTTTACATTTATTCTTTTTTTTTTTTTTTTTTTTTTTGCGGTACGCGGGCCTCTCACTGTTGTGGCCTCTCCCGTTGCGGAGCACAGGCTCCGGACGTGCAGGCTCAGCGGCCATGGCTCACGGGCCCAGCCGCTCTGCGGCATGTGGGATCTTCCCGGACCGGGGCACGAACCTGTGTCCCCTGCATCGGCAGGCGGACTCTCAACCACTGCGCCACCAGGGAAGCCCCAGGCACCTCTTGAGGGTCAAACTGCTGGGGCAGAAGGAGCCTGAATCTGGCATCACTCAGACCTGCGCTAATTCCAGCTCAGCTGCTGACTTGCAGTATGGCTTTGAGAAAGTTACTTAACTTCTCTGAGCCTCAGTTTCCTTATTGGCAAAATGGGATAGAATCATTTACTTTCCTGGATGGTTATGAGGTTTAGAAATCACCAAGGTAAAGGGCCTGGAACACACGTGGTGTTTGATAAATGATCACCACTATAAATTCAATCAAGGGAATTTGCAGTTATAAGAATGAAGAGAGAAGCACGTGTGAAAGTGGGGGTCGTGGGGGCAAGTGAATTTATTCACCAAGAAACCGGGGAAGGAAAAACTCCAACCCGGCAAGTCGTTCAGGAGTCTCTGGGGCCCGGCCAGCCGCGGGGACCCTCAGCCTCTGGGCAGTGACTTCCTTCTTGGCTTGGGCTGTACAGAAGCAGCTGCAGACGCGCCTCTGACCCCGTCTCGTTCTGCTCCATCCTCGTTCCTGCATCTCCTGTCCTTCCCTCCTTCCCTCTAATGCATCTCCAGATACCAGAGAGTCAGGAGGCTGGACACCCAGCAAAGAAGCCTGGAGATTTCTCGCTGGTTTGCCCGAGACCACCGCTTCTGTGTGCCGAATCCCAGAAGGCTAAATCCAGCAGAGGAAGAACAGAAGCCCCGAGAGACTGAAACTGGGAGTTGAGCAGCTGGTGAGAGCACATCCACGGAGGCAAGTAGGACCTCTGTCTCTGAGTGGTTTTCCCTTTATTCCCATAGACTGGCTGGAGGTGTGCCACCCACTCTCCGCCCCCCGCCAGGAAGGGGTGATTATTTGCTCGGGTATCAGTCTGGCTGGTTCAGGGTGGTGTCCTGAGCCCCTAGCACAGGCCCTGGAGCGCAGCAGGTGCTCACGGCACCGGCGTGGACGGGATCACTGGTGCCGCCCAGGGCCTTCCCAGGAGGATTTCGTGCAGGGGCAGGGGCCCTCTCAGTGTCCGCTGGCTGGGGTTCGAGGGGAAGGGTGGTAAGGAGAGCTGACCTGGGGCCAGGACTCACTATTTTATACTTTATAACTTTTCAGAAAAACATTTGCTGTCGAAAGTGAGGGTGTGGTCACTCCAGGCTCACGTGTCCAGCATCCGCCTGCAGCAGCAGTAGACAGGAGCGTGCATGTGATGGTAAAGGACAAAAGCAAAGTGCCCGGGAAGACCCTGAGCCGCTCAGGGGACACAGGGGGTGACCCTAGTGCTCAGGTGAGGGTGGAGGGACCCAGGGGCAGAGGGAGAACGGCCCAGTCCTCTGTACTGGTTTTGCCATTCTGGTCACCTCACCAAGGCCAGGGAGGTCCTGAATTACAACCTCGTCACATGGCGAGGGACCTCCACTTTGCTAAGTGGTGAGCCGATACGTAACCCTGCTTTTCAGCCACCAAAAGGAATAAAACCTGCCGTCTTTGTGGACCACCCCAGTGGATCCCAGAGACCCCTGGCCCTTCTGTTGGCCTTGAGGAAAGGCCTGCAGGATCAGAAGGAATCCGGTGTGGGCAGCCAGGCTGGCTGGCGCCCATGTCTTTCTGCCCATCCCCCCAACAGGGGCAGACGTCGGGGAGAGACTGGACAGTTTCTCATTTCAAGCTGCCCGCACAGGCTTTTCCCACGATGGGTTCTGTCTTATGCAGGTTGTGTCAAGGCCTCACTAGCTCCCTTCTCTCCCAGAGTGCTGCCTGCAAGCTCTCCGTGCCCCCTCTGGCACGTGCCTTGGGCAAAGCTGTCCACTCCAGAGCAGGTGGAGGCGGCTGTGAATTCTGAGAGAGAGAGATGTGTGTCTTGCTCTCTGCACCGTGACTCGCCTTCTGCTCCTTGAAACCAGATGATAAATTACTCTGCCCAAGCCGAACACGCCCGGACAGGCCTCCTCTCCAACCGTAATTAATACTCGGGGGAAAACACAGACTCGGGGTTTTTATACTTTCGCACAAACATGGATGCGCACACATAGGCTCTTTCTGTTGTCCTCTAATCCCATCTCAAATGTTTCATGTCCTGCTTCTTTTATGGGTGGCACAAAGCCACCCAGCTGGACACATCCTGAAAGCCAAGGGAGGCTCTGGGGACACTTGTCAGTCCCTGCGACGCAGAGCTTGACGGTTTGCGAGCTGATTTTCTGGAAAGTCGTGCCCACGTTGCTGGTACAGTGTAGCTTTGGCCTTAGAGTTCGAAATAGCCAGGGGTTTGGGTGAACCCTTTGTGATCAACATTTCCAGGCATTTCCCCCCACCCTTTGTTTTTATTCCCACTATGGCAGCCTAACTGATGCACTTGTCCAAACACATGTGTGCATATGTATCAAAGAGCTCCTGACATCTGATATTCCAAAAAAAAGCTCTACACTGAGTCAGGAGCTTTGCAGTCCCATGAAGCTAGACTGCTGACAACCCTGATAACGGAAATGCTCTGTCAAAGGTCGGGAGAGCCCTAGTGGGCCAGGCAGGGTCGAGTCCTCTGTGCCCCAAGCTGGTCAGTTAGCTCCTTTGGTGTGGCAGGTGGAGCCATGGTTGGGAAGGGGCTCAGAAACCCAAGCTCAGGAAACCCACACTGTCTTACCGGGATCATCAACTTTGCTCAAGGGAAATTCTCGGCATGAAAAGAAGCCTGGGCAGCATGAGCCCGGGCAAATCACTTACCCATCCTAAGCCTCAGTTTCCCCCATCTCTAAGATGGACCCTACAGTCAATGGGGTAACACGCTGGATGAGCTGACAGCTGTGTGAGCCCCTCGTAAGCGGGGAGATGCCGTGCACAGATAAAGGACTAGGAGTGCAGCTCCTGCCGTGCCTGGCTCAGTGGAGCGGGTGTGGGGACTGCGATTTGGAGGAATGAATGGCCTTAGCCTCTGACAGGTCCTCCTCCCTGCTCCGTTACTTGTGTTGGGGTCAGCGGTGACGCTGCCCCCGATATGCTTAAACCATGAGGCAGCTGGGGCTGCTGAGGGACTCTCGGTTCCCTTCTCCCCCACCACTGGGGGGTTTCTGAGCTCCCCACCACGTTTTAAGAGGCTTGGAGGTATTGTCCTGCCCCTCCCCCCTTGTTCTTTACAGTCAAAAGTTTCCTGAGAAGAGATTTGGTGACGAGCCCTTTGTAACGATCCTCTAAGAGCTAAGCTCTTGATACTGCAGATTCTTCTTAATTGAGGTGGGCAGTGGGCGGGCCATTCTCAAGGAAAATGAGACAATGGTGTTTGTCTCTACACTTGGACCTCTCACCCCCAGGCCCAAGATGCCTTGACCAGCGCCTCAGCCTGCCTCCTTCTCAGGAGCTCTGCCCCCTTCCACCCCGGTGTCTTGAGCCAAGAGTGTTTTTTAAGACACTGGACACCAGGCAATGAAGGACAGTGATCTCTGAGAGATGGGAAACCAGTGAGGGGAGTCCCCACAGCTTGCCATCTAGAGAGTTTTCAGGCCAAAGTGCAGGGACCCCGAGTAGAGCCTGGTGTTGTCCTTGAGCTGAGACAGAGCTGAGAGCTGGGGAGACCAAGTTGGCTGGAGCTGCAAGGCTGGATAGCAGAGAGGAGAGAGCTGGAAAAAGCAGGGACCCTGGAGAACCGTAGAGGGTCCCCGGTGAGTATACAGCTGAGTGCTCATCAGCACATGCATTTGAGGGAAGAACCGTCTGAAAGGATTAGAGGAAACTGTGTTTGGCACTCACTCGGGGCAGGGAATAGCGTGTGTCCTCACCAGCCAGACCGGGACACTTCCCGGTTCATGGAGCTCAGAGGGGCTTGCCTTGGTAGTAGGGGACACTGAACCTAGACTAACCATGCCTTGGGGCCTAACAAATCTTACAAGCAAGATCTGAGAGGATCAAACTCTTTCTAAATAACTTAGTTGCATCCCAGAACAAAGCTCAAGAGTATCTATAGGAATAAAAGTATCCAGCACCCAAGAAGATAAAATTTACAGGATGTAGCATCCAGTTAAAGATGACCAGGCATGGGCTTCCCTGGTGGCGCAGTGGTTAAGAATCCCATTGCCAATGCAGGGAATACGGGGTCGAGCCCTGGTCCGGGAAGATCCCACATGCCGCAGAGCAACTAAGCCCGTGCGCCACAACTACTGAGCCTGCGCTCTAGAGCCCGCGAGCCACGACTGCTGAAGCCCGTGCGCCTAGAACCTGTGCTCTAGGCCACCAGAAGTGGTAACTGTATGGATAAATATGTGACGTTTCCCTTATTACTTAAATCTCTTTAAAATATAACCGTTTAAACAAAAAACAGCATTGTAAGTTTTCTTACACATGCATAAATAAAATACATGGTAATAATAGCATGAAGGTCAAGGGGGGAGAAATGGAAGTGTACTTACACTTGTGCCAAGTGGGTTAACATCACCTGAAGGTAGACCATAATTAGCTAAATATACACATTGTAAACTCTAAAGCAACCATCAAAATAACAAAATAAGAGGTATAGCTAGTAAGTCAAGAATGGAGATAAAATGGAATAATAAAAAAATACTCAATCCAAAAGAAAGCAATGAAAGAGGGAAAAGGGAATAAGGGACAAATGAGAAAAACAGAAAAAATAGTGAGATGATAGACTTAAGCCTATGCTGGATTAGAGTTTGAAAATCAATGAATATAATTCACCAAGTTTTTAAAGTATTTTTTTTTAAGGCAGCAATTAGAGGAAAATGATCCTCTTTATTTTTCTTTTGAATTTTCTTTTATTTATTTTTTTATACAGCAGGTTCTTATTAGTTATCCATTTTATACATATTAGTGTATATATGTCAAAGTTTTTTTTTTAACAAACTAAAAAAGGAAAAGCATAGGACCATTTCAGTAGACACAGGAGGGGAATTTAACAAAAATCAACATCAATTTCTAATAAAAAACTGATAAAACCTTTCAACAAGCTAGCAATAGAAGGGAACTAGGAATAGAAGGGAATCTATGAAAAACCTTCAGCTAATATCATACTTGACAGTGAAAGGCTTACTATCTTTTGAGATCAAGAATGTCCATTTTCACCACTTCTACTCATTGTTCTACTGGAGGTTCAGTGGAACAAGGCAAGGAAAAGAAATAAAAGGTCTCCAGATTGGGGGCTTCCCTGGTGGCGCAGCGGTTGAGAGTCCGCCTGCCGATGCAGGGGACGCGGGTTCGTGCCCCAGTCTGGGAGGATCCCACGTGCCGCGGAGCGGCTGGGCCCGTGAGCCATGGCCGCTGAGCCTGCGCGTCCGGAGCCTGTGCTCCGCAACGGGAGAGGCCACAACAGTGAGAGGCCCGCGTACCGCAAAAAAAAAAAAGGTCTCCAGATTGGAAAGGAAGAAGTAAAACTGTCTTTATTCACAGACAGCATGATCACCAATGTAGGAAATCTGACGGAATCTACAAAAAAGCTACTAGAACTAGTAAGTGAGTTTAGCAAGGTTTCAGGATAGAAGATTGATATCCAAAAACATAATTGTATTTCTATACACTAGCAACAAACAATCAGAAATTGAAAGAAAAATACCATTTAAAATAGCATAAAATATGCAACACCTAGGGATACTCCACAAAAATTCACACATTATTGATTACCAGAAATTCAGTCACATATCTCTATAAATTCTCCTAGTGTGGTAACATGAGTCAGATTAAGATATCTTGGTTATCCCTCCAGTTCGAAGCCCAGACAAAACGTGAGCTTAAGAGGCCTCTCTCATGCTTATTGTCTCCTGGGTCCCACTGGGTTGCAACTACCTGGCTTTATAACTCAGAGTTAGTGGAAAGAGGGATGAGAGTAGTATTTTTTCCCAGGTTGGAGGAAATCCTGGACCACATTTCATCACTAGCCCCATGGAAGAAGAATACAATGAAAGATGAAAATCTAGATGGTAAAGAAATCAAAAAGGGACAGGGAAAAGATCTCTTCAAACCACTTTACTTATGAAAGTATAAAAGTCCTATTCATAGTGGGGGTAATTTTTCCACCACATTCCTTTACCTGCTTCTTCCTTATGGGTGAAGGAAGGTGGGAAATTTTGCAACCTAGAGGTTATGCTCCAGGTACAATCACCCACTGCTTGGACCCTTTCTTTAAAAATGAATAAAGTGGCCATTATAAAAAAAAAATTGCAGTACCTAGGGATAAATCAGACAAGAGACATGTAAGACCTATACACTGAAAATTGCAAACTACAGGTGAGAGAAAGGAGCCCCGGTTAACTGGGGAGACACACCTTGTTTATGAGTCAGGAGACAATACTGTTAAGATTCAAGTTGATCTATAGACTCAGTGCAATCCGGATCAAAATCCCAGTGGGCATTAAAAAAAAAAAAATCCATGCTTGGATTCTAAATTTAGGGGACCTAGAATAGCCAATACAACTTAGAAAAAAAAAGAACAAAGCTGGAGGGCTAACTACCTGACTTTCAGACTTATTATAAAGCTACAATAATCATGACAGTATGGTATGGCACCAAGGTAAACAAATAGATCAATGCAACTAAGTCCAGAAATGGACCCACACATATATGACAAGTAATTTTTCACCAGGCTGAAAAGGTAATTCAACGGATAAAGGACAGTTTTTTTTTTTTAAATAAGTAATACTGAAATCATGGGCTTTCCATATGCAGAAAAATGAACTTGAAGCCATACTTCCCACCGTACACAAAAATGAACTCAACATAAATCATAGACCTAAATGTAACACCTAAAACCTATAAAATGTTTAGAAGAACGGATAGGAGGAAAAAAGTCTTGGTGACTTTGGGTCAGGCTAAGATTTCTTAGATACAGCATGATCTATGAAGAACACATTAGTAAACTAGGCTTTATCCAAATGAAAAAGTCAGCTCTTTGAAAGGACACTATTGGGAGAATGAGAAGTCAGACCAATTAGAAGAAAATATCTGCAAAGCAGGGGTCTGATAAAGGACTTGTATCAAGAATATATAAAGAACTCCCCAAACTCAACAATAAGAAAACAAACCACCCAAAAAATATAGGCAAAGATTTGAACAGACACTTCACCAAAGGAAATTTTGGAACGTCAAACAACCACATGAAAGGTGTTCAACATCATTTGTCATCAGGGAAATGCAATGGAAACCACGACCAAACACCATTTCATACCTGTTAGAATGGTTAAAATTATAAAGACCGATAACACCAAGTGTTGGTGAGAATCTAGAACTCTGATCCTCACACCTGGCTGGTGGGAATGTGAAATGCTGCAATCACTTTGGAAGACAGCTTGGCATTTACTTAAAAAGTTGAACATACACTTTCCATAGGATCCAGCCATTTCATTCTTGGTATTTTACCCAAGAGAAAAGCAAGCAGGTGCCTATACAAAGACTCGGACACAAATGCTCAAAGCAGCTTTATTTGTAATAGCCCCAAACTGGACACAACCCAGATGTCCTTCAAGGACTAAATGGATAAACAAACTATGGTGCATTCATAGCATGGAATACTACTCAGTAATAAAAAGGATGAACTATGGATGAATACCACCACCTGGATGAATCTCAACATAGCCTGTGTGAAAGAGGCTAAACCCCACCCCCCCAAAAGAGTACATATGGCATGATTCTATTTATATAAAACTCTAGGAAAAACAAACCATTTTCTAGTGACAGGAAGCAGATCAGTGCTTGACTGGGAAGAGGGGATTGGGAAAGGGTGGGAGGAAGAGGTTAAAGGGGCATCAGGAAAGTTTCGGGGGTGATGAATACGTTCGGTGTCTTGACAGTAGCGACGATGTTGTGGGTATAAACATATGTCGAAACGTTAAACTGTACACTCTAAATACATGTAGTTGATTGTGTGTGCGTTATACTTTGATAAAGCTGATTGAACACCAAGTTTGCAAAGATTCAAGTCAGCAAATCACTGCATCATTCCTTAGAGCACAAATGGACTCTTTATCCACAGACAGATTCACCTGAAGACTGGTTTGCATGTTTCCACGTAAAATGAGACTCATTTTATAAAGACGGCGTGGCAAGAAAGCTGCCATATGTAGCCACTGTCCTTGTGGTTACAATACTCCGTAAGAGCATGAGACCAAGGCTGACTGCATTTCTCGGTCCCCTCCTACGGAGAAACGCACCGAACACCCGCAAAGACAGGACAGCCACTCCCTGGGGACCCTGTCATGCGTCACCCAGGGCCACAAGAAGAGGAGCCCTGATGGAAAGCCAGTGAGCGGGGCCCGCGCCGTCCTCCCCACATAGCCCCTGTGGTCTGCGATGAGCGGTTTCCAGGACAAAGCTCCCTGGCCAAGTCAAGCTCCATTTGGCCAACGCCCACTTCTGGGGCAAGCAAGGGTGGGCTTGCAGCAAAAACAATGCAAAAGCGAACACCAAACTAAATTTCCAGTGTTTGGCTCAGGAAGGCGTCAGACTCCTCCCACTTGACAGCGTTACTTCCGTTTCTGATCTGAGAACACGCTTTGCCATCCTTGTCACCTGCAGCCCAAGACCGAGGAGCCCATGAGAAGCCTGCTGGGACCCAGGCTTACAAATACACGGCGAACCTGCCTTTTCTAATTTCATTCACAACAAATGTACATTATGTTTATAATAACTTTCCCCCCAAAGCGTAACTCTGAAAGTGAATCTACAAAGGAGATCAGCTGCAGGCAGAAGGAACACAGGGACCCAGGGCTCAGGTCACACCTGTCCAGTCCCCCCATGGGGATCGGCATTGGGAACTGAGCCCCCTCCCCGAGAAGACCAGGCCACAGAGGGAAGTCAGACCACCCTGGACCAGTGAGCCTGAGGTGCCCTTGGTTCAGAAGGCCGTGCAGTTCAGGGGTGCACACCTGGGCCCTGAGTACCTGGGGCGGGGGAGGGGAGGGCAGGGACCAGGAAGGAATCAGCACGGCTTCCCTGGCCGCTTGGTGCTGCTAAACAGTGTCACCTTTAAACAAACTCCTGTCCCCTCATTTCCCTGCTGGCTCCTCTGGCTCCCCAGGCCTGCCTTCCCAGGCATTTTGGACAGGCCCATTGGGGGGATGAGCTAAACAAGCCACCCCTGCTTCAGCCTCCACAAGTCCCCTCCCTCCAGCGCATAGGAAACCCAGAACCCCCCAGCAGCCATTGTCAGCAGCTCCCAAGATGTTCAACATGCGCATATCTGTCAAAAACTATTCAGGAAAAAAAGAGAAAGTCTTTATACCTTTTATTCAGCCAATTTTTCCCGAGGCACTGTGGGCTCTCTAAGAAAAAAAAGAGAGAGAGAAAAAGGGGAGAGGATTAGAATTATTGTCGTCATTGCACATCTGGTTGCTGGCTGCGATTTGCTCATTGACTAGCCAAGTCTGGAAGAAGAGGCATTATCTCCCTTGGGAGGCCGAGGAAACCTGCCCACGGTAAACTGCACGGCCAGTGTGGCTGGGAGTCTACGTCTGATTTAACAGGCAAAGACAAAGGGAAACAGAACACCATGGTCCTGTCATCCAGATTTTCCAAACTCATTTTCCCTGCCACTCTGGGGTATTCCTTTGTGTTTTTTTCTCTGTCTTCCCTTTGCCCCAAACTCTGATCTGCCCCCTCTTCTTCTTCCTTACCCCCACCTGGTTTTGAGGTTATCCTCATATGGGGACTTTGTGAATTGTGGATGTGGTGTTTAATCCCAAACTGGGTTCCCCTGCTACCTGCACTGGTTTGTCCCCACCTCCCCAGGTGTCTCTCTGTATGGGGTCATGGTGCTCACATCTATTTTAATATTCGTCAAATGATAACACAGGGTGGGATTTCCCTGGTGGCGCAGTGGTTAAGATGCCGCCTGCCAACGCAGGGATCACAGGTTCAAGCCCTGGTCTGGGAAGATCCCACATGCCGCGAAGCAACTAAGCCCATGCGCCACAACTACTGAGCCTGCGTGCCACAACTACTGAGCCTGTGCTCTATAGCCCACGAGCCATAACTACTGAAGCCCCCGCGCCTAGAGCCTGTGCTCTGCAACAAGAGAAGCCACCGCAACGAGAAGCTCGCGCACTGCAACGAAAAATAGCCCCCGCTCACCGCAACTAGAGAAAGCCTGTGCGCAGCAACGAAGACCCAACACAGCCAAAAATAAATAAATAAAATAAATAAGAATTAAAAAAGAAAAAAAGGATAACACAGGGAAAAGTGGAAGGGCTGCTATTGCTTAAAGAGAAGCAAGAGAGTTCTAAATCTCACAAATACATGATTTCAGAAGCCACTGTTGTGTGTTGTTTGGAATTAGGTGCAGCTTCCAGGAGCTTCCATTGGCAGGAGCAGCTCAGAGCTAGTGCCAGACTAGCAGGGGCCAGGCGTTAACTCCTTTTATCATCCAGGAACCTGGGGCCAGAGAGATCAAGGTACTTGCCTAGAGTCACAAAGCTGATTCCTGGGGGCCTGAGGACTGCACACATGTGTCTGGACTCCTAATCCTGCCCTTTTCTCATTGGGCACTTCAGAGATTAGAAATGAGGGTGTATGTATATGTGTGTGTGTGTGTGTGTGTGTGTGTGTGTGTGCTTTTTCTGGACTTAAATTTTCCTTATGTTAGTAGTGTTTCATAATTTTATAGGTACATATCTTATACATCCATTTTTATTGTGGTAAAATACACATAACATAAAATTTACCATTTTAGCCATTTTAAAGTGAACAATTCAGTGGTATTAAGTACATTCACATTGTTGTGCAAACACCACCGTATCTGGTTCTAGAACTTTTTCATCACCCCAAAAGGAAACCAGATACCCATTAAGGAGTCACTCCCCATCGCCCTCTCTCCACTGTGTGTGTATTTCTTTTTTTAAACTTAGCATAAACAGGATAAAAACAAGTGAAAAGCTTCTAAAATCAAAAGGCAGTCAGACTGGACCTCTTTTTGAAGATGTAGAAAATCACCATCATCAATATCACCAGGGAGAGCAGGTAGATACTGTCAATTATTTTGCACATTTTATGTGCCAGGTGCAGGCACTACTCTTATCATCCCCATTTTTCAGATGAAAAAACTGAGGTGCACTTTGGTTAAGCAACTGCACCACCAGCAACTGGGGCGACCGGGTTTCCCTGGCAGGTTCCCACTGTGCTGCACTCCCTCTCACCCACAAACGGAAAGAGGCACCCTTCTCTGTGGGAAACGAGGATTAAAAGTGGAAAGAGAACATTTAATGCGTGGAGCCTGCTTGGCCTGTGTTAGTTTGTGCAAATCACGCAGGCAGTATTTCATGGGAAATCGCACCCCCAACCCCCAACCACAGCAGGGAGGGCCGCGGGCCAAGGTGTGGCTGAACTTGAACCACACAAGGAGAGGCCATCACGGAGGTGGCCCCCCTATAGCCTCTGTTTGTTGCTCGGCATCTCCCCCCACCCTGCCCAGTCAAATGGCAAAAGCAAGTACTTCTGGCACATGTGTACACGCAGCTCACAAAGTGACTCGATGCGATTGGAAGGCACCGTCGAATGAAGGCGTCATTACAAAACGAGATGGATCGAATCGATCAGCTTTCCTCAACCGCCGCCTTCAGTTGATTTGGCGGATTTTCTTATTGTTGTCTTTTTTCTTGTTTTTTTTTTCTTAAAGTGAGTTTTCCTCCCAGTGCAATTCAATTTGGTTCCATTTAATTCAATCCATCCAGCCCCAGTGAGAAAACACACACACTGGCTGGAGCACAGGTCTGGGCCAAGTGTGTGGGCGTTGGATGCGAGGAGTCTGCTCTGCTGGGCAGGTGGCTGCAGGGCCAGAGAACGCGGGCTAGTCCGGGATTGGGGGTGGGGCACTTCCTTCCTGCCTGTCCTTGCCTTTCCTCCACCGAAACAACTCCCAAGATCCCTCTCCTTTACCCACTGTGTCCAACCCACAGATTTCCTCTAAGCGCCAGGGAAGCTTCTGGCCCTGAATTCCCCATCTTTGGGCGACATCAGCACAGATCAGGGCTGGCAAGGCATCCCCACCCCCACCCAGCCTCCACTGGTCCTAAGGTCCTGAGTCACTCCTTGAGTTCTCCTAAATGTTTCCCATGGTTACAAAAGCAAAATATTTGGTACCTATGCCATTTGAACCCAGGGGTTACACCGACTCAGTCCACGTCAGGAGTCTCAGAGGCTGGGACCCATGTCCATCTCCAAAGAACCTCTACGTTTTGAAAGACCCCGAACCAGAGGGGTGGTCGGGAGGACGTGCTGAACCTGATGCCTTCACCATAGGTTGGACATGACAGTCCAGCCTATTTTCCTGGTGCTTCAGGCTGAGCCTCCCTGGCTCTTCCCTTTCCTCTGTCCAGGTACAGAATCTCCAGGGTAATGAAGTTTTCACCTGTGCCTCCCTGGAGGCTCTTGCTACTTGGAAAGGAAGTGGGGCCCGTGTAGACCTGCTTCCTCTGTGGTCTGGCTCTCCTCCTGGCGTGAACCAGACGGGGATGGGCTGACTCCGACGGGGCTTGTCTTGCATTCTGAGACAAACACTGGCTTCTCCCTTCCTCTTCCACGTCCCCGGCATTACCCATCTTCCCACCCTCTGCCCTCTACTCTCTCACCTCACCCACCCTGTCCCACCACCCCATCTGGGAGAGGAGGGAGGGAGGAGCCTGGGGCTCACCCTGCTGCCTGGGCCTTGCTGACAACATCCACCCGTGTGCATGCTGGTGGGCCGGGAAATGTGCAGCTGACTCTCAGCCTCACGGTTAGCAAACACTGCTCTCAGCCACTCAGCGGGATAATCAATTATGGAGATTTTTGCCTCCGTGATCAGGTACGTGGAGGAGCACAGCTCATCAGACCAGGGGCGCTGAGTTCCCGAGCACACCCGTGGAAAACCCTTCCACAAAGTCCAAACAGAGCAAGACGCATTTACCAAGCTCAGAGGGTCTCCACCCGGCCCAACTCCCACTGCAACAGCCTCTGCATGAAGTCTCTGAGCTAGAAACTGCAGACTTCCCAGGGGAGACTTGGTGGGCAAGGAGTTACCCAGAGGGGAGCTGCTCTGCGTTTGCTGGGGCGGGACGTCCCCACCATCTGGCACTCGCCCACTGGACTGTGACTCCCACCCCCACCCCACAGAGGCCATATCTCACCGGCCCCGTGGCCCCAGAGCCTGGTGCAGGGCCAACGCGGATGGAGGCAGTGGATGTTTGGTGGACGCATGAATGAATGAACCACCCGGCAAGCATTTGTCACGAGGGCTCGGGACCAGATGACCATTTTGAGAAGCGGGACTGGGTCCTTCTAGAGTGATATTTGCTCCTGGGGGTCCCATCATGGATGGACGCTCACCTCCACGGGGACCATTCCTCGCCGTCTCCCTGCTCAGTTCTCCTTCACCACAGACTTCACCAGCTCACGGCTTAACCTGCTGCCCTCACCCCTGTCCCCCTCTGATGCCGAGTTCCTCTTGGGCTTTTCTCTGCAATCCTCCTCAAGAGCATTAGTATCTGCCTTTATTCAACCACATCCAAATGACGGAGGTCACCCCCTTTAACCTGTGTTCTCTTCTGTCCTAAACCATTGGATTTTTCAGAAATTAAACCTCAACTTGCTTGTATCACCCTTGGGATAAAAGAACACGCATCCTGCACCTCTATGTTCATAACAGCCCTATTTACAATGTCCAAGACATGGAACCATACTAAATGCCCATCGACAGACGAATGGATAAAGAAGTTGTGGTACATATATACAATGGAATATTACTCGGCCATGAAAAGGAACGAAATTGAGTCATTTGTTGAGACGTGGATGGATCTAGAGACTGTCATACAGAGTGAAGTAAGTCAGAAAGAGAAAAACAAATATCGTATATTAATGCATGTATGTGGAACCTAGAAAAATGGTACAGATGAACCGGTTTGTGGGGCAGTAGTTGAGACACAGATGTAGAGAGCGAACGTATGGACAACAAGGGGGGAAAGTCGCGGGGGGGTGGGGATGGTGGTGTGCTGAATTGGGCAATTGGGATTGACATGTATACACTGATGTGTATAAAACTGATGACTGATAAGAACCTGATGTATAAAAAATTAAAATAAAATTCAAAAGATTAAAAAAAACCTCAAAAAAAAGATGTGGTATATATATATTCGATACACACACACACACACACACACACACGTACACAATGGAATATTACTCAGCTATAAAAAAAAATGAAATAATGCCATTTGCAGCAACATGGATGGACCCAGAGATTATCCTACTAAGTGAAGTAAGTCAGAAAGAGAAAGACAAATACCATATGATATCACTTATATGTGGAATCTAAAATACAATATAAATGAACACATCTACAAAACAGAAACAGACTCACAGACAATGAGAACAGACTTGTGGTTGCCGAGGGGGATGGGGGATGGGGGGACATGGATTGGGAGTTTGGGATTAGCAGATACAAACTAGTATATATAGGATACATAAACAATAAGGTCCTACTGTATAGCACAGGGAACTATATTCAATATCCTGTGATAAACCAGAATGGAAAAGAATATGAAAAAGAATATATATATATATGTATGTATGTATAACTGAGTCACTTTGCTGTATACCTGAAACTAACACAACATTGTAAATCAACTATTGGGTTGGCCAAAAAGTTTGTTTGGTTAGTAAATACATTGTTTGATAAAATTCTTGGTGAAAATGAAAAATGTCTTTTAGTTTTACTTAAAAACAAATGAACATTTTGGCCAACCTAATATAATTCAATAAAATTGAAAAAAAAGAACACTCATCTATTAGTAAAACCCATTTTTAGTGTGGATCATGCAAAATGACTTGCCAGAAAAACTCCTCTCCCATTGTGGCCCAGACGCCCCCTCACTGTTGGCGCTCCCGTGGCACACCCTGGACTTCCTCCCTCCCCTTCCCAGCCAGGTGCCGAGTCACTTGACTGTGGGGCAGGGGTAGAAAGGTATGGAGAAAGTGTAACATGTATTTGTGACTGGTTTTGACTCCAACTATTTGCTAAAATTATTTACTAGCAGCCATCTTGTCTCTTATTTATTGAGCACCTATTATGTGTCAGACACTGAATATACAAGCCTCAGATCAGCCCATGAGGTAGGCATTATTATCCCCGATTTCCTGATGAGAAAAAGGATGCTCAGATATTCATCCAGGTCCATTTCACTTTAAGTCCCAGTCCACTACACCACACCCTCCTGCACTTTTGGAGAAGAGGGTTTGGAGAATCCATCATTTTGGAATACCTGTGTTCTTAGCTCCACTGGCAAGAATAACCCAGTCTGCCCCAGATGCCTGTGTTCCAGGACAAGCAGGAAATGGCCTGTCCTATCAGGGGTGTTTGGGAGAGGAAGAGCTTGTTGATGCTGAAGGCGCTGAGGAGGCTGCCGGTGACAACACAGACCCATTTCTGCAGGAGGAAGCTTGGGTGTCTGAGTCAGCTCAGGCTGCCATAAAAAAATACTGCAGCCCGGGGGGCTTAAATAGTTCTGGAGGCTAAAAGACTGAGATGCAGGTGCCGGCATGGTTGGGTTCTGGTGAGAGCCCACTTCCCTGCTTACAGACAGCTGCCTTCTTGCTGTGTCCTCACACAGTAGGGAGAGAGCTGTGGTGTCTCTTCAAATAGGAAGGGCACTAATAAAGGCACTAATCCCATCATGGGACCCTATGCTCATGACCTCATTCAACCCTAATCACCTCCCAAAGACCCCACCTCCTAACACTATCACAGTGGGGGTTAGGGCATCAACCCACAAATTTGGGAGAACACAAATGTTCAGTCCGTGGCACGTTCCCCAGCTTCACTCTTTCCTTTGCTGTTTTCTTTCTGCATCTTCCCAAATGTGCAGCGCTGGTGCTGGGCTCTTGCTTAAGATCAGAGCAGATTTATCCGGCATCGTACACGTTGCTGCAGTGCAGTCGCCAGCCCAGGAAGGATCTCAGGGGCCCCTTGCCTACCGTGGTCATGCTGCTGCCTAGGGTCTCTGCTCAGAGAACCTGGTGCCCACCCCCACCTTGACCTTCTGGGGAGGAACAGGCCAGGTGGATGGTATTGAGGCAGCATTAAAAACCCTGCCTGTCCACTGCTACTCTTGCTGTATTACTTTGGATTTTATTAAATAGCCTATTTTGTGCTCTAAGAGGAACTGGAGGTGAACGGTGCAGTTTTATAAATAAAAAATTAACCGTGGGTGCCTTAAACACGACTTTTGATGATGGCCATCACAACGCCAGAGCCACCTCAATTTAAAGGTGTTTTTTTTTTTTTCCTTTTTATGAAAAGAAATTCACCTTTGGAGAGAAGAGGAGAGGACAGGAGAGGAGAGTGGAGGGAAGAGATGGGGCGGGGAGAGGAGGGCTGCTGGCTCCTGGCTCAGAGACTCCGAGGCACTGAAAGGGAGACTGGGGAGTTCTAGCAGGTTCTGGCCATCAGTGGTTGCAGGGCCCACTGGGGCTCTGAGCACACAGCAAACAGGGCCACCAGGGGAAGAGCCACCTCCCGATGGGCCCTCACAGGGCGTCAGGGCAGGAGCGAGGTTACTCTGGGCTCAGAGCAGCCCAGACCCCTCTCCCAGGAAGGCCAGGCAGAGATTAGGGTCCCCCCAGCCACAGTCCCCGCTTCAAGGTCCTCCAAGCCCTTTTGTCCTGCTCCAGGGCACAGGGAGCAGGTGGGTGCATCTCACGCTCTGCCCGAAGGGCGGCCCTGTGGGCCCTGCAGCAGCGACAGCACAGCTGACACCTGCTGAGTGTGCGGGGGAGGGCGGGGAAAGCCCAGCATCCCACTGTGGGTCCACTGGCCCCAGAACTCACGTGGCTTTGGTGCCCAATGTCTGCCAAACCCTTCTGTCTGTTTGTGACTCCCAGCAGTCCCTTCTCTGACCTGTGGACAGCTGGCTCTCCCGGCTGTGATGGACTTTGCAAACTCCTGAGCTTCAGGATCCCCACCCGGCCCAGCCCCATGGCCCCTGTGCTGCCTCGGCCTTTGCCAGCAGCCCCGATGCTGTCAATTGCTCATGCTGTGTAGGAGGCTCTGTCTGGTGGGATGAGGTCAGCAGGCAGCTGGTGCGGAGGGCCCTGGGGAAGGTGCTTCTCCATGTTAGCTGAACTCAGCAGGGACCTGGGACTCGAGTGAGCTCACTGGTCACAGGGTCAGTGGCATTTCCAGCATCTGAGCTGTCTGCCAGCACTACTGCATGTCACCCTTCTGTCCCAGGGTTGGCCAGGAGCAGAAAGTGAGGCCCAGGGAGGGAGTTTTCCCAAGGTGGACACAGCTCCGAAGGACCAAAGCTGGGACAAGAATGACCAGTGCCACCAGGCAGATGGCAGATGGTGTGGGGCAGGGACCAGAGTCACAGAGGAAACGTGGGAGAGTAGGGGTGGCACCTCCTCCCTGAGGAGCTTTCCAACACACAATCCCTATCGCCAAGAGCCCCGCAGTGGGTTATTTCAGCAAGTCTACGGAACCCACTTGGCCATCAGCCCATGGAGGAGAGGCCAGCTGCACTGGGTAGAATGGTACCCCCAGAAATGTGTGTCCCCCTGGAACCTCAGAATGGGAGAGAGGGTCTTCGCAGATGCAGCCAGTTAAGGGTGAAGATGAGATCATCCTGGATTAGGTAGGTCTTAAGTCCAATGAGAGTGTCCCCATAAGAATCAGAAAAGGGGCAGACACAGGCACAGAGAGGCCATGTGACAACAGAGGCAGGGACTAGAGTGATGTGGCCACAAGCCAAGCAAAGTCCGGGCCTCCAGAAGCTGGAAGAGACAGGAAGGATCCTCCCCTAGAGCCTTTGGAGGGATCGTGGACCTGCTGACACCTTTATTTCAGGCTTCTGGCCACCAGGACTGTGAGAGAATAATTTCAGTTGCTGTAAGCCCCATAGTTTGTGGAAATGTGTCACGGCAGCCCCAGGACACTAATCCGCCAGCCTTCTCCAAACACCTTAGAACGATCACGACATTTGCCCCAACCCATGCTGCACCTCTCTTGTCCTGGCCTGGGCAGCCTGGGCCCAGACCCCGGCAGCCCTTCCTCCTACTCACTGGCCCTCTGTGACGTCATTCTGATGATGCCCACTCTCCAATGCTCACCCCTCCGAGAGCTGTTCTTTCTAATGCAAACTAGAGGGATGGAGAGGCCACGGCTGAGCTGTGGTCCAAGGAGGATGCTGTACGGCACGCTGGTGTCTTGCAAATGGATCCTGAGAAACATCTTTCAGGCTGAAAAACCCCAGGAAAACCACTGTTCCCTTGACGGGTGTTTTGTATCCACTTTTTAAAAAAAAAATTTATATATTTTTGGCTGTGTTGGGTCTTTGTTGCTGCGTGCGGGGGCTATTCTTCATTGTGGTGCATGGGCTTCTCATTGCAGTGGCTTCTCTTGTTGTGGAGCACGGGCTCTAGGCGTGCGGGCTTCAGTAGTTGCGGCACTCAGGCTCAGTAGTTGTGGCTCGGGGGCTCTAGAGCACAGGCTTAGTAGTTGTGGTGCATGGGCTTATTTGCTCCGTGGCATGTGGGATCTTCCTGAACCAGGGCTTGAACCCGTGTCCCCTGCATTGGCAGGCAGATTCTTCACCACTGCACCACCAGGGAAGCCCTTGAATCCACTTTTTAATTTGTTTGGGGTTTTGGGGGGTTTGTTTGACTTTTTATTGTGGTAAAATACATGTAACAAAAAATTGACCATTTAAACCATTTTTAGGTGTACTGTTCAGGGGTAAATACACCCACATTGTTGTGCAACCATCACCACCGTCCGTCTCCAGAACTTCTTCATCCTCCCAAACTGAAACTCTGTCCCCATGAAACACTCACTCTCCATCCTCTCCCCCAGCCCCGGCGCCTTCCATCCTCCTTTCTGTCTCTGTGAATTTGTCTCCTCCAGGGACCTCCTATGAGTGGAATCACACAGCAGTTGTCTTTCCGTGACTGACTCATTTCACTGAGCACAGTGTCCTCACAGCTCCTCCACGTTGCAGCAGGTGTCAGAATTTCATACCTTTTACAGGCTAACATTCCACTATGGATAGACCACATTTTGTTTATTCATCTGTCGATGAACATTTTAAGCTACTTTTGAAGACAGCGAGAATCATACTATCAGCCATGTTTCCCATTTTTCTTTGGCTGCTGGCAAGTTCAGAAAAGAGAAGAAATGGGGCTCAACCTCGCTAGTTGTATTTCAAAGCCCTGACAGCCGTCTTTTCCCTTCCTATTTCTCTTTTTCTGTTCTCTAATCTTGACTTCTACCTACTGACACATTTCTATTTTATTTAGTGTGGTTATGAAAATGGATGCAAAACCGTCTATGGGACATGATGGGGATACCAGGTAGAAGCGTTCGCCATCTTATGTTCTCCAAGTTGTCCTCGATGCCACACCAGCTTGTGTAGACCCTGAAGAGTGCTCAGCGTTACAGCTCCTGTCTCCAAGTTCATTCATTCACTCAGCAAACATGTATCGACTCCAGGAGGAGGGGCACAGCAATGCGCACAGCTCGGACTGTGGGGTGTGAACACCTTTGTCTGGTTTCCTGGTCGCGTCCGTGTGCTGGGGTCTGATTTCGCTGAGGAGGCTGTTCTTTCTAATGAAGGTAAAGGGCCCCGTCTGAGCTGTTCCCCGGGGAGCCGGGGGCTGCCACGTTCTCTTCAAAACTCGGCTGAAATGGAGTTCAGTGATGGCCAAGTCTGGGCGGCCGTCCAGTCTCCACTTGGCTCCTGTCCCTTCCGTTTCTTTAAAAGCCGGCGGCCCCTGCGCATGGAGAGTCCGCCAGGGCTATGTTCAAAATCACAGTTGGGATGTGTCTCCTTGTAGGTGATGCTTGGAAACCTGACGATGTACTTATAGCCTCTCCTTAGTAGGGCAGGTCTGGCCCGAGGACACAACCCCTCGGCATAAGCAGTGGGTGGGATGCTGCCCAGTTGCGCCCTGAGCAGAACGGGTCGGGGGTGGGGAGTGTGGTGGAGACCGGGGAGGGGCTGAGTTAATACACAGGACAGACAGCACCATTCAGCACACAGACGGTCTGCTATACTAGCTTCTTAGATGAGCATGTTTTTCTATCAATAATTTAGACATATCCTTTCTCCTTTGGGAGATGGGCAAAATCTCATTTCCTGAGCAAATCCCCTAAGAAACCAACCTGTTCATTCCTCTAAGATTTTCAGAAATCTGTCTCGATCAACCTACTTATAAAAGTAGAGACTTGGCTGAGAGGGCTGGGAGCTGGGTGCCAGGACAGCTGTCTGCATAGCCCATGGGAGCCAGGCGGAGTCCAGGCAACGTCCCAGGACCACGCTGGGAAGTGCAGCCAGCCCCGTCCTCCTCCACTAGTGCCTTCTGTAAATGCCACGAGGAAGATGTGCAGAGTATAGAGCCGTACTGTTTGACTTTAACACAACAACTAGATAATCGCTTGAAGAAATAGACAAAAGTCAGGCAGAGATGTCCATCTTAGGAAAAATCTTGGGATGAGGTATCTGCAGCTTTTTCCCGCTCCCCAAAGGGGAGAGAAGTCCCTGGTTGTGCTGGGCGCTTATGTTGGAGGTTAATCCACAATCCGGTCCCACCTGGGATGACTGGGAAAGCTTTGGCGAGTTGCTCAACCTCTGAGTGCCTTAGTTTACTCACCTGTAAAGTGGGGTGACAACAATGCAGCCCCCATGGTGCCTTTGTGAGGAGTAAAGGAGAACAGGCTTTAGCATTTCACCCCAGTAATGACGTAGTGAGTTTTATTTATTTATTATTTGTATTTATTTTTGGCTGCGTTGGGTCTTCGTTGCTGCGCATAGGCTTTCTCTAGTTGCAGCGAGCAGGGGCTACTCTTCGAGCGGGGGTTACTCTTCGTTGTGGTGTGCAGGCTTCTCATTGTGGTGGCTTCTCTGGTTGCGGAGCATGGGCTCTAGAGTGTGTGGGCTCCCGTAGCTGTGGTGCGCGGGCTCAGTAGTTGTGGCGCACGCGCTTAGTTGCTCTGCAGCATGTGGGATCCTCCCGGACCAGGGCTCGAGCCCGTGTCCCCTGCATTGGCAGGCGGATTCTTAACCACTGTGCCACCAGGGAAGCCCCGAGGTAATGAGTTTTAAAAGTGAAACCAAGGCTGCCCTGTCTTTGGCAGGAGGACCCCCTTCCTGCTGGGTCCTATTTCTGAGCTGGGACTTGCCACCGCAGGCTGGGGAGGGATCTTCCTGCCAGCGTGGCCACAGCAAGGCCTCCTCCCCTGGGTCGGCAATGTCGCAGGCCTTCTCCTTCTTTCAGCTGACAAAGGACACCTGAGACCTCTAAACCACCAAGCCCTGAAAACCCACGGCTGCAACGGCCGTGAAGCCTGGGACGTCGGGCACAGCCAGCCACCACCTGTTGCCGGAGCGCCGGTGGCCGAGGAGCGCTTAGGTCCTCAAAGTCACGCACTTGTGCTCGGGCTGCAGATTCGGGGGCAGGGGGAGGTACTGAGCTGTGAGTCAAGTCAGAGCCCACACCCACACCTCCCTCTGTTCAGTGCGTCCTGGATGGCCCTGCTCCAACCCTGCTGCATAACCGTGTCTTTTATCTTCCATAACCTGATGCTTCATACCTGGGGCCTCGCTCACCCTGGAGGGACCATCTCTCCCAGGGCTGGCTAATTCCTAGAGATGGCAGACAACTCCCCCAGCCCATCCTGCATGTACAAACCAACCAATCCAGAGCCCACACCCACACCTCCTCTACGGGGCTCTCACACTCCAGGCCACTGTCCACCTGCCCTAACCACCCCAGGGCCAGGTATCAGACAACTTGGCACAGCCCGTATGCCCAGAACCCACTGAAATTACTCAACCAGCCCAACCTAAGCCTGCTCACCCTGCCTCACCTGTCTGTTCCCTTGGAAACCACAGTACAGGCTCTTGCCCACATTTTCCGGCTCCCTCTGTCTTCTGACCCATCCTGGTGCTGTCCCACGTTGCCCTGTGTGGCATGCCTCCTGTTTCTAGGGAACTGTGAGTATAAAGTCTTCTCCTGGCATGGCAGGCATTTTCGTGTCTGTGTGTCCTATCCCACCTGATTCAAACACATCCTGGGTCCCCTTAACACCTGCCAGACTCACCCTCGCAGCTGCACTTGCTGGCTTCTCCCTCAGGGTCCTGGCTCTTGCAGGAGGGAGCCGGTTTTAGGGGGTGACATCCAAGTGCTCCCCTGAGGGTGGGGGAAGAGTCAGTTAGCGCTTGGCACAGCTTAGAGGCTGCTGGCTCGACCCGATTGCCACTGTTAGACCTCCTCAAAAAGACTATTACTGCTCAGCAATTACGTTTCGGGATTAACACATCTCTGCCCACTTTGCCAATTTCAGAGTCTCCTACTGGAATCGGCCTCAGAAGTAAAAAGTGAACCTGGACTTCTATCAGACCCATGTCCCCGGGAGCGTCTGCCTGAGACTAACCCTTGTTGACAAGCAGGTAATTGGAGGTTGTGCCCATATCGACAATTGGGCCTATTTAATAATAGATGGCCGCTGTCTTCTGCTCACCAAAGGCCTTTACTGAGATGATGGAGAGCATGGTCATTTGTGTCTTTATGCATATCGTACATCCCTGAGGTCCTGAGGCTAATGGTCAAGACTCTAAATAGTAATAACAAAACTGGGGGGATAGCTTCAAGATGGCGGAGGAGTAAGACCTGGGGATCACCCTCCTCCCCACAAATACAACTACACGTGGAACACCTCCTACAGAACACCTACTGAACGCCGGCAGAAGACCTCAGACCTCCCAAAAGGCAAGAAACTCCCCACGTACCTGGGTAGGGCAAAAGAAAATACAGAGACAAAAGGATAGGGACGGGACCTGCACCAGTGGGAGGGAGCTGTGAAGGAGGAAAGCTTTCCACACACTAGAAGCCCCTTCACAGGGCGGAGACGGCGGGTGGGCGGTGGGGAGGAGCTTCGGAGCCGCGGAGGAGAGCACAGCCACAGGGGTGCGGAGGGCAAAGAGGAGAGATTCCCGCACAGAGGATGGGTACCGACCATCACTCACCAGCCTAAGAGGCTTGTCTGCTCACCCGCCGGGGCGGGTGGGGGCTGGGAGCTGAGGCTCGGGCTTCAGAGGTTGGATCCCAGGGAGAGGACGGGGGTTGGCGGCGTGAACGCAGCCTGAAGTGGGCTAGTGCACCATGGCTAGCCGGGAGGGAGTCCGGGGAAAAGTCTGTACCTGCCGAAGAGGCAAGAGACCATTGTTTTGCGGTGCGCGAGGAGAGGGGATTCAGAGTACCGCCTAAACGAGCTCCAGGGATGGGCATGAGCCGCGGCTATCAGCGCGGACACCAGAGACGGGCATGAGACGCTAAGGCTGCTGCTGCAGCCACCACGAAGCCTGTGTGCGAACACAGGTCACTATCCACACCCTCCTTCCCGGGAGCCTGTGCAGCCCGCCACTGCCGAGGTCCTGCGATCCAGGGACAACTTCCCCAGGAGAACACATGGCGCGCCTCAGGCTGTTGCAATGTCACGCTGGCCTCTGCCACCACAGGCTCGCCCTGCATTCCATACCCCTCCCTCCCCCAGGCCTGAGCCAGAGCCCCCTAATCAGCTGCTACGTTAACCCCGTCCTGTCGGGGCAAGGAACAGATGCCCTCAGGCGACCCACACGCAGAGGCGGGGCCAAATCCAAAGCTGAACCCCGGGAGCTGTGCGAACAAAGAAGAGAAAGGGAAATCCCTCCCAGCAGCCTCAGGAGCAGTGGATTAAATCTCTACAATCAACTTGATGTACCTGCATCTGTGGAATGCCTGAATAGACAACAAATCATCCTAAAATTGAGGTGGTGGACATTGGGAGCAACTGTAGACTTGGGGTTTGCTTTCTGCATCTAATTTGTTTCAGGTTTTATGTTTATCTTAGTTTAGTATTTAGAGCTTATTATTGTTGATAGATGTGTTTATTGATTTGGTTGCTCTCTTCCTTTATATATATATATATTTTTTTTCCTTTTTCTCCTTTTGTGAGTGTGTATGTGTGTGCTTCTTTGTGTGATTTTGTCTGTATAGCTTTGCTTTTACCATTTGTCCTAGGGTTCTGTCTGTCGGTTGTTTTTTTGTTTTTTTTTTAGTATAGTTTTTAGCGCTTGTTATCATTGGTGGATTTGTTTCTTGGTTTGGTTGCTCTCTTCTTTCTTTTTTGTTTTCTCTTCCTTTTTAATTTTTAATAATTTATTTTTTATTTTAATAACATTATTTTATTTTATTTTGTTCTCTTCCTCCCTCCCTCCCTCCCTCTCTCTCTCTCTTTCTCTCTTTCTCTCTCTCTCTCTTTCTTTCTTTCTTTCTTTCTCCCTTTTCTTCTGAGCCATATGGCTGACGGGGTCTTGGTGCTCCAGCCGGGTGTCAGGCCTGAGCCTCTGAGGTGGGAGAGCCCAGTTCAGGACACTGGTCCACCAGAGACCTCCTGACCCCATGTAATATCAAACGGCAAAAGCTCTCTCAGAGATCTCCATCTCAACGCTAAGACCCAGCTCCACTCAACGACCAGCAAGCTACAGTGCTGGACACCCTATGCCAAACAACTAGCAAGACAGGAACACAACCCCACCCATTAGCAGAGAGGCTGCCTAAAATCATAATAAGTTCACAGACACCCCAAAACACACCATCGGACTCGGTCCTGCCCACCAGAAAGACAAGATCCAGCCTCATCCACCAGAACACAGGCACCAGTCCCCTCCACCAGGAAGCCTACACAACCCACTGAGGGCAGAGACCAAAAACAACAGGGACTACGAACCTGCAGCCTGCAAAAAGGAGACCCCAAACACAGTAAGTTAAGCAAAATGAGAAGACAGAGAAATCCACAGCAGATGAAGGAGCAAGGTAAAAACCCACCAGATCAGATAAATGAAGAGGAAATAGGCAGTCTACCTGAAAAAGAATTCAGAATAATGATAGTAAAGACGATCAAAAATCTTGGAAAAAGAATGGAGAAAATAGAAGAAACGTTTAACAAGCACCTAGAAGAACTAAAGAGCAAACAAATGATGATGAACAACACAATAAATGAAATTTAAAATTCTCTAGAAGGAATCAATAGCAGAATAACAGAGGCAGAAGAACAGATAAGTGACCTGGAAGATAAAACAGTGGAAATGACTACTGCTGAACAGAATAAAGAAAAAAGAATGAAAAGAATTGAGTACAGTCTCAGAGACCTCTGGGACAACATTAAATGCACCAACATTCGAATTATAGGGGTCCCAGAAGAAGAAGAGAGAAAGAAAGGGATGAGGAAATATTTGAAGAGATTATAGTTGAAAACTTCCCTAATATGGGAAAGGAAATAGTCGATCAAGTCCAGGAAGCACAGAGAGTCCCATACAGGATAAATCCAAGGAGAAACACACCAAGACACGTATTAATCAAGCTATCAAAAATTAAATACATAGAAAAAATATTAAAAGCAGCAAGGGAAAAGCAACAAATAACTTACAAAGAAATTCCCATAAGGTTAACAGCTGATCTTTCAGCAGAAACTCTGCAAGCCAGAAGGGAGTGGCAGGACATATTTAAAGTGATGAAAGGGAAAAACCTACAATCAAGATTACGCTACCCAGCAAGGATCTCATTCAGATTCGACAGAGAAATTAAAACCTTTACAGACAAGCACAAGCTAAGAGAATTCAGCGCCACCAAACCAGCTTTACAACAAATCCTAAAGAAACTTCTCTAGGCAGGAAACACAAGAGAAGGAAAAGACCTACAGTAACAAAACCCAAAACAATTAAGAACATGGTAATAGGAATACACATATCGATAACTACCTTAAATGTAAACGGATGAAATGTTCCAACCAAAAGACAGACTGGCTGAATGGATACAGAAACAAGACCCGTATATATGCTGTCTACAAGAGACCCACTTCAGACCTAGGGACACATACAGGTTGAAAGTGAGGGGATGGAAAAAGATATTCCATGCAAATGGACATCAAAAGAAAGCTGGAGTAGCAATTCTCATATCAGACAAAACAGACTTTAAAATAAAGACTATTACAAGAGACAAAGAAGGACACTACATAATGATCAAGGGATCAATCCAAGAAGAAGATATAACAATTGTAAATATTTATGCACCCAACATAGGAGCACCTCAATACTTAAGGCAAATGCTAACAGCCATAAAAGGGGAAATCGACAGTAACACAATCATAGTAGGGGACTTTAGCACCTCACTTTCACCAAGGGACAGATCATCCAACATGAAAATAAATAAGGAAACACAAGCTCTAAATGATACATTAAAAAAGATGGACTTAATTGATATTTATAGGACATTCCATCCAAAAACAACAGAATACACTTTCTTCTCAAGTGCTCAGGGAACATTCTTCAGGATAGATCATATCTTGGGTCACAAATCAAGCCTTGATAAATTTAAGAAAATTGAAATCATATCAAGTGTCTTTTCCGACCACAATGCTATGAGACTAGACATCAATTACGGGGGAAAAAATCTGTAAAAAATACAAACACAGGAGGCTAAACAATACACTACCAAATAACTAAGAGATCATCAAAGAAATCAAAGAGGAAATGAAAAACTACCTAGAAACAAATGACAATGAAAACATGATGACCCCAAACATATGGGATGCAGCAGAAGCAGTTCTAAGAGGGAAGTTTATAGCAATACAATCCTACCTCAAGAAACAAGAAATATCTCAAATAAACAACCTAACCTTACACTTAAAGCAATTAGAGAAAGAACAACAACAACAAAAAATCCCAAAGTTAGCAGAAGGAAAGAAATCATAAAGATCAGATCAGAAATAAATGAAAAAGAAATGAAGGAAACGAGCTAAGATCAATAAAACTAAAAGCTGGTTCTTTGAGAAGATAAACAAAATTGATAAACCATTAGCCAGACTCATCAAGAAAAAAAGGGAGAAGACTCAAATCAATAGAATTAGAAATGAAAAAGGAGAAGTAACAACTGACACTGCAGAAATACAAAAGATCATGAAAGATTACTACAAGCAACTCTATGCCAATAAAATGGACAACCTGGAAGAAATGGACAAATTCTTAGAAAAGCACAACCTCCCAAGACTGAACCAGGAAGAAATAGAAAATAAACAGACCAACCACAAGCACTGAAATTGAAACTGTGATTAAAAATCTTTCAACAAACAAAAGCCCAGGACAAGATGGATTCACAGGCGAATTCTATCAAACAGAGAAGAGCTAACACCTATCCTTCTCAAACTCTTCCAAAATATAGCAGAGGGAGGAACACTCTCAAAGTCATTCTACGAGGCCACCATCACCCTGATACCAAAACCAGACAAAGACGTCACAAAAAAAGAAAACTACAGACCAGTATCACTGATGAATGGATGCAAAAATCCTCAACAAAATACTAGCAGACAGAATCCAACAGCACATTGAGAGGATCATACACCATGATCAAGTGGGGTTTATCCCAGGAATGCAAGGATTCTTCAATATATGCAAATCAATCAATGTGATAAACCATATTAACAAATTGAAGGAGAAAAACCATATGATCATCTCAATAGATGCAGAAAAATCTTTTGACAAAATTCAACACCCATTTATGATAAAAACTCTCCAGAAAGTAGGCATAGAGGAAACTTACCTCAACATAATAAAGGCCATATATGACAAACCCACAGCCAACATCATTCTCAATGGTGAAAAGCTGAAACCATTTCCACAAAGATCAGGAAAAAGACCAGGTTGCCCATTCTCACCACTATTATTCAACACAGTTTGGGAAGTTTTAGCCGCAGCAATCAGAGAAGAAAAGGAAATAAAAGGAGTCCAAATCAGAAAAGGAGAAGTAAAACTGTCACTGTTTGTAGATGACATGATACTATACATAGAGAATTCCAAAGATGCTACCAGAAAACTACTAGAGCTAACCAATGAATCTGGTAAAGTCGCAGGATATAAAATTAATGCACAGAAATCTCTTGCATTCCTATACACTAATGATGAAAAATCTGAAAGAGAAATTCAGGAAACACTCCCATTTACCATTGCAACAAAAAGAATAAAATACCTAGGAATAAACCTACCTAAGGAGACAAAAGACCTGGATGCAGAAAACTATAAGACACTGATGAAAGAAATTAAAGATGACACAAACAGATGGAGAGATATACCATGTTCTTGGATTGGAAGAATCAACATTGTGAAAATGACTATACTGCCCAAAGCAATCTACAGATTCAACGCAATCCCTATCAAACTACCAAAGGCATTCTCCACAGAACTAGAACAAAAAATTTCACAATCTGTATGGAAACACAAAAGACCCCGAATAGCCAAAGCAATCTTGAGAAAGAAAAATGGAGCTGGAGAAATCAGGCTTCCTGACTTCAGACTACTACAAAGCTATAGTAATCAAGAAGGTATGGTACTGGCACAAAAACAGAAATGTAGATCAATGGAACGGGATAGAAAGCCCAGGGATAAACCCACACACATATGGTCAACTTATTTTTGATAAAGGAGGCAAGAATATACAATGGACAAAAGACAGCCTCTTCAATAAGTGGTGCTGGGAAAACTGGACAGCTACATGTAAAAGAATGAAATTAGAACGCTCCCTAACACCATACACAAAAATAAACTCAAAATGGATTAAAGACCTAAATGTAAGGCCAAAAACTATCATCAAACTCTTAGAGGAAAACATAGGCAGAACACTCTATGACATAAATCACAGCAAGATCCTTTTTGGCCCACCTCCTACAGAAATGGAAATAAAAACAAAAATAAACAAATGGGACCTAATGAAACTTAAAAACTTTTGCACAGCAAAGGAAACCATAAACAAGACGGAAAGACAATCCTCAGAATGGGAGAAAATATTTGCCAACGAAGCAACTGACAAAGGATTAATCTCCAAAATATACAAGCAGCTCATGCAGCTCAATATCAATAAAACAAACAACCCAATCCAGACATGGGCAGAAGACCTAAACAGACATTCCTCCAAAGAAGACATACAGATTGCCAACAGACACATGAAAGAATGCTCAACATCATTAATCATTAGAGAAATGCAAATCAAAACTACAATGAGGTAGCACCTCACACCGGTCAGAATGGCCATCATCAAAAAATCTACAAACAATAAATGCTGGAGAAAAGGGAACCCTCTTGCACTGTTGGTGGAAATGTAAATTGATACAGCCACTACGGAGAACAGTACAGATGTTGCTTAAAAAACGAAAAATAGAACTACCATACGACCCAGCAGTCCCACTACTGGGCATATACCCTAAGAAAACCATAATTCAAAAAGAGTCATGTACCACAATGTTCACTGCAGCACTATTTACAATAGCCAGGACATGGAAGCAACCTAAGTGTCCATCGACAGATGAATGGATAAAGAAGATGTGGCACATATATAAATGGAATATTACTCAGCCAAAAAAAGAAACAAAATTGATTTATTTGTAGTGAAGTGGATGAACCTAGAGACTGTCATACAGAGTGAAGTAAGTCAGAAAGAGAAAAACAAATACCATATGCTAACACATATATATGGAATCTAAAAGAAAAAAAAAGTTCTGAAGAACCTAGGGGCAAGACAGGAATAAAGACGCAGATGTAGAGAATGGACTTGAGGACACGGGGAGGGGGAAGGGTAAGCTGGGGTGAAGTGAGAGAGTGGCATGGACATATATACACTACCAAACGTAAGGTAGATAGCTAGTGCGAAGCAGCTGCATCACACAGGGAGATCAGTTCGGTGCTTTGTGTCCACCTAGAGGGGTGGGATAGGGAGGGTGTGAGGGAGACGCAAGAGGGAGGAGATATGGGGATATATGTGTACGTATAGCTGATTCAGTTTGTTATAAAGCAGAAACTAACACACCACTGTAAAGCAATTATACTCCAATAAAGATGGTAAAAAAAATAGCAATAACAAAAATGACTTTCGTTGTAGGTGGAGGCCCTGATGAGGACTGTTCAGCTAGCTGATTTTGAGGTGTGGGCGGATGAGTCATCACAGGAAGACCATGGTTGGTCAGTGCTGAATGAATGTCTGCTTCAGTGGACACACGTGTCGGGTGAGGCTTACACACACCCTGTCTCGCTTGAAGGACGTCTGATTTATAGAAACAAGGGAGCAGAGTTGATGTGTCACAGGAAGTGTTCCCCACAAGGCTCCTTGGACAGACACCCCCTTCCCGGACTCTCTGTGCTCCCTAACTGCCCACTCAGCCTCCTTAGTGGCTCCCCAGCTTCCCTCCCATTTGCCCCCTTTCTTCCCAGTGACACATGCCTGGATCATCTTCTCTGTGCCCTGGTTCCATCCACCATCTGTCCTCCAAGAACTCCGACATCAAGGTGTCCAGCCCAGCATCCCCAGGTCCCTTCTGGACATCACTACCTGGTTATTTGTGCCAGGAAACATGCAAACTCAAGGTATGGGGCAGAGAAGTGGTGATCGCCCCTCCTGAGAAACCCCCCAGCCCCTGTATCTCCTAGTTCAGCCAATGGTGCTGACGCTGATCCAGTATTCAGACTTGGAATGTCTGGGCATTCTCATTTGTCCCCCTCCCTCGTTCTCCCCCAAATTGTCCTCCTGGGTTCTGTCCATTCTCCCTAGTCAGCACCTTTGTACCTGTTTGTTCCTCACCACCTGGCTAAGGGCCCCTTCTCTCCCCAGAACTCTGTGCAGCCTCTGAACTTGGTCTGGACCCTCCATGAGTCCAGCCCCAATGTGTGGCCAGATGGGTCTGCTTCGTTGCAAACCTGACCCTCTCACACACCTGACAGTGCCCCACAGGCTTGGGGAAGGTTCAGACCTCCCTGAGGCTGCTCACACCTGGTGCCAACCCACGTCTTCACCCCTGCCTCCCCTGCAGCTCCCCATCACAGATCTACTCTCTGTCAAGGAGAGAGTCCTGTGGGTCCACAATGCACTTGTTTGTGCCTGCAAAGACCTGTTCCTTTGCCTCCACCCACAAAGTCTCCCTCAAGTGAATTATCAGGTGGTCTGTGTCAGCCTCGTCTTTCTTAATCTCTCAGCAGGATGGGAGCCTGTTGACCAGACCCTCAAGCCTCCTAGGCTGGCCCCACATGCTCCTGGTCATCTTCCTGCCACTCCAGCCCCCTTGCCTCCTCTAGTGGGTACCCCAGGGCTCAATCCAGACCCTTTCCCTTCTTAACCCTTTACCTTTTCCCCCGTTCAACTCCATCAACACTCTGGCTGCAGCCACCACCTGCATCCCAGGGACGCTGTACTTGGTACCTCCAGCTGAGGTCCCCGAGGGTCAGGACAACTCAACCAGGCAACTCAAACCTGCATCTTCACTCCTCCAACCCGACATGTCCAAGGCTCCTGGTCCTGTCTCAGCGGTTCCATTTCAGTAAATGGAGCCATCACCCAGCCAAGTGAGCAGGTCACCTGGGGGGCCACCCTGGCCTCCCTGATGCCCCATCATCCTGTCCATCACAGATTCTGCCAATTTGGCCTCCGGAATGCCTCTGGAGTCATCTACTTCTGTCTACCTCTATGCCACATGCCACTTCCCTGGCCCCAAAGGCCATCACTTCTTACCTGGACCAGCCCCCAAATGGTCTCCGGAATTCACCCCAGCTCCCACTCAACAGCCAGGGAGACTGGGTGACTTTCATGATGTAAACCTGAACATGCCCCCTCCCTCCCATTAACACACTTCCACTGCTCCTCAGAGCGGCTCGACTGGCATGCACAGTCCCACATGGTCTGGCCCTGCCCACCTCTGCTGCTGCCCTTGTCCTTTCCCCTGTGCTCCAGCCTCACGTCTCTCGTCAGTTTCTTGAGCACACCAAGCTTCCTCCAGCCACAGGGACTTTGCACCTGCTTTCCTTCTGCTTGCAGCCCTCTCCTGCTGCAAGCCTCCCCGCCGAGGCTGTAGTCCCACCTCTGACCTCGGCCAGCACCACCTCCCAGGAGGCCTCCCTGACCCCGGTGAGGTCAGGCACACACTGGGAGCGCCACTCACATTGCTCAGTGAGTGGGAGGAATTTGCTTGTGAAGGGCATTCACCCAGCACCTATGTCATCTGCACCTCTTCTCCCAGATTCCTTATCCTCCCTCAAACAACTCCCACCCACTTCCTGGGCCCTAACCCCACATGGGACCACTCAGGATTGTTCTACTTTGAAAGCATCATCAACCCCAGGCCTTTGGACATTCCCCCTAATTAGAGAAGTTTGTTTCACTCCGTAATCCCAGGTCATCTTCTCACCTCAGGCAATTTAGGATTAGAACGTGTCTGTATGAAGCTATAATTCAGCTCCTCTGGCCCCAACAGACTGAAGAGATGCCCCAAGTTTACATGCATTTTGGGGGAGGCTGTGATCGCAATAGTCCGTCCCAAGGAGTAAAAAGGGAGAGGCCCTGTGGTCTGCAGAACGATGGCCCTCACCACCCGCACTGAGATGTCCGAGTCCTGGCCATGGGGACCTGTGATTATGTTAGTCTATGTGGCAAAGAGGGATTAAGGTAGTAGATGGAATTGAGGTTGCTAATCAACTGACCTTGACATAGATCATCCTAGATTCTCCAGGTAAACCCAGTGTAATCACAGGGTCGTCACGTGTGGAAGAGGAAGGCGGGAGAGGAGGTCCAAGTGATGTGACGAGATGTGAGAAAGTCTACCCACCATTGCTGGCTTTGAAGAAAGTGGAAGGGGCCACGGCCAAGGAATGCAGCGGCCTCTGGAAGCTGGAAGAGGCAAGGAAATAGATCCTCCCCAGAGCCTCCAGAGGAGCACAGCCCCACTGACGCCTTGATTTTGGGCCAGTGAGACCCATCTCAGACTTCTGGCCTCCAGAACTGTGAGATAATACATCCGTGTGGCTTTAAGTCACTAAGTGTGTTACAGCAGCAATAGGAAACTAACACGCTCCTCTTAGGGGAAAGGCCCCAGACTCCCAAAATCCTGGCTCTGTTTACCACTTCCAGCCAATCTCTCTCCCTCTCTCTCTCACTCCCCGCCGCCACCGCCCGGGACACCAGTTGGTGTGAGCCCACCCTGAGCCCTACGTCGGCTGTGCTCTCCTTGGAGCCTGGAGCTCAGCAAAATTGCTCCCTGAGCCACCTCTGCCTCTCGGGACGGTGTCTCAAGCTGCCGACCCTCCCATGGGATGCAGTTTGAGAAGGCAGCCAGGAAACGTGAAGCCCAAGCCTGGCCAGGCCCAAGTGGATTCTGGATTCTGGTGGCCGATGGATGCCTTAGCGGGAGACGTGGCGCCTCCTCCTGAGCCATCACCCAGCGTTTCCCAAAGAGGTTAAAGCCAGACAGAGTCAACTTCCTCCCTCCCTCAGCACCCCATCTCCCACCACACCCCAGACAAAGCCGGGGGAGGACGCGGATTAATGTAACTTTTTTTTTTGGAATGTGGGCCATTTTTTTTTTTTGCAGTACGCGGGCCTCTCACTGTCGTGGCCTCTCCCGTTGTGGAGCACAGGCTCTGGACGTGCAGGCTCAGTGGCCATGGCTCATGGGCCCAGCCGTTCCGCGGCATGTGGGATCTTCCCGGACCGGGGCACGAACCCGTGTCTCCTGCATCAGCAAGCGGACTCTCAACCACTGCGCCACCAGGGAAGCCCCAGAATGTGGGGCGCCATTTTTAAAGTCTTTATTGAATTTGTTACAATATTGCTTCCGTTTTATGTTTTGTCTTTTTTTGGCTGTGAGGCATGTGGGATATTAGGTCCCCGACCAGGGATCGAACCGGCACCCCCTGCATTGGAAGGTGAAGTCTGAACCACTGGAGTACCAGGGAAGTCCCTAATTTAACTTTTAATTACATTCACTTAACAAGACTATCCAGCTGAGGTTAAAAAAAGTCTGCTTCCCAGATGAAAAAGGCCCTCTCTTTATCTATTTATATCCACTATATACATAACCAGAAACAAATATTTCTTTATGGACCATTAAAGATTTCATGTTTACTTTATAGCCACTTTCTCTGGCAGGGTGTCTAGGTACAATGTCAACATTGTTAATTAAATGAAAAAAAATTTTTTTTTATCACAAAGAAAGATATATATATTTAAAAAGCCACATTTGAACCAGTTGGCAATAGTCCCGATTTGCTGCCCTGGGATGTGTTGCTGGAGCTGGGGGGACATCTCTGGAATTTCATATCACAGGCCCTGTGGTTTGTGTCCAGCTGGGTAGGTAGTTGCTGCCATAAGAGCCCAGCCATGTGGCTGAGCACGGGAGGCTCCAGGATGTTCACTGAACACCTACTGTGTGCCAGGCACTCTCCAGGTGGTTTACACGCTCATACAACTTCAATTCTCCCAGCTATGGTACAGGAGGCAGGGCAGGGTTGGGGGGCGGTATTATCATCAACGAAGCTCTGTGAAGTAGAGCAACCTGCCTGAGGTCACACAGCAGGAGTAGCTGGATGAGGAACCCACATGTGGATCCAGATCAGATTCCCAAACCCAAGCTCTTTCTCCTCCCCACATAGCCCCTGAGAACAAACTCAGGAAGCAGCCTTCTGCCCACTGTGTGTCCGGACTTCTGCTGAGTCATTAGTAACTAAAGGAAATGTCCCAGGTGCCCGCCGGGCGTAAGCATGCAGCTATGCCATCGGGACTGGGTCACTGTTGGGTCCCGAACACCCAGGCTCAGTGGGCTCCCAGCAATCATTCAGGGAGTTTTAAAGTTCATGAGAGTGAGGGCGACTTTCCAGGAGGGCTTGGGTATCCTGGAGTCAAGGAGCAGGGACCCTGAGGTCTGGAGGAGGCCAGTTGCTGCCCAGCACTGATCCCTCCTCTTCACAGCCCTGTCCCTTGGTGGCAGCAGGTAAGGAGTGCCCCTTGCTCTCAGGGGCCCCCTGCCATAGCAGGCCCCTCCCCTCAATCTGGGACACATGGCCCTGGGGTCCAGCTTCACAGCCGGACTCGTGCGTGCTGACCTCGGATGTAGATCCAGGGAGGGCCCCCTAGCTGTCCAGCCCATCCATCGCCCTATCTGAGGGTCCTGGGGATAGAGACAGAACTTCAGGAAGCTGGGTCCTGAAACATCAGTAGTGCCCAGGGCGAGCTCTCAGGGCACCGCCCTCCTGTCCTGGGAAGACTAATAGCTGCCACCAGGGGCCACTGGTCTGCTGTCACCAGGGGCCACTCCTGAGCCCTTTCAGCAGTTCTAGGACTTGGGCCCCGTGCAGTGTCGGTCCAGGCCATGGGCAGCAATGTACCAGCCGTGTCCCTGTGAAGCCAGCCATCCCTGCATGGTTTCCGCATACTGACAAGGCCACTGTTTGACTGGACCTGATGCTCGGATGTGCCCATTGCCCAGGCAATGTCCACTCTGGGTCTCGCCATGGGCTAGACATTCTGGGGAAATGGTTGGGCTTACAGGCTGATGTGGTGGAAGGGGTAACACCTGCTCCTGGGCCCTACCTTACCCTGTTCCAGCTCCAGGTAGGGCCTGGACAAGACCTGTGTGCCCAGAGCCTTCCATCCTGGGCAGGGACCATCCGCCATGCTGGAGGGCAGGTGGCCTTTTCTGAGGGCCCAGAGTGGACTTTGCTGACTTCCCTGTCCCTGTGCTGCATCTGCCTGACCCTCCCCTTCTTAGCTGACCCTTCTGAAACTTGACCTCTTGCCAGGTCTTTCCCTGTAGATCCTTCCCGGGCCCACACGCTTCCCAACCATTCTGGTCACGGTCCTGTCCCCAGAACAGGAAACGGGCAGTCAGGTGGCTGTGTGGTCACGTGTGTGTGTGTGTGTGTGTGGGGGGGTGAGTGTGTGTTGGGGGTGGGTGTAAGGGGAGCACAGAGTAGTCATGGAGGGGGCATCTAGGGTGACAGTGCCCCAGGCCCACATGGTGAGGCCCCGCCCAGCCAGGGCCGGAGGACACTAATGACACCACGAGGAGCACTTGGACACTCCAACATCTATCCTGCCACAGCTGTTCAAAGAAGTAGCCCTCGCCACACTCCCCCATTTTTCACTCCAGAGTGCTGTCCCTGCCAGCTGGACTCAGGGGTAAGGCCCTGTTAATTTGAACCAAGGGGGGAAATTAGAGGCAGCAGAAGCTGAGGCCGACAGAAGCCAGCGGCCTTTAATGGGGTTCTCCACCTTCCCCTGGTGATGGCACCTCCCGGGGCAGACTCGGGGAGGTGCTGAGTCGGCACCTGGATGGCAGGGGCCGCCCGAGGTCAGCAGCTGACAGTTGGCTTGGCCGCCTAGGCTTGCTGGTTTCCACCCTCAGTGGCACTGCAGCTCAGGGCCAGTGTCCCTCGCTCTCTCCCTCTCCCTTCCTGCAACGCTCTTTCCCAGGGCCCTGGGAGAGGGAGACCCTGCACATCCCAGGACAGTGGTGCTGCTGGGATTGGCACTAAGTCCAAACCAAACACAAGACTTCCATCTTCTGCTTCGGTGTAGAGCTCCACGCCATGCTCGCTGGGGCCAAGGAGCCCAGCCACCACCCCTGCTGACTCCCCGGCTTCCTCCTGCCTGGGGGGGCCTAGGTCCTGTCACCCAACAAACTCCTGGTCACAGTCCTCTAAGAATGTGGGGAGCTACCTTCCAAAGCCATGAACTACATGGTCCAGAGGAAATGGGCTTGCTGATGGGCCGGCAACGGTGGTCCACCTTTAGCCCTCCCCAGCCCCCCAGGGATACTCCCCTCCCCTCCTGCCTCGACCTCCATTAGCCGCTGAGGTGAGACACATACTAGCTCTGTTCTTTCCTGCAGGGAGGCAGGCATGCTCATCTCTGGAGCTCCTATTCCCATAAACTGCCCCTCCATTTCTCCTGTGGATCCACTTTAATTACAAAGGTAAATAACAAGAAGAAATATTAAAATAATAAAAAAAAATCTCTACACAAAGCAAGTTTGCTTGTGCCGGCCACCGGCTCCCAGAGCCAAGGCACAGAGCAAGGATGGCACCACGCCACTCACTAAAAGCATGAGTGTCACTAAATCAATAATTCATTTACTTTAATGAGATAAGTACTTTGAAAACTAATTGCAAACCTGCTCCATTTACTCCGACCCGTTACAGCCCTTAATGTAAATCGCAGAACCATTGCTGCAGGAAGGAGAAAGTCTTTAGGTGGAAGACACCGTGTCATCTTCCCCTCTTTCTTCTAAGGAAGAGAAAGAAGTTCTCAGTGGGGGAGGGAGAAATGTGGGGAACCGATGAACTCCATCTCTCCACCAGCCCAGCAGCGGCCTGCCACCCCCTTCCACCGCCAGAGGGGAAATCACCGGGAAAGCGGATGATAATGATAGACTCCAGGAAGTGACTGTCCTAAGGCCTCCAAAGAATGGATAGTCCTAAGCCTGGGCCCTCAGCCCGCGGGAGCTTCAAGCCGCTTCTCCCCAAACCCCAAGCCGCAGGCAGGATGCTCAGCCCCAGAGAAACCTGTGCAGGGCTGAGCGTCCTCAGGAGAGTTTTCGGTTCATACTTGGCAAGTGAAGTCCCGAAGGGTTCAAGCGGCTTCCCCAGCACAGAAGCGGGGGAGCAGAAAGGTGCTCCGACTAGCAGGTGCTGCCGAGTCAGCTAGCGCAGCCTGTGCTGAGCTGCACGCACCATTAGCAGAACCCTGAGGTTTATCACCTACGGGGCGGGGTGGGGGGTGGGGTGGGGGGGAGCTGAAGAGCCACAAAGCCCCTGGGGTCGGGAAGAGATACCCAGTTCTCCTCACTGTCCTTTGCTGTTGTTTTGGGCAAAGAAAAGCAATGATGGCATTTTTTTTTTTTCCAGCCTTTTATGTTAGGGGAGTCCCATATCCTTCTCTCTCTTTCTGTTTTCTGGCCTTACTGGAAATCTATTCTAATTCCTCAACATAAGTCCAAGGGTACTTCTTGACATTTTCAGGAAGAGCCCATATAGTTTAGAGATTATGTCTCTAAACGTCTTGGAGAATGCAGAAGAACCTACTTTTGCTTTGTGGCTGGGTGCTGGTCTGGTCCAGCTCTTAGAGCTGACCTGGTGCGGGGAAGCACTGTGCCTGCAGGCAAAGTTGAAGCACTGGAGAGCGGCCTGCAATGACACCCCCAGGCTCGAGGAGGAAGAACCCAAAACTGTGCCCCTGAGTCTCACAGCCCACTCAGCCCTTCTGTACCAGGGCAAGAGCAGAGGATAGAATCTCCATCGTTCGAAACCACTGTACGTACAGCTGCCGATCACCATCAAGGTTGCTGCTGGTATGATTTTTACATTTACTGAGCACCGAGAATGTGCTAGACCAGCCCTGTCTCCCTGGGGTCCCTGGAAATGGAACATAGTTTCCCCAAGCTGCAATGGAGCCAGGAGCACAAATGATACTCGGGGGCAGATCCTGGCAGATTAAAAGGAGCGGTAGGTTCTGGGGGCTGAGGGGGACAAGTGGGAACTCAATTCTTCTCAGCTGTGGCAAAGCAGAAGCTGGGCGGGCCCTTTGGAAGACGAAAGCGTGGTAGCCCAGAGCTATGGGGAGGACCCTGCGGCTTCCCGGTGAAGGCTCACCCCTGGCGGCGTCCCACCTGCTCATCCTCTTGCTCTGCTGGTCGCAAAGAAGGGGCCGATGCCCGAGATATCTTGAACTTGACCAGCTGTCACAACCTACTTGTGTGGGGGAGGGGAGAGCCACCGCTCCAGGTCATGTTCAAAGACACTGTCCCAGAAGGCGTATCCTCAAAGACTCCCTGTATCCTCAGCACTGTGGCCCGAGCAAAGGGCCAGCTCTTTCTAAGTGGCTGCAACTGGTTTTGCAATTCTAGCTCGAAAGTCATTGCTCACAACCAGAAATGTCAGAATTCTTTCCCTTGTAAATTTTGCACATCAGGCTGAACTGTGTGTAGGAGCGGAGAGAGCAGGGTGCGTACCGAATGCTGTTTCTCTGTAGTTGCATTGTCCTCCTCCCCCAAACACTGACCTTACACCCAGAGTGAGCCATGACACAACCTGACATCTACGGACTCTACCCCAGAGGCTGCACTCTCCCTGGGGTGAGGGGGGTGTGGGACATATGGGTGCAGTACTTATCCCAGGCGGAACTGGCCCCGCAGGACCTGCCATCCATACGGTGAGATGTTCTGGGTGCCCAGCCCCTCTGGGTCGAGGGTAGCTGCCCACAATGCAGAGGCTAATGAGAAAGGCCCTGGGGGTGGGGCTACAGAGAAGGGTCATCACCTAGAAAGATCCTCTTCTATTTTTCCCTTCCAAATTGCAAATCAGTCTTGCTTGGGAGGCATTGTGTGAGGGGAAGGGCAGGGGATGGGACTTTTGGGGGCCGAGGAAGGACTGCTTTGCAACCCGGGAGGGAAGTGTGCTCAGCTGACACACGAGGAGTGGGAGGGGCAGCGCAGGGGCTCAGTAGCAGCAGACATACTTCCCTTTGCTGAAGTGGCAATCCTGCGCCCCCCTCGGAAGTGAGCGATCCCAAGCCTGGACCATCTGTGTACACTAGCAACTCGGCATTTACACGTAACCCAGCCCGGACGGCTCCACTCATGTCAGTCTGGGCCCTCGGGGGCCCTTCTTGCAGCCTGCCAGCTCTTTCTGAAGCTGCAGCTGCCCTAAGCTGGGGTCCAGGGGTCAACGAGGCAGGTAGCCTGAGTGGCCACAGGCTTTGGGAGGGGAGAGCAAACCTTCCCAGCTGGGCAGTGCTGGGGTCAACCCACAGGGGCCTTGGCTAATGGCTGCCACTCTGAGGAACTCATTAGGAAGAGGAAGGCTGCCAGCTACACACGCAGCTACTGGAGATGGCGAAGGAGCCAGCAGGATTATACCGCCTTCAACCCTTTGGCTGAATTGGGAGTGTCAGTGGCTGGGAGATCTGAGCAAGCAGGTGAGGCAGACCCATCGCCCATCCCATCTTGCCAGTGCCCTGGGGCAGGGTTCATCCCCAGACATCGACCCAGGCCTGCCGCTCAGTGAGGCCTCTGGATAGAACTCTACAGCCCGGGGCTCGAACCCAGGCCCCCCCAACACTGGCTGCACAACCCTGACCAGATAACAGCCTCTCCTGAACATCAGGGCACGTGGCAGCTGTGTGTCCTTGGCACCAGCTGCCATTCTAAGCGCTTTGCCCCTTTCTCTCTCATTCAATCCATGGGGAGGCCCCAAAGGCTGGTCTGGGCTCAGAAATGCTAAGTCAACCGTGAGGAAAAGGAGAGCGTGAAGCCAGGTGGGTGTGCCTCAGCCCCCGCATACCCTGTACCCCAGATGGAACCCCACCGTGAGCTTTTCCCTGAGATAAGCCCCAGAAAGAGCACCCACGGTGGGCGATAAGTAGAGCTACAGGGGCCCACAGGCCACCTCCAAGGGCCAGAGGTCAGCTGCATGGCCGGGCCTGAGACCCTGACTCAGAGGGAATGGCCACCTGCCGTGGCCGGAGGCAGTGCCCCAGGGTCCAGTCCTCTGCCTAGAGAGGCTTGATCAGGCCAGGCTGCAGCCAAGGTGGAGCCAGCATCTGGACCTGAGGGGTGTCCCATGCCCCCTCCACTGGGAAGGGAAGAATTGGCCCGTCAGGAAGTCGAGCAGGGAAAGCCTGGATGTGAGAGAGGATTTTCAGTCTAGATCACAGATTCAAACAAAGTTCTTCCCCGGCTCTGAGGCCCCGCCTGCTCTGGCCTGTCCACTGCCAGAACTCATCACCCTCCTGCTTTCTCTTCAGCGTGCACTGGGCTCCTTGCTGGCTATGGAGCCCTCCAGGAACACTCCACACCAGGGCCTCTGCCCCTGCCCCAGCTGTTCCTCACTCCCCTAGGTCTCTGCTCAAATAAAAGGATTAACATCGTAACCTTCACTCCTGCCCCCACTTCCCATCCCCACTGCATGGCACGTGGCTCTTGCAGGCTCACTGCAACTTCCTTATGAGTACGGTCCCTTGACTGTCCCTCTTCCGCAGCACAACGTAAGCTCCACGAAAGATTCTTATGTGTTTTGTCCGCGATGTAGACACTGACGTGTCTCTACAGTCCAGGACAAGACCTGGCTCAGAAGTGACACTTCATAAATGTGTCTGTGTAAATGAGGGAAGAGGTGTGAGAACCCACGAAATTACACGCACAAAATCCCTTCCTCCCTCCCTTGCTTCCTTTTTCCTTTCCTCCAGCTCCCCCCACCCCCGCCTTCTCTGACAGAGTGGTATCATAGACAGCAGAGAGCAAGGTGGGAAAGGGACTGGAGGCCAGAGGGTGTAGGTGGAGATGCTCCTGCCAGATTCCACAAAGAGTCCATCCAGGACTGTGCGCACACAACTCTACCGGGGAATCTCTTGAAACGGAGATTCGATTCAGCAGGTCTGGGGGGGTGGTGGGAGGGATCAGAGCTGAGAGCCTCTATTTCTCAGGAGGTCCCAGGTGAGACTTAATGGCCCCAGGTGGTGTGGATGCTGCTGGAGCAGGGACCACAGTCTGAGTCAGAGCTCAAACACCAAGCAGGTGGAGAGCAGAGTTCTGTTTCGTTCTGTTCTATGCTAATCCCCACAGCGACCTCAAGGCCTGCACACCCCCAGGCTTCCCCTGCTCATCAAAGACATGCCCAGAGTGGCCCTTCTCTGCCATCAAGGTCTTGCTTTCTGGTGGAGTCTGCCAAGGGGAGGGAGCAGGAGTGGAGGCTGCCCGGGACCAGAGTAACTGTTGGCTCGTTTTTCTGGGACTTGGAGAGGACAGAGGTATAAGAACACCTATGTTCACCCAGCACAGCTGGGGATTCTGCGCCTCTCACAGCACTCAAAAACTCAGTTATTGACACTCCTTGTCTCTGCCTGGGCTGCATTCTAAACTGGAATAAACACTTCGGAAGGGCTCCTTGTCGTCACGGCATTGTGTGGCGAAGCCAAGAACCCAAGCCTGGAACCCTGCACGCCCAGACCCTGCCCACGCCCCACACCCCTCCCCTCCCCTTGCCTGAGGCGGGGCGCAGCCCCTCGTCTCCAGTCCCTGCTGCAGGGGTGTGCAGGCGTTTACACATTTCTCTCTGAACTCCACCCCGGCAGTTCTCCGCTGAAGGAAAATCAATGGGAAGATCTCAATTAATAACACAGGGGCCAATTGATCCGGATCCTAAATTAGGTCTGTGCTTCTGCCTGCTCAGAGGCTAGAACCCCTTAATCATCGTTCCATTCTTGAGAGGTGGACCGCAGGCTGAGTGGAACGCCGGCATGGATTCCTACGTGGAACACCAAGGGAACAGGCCAAGCCCGGTACAGAAGAATCAGTCTCTTGCCATCGACTAGAAACCAGCGTATACACCTTCAGTCACGAGCGCGGGGGCAGCCCAGACGCGACGATGTGCCTTCTAACCCTTGGCCGTGAGCTTCTCTCTGATCGCCTCCTCTTCTTTCCATTTCGGGTGGCCTGGCTGCTGGAGCTGTGGGAGCACATGCCAGCTGGGCCGATGAGTTCTCCAGGTAGGGCTGGAACAGGTGAGGCGTCAGACTCCACGCCCTGAGATCTTGCCCGTGGCTATTCTGGATGGCTGCCACTTGGCTGAGTGGGCTTGGGGCCTTGAGCTCAGGTGGGGTAACCCCGCCAGGGCTAACGAGGCATTCCAGAGTCCCAAGGGCTCTGAGAAGCTCAGTGAGAGCCCTCCCTCTCTGATCCAAATGGACACTGGAGCCGTCCACTGGCTGGGCTTCATCCTGCCTTGACTCCTCCCGGCTTTGGAAGCATTTATGGCTCTGGAAACACTCAGGCTGGAGTGAGAACCGCAGCAAAGGCGACCTTTTGCATGATTTCTTTTCTATTCTCCCAGCCCAGCATTTTGGATGGTGGCCAGCACTTTTAAGGAGCAATCCAAGAGAATGTTGGTATTTTATAGGTACTTTGTAAATTCTGTCGCACTTTAAATTTATGCTATTCGCTCAGAACACTGGAAAGGCACACAAACTTTCTGCTGACACCACTGCCTCCTTCGCCGGTGAGGCGTTACGGGTCGTGGCGGGGCCCTGGGGCCTGGCCGGAGAATCCTGCTCTGGTCTGTGGCTGCCCTGTGAGTAGCCAGGAGAGGAGGTGAGAGGCAGGAGGCCGCTCTGACTCCTCCTGAACGACCCCTTCCTTCTTTCTAGGCTGGTTTGCTGAGATTCACCTGGATGGCAGACCCAATGTGTCAAAGCTACCGTGCCCCTTGACTGGAACCAAAGCTCCAGGAGATCTAGGACATTGTCGGTGGTTGTCCAAATCTCCAGTGCCTGGAACAGTGCCTGGCACACAGCAGAACCTAGCAAGTATTTTTTGGATGAATGCATGCACGCACACCGTAGGGTGAACTGTGTCCCCCGTATCCTTGGTCCTAAGCCCCAGAACCTGTGTGTGATCTCCACACCGAGCCCTGTGGGGCTCCTGGGCACAAAGCCTTTCTGTGTCCCCTATTTCTTTGATTACAGGAAATAGCCTTCAATCAGCCTCAGCGACCTTCTGCGACTTGCAACTGGCAGATTCAAGCAGTTGTTCATTTAGGGAAGGGAGGGGATGCGAGACAAGGGAGAAACAAAGAGAAACAATATTTCAGCCTTGGGGCAAGGTCCTGGTTCCCCATCTACTGGACACACACAGCAATATCTTTGAGCTGTTTTGCAGATACTGAAACCCCCTCCAGGTTGGAAAAGTTAACGATTAACTGATTAACCCTGGCACGCTGCTCACAAGCATGTCGACCCCAGACCAGTTGGAACCAGAAGGTTGATGATGCTAACTCTCACTTACCTCACCACCAACCAATCAGAAAAATGTCCACGAGCTGATTACGCCTTCTTCGAACCATTACTGTAAAAACTTCTCACTACCCTCTCCAAGGGGGGCACAGTTTTTGGAGGTGCTAGCCTGCTGTGTTCCCTATTTGCCTGGCAAAGACGTAAAGCTACTCTTCTTCTTTCCTCCTAACTTCTGTCTCCATATTTCTATTCGGCACCGCTGTACAGAAGCTGAGATGCTGGCAACAATCTTACATGGAGAAAGGGTCTTTGCAGATGTGATTAAGTTAAGTATCTGGAGACGAGCTTCTCTTGGGCTTAACGAGGGCCCTAAATCCAATGACATGCGTTTTCACAAGAGAAGGGAGAGAGATTTGGACATAGACGCACAGGGGAGAAGGGCCACATGAAGACGAAGACAGAGATTGGGGTGATGCATCTACATATCACCAAAAAACTCCTGGGGCTGAAAGAGGCAAGGGACATCCCCCCCGCCCCCACAGAGCCTTTGGAGGAAGCACAGCTCAGCTGACACCTTGACTTCAGAGCTCTGGCCCCCAGAACTGAAATAGGAGGGAAGGGGGCAGGGCACAACCGTTAAAAGAATGACATAGCCTGAGGACACAACATAACCTGATTAGAACCAAACGGGTCCAAGATGGCGGACAAGTTGGCTTCCACTAGACCTTGAGCCTCAGTATACGCTCACTGTAACACGTCAGCACGCTAAATGACACACCCACAGGCGCCAGGACAGTTCCAAGACCCACCACAAAGATCAAAAAGTGGGCGGTGGCCCACTTCCTGGAAATCCCCGCCCCTTCCTGAAATAGCTGGAATACTCCTCCCACTCATTAGCCTATGAAATGACCCACCCCTATAAAAACCGACAACCCCACACCCTGGTGCCTTTCTCACCGTCTGAGACGGTCCACACTCTGTCTGTGGAGTGTGTTTCTAAATGAATCCACTTCTTACCTATCACTTTGTCTCGCACTGAATTCTTTCTGCGATGAGACATCAAGAACCTGAGCTTCATTAAGTCCTGAGACCAGGCGTGTGATCTCAGTTGGAAGACTGTGGGATTTGGCCGGGTTCGAGTCCCGGCACGTGGGTTCAAGTCCCAATCTGAGGTGCACGGTTTCCGAACTGTTAGACACTTCTATTGTGTAAAGCCACCCAGTTTGTGAACATTTGTTATAGCCGCCACAGGAAACTCGGACACATGCTGTGGTCTGGAGCTTAATTCTGGCAATGTCACCTCTTCCGTGTACCTCGTACACGTATCACGTCTCCCAGCTCATCCCTCCCAGTTCTTTCTGTCTTACCCCCTGCTGCTGGAGGGGGCGCGCTCTGAGGGCGGGCTGGGGTCTGTACCTCCCTGCTTTGTTCCTGTCAGCTGGCCCCAGGAGAAGAATCTGCCCAGGAGGAGGGAGGGAGATTGTCACCTCGGCCTCAGTCCAGAAGGCAGATTTGGGGCCATAAATAACAACAGCTCTGAACCTGCCCAGAAAGCAGCCGGGCAGCACCCTCCAGAGCCGACTCTCCACAAGCTTCTCTGCAGGCCCAGCATCCAGCACTGGGCAATATGGGGGGTGGGGTGGGGGGTGGGGTGTGATCCTTGACCCCCACTTCAAAGGACCAAAAGCAGAAAGCAAACAGTTCTGACAAACAAAACTCGTACTGCTCCTTTGCCTGTAGGAATGCTTTCAGTGAAACTCAGCTTCTTAAGCTCCTATTACATTTTAAAATTTAACAGTGGTCTCCTCCCCAAAGCCAGCCCTGGGGGTCCACAATTGTTAACTGTCTTCATGCAGTTCTGGGGAGCAGCTGGCCCCAGGACCCAGAGCCTCTCACTTAACGAGGGTTTAACCTGCAGCGAGACTCTGTCCTCTCTCCCTGGTTCCCCGTCCCTAATCGTCTCTCATGAAGGACTCATCAAAAGCTTTTTGAAACTCAAGTAAATTATGTCCACTGGGCTGCTGGGATGCCTGCCATTTTATTAACTTTTTAGAGTGCTCTGGTGAGTCCAAGAGCCCGCTTTCCTTGTGGATGTGTGGAGCCGTTTGACCTCATTACCTCTGGGCACAGAGGTCTGTAATTTCCAGGGTCTCCCTGGCCAACGTTAGTGACTTTCCAATTTCCAGAAAGGGCTTAGTTTCCGAATCCCTTTCAAGATCACCGCTATTTTAAACTTGCTAATTCCATTAGGTGAATCCGTTCCCATTCCGGAGATTTACTGGGCTGGGATTTCGCAGGTAAGCTTATAAACTGCTTCCCGAGAGCCCGTGGCCGGGGAAGCCTGCCAACCCCCGAGCGGGTCGTGCACACCCAAGGCTCCAGGTGACTCTGGGCAGGTGACTCAGAACTGGCTTAGGGTGGGGACCCCCACGTGGCTTGAGTCAGAAAGGCGCTCAGCAGCCTTGGGCAGCAGGAATTTAAATTCGTTGGTCATACAAACACTGCACAAATCCGTTGGCGCTGTAACGCTCACACCAGCGTGGAGATTCCAACGGGGCTGCTCACCCGTGACTGCAGAGGTGAGGCTGTCTGTGCAGACCTCCGTTGGATGTCCCTGCCCTCCTGCCTGCAGCATCGAACCTCATTTCAACGTGAAGAGCACCCTGGACAGAGCAGCCTGCTGTCGGAGCAGAAACAACCCTGAATAAGGTTAATGAGTTCCCTGTGCTCTGCTGTCCTGGCCTCTGACCCCACCCCCCCTGCCCACCCCCCCGCTGCTGTGGGAGCCTGGACGTGCTGGCTGCCATCTTCTTTTGAGGACCTCACTGTCTTGGTCTGACCAGCACCTTGCCTTGTTGTCCTGGGTTTTACTGACCTGCTAAGTCGGTCTCATCCCGGTGCTTTCTGTGTTTTGGTGTGATTGTTCTGAGTGGATCTCTTCCAGTTCTGTCCTTAAGGGATATTACTTGTCATCTGCACGAATGGAATTGTTTGACTACGCTCACGTTACCTGTGACCAACGGCTTGCCTTGAAGGGGATACTACTGAGCTGGGAGCTTCTGAACCCTCGGAATTTCCTGAGTGATGGGAGGTTCTTTGTTATGCTAATGAGATGACTCAGGGAGAGCCCTGGCTGGCTGCGGAATGGGGGCTGGTAACCAAACTCGGATCAGTCGGTTGGGACGTTGGACCAGCATCTCTAACCTTCTTTCGATTTTCACCCCCCCAGTGACAGAATTCAACATGCACAGGTCAGAAATGCCCTCAGTCTCACCACAAATTCCCCTTTGCTCCAGGTAGTTTTTAATCCCTCTACTCCCCTCTACCCCATCATCCATTTTGCTCTCCCAGTTCTTGAAAAGCCCAGTAAACGCGTTTTCTGGCTGCACGTGAATTACGAACAGCTGAGGTCTCAGCTTCTCTACACCGGCATCCACAGCGGGGCAGATGCTCGGGGTAGGCAGGCTTCTCCAGGCCATCCTGCCCAACCTGCTGCCGACCCCCACATCGCCTTTATCATGACCCGTAGTGCCTCTGGCCCACAAAGCCTCACCTCCCATCCCTTCCAGACTTCTTTTTATTTAGAACTTTTTAAAAATTAATTTATTTTCTTTTATTTATTTTTGGCTGTGTTGGGTCTTTGTTGCTGTGCACAGACTTTCTCTAGTTGTTGCGAGCGGGGGCCGCTCTTCGTTGCGGTGCGCGGGCCTCTCACTGCGGTGGCTTCTTTTGTTGCGGAACACAGGCTCTAGGCGCACGGGCTTCAGTAGTTGTGGCTCGCGGGCTCTAGAGCACAGGCTCAGTAGTTGTGGCGCACGGTCTTAGCTGCTCCGCAGCATGTGGGATCGTCTGGGACCAGGGCTCAAACCCATGTCCCCCACATTGGCAGGTGGATTCTTTTTATTTTTTTTTAATGGCTGTGTTGGGTCTTCGTTGCTGTGCGTGGGCTTTCTCTCTAGTTGCAGCGAGCGGGGGCTGCTCTTCGTTGTGGTGCACGGGCTCTAGAGCACAGGCTCAGTAGTTGTGGTGCATGGGCTTAGTTGCTCCACAGCATGTGGTATCTTCCCGGACCAGGGCTCGAACCCGTGACCCCTGCATTGGCAGGAGGATTCTTAACCACTGTGCCACCAGGGAAGTCCTGGCAGGTAGATTCTTAATCACTGGGCCACCAGGGAAACCCTCAGACTTCTGTTATTAGAAAGTTCTTCCCCAGGAATGACTGACATTTGCCTCTGAAGATTTCCCCATTGGTCCAAGCTCCGCCCTCTGGACCACAAAGGTCAAGTTCTACCCCTTCCTCCAAGACTGACCTCTTACGTTTTGTCCAGCTGGGGGCTGGCTGCTCATCCTCCCACCTCCCTACCCTGCAGGGTCATCCTCTGAGCTCCCTACTCCAGTTTCCATGTCAGGCCTGCTCCACCTTCCTGGGAAAATAAAACCAACCTGCTTCTTTGTGCCCTCAACCACCTGGCTGCGCCCTATTCTACGTCTGCCCCCTCCTGGACACAAGGGCTCACTCGTGGCCTGGCCAACTCTAGCCACTGCGATGACCCGTCAGATGGCCTCCCTCTCCCTCTCTTCACCTCTCCCCAGCAGCCTGTGACCTAGACCCCACCGTGCTGCCACCTTGCCTCCAGGCTACACTCTCCCCTCTTTCCAGCCTTCCTGCTCCCTTCGTCCCACGGGGCATGCTGATCTCCAGCCTCCTTAGGACAGCTTGCCCCCTGAAATTTCTCCTTCTCCCCTCAGGATTCACACCCTGCCTTGTCCAGCTTAGATGCTGCTCTGGGATGAATAATGTCCCCCCAAATTCATGTCCACTGAAAACCTCAGCATGTGCCCTTTTTGGAAATAGGGTCTTTGCAGATGGAATTAGCTAAGACAAGGTCATACTGGATTAGGGTGGGCCCTAAATCCAATGACTGGGGTCCTTGTAAGAAGGGGAAATTTGTAGAGAGATACAGGCACGCAGACACACGGCGGAGACAGCCCCGTGAAGACAGAGCAGAGATCGCAGTGATGCAGCAGCAAGCCAAGCAATGGTGCTTTGTTCCAGGACACAGCACCCAAGGGGGTGTCCAGAGATGTTCCCTTCCGAGGGCAGGGCTGGGGGAGAGTGTTGTTAGGTGGGGACTGAGGAGGCGACCGAGCTGGCTGTGATGGGGCCCAAGGAGGTGGCGGGGAAGCGGAGTTACTTTGACCCATAGAATCTGAGGCAAATCTACAAACTGGAGGCACCAGTGACAATGGCCTTTCTCCACTGGATTGACTGTGAGAGCGGCCTTGCTCTGAGGGTGCCTCACCTTCAGCCCCAGGTTGCCGGTGAGGAAACAAGGCACGAAGGTTAAGTGATTCAGGCAAGGTCACGCAACAAGATGTCAGGCCCGCAATTCAGACCCATGTTTTTTCTGGACTCCAAACCCAAGACCAACTTAGTTTTCGGGGCTCAGTGCAGCCTGAAAATGCAGCCCTTGTTAAAAGAGTACTAAGACTTTCAAGACAGCAACAAAACACCACTAAAGCCAAGTTTGGGAACCTGAAGCCACCCTGCCAGGGCTCAAGCTTGCAATCACTGTCCACACTGTACCTCTCCACGGGCGGGGGCTTCCCTCCTGCCATCGGCTCCATCCCAAAGCCCCCTCCAAGGATGGATGATGCCTGGGCCATGTATCTCCCAACCAAGTCCCTCTCTTAATTTTCCTTCCTCCTACATCATTCTGTCCGAAAGCTCTGAGCCCTGGGCAAACCACCAATCCTCGCCAGAGCCCTGTCTCCTCGTTAAAAACAGTAAGGGTGTGGTCCACCATAGAAAGCGTCACCTGTCTGGTCAAAGAAAAGGGGCGGGCCCACGCCACGACTTCACAGGGAGGCCATGCCAGAGGCTCAGGAGCCCCCCACCCAGCCCCACGCAGGCACTGGGCCCACATCGGCCACCAGCTGGCCGGGCTTGCCGCCTCCAGGCACCCTCAGGCCCTTCACTCCGATATCTCCTTTTGTCCTCAAAAGAGCCCTCCAGGCAGCGGTCAGGATGTCTCCCTTTTCCAGGTGAGAGCACTGAGGCTGAGGTGAAGGAAGCAGCTGGAGCCACCTGGCCTGTGGGCGGGGTGAGCGGGGGGGGGGGGGGGGAGCGCCAGCTCTGGGGGCACGTGGAGCTCCTGCCTGAGAGAATGAACCGGCACAGACTGTGGAAGTGAGCCTTCAGGGTAGCCTCGATGGGCAGCCACAGGTGAAAGGCCCTGTTGATCTCTGGGGGGCTTTGAGTGAGACCCTGGTGTCACATCTGTGGGAGATTTTACCTGGCTGTCCTGTCCCTAGTGATGCCTGCATTGCTCAGCTGAGTTGAGACCTGGATTCCACTGGTAACTATTGGCAATACCATCACTTAATTGAAATCATAAGACAATGAGAATAATCATTAGCATTTTCTCCCCAACAGGTCCCTCTGCCCAGTGTTCTCCTGGGCTGCCCGCCTGAGGTGGAACCTCGGGCCCCACCTGTCCCCCAACCCCAGGGGCCCTCTCCTGAGAGGCAATCCCCTCCCTTCCTCTGCTGGGAGCTGAGAGCAGGTCGCCTCATGCAGAGGCTTTCCTACTATTGATGAAATCGATGCAGTTGGGTATTTTGTTCCGTTCGGGCTCTGCTATCGCAGCTGATTTTGTCACCTGACTTGTCTCTGTTGGAGTTAGTCCCCTGAGCTGTGGGAGAGGCCCTGGCTGTAGGAAATCAGGGTGCACACCCCAGCCCCAGCTCTGCCCTGTCCTCCTGACATCCTTCTCCAGGAAGATTGTCCTTCAGATGAGCTGATCCCCTTCCACCCGCCCCCTTGTCCCCTTCTCCAGACTCACCCCTGAGCCAGGAAACCCCAAGTGCAGTGGCCGCAGAGGAAGACCTAGCCCAGCCAGAAATGAAAAGTGCTACCAAGTTTCAAGGGGCTCTGCCTCCAAAGGGTAGGAAGAATCAGGACTGACACCCTCAGGGGCTTGGGGCCAAAGAACAGAGAGGTGACCCGAGGGCCGCTGCCCACAGCAGGGCCCCCAACTCACTGGGGCTGCACGGGTGGGCAGGGGTTTCCCTGACTATGAGAGTGGATCTAGAATGTTCTCTGAGCATCCTCTGCTGTGCTTTGGGTCGACCCTTCTACGGCCGGGCTGCAAAGCCACTGGCAGGGACCAGGGGTTGAGGGCCGCCCGCACTTTTGTCCTCTGTCTTGGTCGTAGGGCTGCTTTGGGACCAGGATGAGTCTGTGTTCAGATCACTCTGCCTGAAATCTGGTGGCTCCAGAATCATTCAGAATGCTTGGGCTCTAGGGCCCTGACAGGGGCAGAGAGCATTTTGGTGTTGGAGGGGGATGTGCAAAGGCCCACACAGGGGAGCCTGCCTCGTGCCCTAAATCCCCAAGACTGCCAGTGAACCAGCTAAGCCAGGCTCAGCTTAGGTGCTAAACGGCCTCTGGGCGGGGGAGGGAGTGGGGTTTGGCCTGCGGCCCCGGTCCTGAGGCATGTGGTAGCCTGGGGAAGGGCAGTGGCACCACGTTGCTCAGCCCCGTTGGGACTGACGCTGGTGTGGCACAGGTGCGGGGAACCAGCTTCAGAGCAAAAGTGCTTAGAGCCACAGGCCCAGAAGACAGAAAGAGCCGGGCGGTAGGGGTGCCCCCGCCACGTGACGGGGCAGCACTTGAAGTAGGGAGCGAGATACCTTCTGCCACGGAGGAGCCTGGCCTGGCCCGGCCATGGGGGAGCAGATCCAGGTCTCCTGCTGCACCACAGTCTCTTCCCGGGTTGGTGGCTCAGCACAGGGGTGTCCCCAGATTAGTATCCAGCAACACCGTAGCCACACGAAGAGACAGTCAGGTATCAGTAGGACAGCTGAGCCGTGGCAGGGGTGGGCGCTGACCCCGCACACACAGATGGCCAAATGAAGGCCTCCTGCCCACCTCTCCCAACCCCCTTCCCCACAGCCCCCAATCAGCATCCATCTGCCTGGGCACTGTTACTCCACCTACAAATCCTTCTCAGGTTGTGCCTTTGGGCTGGAGACCCGGGGCCTTGGGTACCAGGATGCTGTGGAGGGTCACTGCCTATGAGGCCAGGGGCAGGCATCTGGAGTTCACTGCCTCAGTTTCCTCATCTGTAAGATGGGGGCAGGTTTGAGTGAAGACCTTTAATACTCAGCATGGGGTCCTCAGTAGACATGAGGCATCACAGCTCTTTCCTCCACCTTTAGAGGGGAGTCGGACCCCGGGAGGTGGGGGATTATCTGGGAGGGAGCAGGTCTGGCCTCTCTCCTCCCTACGGGGAGGCTGCTCCCAGTTGTGGGGCTCAGGGAGCCCCAGTGACACCCTGGAAATGCCCATGTCATCAGCGTGGCTTGGGGGTCTATTTGTTCTCAATAAGCCTGGGGGCATAGTTACAGGTGTCTCCACATGTCTGATTCCCTGGTCTACTTGTCCCCCAGACACCCGTATCCCAAGAAACGGCCCCACCATCCTCCCAGTTGCTCAGCTCAGAGCCCAGGAATCTTTCCTAATCCTTCTCCATCTCCTACCGTTCCCCCAGTCTCTCCAATCCAAGCATCAGTGAGTCTCTCAGGGCTTCCTTCAAAACAGGTCTCCATTCCCTCCTCTCCAGGTCCTGCTAGCTTCCGGCCAGGTCCAGGCTTCCATCGTGTCATCCATGCCCTGGGATCCCACCTCACCCCTGCATGATCTCACAGACCTGAGAGCAAGGGCCGGAATCTCCCGCCTTGCATTCTCAGCTCTGCCTGACTGGCCCTCCTGAGCCAGACCTCCTGTTTCTGTCTCTCTCTGTCTCTCCTTCTCTGCCTCTGCCTCTCCCCTCCTCCCCTCTGGGGGTTTCCTCCCAAAGATCTCATCCCCCCTTCCCAGCTCCTTCCTGCCCTCGGGCCCTCTGTCCAGCACATTTTGTCCCCTGACTCCACCCGGTCAGCTAGATTTCAGAGATGCCCTGACCTCCAGGTTTGAGGTGTGGCCGGGCCTTGTCACAGCTGCCCAGTTCTCTGCATAGCAGGGGTTTCCCCTTTGGTTACTTTATCTGTGGACTAACTCCCCCTCCACCCCGACTCTTGGCTCCGTGAGCTCAGGGGCTGTGTCTGTCTTCCCCTTTGCTCGTCTGCTTCCCAGCTCCTGGACAGTGCTGACCACAGAGTATGTGCTCACTCAAGTGGGCTGAGTGGAGCGAACAGATGAGGTGCGCTGTGCCCCTCACCCCGCCACCGCCGTGGGCGTCCAGCAGGCCCTCTCATGGATGCACAGTCATCTTAGCATTTGCCCAGCCCTTGCCGTGTGCCTAGGTTCGGACGGATGAGCAGATGTAGCATCAACCACCCTGAAGATAAGCTCTTGTTACGCCCCCACCTCCATCCCCAGCACACCCATTAACACCATGCAACCAAGGGACACACCGTGAGTTTGGGTGAGAAGCGATGAGCGCATTGAGAAAGCACTGGGGAGAGCAGTGGGACGGCCATGAAGGAAGTGGCCCTTGGTCCGGCCTGGACCTAGAATAGGAGAGTGAACATTTTCTTTAAGTACAGAGTTAGCACAGGACCTGGGCACTCCACCCTGAGGTGCTGACCCGGGAGAAATGAGAACTGGTACAAATAAGTACCCGTGCACACGTGTTCACGGCAGCGCTGTCCCCAGGAACCAAAAGGTGGAAACAACCCAAGTGTTACAAATGGATGAACAGATAAACACAATGTGGCCCATCTACACAATGGAATATCACTCAGCCACAAACAGGAGTGAAGCGCTGACACCTGCTACAATACGGACGAACCCAGAAAACATTCTGCGGAGTGAAATCAGCTGGACACAAAGGCCATGTCGTGTACGATTCCACTGATGTGAAATGTCCAGAGTAGGTAAATCCATAGAGACGGAAAGATTAGTGGCTGCCTAGGGCTGGGGGGTGTGGGGAAACAGGGCATCACTGGTACTGGGTGCTAGATTTCTTTTGGGGGTGATAACAGTGTTTTGGGGACTTCCCTGGTGGTGCAGTCGTTAAGAATCCGCCTGCCAGTGCAAGGGACACGGGTTTGAGCCCTGCTCTGGGAAGATCCCACATACCGTGGAGCAACTAAGCCCGTGCGCCACAACTACTAAGCTTGCACTCTAGACCCCGAGAGCCACAACTACTGAGCCTGAGCGCCACAACTACTAAAGCCCTCATGCCTAGAGCCCGTGCTCCACAACAAGAGAAGCCACTGCAATGAGAAGCCCGCACACCGCAATGAAGAGTAGCCCCCACTCGCCGCAGCTAGAGAAAGCCTGGGCGCAGCAACGAAGACCTAACGCAGCCAAAAATAAATAAATTTGTTTTTTAAAAAAAGTGTTTTGGAATTGATCATGGTGACGGCTGTATAACTCTGTGAATGCACAAAATATCCTTGTATTGTACACTTAATTTTGGGGGGCATTCAAGATGTTTTTATTTTCAGAGCCTTGTGCCCTTTAAATGGGTGAATTGTATGATATATGAATTGTTATCTCAATAGCGCTGCTATTTAAAAAAAAAAAAGAGGTAGTGTTTCTGGAGCCGACACCTGCCAGGCGTGTCCTGAGCACGTGTGTGCAGCGGCACGCCTTGCCCACCATACCCTGTGCCTTGGGGACGGCTGCCGCCTCTCTTACAGATGGGAAACTGAGGCTCAGACAGGGCGCTTGCCCAAGCTCGCAGGGTCTGCTGCGGGTGGTGAGGACTCACACGCAGTGTGTGTGGCTCTAGACCCTGCACACTCAACCACCACCGTGTCCGCCGCTAGCACAAGGTGAGCCCGTGATGAGGTCAGCCATCGCCTTGCACGTGCTCTGGGGGTCGGGACTCTGTTAGGTTGGGCTGAAAGCGATGGTGCTGCCAGCTCAAGCTTTGTCCACAGGACGGGAGGGGGGACACTGGGAAGACTGAGCTTCACATCTTACCAGGGACCAGAGGAAGCCGAGAGTGTGGCCAGGCTGCCCCGCACCCTCCATGCACAGCGCACCTGGCTCTCTGCCTGCCCCCACCTCGAGGCCCCTGAACTTAGGTCTGGTTCTCTCCCCTACACTCTGCTTTGCCCTGCCCAGCTCTGCCCGAACCCTTCAATGCTCTGAGGCCTCCTAGGACTCCATGGCGGTGGTGGGGGGACTGCAGCTCATCCTGTACCTTGTACTGTAAATACAGATACAAGTATTACAATTTGGTTGAATATTTAATATCATTGGGTTAATACGCATTCCAAACTCCATAAATAATCATTAGCTGAGGGTTCTAATTGCGCTGGTGGGATCCGACTTCATGACTAATTTAAAGACCAAAGACATTCCCAGATTCAGCTTCCCGAAACACCATAAATCAACCTGCAGCCCCATCTCTGTAGTTAGAACCACTGGGCTAAGCCGAGGAGAGGGCAGGCTGCTGTGGGCCTTTGCCCAAGCCGTCACAAGCATGCTGCCTGGCTGGGCAGGGGGCTGGCAGGCTGCCACTGTGGGGCTTGGAAGTCCCACAGGTCAAGGGGCGATGTCATCTGCGAGGGTCGCGTCTTGGGAGGGGGCCGGCATGGTGGGGGAGGCAGTGTTGGAGGCTGAAGAAATGATCTGCTTGCAAAGGAAAGTAGAGGATGGTGGGCAAGCCTACTGGAAAATTCTGTGGGCTCAGGGGATGCCGTATACAAATCGAAAAGCCCTGGAACAGTCAACTTGGCAGCCTCCAGGCCCTGCTCACCCCGTGCAGGATGCTCCGGGAGGTGAAAGGTTGTCTCAGCAGTGTTCTGGGTACAGCAACCCATGTGGGCCCTGGGGTTTCTGCCCAAGCAAAACCCTAAGGGCTTCATGCGTGGGGAGTAGGTTTCCCAAGACTACGTACCCCAAATCAGGGCACATAGTCCGGCTAAAGAGTTTTGTTTGGTTTGAGAAGGGAGCCTGAAAAGGATAGACTGCAAATACATACAAAATCCCACTTTCAGGGTTGTATAGTGATAGTGAGGTGCCACACCTGGAATTGGGATCAGCCCAGAAGATCTAAGACATGGGTTGGCTGTAGGGCAGGCAGCAGCATCCCCTCTCTTGGCCCTCATCCTCGGGATTCCCTCTCCAGCCCTGGGAGGTCGGCAGCACCAGGGGTCCCGATGGCTGTCCCTGGTTCCAGGCTGCCTGCAAAAACAGCATCAGAGGAAAGAGGTCTCCTTCCTCAGGAAAGCCGAGGACCCAGCTGCTGGTACCCCAGTGGAGGGGCGAGACCCCCAATGCTGAGCTGTAGGCGTCACCCCAGTCTTGGGGGGTGGCTCAGGTGTTGCCACATAACACCTGTTTCCAGAAGGTGGGAGCTGACGCCCTTCCTGAGCCTACCTCTTGGCTGTTTCAGGCTGGCAGGAGCCCCCTGACCAGCAGGACCCCACCAGGAAGTTGCCTGTCCAGCAGGCTGGGAACCAGGGGGTGTGCCAGGCCCATCCTGACCTGTGTGCTGCTCACATTCACCCCCGCACTGGTCGGGCCTAAGCCTCAGCCTGGTGCTCTGCCAACTACAGCCTCACACTGAAGGTGCTGCCAGGTTAGCCCTCCTGTCCCTGCTCTGGACGGAGGCTGCAGGGCCCCATGTCTGCTTGGCTGGAGTAACCAGGGTGCATGATACTGGAATGGGAGGAGCCTAAGCCCAGCCCCTCTGGGACAGATGAGGGCATGGAAACCTGGAGAGGACAGGGCTTGCCCGGGTCACATGGCCAGTAAGTGCAGGGCCGGCATCTGGACCCGCTCCAGACACCATCCCTTCCTGGAGGAAGTGACGCCAACAACAGGTTTTGACCGAGTGCATTCGTGGCACCTGCCTTTGTATTGTCACCTCATCCACTTTCTCATATGCTTCTCTCACAGCTCCCCGAGGTGTGCACCATTTATATGCCCATTTTACAGATGAGGAAACTGAGGCTTAGAGAGTTTCAGACACCCAATCACTAAGTGGCAGAGCTGGGTCTAAAACTCCACACTGTGATAAGGACGGGGATAGGGGAGAGGGCAGGGGAGGGGCTGGTGATGCCATGAGGCTGGTGTGGAAGGTGGTCCGAGTTCTTGGGAACCAGCAGGAAAAAAGACACAGAATCAGGTTAGCAGGACGTGTGTCTCTACTTCTCTAGGGTGGACATGTAGAGGGTGCTTCATATTTACTGACTTGGCTTGTACATCCCCTCTGATGTTTATAATAGTCCCTCTTTTGGGGACTTCCCTGGTGGTCCAGTGGGTAAGATGCTGCACTCCCAATGCAGGTGGCCCCGTTCAATCCCTGGTCGGGGAACTAGATCCTGCATGCATGCTGCAACTAAAAGTTTGCATGCCACAACTAAGAGTCTGCATGCCACAACTGAAGATCCCACATGCTGCAACTAAGAGCCAGCACAGCCAAAATAAATAAATAAATCATAAATAAATAAATATTTTTTTAAAAGTCCCTTTTTTAACTATCTGTGTTCTGGGACCTCTAATTATGCCAAGATTCTGGCAGGTGGAATGAGTGCCCTATTGCAATAGCCCTGGGCAGCAGGAGCTCAGAGTCTGGTGTGCAGTGAGTGCTTGGTAATGAGACTGAATGAAAAACCACATGACACAGTTCAAATAACTCACGGGCAGCACATCTGGCCAGCAGCTCCTTATCACCTTCTCTGTCCAGCTAGTATTTTCTTGATAACTGCAAATGTAGACATTCCCTACAACTAGCAAAGCAGATCTGCTTTGGAGAGATATGAACCTTACCAACTGGGAACTCTGGGCTCTGCCCGCCCACCCTGGCAGGAGACCACCTCCTCTGAAATGGGGATGCAGATTGGTCCTTATCATCAAGAAAGTTAGGAAAAAGGACCAGCATCATCTTGGGGGGGACAGCTGGAGGTCTCAGCGACCAAAAGGGTAAAGACACTGGTCCAGGAGAGCTTGGTTAATAGTGGTGTGTAGGGCGGTGAAGGGCAGTGGCGGCGGCGGTGGTGGAGTGATCCCGAAAAGTGACTGTTAGGAACTGAATTTTGTCCCACAAATTCATATGTTGAAGCCTTAACCCCCAACGTGACTGTATTTGGAGATGGGGCCTCCAGGGAGGTAATTAAGATGGAATGAGGTCATCAGGGTGGGGCGCTGATCCGATAAGGGTTAATGTCCTTATAAGAAGAGGAAGAAACACCAAAGATCCCTCTCTCTGTCCCATGTGCACACAGAGGAAAGGCCATGTGAGGACACAGGGAGATGGTGGCTATCTAGCAGCCAGGAAGAAAGCCCTCACCAGAAATCAACCCTGCAGTCACCTTGATCGTGGACTCCCCAGCCTTCAGAACTGCGAGCAATAAATGTCTGTCATTGAAGCTGCCCAGCCCATGGTATTCAGTGTGGCAGCCCCATAAGGCTAATACAGAGGCAAGGCGGCATCTGCTGATGGGAGGGTTCGGCTTGGATGGTGAGGATGATGTTGGTAATGTAAATATTTCCATTTACAGGTGCAACAGAAAGTAAAATGAATGATTTTACTGTCAAATTTTGAGAATTGTGTTCCACCTGTGTTATGTGGCTGCAGATCTTAGGCCCAACACTCAAAAGACTCAGATCTAAGTAGTAGCTGTCTGCTGCCTGGGATGTAGAATTCCAGGTGCCCAGGGCTGGGTGCAGCAAGCCTGCCAGCCAGCTGCAGGACACACTCCCTCAGAGATGCTCTTGCATCTCTGTTGTGAAGCTGGGCAGGCAAAGGAAGGGACCCTGATGCTGTGCTCTTCCTCGCCTCTCTCACCACCCACCAGCCCCCTTGGAACTCATGGGAATGTCTTGGGAATTAAAGCAGCGGTGCATGTCTGCGTGCGTGCGTGCATGTGTGTGTGTGTGTGGTGTGTGGTGTTCTTCCCAGAATAACCTAGGGTGGCAATGGGTGGTCCAGAGAAAAGATCACATGTCGCCATCGAGAATATCACCCCGTCCACAGAAGACCAAACAGCAGCTGCAGGTATAGATAGAAGTCACAAGCCAACACATGTGCACACACATGTGTACACACAACTGTCTAAGGAAACCATGAATCCATCAGAAAAGGAAGCACGCAGTCCTGGGTGTGATGCATGACAGACTGAAGAAGAAATGAAGGTGTGGTGGCGCAGGGACCCGATGGCTGGTTGGGCAAGGACACACACACACACACACAGTCCAGGGATACCAGGCCTGCTGTACTTTCCACAGGTACCTTCCAAACCCGCTCTGCAAGCAATTCTAAAGGGGGACTTCATATTCACCTGTCATGTGCGACAGGTTGGTCCTTTGGCATCAGCTTAGTGACACCTTTGGAGGGAATGTACTCCTTTGCCGGGTATGCATTTTAGAGAGTGAATTTAAATTAAGGCTGTAGTTATGTAAATGGATTGAAGGAACACATGGGCTGGGGGCTCTGGAAGGTGAGATCAGACGTCATGCTGTGTGTACACCCTGTGTCAGAGCAGAAGACAATAAACGGACTTTACTTTTCACACCCCCAGGTACCCCTGCGTACATGCCAGCCTGAGACCAGGGACAGAGCAGAATGCCAGGGCAGGCTGTCTGTGGGTGGGCTCCCCACATTTCCATTACAGAAAAGCTGTGGGCATGTGGGGCATGGCTCTGCCGTCCATCACATATTGCTTAGAACATCCTGGGCAGAACCTTCCATAAATCAAGGGTGGGAGAGGCAGTGAACCAAGCTACGTTAGCTAAGGAAGGGCTGCTTGAAAGATGATCTGCTGTCATTCCCAGACTACATGAATCACCTCCGTTGGCAGGTGGGGCAACAGATTTAGCAGGAGCTTCAGAGCCAGACAGACCTGGGTTCCAGTCACAAGCGCAGACCAGCTGTGTGGCCTTGGGGACTTCCTATCATCTTCAAACCTGAGCTCCTTTATTTGTGAAATGAGACCAGCGTTGCAGAGTTGGGGACGGGTAGAGGTGCTGTGCTGGGAATTCTCCAGGTGCCCTGGGCACAGAAGGGCTGGTGTTGGCGTGTGGTCATGCCAAGACGGCCCAACTGCCCTTGGGAGAGTGCACCGGCATCCAGAGCCCAGCCCAGCTCTGGTCCTGCAGTGACCCCGTTGTGGGATATTGCTGAGGTTCACGCCCCATGGTGTATTGATTGAACTGCCATCATCAAGGGCTTGTGGTTTTTTTTTTGCGGTACGCGGGCCTCTCACTGTTGTGGCCTCTCCCGTTGCGGAGCACAGGCTCCGGACGCGCAGGCTCAGTGGCCATGGCTCGCGGGCCCAGCCGCTCCGCGGCATTTGGGGTCTTCCCGGACCGGGGCACAAACCCGTGTCCCCTGCATCGGCAGGCGGACTCTCACCACTGCGCCACCAGGGAAGCCCCCTCAAGGGCTTTTAACACATCAAAAGGTGTTAAAATCGATAAGTGGCCTTGAGGGTTTTGTTTTTAAGTATATCTATGCATAATCTTTCCCTTGGTCAAGCTCATCCGGTGCTGGCTTTGGGTGCTCAGAGATCCTAGTTACATACCAGTCATCAGGGAAATAAACAGCCATTAGGCTGAAAACAAACACGTCCACATAGGCACAACCCATTAATGTGATCACTGTGGAGCTGGTCCATGGACTTTGCTGAGACAAATGTATCTGGGCGGTGCGGGGTGGGAAGGGGATGACAAGAGAAGAACATTAATTCAGAGGTTGTCGTATTGGGTTGCAGTTTTATTTGCTTCTTGAGATAGTCTGACCAAATGCCCTGCAGCTTATTACTGACCAGGCAGTTCTGGAGTGGGTTTGGGAGAGCAAAGGGACGGGGTCTGGGACACAGGGAGCTGGGGTGGACTCCCCTGCAAATACAAATCAAGGAGAAGTTTGAAAACACAGGCATAAAAGAAGGAGTGCGGGAGTGGGGCTCAGTGGAGGGAGCTGCTGTGCTGGCTGAAGAAAGTTCAGGAAAACTTCCATGTCAAAATGCTTTCCCCCTAAGGGATTCGCTGATGCATTTCCCTTTTAGAAAAGCGTTCTTTTCTGCTCTCGGGAGCTTAATTTCATTCGGAATGAAAAATGACGAGAGTGAATTGGACGAGCGGCTTGGACCCAGCCTGAACCGCTAGCTCAATGCACTTCATGTTTATTTAGCTGAAAGCCTGAGTGGGAAGCAGTTCCCTGCACCAAAGCAGAGGAAAGATGGGCATGGGGTGGGCAGGGAGGGTCAATGCACGGGTGTGTGGGCGTGGGCAGGCTGCTAATTCAGACGGGGTCCTTGAGGTGCCGGGAGAGGGGGCCGAGAGGGAGAGGCCACCTCTGCTGGGGGATCATGCCACACCCTCCCTGGGCCGCCTGGACCCCTCAGGATGTAACTGCACGTGGCAGGCTGTCCTCACTCTCTGAGCATCCCCAGACGTTGGTCAGAACTGTCACCCACACCTCCTCCAAGCCCAGCAGTCGACTGTACAACGGCAGGTCCAAAGTGTGAGGGGGGCCAGCTTACCAGCGGGCTGGGCAGGCTCCTGGCTCCAGGGTAGGCTAGAGGAAGAGAAAGCTGGGCCCCTGGAAAGCCAGACTGACCCTCAGTTCTACCCGGCACTCATTAGCACCAACATCTTTGCAGTTCGAGTAGCCCAGTGAACGGTTCTTACTTTAACTGCATGAGAAATAGAACTAAAGGGAAACAGAGGAAACGGCCAGCACCTCGCGCGATCTAAGTGGCCCTGTTTTCAAAGCAGGTGTGGGAAGTTTCCGTTTTCAGGAACGACATCAAGGCAGGGGTGGGAAGGGAGCTTGTGCTGAAGTTGTGGATATCTTGCCACATGGGCCAGGAGGGAGCAGCCACTGGTGGTAGTTTTTGCTTTCTTTCATTGTTTCGTTTTTATAGCTCCTAGAATAAAGGACAGAGACGAAAGTTTCCCCATGGTAAGATAACATTCCTATTTTTCATGTGAGTGCAGTCTGGGTTTGGAAATGCACCAGATCAAGGTGAGACTGGTCGTATGTGCTGGACCTGGAGAGAGGACTCATGGGGAGGACGTGCTGGCCCCTGGAAGTGCGTTTCTGACGCACGTGTAGTCGAGAGCCCTTCCTGATCCCAGAACCCAAGCCGCGGCCGGTCAGGCAGGCATGGGGGGCTCTAGCTTCAGGTTAGCTGTGGCCTCAAACACTGGCTCCAGCTCCTACAACTGAAGATTTCAAAACGAAGATTTTTCCCTTTGTTCATGGAATTGTCCCGTTCCTTTATGTACTTCTGTACTTAGAAGTGGAAACGTATTCTGAAAGCCAGCTGATTTTTATCTGCTGCACGTTCTCATGGGCCTGTGCCTGGCGTGAACAGTCTTGTCTCAAATATAGGGTTGCTTTGGAGAATGGCGTAGAAAGCCTGTGTGCTGTTTGGGGTTTAGAAAAGCTTTTGATAAAGCTTGGGTTATGATATTTAATAACTTGCTTAAATGTTTTGTTTGTTATCCCAAAATTCATAATCCAAATATCTTGTTCATAAATCAACAGCAATAACAAGGAGAATCATAAAAAATGGGGGAGCAAGGCAATCAAGCCGGGACCCTCTTTGGCACTGAAGGCTTACAGTAGTCACGAGGAGATGAACGGCCTTGCACTTGGACAGATGCCTCCTCAGCGCTGTCTGAGAGCACTTTGGGGCCATGAAGGGGCCAGAGAGATGGCAGGCTTGGGGCCCTTCATTCTCGTTCAGCCCTGGTGCTCAGAGGGAAGGGGAGTGGTCCCAGAGAGAGCCTGAGCTTTGTGGACACTCGTGGATTTGAAACCCTGCCCAGATATTTCTGCCTGGGTGACACCAGGGAAATGGTTTCACTTGCTGAGCCTCAGCTTTCTCATTGGCAAAATGGTAGTGGTGGTACCTGCCCCTCAGGGTGTTGGAGGATTACGGAGGTGGTGCTTGATGAAGCAGGCCCTTGGCAAGGAGTAGCCGAACCCTCTTCTGGGGCTGTGAGCTTCTCCCAGCTCCCACAGAAAAGCTGGTGTCCCCCTTTTTCTGTCCCAGACAAGTGGACAGTCAAGACACAGTGAACATGCCTATGGAATTCCCATGGCCTTTTCCTGATCCGTGTGGACGGGATGGTGCCAGTTCACAACCACGCATTCACGTGGGTTCACATGATGAGTTACCCTCATTTCTGACTGTCTCCAATGAGCAGGGCCTCCACAGATTCTAGCATAAAGTTGTTTCTGCCCCAAAGCCACTTCACCAAGTAGCTAATGTTCTGTAGACAAATATTTAAATACACCAGAGAAGCTTGATTTTACAGGGACCCCACTGTGAGTCCTGTGGTGGCCTGAAGACCCATCACAGCACCCCAAACCACCGGTTCCTGTCACTGCTTTAGAAAGGCTGCATTTCTGTGCACTGGGTTCCCTTCAAGTCCCGTGCAGATGCCAATGAACAGGGAGGGCACTAGCGTGAAAACGTGCCTCTGTCGGACCCCCCGTGCGGTGCCCTCCTGGAAGGTGGTGCCGATCCAGAAGTCTGTGGCTGTTGCCGATAAATGGCTGTCTCACCCCTCCGAGCGCTGGCAGGGACTCTCTGATGTCACCGGTGACTACGCTGGATTGGTTCCTGCGCCATAGTGGTCACCTGGAACTTTCTAGAACTTCCTTCCTCTTGGGACAGCCTGGCAGTCCGTGGCTTCTCAGCTCAGTTGAGTGGGGCCCTAGCCCATTCTTTTTTTAAAAAATAAATTTATTTATCTATTTTTGGCTGTGTTGGGTCTTTGTTTCTGTGCGAGGGCTTTCTCTAGTTGCGCGAGTGTGGGCCACTCTTCGTCGCAGCGCGTGGGCCTCTCACTGTCGCGGCCTCTCTTGTTGCGGAGCACAGGCTCCAGACGCGCAGACTCAGTAGTTGTGGCTCACGGGCTTAGTTGCTCCGTGGCATGTGGGATCTTCCCAGACCAGGGCTCGAACCCACGTCCCCTGCATCGGCAGGCAGATTCTCAACCACTGCGCCACCAGGGAAGCTCTCCAGCCCACTCTTGCAGCCATGTTCCCCATGCCCCCTGCTGCCGCCTGCAGTCCTACCCCGAAGGGAGAAAGACTCCCCATCTCCTGCCCCCATCTCAGTTCCCCAGGTCTCCCCTCCTTCCTTGGCTTGTTCCCAAAGGCTGGCAAAGCCTGTCGAACAGAGCATGTTTTAAGGGAGGCACTTAACGCCCTGCACCTGATACTTATTAGCTGTGCAGTGACAGTGTGCACACCCCTGGGCTGCTTTCCTCCTGATATCTGATGGGGCTTAATACTGCTTCCTGCCTTGCCAGCTGCCCCCAGAGAGCCGAATCTCCAAAGCCTTTCTGTAACCACGCCCCCCACCCCACCCCTGCCCCGGGGCTGATTCTGGTTCCTCTCCCTTGGTGTTGAGATAAGCAAAGGGTGGGATGTGAAGAGGATGAATCCAGGCTGTGTGTTAACATGGAAGCTGGATCAGAAAGCCCAGCCCTGCTGACCAGCTGGAGTGAGGGCCGAGGGGCCCAGCAAAGGGACACCCTCTGAGGACTCCCCTTGGTCCTTGTGAGACTGTGTCCTCCACGGGTCCTGCAGGAGCACATCCACTCTCCTCCTTGGAGAGAGAACTGAGAACAAGGAGCTAGGAGCGAGGTTCCCTTCCCCCCCGAAGCTCTGACTCTGGAGCAGGCACTGCAGTGAGTAGAATAGATTTACGTGAATGAGGACAACGCAGTGTTGGGAGACTCTGATGGTGCCTGTTGTAGAGCAAGGGATGCTTTTTCCCAAGCAAACGACGGCCCCCCATTCCCCTGGTCCCTGAGGTCCTGCCTGTGCTAAGGCAGAGGGGTCCCTGCCTGTCAGCCCCCGGGGACGAGGAGGACCATCAAGTGACACTTCCACCTGGAAGGCACCAAGCTCCCCCTCACCAAACACCGAAACAGCATTTCCCCAACCCGCAGAGACCCCGCAGTGTCTGTGCAGAGGGATGGAAATTGGGTTTCAATTGATTCATTTTTCCTCCAGATTAGGTTTGCATTGAGCAGGGGGCAGGTGGGGAGAGACGGATCAGCGTGGGTGCCTGGGACGCCCTTTTTTCACAGCTCAGCATTCTCCCTCTCTGCTCTCATGCTTGGCAAAATCCACAACGTGGGTGCCCCCAACCGGGACCCCAGACAGGGCCAGTCCACTGACAGGAGACCCAGTCAACAGCAGGTACCTGGGCCAGGTGTGTCACCTGGGGTCCCTGATGAGAATCGGCGGTTCTTAGGTGGGCTCTGTGGGTGGGGTGGGTGAGCACAAGAGAAAGAAGGAGCCGCCTTTGCTGGAGGGGCAGGTCCCACAGTGTTCCTCCCAGAGGCTTCCTGGTGTGGGGGCCGTGCTGACCATTGGCTACATCCTGTCTCTCCAACCATGAGCTTCTGGGATGGGAGAAATCGAGGACAGGAGAGGCCTCACATTTTGTTTTCCCACAACACACACACTTGTCGAGGGCATCTTAAAGGGGAGCACTCCTACACGCACGCTCATAGCAGCTTATTCCCAACAGCCAAAGCTGGGAACAGCCCAAGTGCCCATCCACAGATGAGTGGATAAACAAAACGGGGTGCGTCCACCCAATGGCAGGTTACTTGGCACAAAGCAGGAATGGGCACTGACACTTGCTATTAACACAGTGAACCTTGGAAACACTATGTTGAGTGAGCAAAGCCAGACACAAAAGACCCCATATGGAATGATTCCTTTCATATGGAATGTCCAGAATAGGGAAATCGATTGGGACAAAACACAGATTGGTGGTTGGCCAGGGCTAGGGGAAGGGAGAGCCTGGGGAGTGGCTACCTAATGGGTATGGAATTTCCCGTTCGGGTGATGAACACATCTTGGAACTAGATTGTGAAATACCACTGAATTGTTCACTTTGAAATGGATAATTTTATAGGAGGTGCGAACTACTATGTAAACAATAAGTAAGATACAAGGATATATTGTACAGCACAGGGAATATAGCCAATATTTTATAATAACTATAAATGGACCATAATCTATAAAAATTTTGACTCATTATGTTGTACATCTGAAACGAATATTGTAAATCAACTATACCTCAATTTTAAAAAAAGTTTAAGAAGTAAAGACAGAAAAAGAAATAAAATGGATAATTTTACATTATGTGAATTTCACTTCAAGAAACTTTTGAAAAAATTAAATTAAAAAAAGAACACTCTAGAAATAAGGGAACTGTATTGGGATACAGAGATGGGGAGGATGGGGCGGGGGTTCTGAGTCAACTGCCTTGCATTTTTCCATCCCTTTAACATTCTTATTTTTGTATCTGGCTACAGAGAATGACAGGGTAACTGGCATTTTTTTGTTTGTTTGTTTTTTGCCTTTGATGGTTTCCCCTCAACTTTCCCCTGCTCGTGGGATTTCAGTAATTTGGATGTGCATCCACTTGTCAACTGTCCTCAGCAGTATCCTTGGTTCTGAGAAATCAGGAGACCCCGGATCCATCTGCAAACATTTAAGTTTTCATGGGCAGGTATCTCCTCCACAATGTTCCAAGAGTAGGAAAATGTCAAGACAAGCGTGACCAAGACGAAGGCAAAGATCTCACCCACGGGCGCCCGCATCCTGTCTCTGACCCTGTCCCTGCCCTCGTCCTGGGCTGTGGGCTATGATGTGGACCAAGGGGTAGGCATGTGGAGGCGCAGCAAGGCTGGAATGGGGAGGAGATGTAAAATGCCGTGATATCAGCATCCTATCAAACTTGTTCAGATCGTTCAACTCGGACTTGGCCTAAGCAATCACATCATTTGATTCCACGATGCCAGCAGGCAACGGAAACTCAGTCTCGTTTCTAAGAATTTTGAGAATCAGACTGGTTTCTATCTTACTCTGTGGCACCCTGGGTCATTCGCGAGGCTAAGCTCCTAAAATCTTGCAGATGTGGGGTAGGGGCAGGGGAGACAGAGAGATGGGAGAGGCCCGTGTAGAAGGAACATTCAGAGAGTTGATGGCCCAACACGCACTCACTCCAAAGCATGCACCAAGCACCCCCAGGTAAGCGCTGCCTGGGCACTACAGATGAACGTCTTTCCCTGGGCAGGTGTGTCCACCTGTCAACTCAACCTTCCCATCTGGACATGTCCCAACGTTAACCCATCCAAAACCAAATCTCCGAGAGCCAACTTGTCCCTATTTCCTTGAGTGACCTCCACTTGCTCAGACCATGACTCTAGGGACAGTTGAAGCTTGTGTCTTTCTCTCACGCCCCACACATGATCCATCAAGCCCAGGGGAGTCTACCCTTGAATCAGCTGGACTTCCACCATTCATCACCTTGGCTGTAGCCAAGCAAAACCTTCCACCTGGTCCAGCTGCTTCACTCTGACCTAGGACACACTGTCTGTTGGCAACATGGCAGCCAGTGTGATCGATTTCCAAGTAAGTTGGATGGTGTCATGACCTGGCTGTAAACCCCTCCAATACCCCCATTTCACTCAAAGTAAAGCCAACATTCTCAGAAGGCCCCATCTGGCCTCCCCTTACTGGTTCTCTTCCAGAGTGTCCTCCTCGCTGTTCCACCTTTGGGTCTTTGCTCAGGTGTCCCCTCCTCTGTGAGGCCTGCTCCCCACTTTACTTAGCCTCCAAGCACCCCTCTGTCCCCTCCCTCAGTCCCTGGGAGCTCCTGGGGCAGCACTTTTGTGTGTCTTGTTCTCCTCTGAATCCTCAGCCCCCAGAACGGTGCCTGACACGTGTTGGAAAGAAGTGAACTCTCACTGAACATCTGGATGATTGAAAGGAAAATGAAAAAGGCAGTCACAGCCCTCCAGGTGTCCCCAGGCCACCCAGGAGGACTGATAGGGGAACAAACACTCACAAGGCAGAGAGAAGTCATGGGTGCAGAGGTCTGCCCCATCTGTTTATCCATCCAAAGAAAGTCCCCCCATGACTCAAGCTATCCCAACCCGCCTTCCCTTTCTAGACCCAACTTCCCAAGAGTGTAACCCCAAAACCACTGCCCCCTTTTATGCTCTCACATTCATCCACATCCTGATGTCTGGTCAAGCTGCTGTGGTGAGACTCCCCAGCTACAAAATGTGACAGATGTTTCTCTCTCCTTATTGACAGCACCTCTCACATGATCAGTTGCTCCCTTATTCCTGACACTCTCTGCCTCTGGTGGCCCCCACACCCCAGCACTGTGTCTGGTTGTTTCTTCTTCCATTTCTGCTTCTCCTGGGCTCTGGCTTCACATCACTGGTCTTCCCAGACCAGCTGCACTCCAATGGGATGAATTATTCACCTCCGTGTTTCAGGTCCCCCTAAATATAATGACCCCCCAAATCGATATGTCTGACCCAGCACCTTCCCTGATTTCAGAGTTCATCAGAGAAATCATGGGGAGAGGTAGAGCGTTCTAGACAGAACGAACACCTTGTGAAAAGCACGAGTCCTGAAAGGGAAATAAGTATTGTGAACTTGTATTAGGAACTGGGTTGTTCAGTGTGGATAAAAAATACTGGGAATGAGGAGAGGTGAGCAATGGGTTAGGCCAGGGGAGAGATGCTGGGAGGATGTTGCCTCCATAGGAAATAGTCAGGTGAAATCAATCATGGGCATCTTCCTATTACGTGCACATCTGGGAAATTATGCACCAGAACCTGTAACCTCTGGCCTTCTGCCACCCATCATATCCTCAAAGAAACCCCCTCTAGAGGCAGAGAAAGGGGCACCAGACTTCTCTGATGGGTCTGGCACAGCTCTCTGCCCACTCTCTAGTCTCAAGTCCAACTTGGTGGCAGTCCGTGTGTAGAGAGCTATCCTGGGGCCCCCTGGTTGGCCCAAATCTTTGTCCCTTCAAGGTTGAGAAGCTGAAGGCAAAGGGATGGAGAGGAGCATAGAACGTTCTCAAAAACAAGATCTTATGTCTCCCCTGCAGATTAGTGGAGACGCAAGCACCAGTTCTGTTGACCACTCAGCATTGAGATCCTGCGGCCTTGTCTACCCTCAGCAGCCATCGAAGAAGCCAAACACTCAAGCCCCCAGGAACAACCCCCGTCCTTTACCCTTCGCCGTCCAGAGTGAGGCCTCCAAAAGCAGCCCTGTCTTTTCTGTTGAACCCACAGTTCACTGTCTCCTTTCTTTCCAGGCCGGTGACAGCCGATGGGCTGCTCTTTTCCACGTGAGGTTGGAACCCCTGGTCCAGCTTCCTGGCTCAGGGGACAGGCCTCCAGGACCTCACCTTTTGGAGTCACCTTTAAAGCTGCTTCTAGCACTCAAAGCTACCTCTCTGCTCTTAGCCTCTGGTTTGGAGCTTCCCCCAGAAAGTGGTGTATTTTATCTTTATGTGTCAGGATTTATATAAAAAGGGGATAGTTCAACTCTAAATGTAATGAGTTGGAAGAACAGCTCTCTGGTGGCTTTCTCTAGTGAACACGGCATCAATAACATTGATTGCTAAAAATAACTAATAACACGGGGCTAGGGGTGGCCAGGGACTGCTCCAACCCCGCCCCTGAAAGGGATACGAGGAAAGCCAGCTCTTGCCTCTGAACACAGGCTCCTCCAACAGCTGAGTGCCTGGTAGTGTTCAGCCAGAAGAAGGAGAAGAAAAAGCCCAGTGGGTGCTGACGCGGGGAGGGACGGCAGGACCTTCTAAGCCTTGGAGGTCCGGCAGGGGATGAGCCTTGGTTTTCACACCTGGAAAACGGAGATTCATGATTCTTCTTGCTGTGCCAGCATCATAGGTTTCCTGAGGGGATGCAATTACATGGCCCTTGTGCAGGTCTTAGCCTCCTGCCTGGCACATGGGGAGCAGTTCCATACACGCTTGAGGTCGCAATGCTTATTCTCGATACAGTCAAGGGAGGGACTCCAGGCACAAGCAGTTAGCAAGTGGAGTCTGAGATTGAGACAAATGACCCTCAGTAGGGGCCTTCTGTGGTCAGGCCCAAGGGAAATAAATGGTTTTTAGGATTAAGGGTCACCCAACTCAGAGAAGCTATAGTGTTTGACAAGGCAGATGGACAAGCACAGATTATGTGCATCTCATTTACCTCCAGAGGCTTCTTCTCTGGGTTTGACAACTACTGGAGGGAGATGCTCCGCCACACATGCAAAATCAATTCCTGCATGCCCTCAGCTCTGGCCACTCTGCCCTTGACAATGCTGGCTGGCTTATCCCAGCAACAGGCAGCGTGCTTGAATAGGTATCTATGCCGGGGTGAGGGGGGTCTCTTCAGCTGGTGGGTCAGCTCAGCCTGTGTGGCTTCCTGCCTTTCTAGAAGGATTCACTTGCTTGACCTCTCCTCATGCTTCTCACTCCTCTCCTGGGACTTTAGGAGAGGAAATGCAAATAAAAGGTGAGGTGTTAAGGGCTGAGGGAGTGAAGGACCGCAATAAAATGCTAGCCTTCAGTTAAGGAGGAGAGCTATTTGGCTGGCCCCAAACAAGTCTAACTTAATAGAGATGAAATAATGTTTTTTAAAATTAATAGCATAAACGTCAGCTCTGATGGCTGGGGTACTAAGGCATATGGTCGCTGGAGCAATCTTTGTGAGGTTATTTTCTGTCTCATGTTTGCCTTGGGTATGTGGAAAGACCTACGGCTCTCTCTGGAATGCCTCATTTTGGATTCTGGGGTAACTTCATCAGTTGAGTTGGAGTGTGAGAGATGAGAAAGTTGCTGTGGAGTTGCATTCAGTTAGCTCGTCCACATGGATTTGTAATTAAATATAAGAGGTATTTGCAGCACTTCGCTTCAAGTGTGGGGATTTATTGAAGTACCTTGCAAATGCTCCTGGTCGGGGATACTCCTCCTCTGAGCAGTATCATTAGCCCACCCCCTCGAATCCAATAGTCCCTTATTGCATTAGCATCAGGCCTTGCAGGGCTCTGGAATGGCTCACTGCCTGGAAAGCAGGACCAAACACCGAATTATCTCTGAAGTCTCCCTTGATTTCTGTTCTCAGGGACAGGCAGCAGTGTAGGAGAGTCCCTGTACTCATGGAGCACAGAGGGAACACAGCCCTTTCCCCTGACCACTTCCAGAACTTTTCTGGATGGCCCCATGTGGCTCCTCCACGTTCAGTGGGAAGAGAGGGAACTGTCTTTGCAGGCTGGAGCTGCGTGTGACGGTCTGATGTAAAAGTTTTACCATGGAGCAAAACCTTGAATTTCACAATGCTCAGTCTTGCTACTGGGCTGGAGACATGGGTTTGACCATAACCAGCTCCCACAACCTAATGAGATTTTGCAACTTAGAAACCCCAAAGCCAGACCCTGGAGCCCCAACTCCAACTTCGCCCAATGCCTAGTTCTGAGGCTTTCGTGGGTGATCACTGTTTCGGGGTTACTCTAAATTGTTATGAATCTTCAGTCATCATTGCAAAGTAAGAGGGGGTTTGTTTTAAAGTCAAAGGAAGCCACGGACTCCAAGGACACCAGGACACATCAGAGGACAGGACTTAACGAGCATCTACAGGTGGTGACTGGGAGAGAGGCAAGATGAAGACGATCAGTGTGTACCCTTCACAGAGCCAGAAAGTATGGTGGGACCACTCACACCTCCAGTGCAGCATTTATCACACTGCATCTTGATTGCCCTGCCCCACTACCCTGAAAGCAACCAGAGGACCCGAGCCTGGCCCTGAATTGTACCAGTAGCACTGGCACGTAGAAGGTTCTCAATAAATACTGAAGGAATTAAAATGTTAGTCTATAATGATAATATATCTATGCTCACACTTATACTTGGCACTGTACACAAACACACACACCATGTACTGCCCCTAGGGGTGTTCAGTGCTTCAGAGGGTAACGCTGGGCTTCTCTCACTGGATAATGAGAGAACAGCAGTATGCCGAATGCTTAGAACAGATCTTTTTGCTTTCTTTCCTCCGCTCAGTTCTGCCACCAGAGACCTCTGACTATTGTATTCTGATTCCACCAATGTGAAGCCGCATTTGGGGTGGGGGGAGAAATCGTCTGCTCCCTTTATATTAGGCAAGTAAGAAGCAAATAGACTTCATTTTGGAATCTGGCCTTTCTTTTGGGAGTTGGTATAAAAGATAATTCCTCTCTGAAAGCCTTCCTTTGGCTTTATGGGGTTTTAGATTTTCCCTCGTCCTTGATCCCCACCCCTGAAAAGAGGCCCCTGAAGCACTTGCTTGGCTGGAACATCAGAGATGCAGGTCTCAGGAGCCTCTTCTCTTTTACGATGCTGCTATTATTAATGCCTTACATTTACATTACATTCCACAGTTTTCCAAAGCCACTTAAAGGTATTGCCTCATTTAAACCTTCCAACAACCCTGTAAGGTTGGCAGGGAAGGTCCCACCATCTTCATCTAATAGGCAAGGAAACTGAGAGCCTGGGGAGATAGTGACTCACACAAGGTCACACAGGGATCAGCATCAATTGTCCCAGTTCCTTATCTGCTGCTCACGCCAAGACACTCTTTGTTTCATTAACCTGCTGCTTCAGGGGGATGATGAATAAGCCAGAGGGCTACTCTGTAGCAATGGTGTGGTCCCCAGATGAGCCAGAGGGATGAGATGAGACACATGGGGAGGGCTGTTAGGGAGGTATCCTCATTAGAATTTCAGCCTCAGCACTGATTCAGGATGCGGAACTGAATCAGGGATGAGAGAGAGAGCCCTCAGCTGGCATGGAGTTGGCTAGAACTTGGGAGGCAATGACACTGTCTCACATATGGTTATCCATCCAGCTGCCAGGACAGGTAAGTATTTATATTGCAGGCCACTAGTGTCTCCAACTGTGACTACATGGCTGCCTCATAGAAAAGCACAGCCAATTGAACTAGCTTTCTACTCCCCTTCAACGGGTCACTGCTTTTTCCTAAGTTTCTCCACATTTGAAACCCCTCGGCAGAATTTTGGACTGGAGGGCCATCTAGAAGATTAGAACAGGCACACCTGTCATCAAATCCCGGCATCAGATAGCTGTACCCTAATTCTGTAGATGCCTTCACTTCCCAGAGAAACAAGGAAAGACACGGGGTGTGAGAGAACAAGAGTTCAGCACCACGGACAGCGACGCAAAGGGGCCTCGGGCTGCCAGCCACCTCCGGAGCTCCAGGCTGGGGGCTGGTGACACGGCCTCTGCTCATCTCTGTCCCATGCCTAGAAGCACATGGCACTCATTTATCACCTGGAAACAGCAGACAGTGCTTATAAAGGCTCATGTCACCACTGATGTGCCTTCAACAAATCTGAAACACGGTTGCTTGTCGCTTGTTTTAATTCATTTCCCCACCAGCCCTCTGTTTGAATAACTTCCTAAAGTTTTGTTCATCAGGAGGAAGAGGTTCTTCCCTGGAGGTAGGTAGACTAAGATTTGCTATGGAATAGATCAATACTCAGTACAAACAGCCTGATTTTCTACTGGATAATGATGTGTGTAAGCTTTGCTCAGAGCCCAGTTCACCTTTCCAACCTCACTTGTTCCATGTCAGAGGCTCCACATGAGAGAGAATGGTCACTATGGGACATGCTCAGATTGGGGAATCTTCTTGGAGGCTACAGTTTTACCTGACACCGGTGGCTGGGGCCCGTGAGACATGCAGCATGCAGATAAATTCTGCCGTGTATGTGCCGCAGGGTCTCAAATGCTAGAAATGCATTTGGAGGAAATCCTGCCTGCCCACAGCAGATTTTCCAGATCCTGGCAACTGGAGCATGTTAAGGATGAGATACAGCTGCCAGGTCTGATTTCTAAAGTCAAGATTCATTTTGTGGGGAGGGCAGGAGGAAAAACTTAATGCACAGCCTGGCAAGGTGAGGGAGGGAGGATGCCTGCCGCCTTGGCCACTTTGTACATTTTGAGTGGGAGCCAATTATCTTCCAGCTTGGGGAAGGGGGAGGGGCTTCCATGAAAATCTGGGATAAGCATTGCCTGACTTCAAAGTCAAAACTGTGGGGTCTGAGATACGGTGCTGAGCGAAGGATCAGAAGTTGTTGGTTTACGTTTTGTGTTATTTGTTCTTCCCTGAGTTTTCAGCCATCCTGCCACTTCACTTGGTTTCCTGACCTGCCCACCCCCAGCCTTCCCCACTGCACACCATGCTATGTCCATCCCATAGGGGACACGTGGGCCAAGCAGCTGCCCAGGGCATGGCTTGGGGAGTGGTCTGGCACCTATGCCCACTCTGGCCGAGAGTGATGGAGATTGTGTGAGAATGGCTAGTGTGTCCATGTGTGAGTGGGTGACAGTGCTTTACGAGAGTGCTGGGAAGTGTGGGATGCATGGGCAGGTTTGGGGGTATCCGTCTGTCTGTGGCAGGGCAATGAGAAAGTGCAGCTATTTGTAAATAATGCCTAATTTTTTTTTTTTTTTGCGGTACGCAGGCCTCTCACTGTTGTGGCCTCTCCCGCTGTGGAGCACAGGCTCCGGACGCGCAGGCTTAGTGGCCATGGCTCACGGGCCCAGCCGCTCCGTGGCATGTGGGATCTTCCCGGACCGGGTCACGAGCCCGCGTTCCCTGCATTGGCAGGCGGACTCTCAACCACTGTGCCACCAGGGAAGCCCAATAATGCCTAATTAATGAGGTTTCACATAATAGATGTGCCAGCATCGTTCCCAGTAGTGATGGCCATCTCTATTCTTCCACTTTTCAGTTACAGCTTGTGAGGGTCTGGGGGGTCTGGGGTGGGGGAGTTGAGCGAGAAGGGGTTAGAGGAAGGCAGAGACAGAAATGAGGTGTATAGGAGGAACTTTCGTTGCATTTAATATCAATTCATTTTGCAGACTGCTGACACAGCCAGATTCCACAGCTCAGAATTTATGGGGCTCCCTAGTGCACAGACTCAAAAAGAAAATACAAAAGAACTTTTAAAAAAATGACCTGCCATCAGCAAAAAAAGTTTAAAAGTTTTAACCCCCCCAAAAGGTACCAACATCACCACACACACACACACACACACACACACACACGCACACGCACACGCACACACACACACAATCTGATTTTGATTTTCTTATTTGGTTTAGGGCATTTAGTCTCATTATGTAATAATCACATCATTTGCCAGAGTCATGCCATGTTTCATTACTTTATGGCAGACTTTATATTAGATATATACCCCAAAATGATTAGTATAATGAGAATGTCAGGAAAAGGAATACACTGAAGAAAGGGCACAGTCTCCTGACCTGGAGGAGAGTGGTCCTCCATCCGTCCCCTCCCCAGGGAGCTGGGCTCCTGGGAAAGTGCCTGATGGAAGATTCCATGCCCAGACTCAGCCTCATGCTTCTTCCGCAGCCACTTTGCCACGGCTCTCTCCCTCTTCCTTTCTCCTCCACCACCAGCTGTGGTTCTTCCCCCCGATCTTGGCCAGCGTCTCCATTTCTGTGTTTGTTCATTTTCCTAAAGTGCCCTCCAAAGTCCACTGCCTTTCTTCTCTGGGCATGCACAGAGTTCCCTTTTCTCCCCTGAGCAGCCATGCTTGGGTCCCAGGCTTCCTGACCTGGAGGACTAGAGTCACACCAGAGCCAAATGCGAATGGCTCCAGCAGATCTCCAACACCCTGGACTCTCTCTCTCGGGGGCTCCGTGGCTGCACCTTCTACAGCTGCCGTGGGATCCCATTGCCAGCTCATCCCTGGCCAAGGTGTCCTCCACCATCCAGGAGCTGTCCCCTTTGAGGTAAAGGGAAGATGGAATCCATCTCTCCAGGGCCATGTGACCTCCGGGAGCCATCCCCGTGGCATCACTGAGACGCTTCCTAATTATCTCCGGCAACCCCAGGGGGTTCTTGGGAACAGGCTGGGCTATGGCCTCCACGAGAAACAGTGATTGATGTAGGACAAACACATGGAAATCTGGTGGAGCTGTCATCTGTCATGGTGCTGGCCACAGAGCAAGGTGGCCATATGACACAATGGAATGTGTCTTTTCCAGGATCAGGATGGGATTAGGCCTGAGTTATGTTTTATTTACAGCAGGCAGGGCTGGCCAGACTGACCCGTGTGTAGATTCTGGCCCACCTGGGGTAACCTTCAAAAAGCTGAGCCTTTGGAATCAGGGACCACAGAAGCTGACAGGGTGACTCAGTGGCCCGGGACGCTTCCTTCCACCCACTCTTCAGAATTGTTCTGGACAGACAAGCAGAAAAGCCCATTTGTCCTACTATATACAATGGTCACACCGAAAAAACAAACAAACAATAAGCATACAAATTACAAAGCAAAGCACGTGCCCAGGAAGGCGTAATGGGTGTTATCGTCCCATTCCGGCAGCTTTTCCTGGCGGAGAGCTCGCCACAAGCAGATATAAAATGCATCTGAGTTAGGTCACTTGAGTCAGCAGTGCTGGAGCAAAACGACAGTAGGAGGAAGATGTGGGCAGGCTAAGGCAGTCTGGGAATGTGGAAAACGTCTTCTAGGAGTAGACAGTATACCATTGGCAGTACACCACTGAGTAACACCGTGGAGAAAAGGAAAGTGTCTGCATTTCCCCAGCACCAAAAACATGCTGGGCACTGTGCGCATGTTGCGGGGGGGTGGACAAAAACAAGTTTGAACAAAATCTGTGTCCAGTTGCTCCCACCCGGGTGGAGAAGACAGGTCAGGAGCCACGGGGTTGTTTCATGATGGGTGAGCACGGAGCCACAGTGACACCTGCAAAGCAGGGAGAAGGGAGGGCGAGTGCCAGGATGGCTTCATGGAGGAGGTGATGTTTGGGTTCAATATCAGGGGACAAGGGGTCTTTGAGGGAGAGAAGGGCATTCCAGGCAAAGGCACAGAGGACAAGCCAACGTTTCATTTGACAGCCAGGGTCGAGAAGATTGTGTCATCCCCAAGTCAGTCCTTGGTGAACATGGCACATCTACAGGGCAAGCTTGGGAGGTATGGAGACCCACCTCTTCTTGTCTCCGCCCCACACTTACACACCCTGAGTATGAGGTGTGCGGGGATGCGGGGGTCAGAGTGGAAGAGGGTGGAGGTCTTCCATGGGGGCTGTAGCACCACACCATCTGATGCAATTGACCTTGATGGCAGGAGAGACAGGAGTAAACAGCCTGTCCCGGGGTGCGGATCGATTGGAGGCGGGGTGGCTGCATCTGAGCACCAGCGCCTGCTGATGGCCAGGCTCAGAGGCAGGAGGGCACTGCCTGTAGTCGGAGAGTTTTGTCTGGATTCAGCACTGTTGAAGTGCTCCCAGCAGCATATGCAGCTGGACTCGGGGAGACGGGGTAGACATAGGAAATGGCCTAATAAATAAGAGGCCGGGTGCAGGGTCCAGGTGGCTGCCACGCAGAGATGCTGAAGAGAGCAGGATGTGTCATTGGGGAGCCATTCCCTGACACAAACTCGGCGGGACAGAGCAATGGCTCACCTGGGTGCGATGCTGGTCAGGGTCAGGCCCTCTTATGGGATGAATTATGTCCCTCAAATTCATACAGTGAAGGTCTAACCCCTAGCTCCTCAAAATTCAAATGTATTGGGCTTCCCTGGTGGCACAGTGGTTGAGAGTCCGCCTGCCGATGCAGGGCACACGGGTTTGTGCCCCGGTCCAGGAAGATCCCACATGCCGCAGAGCGGCTGGGCCCGTGAGCCATGGCCGCTGAGCCTGCACGTCCGGAGCCTGTGCTCCGCAACGGGAGAGGCCACAACAGTGAGAGGCCCGCGTACTGCAAAAAAAAAAAAAAAAAAAAAAAATTCAAATGTATTTGGAGAGAGGGTCTTTAGAGAGGTGATTAAGTTAAATGATGACATTAGGATGGGCCTTAGTCCAATGTGAGTGGTGTCCTTATAAGACGAGGACGCAGACATGCACAGAGAGGTGACCGTGTGAAAATACAGAGATAAGATGGCCATCTGCAAGCCTGCAGATGTCCAGCTTCCAGATCTATGAGGAAATATTCAACAGATGTCTGTTGTTTAAGCCTCCCAGTCTGTGGTACTTGGTTATGGCAGCCCCAGCTGACTGACACAGGCCCTGTCAGCTCAGTACTGCTCTGAGAGCACCAAGAATCCAGTAGAGATGGGGAATCAGAAAGAAAAACGGGGACTTCCCTGGTGGTCCAGTGGTTAAGACTCAGCGCTTCCACGGCAGAGGGCACGGGTTCAATCCCTGCGGGGAACTAAGATCCCGCATGTTGTGTGGCGTGGCAAAAATAAAAAAAAGAAAAAGAAAAATGGGTGACATCACTCTAAAATGGGAGCTAGGATCCTACTAAATTGCAGCTCTGAGTTCCAACAAAAATATCTTTTGTTTCTTAATAAAAGTGAAATTAATTACATTTATACTTTGGGCAAAAATTCTGGGGGAGGGGAGAATCCACCTGTAGGTAAAATGAGGCTAAAACATAGATACAGAAAAATCTACCGAACAGAGTCATTTATGGATGAGACGATCAGGACAGTGGGCGCTCTGCCTGGACCGGTGGAGAAAGCACTTCAGCTAAAGCGTGTATTGTTATTGTTGTCGTGTAATTATTATTCTTTTGCGCGGTGATTAACCTCTCAAGGTGTCTTAGTCTCCAAACCAGTGTTTTTAGGCTCTGAGGGAAATACCAGGAACCCCCTTTGACTCAAAGCCAGAGACCCTGGTGATTTAAGGGGGAAGTGATATTGGTTTTTTTTGTTTCCAGAAAAGATAAATAGGCCTCAGGAGAGAACAAACTGACATTTCAGAAATTTCCAACTTATGTGGCTACATTTATAGACAAAATCCCAAACAGAAGACTCACGCATGTTGGGGTGAAGCATGGCCCCTATTTCCTGCAGTTACATGTGGGGAACAAATGCTTTCTTCCTCACCATCAGCTCCCGAAATCCTGTGCCCACCAGACCACACCTTCCCGGCCCCTGCCCATAGGTAGTTTGAACACATGCCCCAACCAGTTGGTTCCGGCTGGAAGACACTCTCTCTCCAGGGTGGACCTGGGAGAACCCTGAGGGAGCACTCTGGGTCCCAGCCCCAAGATCCAGTTCGCATTATGTCAGGACCCATGGATGTGCTCTAAGCCTTTCAATCACTCTGGCCCTTCTGATTCCCCAACTCATCCGTCTCGGCTGTACCTGGACTTGGAATCTAGCTGAGCGAGCAGTTAATAGAAGACAATGTCCCAGGGTGACATATGGCCTCATAAGCCTCGTGCAAAGTGGGGGCAGGGGAGACTGCCTCCATTGGGTACATTTTTTCAAGACCTAGAGACTTAAAAACGCTCCCCAAACAGACGGGTGAAGACAGTCTCCCTCACAAGGCTTCAGCCCGCCATCTAAAGGCCTTTCTTCTGCAGATTGATTTCACAGGCCTGTGTGTGTGTGTGTGTGTGTGTGTGTGTGTGTGTGTGTGTGTTTGTCCTTATGTGTAGGAAGGGAGGTAGAGGAGAACCTCTACTGGAAAGTGTTTCCAAGTCAATTTAGTTCCCATCTCGCCAAGACAGATGAATAGAAATGCACACCAGCAGAGAGCAGAGGGACTCACAACGGCCAAGCGGTGGGAACAACCCCAGTGTCCATCGATGGATGAATGGATAAATATAATGTGGATAAACACAATGGAGTCTGACACATGCTACAACATGGATGAACCTTGAGGACATTATGTTCGGTGAAAGAAGTCAGACACAAAACGTCAAATATGGTATGATTCCACGTATATGAGGTCCCTAGAATAGTCATATTCATAGAGACTGAAGGTAGGGTGGTGGGTGCCAGAGGCTGGGGTCAGGGGGATGGGAGCTAGTGTTTAATGGGAATAGAGTTCCAGTTGTGCAAGATGCAGAAGTCCTGGAGACGGATGGTGGTGATGGCTGCACAGCAACATGAATGTACTTAATGCCACTGAACTGTTCATGTAAAAATGGTTAAAATGGTAAATTTTGTTCTGTGTATTTTACAACAATTAAAAATAAATTTTAGGGCTTCCCTGGTGGCGCAGTGTTTGAGAGTCCACCTGCTGATGCAGGGGACGCGAGTTCGTGCCCCGGTCCGGGAAGATCCCACATGCTGTGGAGCGGCTGGGCCGGTGAGCCATGGCCGCTGAGCCTGCGCGTCCGGAGCCTGTGCTCCGCAACGGGAGAGGCCACAGCAGTGAGAGGCCCGCGTACCGCAAAAAAAAAAAAAATAAATTTAAAAAAGATTTGTATGTACACTGAGCTCTCACCGTGCGCCAGGCACTGTCCTTGTTCCTTCATATACAATAAGTACCTCTTTTATCTTGTCAACAGTTCTTCTAGAAAGATGGTATTAACCCATTTTATAGACAAGAAACTGAGGTATAGAGATTAAACAAATTGCCCAAGGTCACTGGCTAATAGGAGACAGAGCAAGGGTTCAAACAGGGTGTTTCTAGTACCCGGCAGGCACTCCATAAACAGGCGCTGAAAGAATGAGTGAGTGAATGAATTATGTCAAACCCCAGACTGTTACACTGTTGAACTTGCCCCGGTTTCTCAAGTTTTTGTTTTTAGGAGAGAGGGAGGGAGAGGGTTGTTGGTAGTTGGGGCACCTTTAAAATAAAGTAACTCTAAACATATATATTTTAACAATAAGAGAGATCGTTTCGTTTACTACATGCCAAGTATTGTGCTATAGAGCTAAGCTATCCTCACATATGGTCTAATTTCAACATCAGATTAAACCTATGAAGTTTTAAAAAAATTTCCTTCATTTAATATATGTGAAAATTAAGACTATAGGAGAATGGTAACCAACCCATAGTCATGTAAGCAGTGACTGGCAAAACCTTAATTTTGGCTTAATTTTGTATAACTACAGCTAAATTATGCTGCTCTTTTCTTATAAGCTTTCATATGTTCATACCTAAAACTATAAGTATTAATCAAAAATATACCTGAGTGAGGGGTTTTACTTTGGGACTATGGAAATGTTTTAGAACTAAATAGAGGTGATGGTTGAATTACACTGTGAGTGTCCTACATGCAGCTAAATTGTTCATTTTAAGACGGTTGATTTTATGTTATGTGAATTTCAACCCAATATATTATTTAAAAATACATATATGATATATATCCATAAACATAAATAAATAAATATATATATATATAGCCTGAAATTGAATACAAATATACCAGAAGTGTGTTTACTGGTGGCTCATTTGGTATATGGTTGAATAAACACACAACTGCCCCCTGTGGGCACCACTCTCCCATGGCTAGGCCTTGCTCTCTTCTGAATGGTCTAGAGGAAGTGGCGAGCCTGGGGGCATGGCCTGCAGCTGGACTTGTCAGGGCAAAGATGCTCTTAGGGGAGCTTACAACATCACTTCGTAGATGGTGACACCACCATGGACCGCCCCCCACCCCCGCCCTCCATGCTAAGCCTGTGGACACCAGCCTGCAGGCTGGGGATCTGGGGCTTTCAAACCTGGTTTTATTAAAAGTTCCTAAGCATTTTCTCTTCAGAGGCTTGTCTGTCTCATTAAATAATAAGTCACGTGGGCTGGGAGCACTGACCTGCCTCACCTCATCAACATCCATTTCCCTCTATCTTTTAGAGAGAAATGATAATTTATTCCTCAGTAATGGTTGCTGGGAGCAGACCACCTGATAAACAGATGTGATTAGTGATGAATTAAATTAACATCACCTTTCAGCCGACAGCGGGGAAAAGCTTCCAGAATCTGTGTGTAGGTGCACACATGCACGTGCATGAGTGTACGTATGTGTGAGTGTACACACACGTGCGTACGTGCATAAGCACGTGTTGTGTGCATGGGTGTGAGCCCGTGTGCACGTGTACGTGTGTGTGCATAGGCACTACTAGTGTGTGTTCACATCCACACACACATCCTGTGGACCTGAGGAGGACATCCATGAGTGAAGGGACATGGATGGGAAGCCAGATGTGGCACCCTCCGTGCAGTCCGGTGTGAATGGGTATTTGATACGTTGTAGCTGCAATAAGACCCTGGAGGAGCCCATTTCTCAAAGACGCTCTTTGGAGGGGATGTTTGCAGACACCTTTACAATGTGAATAATCATCTCCTAATTCCTGTTTGGAAAATTAATCTTCTGCTTTCTTAAAGTGTGGTGCAGGGTTTTAGAAATAGGCTCAGTGGCTAAAGCCGGTTTTAGTCTTTGTAAACCCACCTGAGGAGATTGGTTAAGGAGATTAGGGTACTTCTATACAGTGAAATAATACTCAATCATTAAAAATGAGGTGACTGTCAGCCTAGAAAGAAGTTCCTGAAAGTACTGTCAAGCAACAACAACAATGACAACAAAACCCAGTTACAAAACAATGACTATAGGGTGAAATAAATTTGCAAGCTCTATGTTTGCAAACTATCTGGAAGATAACAAAACACTGAGGTGTAAACAGTGGTTGTTTCTGACAGTTGGATTGTGGGTGTGTGCTCTTCCTTCGTTTTTCTTGTCTGTATTTTCTACAACAAACATCTATTGCTTATGTAATAATGAAAAGGTACTAAGAGATTATTTTAATTTGAAAAGAAAAGAAACGATCCCACTGAAGGTCTTCAGACCCTGACAGCCCCAGGGGAGGAAGGTGAAAGTGGTTTTGGAAGCAAAGACGCGGGAGACAACCAGAGAGCCAGCGCTCTTAGCTCCCACTCTGTGAACCTTCGAAGGTGCTGGTGGCTCTCGTGACGAGGTCTCCCTGAGAGCGGAATCGTGTTCTCAGAGTGACTGTGCTCACAGCCACTAGTGTCTGTGGGAGAACCCAATCCCTCACCCTTTCATTTGGTTCCTGCCTCACACCGTTTCTCTTGATAGGTGACATACTCATTCCTAGGACACCGAGAGAGTCCCCTGAATTGGGGACCAGGCACCGGCCCAAGGTGGCCCCCACCGTCAGCCAGTGCCTACTCAGCAGGGCCGCCCTCCGCCCACCCAGGGGCCGGAGGCACAGTCAGGGCAGGAGGCACTGCTCTGGTGGTTTTTGACCAATCATCAACTCCCCCCCCACGGCCCCACTGCCCAACGGCTGGGGGCTCAGTTCCTGGAAACAAGGCAGACAGAGCACTCAGCCTCTGACCTCACCCACTCACCTTCAGGAGCACAGGGACCCCTGTGAAATTAATTCACACCTCCACCCGTCCGGTCCCAACGGGAGGACCAGGTAGACAGGAGTGCTAGTCACTGAAAGTACCACTTTTACTCTGATGGTAAGTGAAAGTGACACCATGCCTCAAAGGTCCTGAGTGGGATTCAGGAGAGCTGCCTCCATACTTGGCTGAGGGTCTTGGGGCCAGTTATGGGTCTTTCAGACCCCAATCTCCTTCTTGGTCATAAAAGGAGGGAGTTGGACAAGAAGATCCCCGGCTCCCTCCCCGCTCAGACATTTGACAGCAACTGGACCACAGCAACACCCTCTTCCTACTTCCTTCATATTTCAGGATTAGGAATAGATTTCTGAGAAAGAAACTCCTTGCCAGCTTGGAGCGTGTCTCTCCCCCTTGCACACACACACACACACACACACACACACACACACACACACACACACCCCAGTGCCACAGCACAACTCCATGAAAGGCCTCCAGTGTTGACTCCAAACCAAGGACACAGCAAACTCCGGTGACAACACCCTCACTCAGCTCCCCAAACACTGGGGCTCCTACCCCAAGGACCCCACTCTGTCCTGCACGAACCGCTGCCCAAGGAGGCCAGTCTGGGGCCGACACGCCCACAGTCAGACAGATGTGTTCCTCCCGAGGCAGTTCATGGCCAAACCACTTCCGCATGGCACACAATGAGTGAGGGATCAGGAGACCCAGAAAATGTGAGTCCCAGTCCCAGCCCCCCACAGGGTCCTCATCTGCAGTGGGGGGTGACAGTTCTGATGGGGCTGGGTGAGGCTCAACCATGGCAGCAGATGTAACCATGCAGAGTCACAAGACTCATCAGCACGATGCTCTGAACTGGCCTCTCAGGAGAGGTGGAGTGTGTGCCTCCCCACCAGGCCCCTTCCCACGGGTGAACCAGCCTGCTCTGTCCCTTGACCAGGTGCTGCGGGTCCCAGAGCACGGGATGGTGGCAGGGAGGCCTGGCCCAGCCCTGCTGTGATGCCTTTCACAGGGGGAAGGGACTGTGGACCAGCAGTTTGCTCCTGCCTCTGATTTTTTTTTTTTTTTTTCCTTTCCACCCACCCCCAAACAGAAACAGATGAGAAACCCTAAAAAATGCCACAAAACGATCAGAAAGGCCAAGGAGATGCAGAGCTGCTCCGACAGGGATGCTCTTTGGTTACAGAAAGACTTTCTGCTTTCCCGGCGCCTCTCTCTCCTAACGAAAGTCCTGTGCCCTTGTCTGCCTGCTCTGGACGGAACATAATTGAAACAGGCTGGGTGTCCACCCCTCCAGCAGGCTTCCAAATTGCCAGAGGGAGGAAGCGTTTGGAAAAGACGTCCGTCAGCGCTTTCTGCCTCCTGGCCCGTCTTCCTCCCACTCAGCCTGCGTGGGCCAGGCAGGCAGCAGGGCGATCGGCACAGCTCTGAGCTAGACAGACTCCTGAAAGGGCAGGGAGCCTCTGCTGGGCCATTTTTCAGACTTTAATTCCACTGAGTGAAGCTTCAAAAGGCTTTCCGCTCAGTCCAAATTCCCTCACTGCCTTGGGCGAACACTGTCCTCCGAGGAGACGGGCCAGCTGACCGTCTGGAGGCCTGCAGCAGACACCAACATTAGGCTGGGTAGTCCTGTTGTATAGAAGCAGCAACACCCACGGCTCAGCTTTATTACCAACTGACGAAACTGACGGAGTCAAACAGCAAGGCGCAAAGCTTTCTGACGCAGCAGGCTGCTGTGGCCATACACGTAGGAGCTGGTGGCAGTGACCTCCCTGCGCCCTGCTCCAAACCCGAAGGAGCACAGATTCTCGGAGCGTCCCTTACGGCACCGCGTTGAGAACAAACAAGGCAGGGACTGAACTGTTCCCAGCCCCAGGCCCTCAGCAGTGTTCGCTGATAACCCCCAGCCTAGGACGCCAGCAGCCAGCCCGCACCTGATGCTCTCGAATTTCAGCTGTGGGCAGACCCTGGGTACACCCGTCCTTGGACAGCTACCCTGTGTCCTCCCTGCTCTGTTTCCTGGGAGTCCATTCTCCCCATACAAATGTTTCTAACTCAGGCTGAACTGTTCTTGCCTCAGACCCCAGGAGTTGGGGACAAGACCAGGAGGGAGGGATCTGGCTCAGTGACCATCCTGAGGGCCTCGTCCCCTTTCTCTTCCACGTATCGATGAGTCGGCATAGAAGGCCAGGAGCAAAATGATGGGGAAGGGGTGCAGGTAGGAGGGGAGGCAGGGAAGCCAAGGACACCCTCCCTCTCGGTCTCCTCCTAGATGCCCGGAGGCCACACCTAAGCCCCCTCCTCTGCCCCACGCGGATGGCAGCCTTTCCCACCAGGGCCCCCTCCATCCCAGCTCCGTGGAAACCTGGGAGCACTTCTTCACGTTGGTCCTCAGACCCGCCAGCTGCGCACTGGGCCTCTGTAGGGGAGCAGGAAACTGGGGTGAAGGGAGCCCCATGCCCTGTCCAGGTTCGGCAGCCACGGCTCTCGGAGAGTCTGGGAGAGAGTTTGGCCCCAGGCCCTCTTTTATATTTATTAACCCACTTTCTCTCTTGGCCTTTGGAGCAACTGAGGAAACCTCAGCCAAGGCTATTAATAGGCCGAAGCCGTCCCAGGGGAGAACAATGAGCTCAGACCTACAGAACAGGTGCCAAGCATAATAAAGTTTCCCCAGTTGCCTAAATATAGGTTGCAGCCGCACCGGGGCCCTGACCGTGGCCTGTCCATTGCCACCCAGCCCTGCTCCCCAGGCAGAGCTTGCCGTCACCTGTGCCAGACCAGGCCCTGCCTGGAAAGGACCTGCTGTCACCCACGTGTCCACCCCAGGTCGGACCTGGTGGGTGCCGCTAAGGAAGTGGGGGAGGGGTTCGCAAAATGACACGCAGTATAAATGATGCCTGTACACAGAGCGTTTAATGAAAAGGCGGTGAGGGAATTTATGGGCAACCCGAGGATCATTAAAATTATTTATCTACTTACCTCCCTTGCTGGCTGATCTGTCTATTAATTATCTATCATACAGTCGCTGATTTGCATTTCAGTGAAAGGACAGGATGAGGGCAGGTGAAAAACACAGAGGGGTCCGGGAACCAAGTGGTGGGGACAGGTGTGGACCCTCCTCTCTACTGACCACAGCTCCCCGGTGGACACCCCTCCAGGCCACATTGCCGCCCATGGCTGTGCCCCCCACCCCTAGCCCCCCAGGCCTCCGAGATGCTCTGGGTTTGAGAACCAGGTCAGGTGGAGCAGAACGTATGCCGGAAGACGGCATTACAGGAAGGGGGCACGCACCTCTTTGCAGATGGGCAGCTCCTGGGAGAGGGTCCCAGCCGAAGGGGCCTGCAGACTAGCTCGAGGGAAACGTGGGCAGAATCTTCCTCGGGCGGATCTGACTTAACCCTGCGCTGAAAAGAGAAAACATGAGAACAAAACCATTTCAATCTCTGAATATCTGGAGTGCATCAGACACATGCTCTCCCGTGCTCTTGATTAAAAATATCACAGGACAGAGTGTCATGGGAACCGCATCCTTTGTACACAGTGAGGAGGAAACATTAGGCTGGGGGGAGTTATAACGGAGTTATAACGAGGCGTCCCCGCTTACCACCTCAAGGCAGCAGGTGCTGCCAGCTATGCGGCTCCCCTGTAGTGAGACTCAGCATAATGGACGGGTCCCTGGAATGCGAGGAGATGGGGGCAATAGGCCATGGGGTCTGGCTGGCAATGGGCAGACTGATGGTAGCATGGCCCATGTCACCCATTCCCAACTCAGGCCCCAACTCTTTGCTCAGGTCAACAGAGCTGGGTTGGGGATAAATTATCAGCATCACCCCATTGCCAGTTGGGGTTCCCCAGCACCAGGCTAGATTCCAGGTGTGTGGGGCTGACCAGGGGCTGCAGCTGGGGCTGACCTTGCAGTTTATCTAGACATTTAACCTCACTCGTCAAAACCTACAGGGCTCGCCACAACCAGCTTTGGGAGCCAATTCCTTGAAACAAATATCTTTTCTCCCTTCCTTCCTTTCCTCCTCCCTCCCTCCCTTCCTTCATTCCTTCCTTCCTACCTATCTCTACATGATATCTACCATCTATCTATAGCTACAAGATATATCTTCACGTAGCTGTAGATAGATACATACATGCATATGTAGGTAGACAGATACATAGATCATATTGATTCCATTTTTCTGGAGAACGCTGTCTGATTCAGGTCCTTTATCTTGCACTGCAAGAGATTGACCCTGTCCCCTCACAGAACCAGAAATGTCGCTGCCTCTGCCCCCATGCTCCACCCAGCAAGCAGTTCCCGCTCTCAGGGAAGGAGCTGTGCCCCTGCAGTGACATCGAAGCAGGAGGGAGAAGGAGGCAGCGAGGGTCTAGCCGTCTGCTTGGGAACGAGCCAGGAACGACCTGGCCCTCGTGAGTCTCTGAAGTGACACCCCAGCCCCAGCCCCTGCTTCTGCCGGGGCCTCAAATCCCATCCCTGCCGTCAGAGCCAGGCTCCCTGCATTTGCAGGACAGTCGTCTCCATGCCCCCCTCCTCTGTGCATCCACCCAGCTGCCCTCTCTTCCCCTGCCTGACGATGGCTTCTCAATTCTGATGATGTATCAATAACTGCAAAGCAAAATGCCACAGTTAGCAGCGCTACTGTACTGTAACTAATCGTTTTTGGAATCGATTCGCAGGGCTGCGTGTGCGCAGCGAGGTGGGCCTACGTCCCCAAGGCCGCTGCAGCCCCCAGGAATTAGGCACACCAGGAAAAGTCCCAAGAGACAAAGAAGAGGGGCGGGAAAGGAAGGGAAGAAGGAGACCAGGAAAAGAGCAGATTTTTCAAAAGATGAGAACTGGAGATTCTCAGCTGTAATACAGAGAACAAGGGGCGGCAAGCTGCACCCCGACTCGGGGCTGAGTGAGGACATGGAGGGCGACAGAACCCTTCCTGGGATGGGGACAGACCCCCCCTACCCCCAACCCCCGGTCCCACGCAGCCCACAAACCTCAGGCCTGGAAACTCCTCCAAGCATATGAAGACCTCAGGGGTCCCTGGGGCTCATGTACGTAAAAGATTTCATTGGCTTAATAAACTGTGTTGTCGCCTCTACCAGGTCAGTCTTGGGCCGAGCACAGGAGAGGACTCGGGGGGTGCTCTGGGGCTGCTCCAGCCTACCCGGGGAGGGGAGATCGGGCAGGAGGGAAGGATAGGGGCTCAGGCAGGGCCATATCTCTGATCATCAAGACTCTCAGAACCTTCTTCCTGCTGTAACACGTGAACCCCTCCTGAGATCCTAGAGGGAAACTGAGGCACGGAACCCTTGAAGAGCTCCTCAGCCCCAACCGCTCAAGGCGCGCAACCTGCATATTGGCACGTCTTGGACTCAAGTGAGCCCAGGGAGCCTGGAGCCCGGAGCCTGGCCGGTGACTGCCATGCTGTGCTTTTGCTCTTGCTACGGTGGCCGCCGGGTGACTCGGTTTCCCATCTGCGATGCGAGCTCGCAGCAGTTAAAACAGCTGCCCCCTCTTGCACAGCACCCCTGCCCCACCCCCCCGGGGCAGGACCATCAAAGGAGGCAGGACAAGTGGGGCCACATAACAGGGGCTAGTTTAGGAAAGTGCCAGAGAGGGGACAGGGGCCTCTGTGCACTTCCTAAGCACGCGTCCCAGGATGGAGCATTAGCGGGTCCAGTGCCCTGGGTTCCACGCATCCGTCATTCACTCATTCATTTAGCCATGACACCCTGGTCCTGTTTACCTCACCTCTTCCCACCCCAGATCCCCAGCAAATTCCCAGGCTGGACCCCAGGGGCTCAGGCCAGAGCTGGGCTGTCTGGGTGTGGAAGGGGCAGAGAGCCCCAGGCAGGGGGGTCCCGACAGTGGAAAATGGGAAAGGTCCAGTGACACCCTCGGAGCAGCGAGGGAGGGAGGGCGTGGCGTCTAGTCTCTTCCTGCAGATGAAGTGCCAAAGCCAGGGCAACTTGGCCTGAGGTCTGCTGTTTGCTTCACTTGCCCAGAGACCCTGCTTCCCACTGGCAATCCCTGGGGGCCCCTGTGGCTGCAGCATGTTCCCTGGAGAAGGGGGTGCTTGAGCCCGGGTCTTGAGCCACAAGATGCTCCCTGGACGAGCGGACACCCCTGCCAATTCTCCTACCTCTGGGAGCTACCCTGAGGCCAAATGTAAACAGCTCCAGACCTCTGCTCCTCCTCGCCTGCATCTCCACCCCTCTCCCGGGATTGCTTTGAGGGTCCGAGGGTCTGTAGTCCGGCCTGCCCGGGCCTGAAGGCTCAGCGGCCAAAGAGACTTAGAGGGCAGGGAGGGGTCAAGGCCCTACACAGGCTGCTCAGCGTTTTGGCCGGGGAGCAGGGGTCATGATCACTCCTGAAGCGGGGTGCAGGCATCAGGGGCCTAACAAGGAGTCCAGACATTGGCAGATGGTTTTCTTACCTTTTTTAAATAAGTAGAACAGTTTCAGGTTTGGCCTTAAATCTTTCCGGGGTACAGACTGCTTTCCCAAGTGGGAGAGTAGAGGGTGGAGTAATCCACAGTTCCCCAGGAGTATGCAGAACCCCAAGCCTGCCAATAAACAGGAAAGGTGTGCAAGAATTGGGAGATCCAGAGTAAAGTAAGCTCTGCCACCTCAGCTCTCATGTGGACAAAAGGAGACGCGACTAGCAATCTCAGTGAGGGTGGAGGAGACGGCTGGGGGAGCACAGGCAGGTCCAGACAGTTGGAGAGCTGTGGGCAGGATCTGGAACATTCTAAGACCAGCCACTCACAGACCACTCACAGGTACCATCTCCAGTGCAAGAGGAGATGGGCACAGAGACCCACGCCATGGCATCCTCCGCGATAGCAACATTTTCCAAACAACCGGAATGTTCACAAAGGACAGAGTGGATAAAGACGAAGCAGTAAATTCCTAAGACAGATTTCTACGCAACAGGTAAAAGGAGTAGATCAGAAACGCACGGAGAAGCTGCAAAAACACAAAGCTGAAAGAAGCAAGTTGCAGAAAGATGTCATGTGCGTGCACTTCAGAAAGACACACAGGGACTTCCCTGGTGGTCCAGTGGTAAAGAATCCACCTTCCAATGCAGGGGACGCAGGTTCAATCCCTGGTCGGGGAACTAAGATCCCACATGTTGTGGGGCAACTAAGCCCGTGCGCCACAACTACTGAGCTCGCACACCACAACTGGAGAGCCTGCTTGCCACAATTACAGAGCCCATGTGCTCTGGAGCTTGCGCGCCACAACTAGAGAAGTTAAAACTCGCACACCACAACTAGAGAGAGAGAAACCTGCACGTTGCAATGAAGACCTATCACAGCTGAAAAAAAAAAAAGACACAGAACTATGATCTATTTATTGTTCATGGTTACATGTGTGCAACTGTGTCTTCAAGGGACAAAAACGATGGACAACAAGCCGACGCTCAGAGCTACCTCTGGGTGTCTGTATGTCGGGGGGATTGAGGCTGGGAATGCAGAGGGGACTTGACCTCCATCTATAATGCTTCATTTCTTTCTTTTTCTTTAAACTATGCAGTATAACTAAATGTTAACCACTGTTAATTGCAGGTAGGAAAACATTATATTTTACCTTAATTATCATATCTCCAAAAAACTTTTGAGACAAGCATGGTTAGATTATAAGCCCCTTGAGAGAGTGAGAGACCCCGATGACGTGTATGGTCACTCAGCCGGTAGCGCGGTGTTTTACACCCTCAGTGACTCAGTAGAATTCCTCGGCCCGGATGGCGGAACAGATGAATGACGCATGTGGCAGTGACTCTGGAAGAGTCAGATCTGCCCTTTCCACTCTCCCTCCATTTAAAGGACAATAAGGTAGTCTAGCGTTGTTTCTTCAACTGCCCACTGAGGTTTTCTTTAGAAACCACCAGCCTAGGTAGGCAGGAAGCAGAAGGTACTGCATTCTAGAGGGTCATGGGTGTGGGGACGTTAAGTCCCCAAATGTTCTGGAGTGTAGACCATCCGTGTTTCCAAGAACTCGAGCTCTCACATTCCTCTCCCCCAAAAATGCAAGGGGAGGGCACAGAGCCTGGGGATCCAGCAGCCGACTTCTGAGCAGAGCTGCCCCACACTGAGAAGGGTGCCATGAGGTCCTGGACGCTCGGAGGGCTTCTCCCACTCCTTGGCAAGCAAACGTCTTCAAGCAGACAAGGAACCCAGAGTGACACAAGAGGGGTCAGCCGGGTGGCTGTTCTGTTATGAGGGGCCAAGTCTGCAAGAGAGCTGGAGACAGGCCAGTCCACGGCCAGAAACCCATTCGAGACGATTTCCCCCAAGAGCTGCCATCTGTCATCCACCGGGCTGCACATGCACACTTGCCCGGGTCCTCCTGGTATGCCATGGAGGGCAGGTGTGTACGGGGCTTGAGTGTGCCACGGTGGGCAGATGTGCCCCCGGCTATGGCTTTGATCGAACACGGTTCCACTTTTACATGCAGCTAGTAAAAGCTGCATGATCAAATTCCAGGTCATTACTCAAGGAAAGGGACCCCTCTGTGGTCACCAGCGATAGTTTCGAACCAATTAAAATAAGCCTGGCGTTTCTGCGGGCTGCCGCTGTGCCCGCCACCCCCGAGGTTTTGGAGAGCCCATGCTCGCCATGAGCAGATGCACGAAATGTTAATGGAGGCGCTTAAATGCCACGTCGAGGGGATTCTGGTAAATAAGGCCACATGGAAGAGGCTGGGGGAGAAGTCTCCCGAGCTAACCCTGGAGGAAACTTCAATAAAAACGAGATTGGATTGAAAACAATTCACTCTGCAAGGGATGGGTCTGCTGGCAGAGCTGGGAGGGGTCTTCGGGTGAGGAAAACTATTTTATTTCCCATTAGTTCCCCTTTGCACGTGTATGTGACCCCTGCCGACAGCAGCAGAATCTACCAGGGTGACAGCACCAACTGAGCAGCCTGGGAGAACCAGGGTGTAACTTGCCGGGCTGGGGCACAGAGGGGCAGGCAGTGGTTTAGTGAAGGTGGAGGGTTGGGGGGCTGGAAGACAGCTGCAGGGGCGGCGGTGTCTTGGGGCTGAGAAGGCAGAAAGGCTTTACTGAGGCCTTGGCTTGTGCGGGGGTCACACTATCTGGTAGCTGCTCCGAGCTCTGTTGGGTCCTGTTTCAGGAAGATCAAATGTCACCCATGAGACAAATGGATAAGGTTCCAGAGAACATTGCCCAGCACCCAGGTCAGCAAGTAGATGGAGCCTGGTACGCAGCCCAAGCTGGTACTGTGTCGCTCAGTGTAAACTCGGGGTCAGCCCTGAGTCAGGGGCAACCCCATTGGGCCGAGACTTTGGTTGCGTTTCTACCTTGGCTCCCAGCTAAGACTGTCTACTGCTCAAAGTTCCGCCTGATGCAATTGAAGGACCCCCAAAACAAGAAAAGGAAAAGACGTCACCAGGCCAAACAGAGACTCAAGGAGTGCGGGCTGGGGGAAGTGCGCCACACCCCAAGGCCACCATAGTCTCCCTGGCACGCCTGCTTCTGTCAGTCCAGCTTTACAACCAGAATGACAAACCCTGTTCCAGCTAGGGTTGCCAGATTTAGCAAATTAAATTCCTGGACGACGAGTTAAATTTTAAATTTCAGATAAACAACAAATAATGTATTACACTTTTTTTTAGTATAAGTACGTATGATGCAATATTTGGGACATACTTATACTATCAATCATTCATTGTTTATCTGAAATTAGAATTTAACAAGGTATCCTGTATTTTTACTTGGAAACACTAGCTTCCAGCTGTCTGACTGTCCAGCCTAAATACACACACACACACACACACACACACACACACACACACGTCACACACTGACATACATGCACACACAGGCACGCACACACATGCACATGTATACCCGCACATCCTTCAAAAAAAGGAAGGAGCTAACACTTCACAAGGATCAACTGCCTGCCTGGTGCTTCCCCTCTGTTCTCTCCTTGAGCCCTCCTCCCATCCGCCTCCCTACCCCCGCCACAGCTGCCCCATCATTCAGACGAAGAGACTGGGACACTGGGATTGTCACTCGTCCAAGGCCGCGTGGTCAGCAGGCAGCGGGGCTGAAACTGCAGACCCTGGCCATTCTCATTCCAAAGTCTGCACTCTTTCCACTAAACCAGACCCAATGCATCATATTTCAGATGTTTATCTCCAAACAAAATGGCCATAAGGAAGTTGCTATTGATTCTGCAGTCAAGCCAATGCACAGCATTTGAGGTCTCGGCTCAGGCCCACGCCAAGCTCTGACATCTGAAGATGCCGTTACAATCCTGGGAGGCCCCTGGTGGGGAACTCACCCAGGACGGGGTGTGGGTGAGCACACCTGGCTTCCTTTCAGAGGGCTGGTGTTTTGGGTCTATCCGGAGAGCTCTGCTGGCAATCCCGGCCCGAGCAAGTATGGAAAGCAACATTGGTGTGTGTGGCACAGCATTCTAGAAAAGAGGATCTCTCCCCTGGATACCGAGGAGGGGACAAAACTTGTGCCTTCCTGGGCTGAAAATATAGACCTGAGACTGTCTGCAAATTGGCAAGGTGTCCCTGAATGCTTGACTTCCCCTTAACAACTAGTTGCTTCCCAGGTAACCAGTAAGTGGTTTTGAACCTTGCTATGTGGTTAGAATTGCAATCCTTTAAAGAAAGAAAAAGAAGAAGAATTGCAATCTTTGATTAGGCCAAGGTGAGTCACAGGGCGGCCCAGGTAGATGAGAGACAGGGAAAGAGATTAGATCTGGCTGACAAATCTTGCCCTTTACAAGACAGTTATCACACCACACACTAACTCCCAAGTCTTAATCACTTGGTTTCATGATAATTTCCTGAGAATGAAAGTTAAGCTTTACCACTTTGTCATATCTAGAAATAATTTTCCCCCCTCCTTCTTTAAAAACAATTGTCTTGTGGATTGGAAAAACCTCCAGCACATCATTAGTCAGTCCCCCTCCTGTGAACTGCTTGCCTACTATTGGCAAAGTTTATGAGAGACAGAAGGTCCTATCTGAGAGCTGTCAGCCAGGTCCTTGTAAGGACTAATTCCTGTCATGAGTGAAAGAAAAGCATTCTGGGCCTGAAGATCTGGGTGGTCCAGGTGTTATTTGCTTACCCAGTGGCCAAGAAGAAACCCAGCATGAGGAGGCCACAAGAAAGAGGAGGAGACCGTCGTGGGTCATCCAAAACTCCAACCCGGAGGACATCACCAATCACATGTTAAAATCCAGAAAACAAAACTGCAAGGGCAAACGAGACAGGCTCTACCTGAAAAGTACAGCCAATGCCTCCTGCTTTCGTATCCACGATTAGCACCTTCACCCCTTCCAGTTTCCCTTCTCAATAATGCAGTCAAGAGGCAGTCAGAGTACTAATATTGTTTTTATTATTTGCCTGATGGAGTTTTATTGGAAAAATTTGTGTCAAGTGTTGCATCTTGAGATTTCCCTTGTAAGGAGGGATGGTGTAGGGGGTCGGAGGAGGAAGCTGCCACTGGATTTTGGCTCTTCTGGGGACAGCCCCCTGTAAGGAGCTGGTTTAATTATAGGCAGGTGGTTGTTTTTTTACATGACCTACTTCCCAGATGGTTTTCCCTGCATTTCATTTCTACCACAAAGTTTGGGCATACTGGAGCCAGAAAGGAAGAACCGTCAAACCTGTGTTACCCCAAAAAAGGAGGGAACCTGGGAGCCTGGCGGGCCTCAGCAGAAGGCAAGAGATGAAACAGGTAAGAGGCTGGAAGTGAGAGAGGCAGGTGAGGGAGAAAGAGCAACAGGGAGGCTCTTCCTGGCCACTCAGAAGATACACGGCAACCTCCCCGTGCAAAATGCCTGGCTGCCAGAGCAGCGATTACCCAGGAGGCCTCTGCCCGGTTTCTGGGTACAAAGTTGAAGATCAGCTGGTTGGAGGGCCCGGGGCAAATTACTGTCAAGAGCAGCCTGGGCTGGCTGGTATGTCCTGTGGTGCTGGACCATTTAGGTGGCCTGTGGCTCCTGAGATGTGGGAAATTTCCCACAAGGCTGTAGTGGGTTTGCTGTCTGACCACTGCAAATGTGGCCTCTCGGGGGTGGTGGCTGGGATTCACTCCCCCACAGAGCCCTCTTGGTGCTGACTCTGACCCAAAGCCACAAGACAAAGAGGCACTGCTGGCAGCCCAGCCCGTCGGCAGAATCAGGGCCCCATTTGCCCCAGCTGGCAGCAGGACCCCAGATCTTCCTGCTTGGAGAACAGACTTGACGATGCCCATTCAGTCATTCTCCTACCTTCAGGCAGAACCCTCTTTGACTGTCCTCATCATGAGAATTGGTACAATTTTTAAATGCTTCCCAGTAAGGAGCTCCCCACGCCCTGTCTCCCTTGGCAAACCAACCCCACTGCCGGAAAAAGTCCTTCCTCTGATCTATCCCAAATCCTGCACGATGAACCCTGAGTTCACTCCCCACATCTTACCCTTGGTGGGTTTGGAGAGCAGCAGCTTGCCGCTCTCTGCTGAGTTGCCGATAGAGCCTTCGACATGAAAATACTGCACCTCACAGCTGTGAGCTCTGCCTGCCTGTTCTGTGCATATCTGTCTTTCCTCCTAAAATCTTGAAGCGGAATTGCTACTGTTTGCAGCTGGAATGGCTCCGAGGAGCCGCCCCACTTCTCTGTGTCACAGCGTGGCTCTCGCCAGCACTAATAGGTAAGTGGAAAATGGATTCCTCACGGTCCTGGGAAGCCACCTTCTCGGCATGTTCAGGGAATTTGGCACGTTCTGCCAGGAGCCCCCATTATAGCACCATCTGGTCCTAGATGGAACTGGTGACACAGCTGGGGGAGGCCACCTCCAGAGGCACTAAGGTCCCCGGAGAGGAAGCCCTCACAGGCCAGCAGTGCCACTGCCAATATCCAGGTGCCATGAAACACCACGCACAGATTTGATTCATGGCCTTTGTTTTTCAGATTCAAATGAGCTGAAGAAACAGGTGGGCTTAAAACTTATCGTGCTCAAATGAGGTGCTGGAGCTCAGGGCACAGACGGACCCCGTCATCTTCTAAAGGCGCATCCCCACCTACAAAGGTCCAGGGACCTCAGGGGCCCACCTCACGTTCTCCCTGTGTGAAACGCCAACTCAACGTCAGGGAAAGAAAAAGACAAAACCAAGAGGCTCTCTTGCTACTGCAGCAGGTCTTAGGGAGGTCACGGTCACTAAGCCAAAGCTCGGGCCCCTGCCTCCTCTGGACCCTACCCAGACACACCCCCTCAGCCGAGCCAGCACACAAAGGCACTTCAAGGCAAGAGGTAGAAACTTCCGTGCCTACTTTTCCCATGGAGAGCAGGTGAGTAAGTTCTCATCAGAAATGTGCTGTGTGTGGGCCCTGCCTTGGCCCGTGTGCTCACGGAGAAGACACGTCAGGCAGATGGAGGGAGAGAGAGAGGCGAGAAGGAAAAACAGAGTTATGAGTATTTTCCAGGTGCAGAGAACCCAAGTGGTGAAGACTAGAGGATGCCAAAGGCTTTAGGAATCTACGTTCTAATTCAGGAGCCAGAACTTACCTTCGTGACTTACTCAACTTTGTATACGTGTCTACAATTATTAAAAAAATGCAAAAGGTGACACAGAAGAATGTCGGTGTAAGGAAAGAAGAGGTGGGTACAGGTAGAGATACCAGGGAATATGCTGGCGAGGATGGTTTCCAGGTGTGCCTCAGAAGTAATGATAAATACGGGGGAGGAGAAGAGAGGGCACCCGACCAAGAAAACGAGAGGGAGAGGGAGAGCGTTTCCACAGAGCCACCGCCGTGAAGCTAAGGCAGGCAGGTATGGTCTCACCGAGACTGCAACGCTGAAGGGCTGGCGGAACATCAATCCATTCAATGAGCTGGTGCGGGCAGCGTGCCCAGGCACAGTTCCCAGCACAGGGCCTGGCACCCAGCAAGCTCTTAATAAAAGTTAGTTCGCTTTCCCACGTGGAGCGGAACCGACTGGGGGCAGTGGATGGAAGAGCTAAGGACCTGGCTTCTAAGTGAAACTTGTTTTCCCGGGAATGATGAAATGCACGTCACGCTGTGTCGAAAGGCAACGGCAGGTGAGCGTGATGCCCAAGGGTTGGGATGGAAAGGAGACGGGCCCAGGTAAGCACCCACTGAGACGAGCATCCCTAAGCACGGTCCACGGGTCTCAAAGCCCCGAGTGCACCTGTGTACACACATGCATCTTCTGGACAGAGAACATCCAGGGTTGTCTTTGGGTCCTTAGAGGGGGTCTGGGACGCTTTGTGAGTTAACCGGCAGTGCTGTGTTTCCAAAGTCCTTTGCCTGGAAGCCCCCTTCCCAGCTCCAGCAATTGCAAAGCACTCAGGGAAGCATATGAGACTGGCTGGCACTGGGTGTGGACAACTGGCCCCATGCTCACTTGTCGCTCACTTGTCGAAGCCATTAGTTTGAAAGTAAGAAACAAGGTGGGGGGGGAGGGGAGGCAGTAGTGTGCCAGAGGGCGGGAAGTTGGGGCTGGGAACCAGGCAAGGCTGAGTTCCATTTCCTGCCCTACCTTCCCTGAATGTGGGGCTCGGGCAAAGCTGTCAGCCTCCCTAAACCACGGGGCCATAGGTGTCAAACGGGGATTCTTGTCATTCCCATCCCATTGTCATTGGGACTGGAAAGAATGTGTGTGAAAGACACAGAACACCGGTGTGTAACAACAGAAGATGGTGAGATCAAGATCTTGGTAAGAGAAATATTGGACCAGGACTTTTCAAAGAGGCTCCACAGGCATGGAGAGTCGATTCCAGGAGACAGCATTTCTTAGTACTTGGGTTAAGTCATTGCTGCAGCACAAATGAGGGACAGTCCCTCTCCCACTATCACCACTGACCCCAGGGCAGGTTTCCCTGGGATGGAGATCTGAGAGCTGTTTGCTAGGTGTCAACCATATCATCAATTGAGGTTTTAAACCCCTCTCCTAGTCCAGCACGTCGAATGATGGTGAGGGCAGCACATTTTGCAGCCAAGAAAAGAGCCTGTAATGGCAGCTGCGAGGCCACCAACAGACACTGGCACCCCGTGGCTGCATGTGCCCACCCACCTGGACCCCCTCTCCAAGCCTCCCTGTCCTGGGAGTTCACACCCCATCGTCTTCCTGCGCTTGATGTTGCCAGGATTGCAGACGAAGCAGTGCCCCTACTCAGCGCTCTTCTGCCCTGGCCAGAGACGACTGCTTGCTGAGAGCTGGTGAGAGAGACGCATTCAGCCCGTGGCCGGTGGTGCATGGAATGATGATGCACCAGCGTGAGCCCAAGCCAGGCTTCATTAGTGCACAGATGCATACAGCGAAGGGAGGCCAATTGTTTGGACAGTTTGCTGTGGAGCTGCCGAGGCAGGATGAGAACTCAGGACCTGGCATTTGCAGGCTATTTGCAAATCTTCAGGTGCCCATTTCTAGGAGGAGCTGAATCACCCAAGTGCCTCTGTGGGAGCTGCAGGGAGAGGAAGCCCACTTCTTGCTGAGCCCCTCACAGGCAGGATGCTGCTTGCTGCAGTGACATAGCTGGCCCCTCTGCTGCGTCCTTCTACCTGCCATGCCACCCACGCCATGCCATCCAAGTATGTGGGGCAAGCCCGGGGACTGATGGGTGGTGGGGTCCCTCTCTGGACCTCCCCTTGGCAATTCCCCCTGGCAACCCCCCCCCCCTTCCTGAGAGAAAGGCATGTGTCTCACCTCCTGCCTGCTGGGGGCAGACCCTCTGGTGGTGGGCAGGCAGCTGATGCTGGCAGATATCTGGCCTGTGCCCTCAGCTCTGTGCTCTGAAAGCCTCCCCCCACCCGGAGTTCAGAGGGTCTGGGTGGACGGAGGAAGGGAGGTCCTTGGAGAGAGTCAGGGCTGTGGAGACGGGAGAGCAGGCAGACTTCCTGCTGCCGCGCAGCTATAACGCACCACCTGGCAGAGCGAGTCCGGCACCTGTAGGGGGCAGACGCTCATTCATCACCCTCGCAGCCCAGTCCTGGCTCCTCTGCCTCTGGGCAGGCAGAGAGGAGTGGGGAGGGCTGGGCAGCTGTGAAATGCTGCCCACGGGCCAAGGCAGGGTCACGGTCCCAGGGACTTTCCTCTGTGTGCAGAGAGGACAAGCCCCATAGTGAAGGCTCGTATCAAGGAAGAAGGTCTGTAGGACACGCAGCCGCCACGTTTAGCACATCAGGTACAACCGCTCTTTGTAGACAACAATGAAGGCTTTCAGGAAAGCTGAAGCCTCAGCCGATCCCCCATCCTAGGCAACAGGCAACGGCACTCCTGCCCATTCCTTCTGTTCGAGCTCCGGCACAGGGCGGGAGCAGGCAGGAGACACTGAACAAGAACTGGGTACAGGTGAGCTGCTTCACGTGAGCCTCCCCAGGGGAGACAGAGTGATGGGCTCATCACTGGGAATTCCACAGGTGAGGCTGGGCAGCCTGTTGGGTTGGGCCTTCCTGGGCCCATGTGTGGTAGGAAGTTCAGGGACAACTTGGGCCATGTCATCAAAAGATACAACTTTAACCTCAGAGGGACTTATCAGTGAGCCCAGTAAGATTTCAGGGAATCTACTTATCCCTAAATATCAACTACCCAGTCATTTACATTTCCCCCAACCAGACGGCCCCTTGAGCTCAGTCCTCCTCTCGTTCTTGTGATAGGGACAGAGAGGGAGCTCCTTAGAAAGGTCACTCAAGACTGGCCCCTTCCCAGGATATTACCACCTGCTGTCCCTCTAAAATGAAATAAAATAAAATTTAAAAATAAATGAAAAGAACAACAAAAATATAAGTACAGCTGCCTAGGTGCCTTCTTTGCCTCCCTGCTCTGAGCTCCAACCTCTCAGATATTTACTGTTCGTTCCCCCCTAAATCATTCCTGACGGCTGGACTGCTTGCACTCCATCACGAGGAGGGGCTGTGCGGAGCCGCAGTTCCGTTTAGCTTGCAGAAAAAGGAGCCTCCTAGGAAAAACCCACGCGGGAGCTGTCCGTTGCTGAACTCCTGCGTGATGGACGATTATGGACCATCTGCACTTTCAGAGGGCGATAGATTTATAAGCAGGAGAGACAGCTAGAAGAGTGTCCATTACTATACTCACTGCCTCTTCAGAGATATTCTAATCAGGCATCCTTTCCTCTTGCTGAAAGCCCAGGTTAAAAACTGGCAAGAGGGGCTTCCCTGGTGGCGCAGTGGTTGAGAGTCCGCCTGCCGATGCAGGGGACGCGGGTTCGTGCCCCGGTCCGGGCAGATCCCACATGCCGTGGAGCGGCTGGGCCCGTGAGCCATGGCCGCTGAGTCTGCGCGTCCGGAGCCCGTACTCCGCAACGGGAGAGGCCACAACAGTGAGAGGCCCGCGTACCGCAAAAAAAAAAAAAAAAAAAGAACTGGCAAGAGGTGAAATCAATTACATATTTCTGGGGTGTTTCCTTCCCAGAGCAAGGCTGTCAAAGGTGCTGGGGGCAAGGGTGTCAGAAGGCTGGGGTGGGGTTGGGGACCGCTTGTGGAGGGACCCTTTGCCTGTCAAAGCTTCCCTGTCGCATTTCCCAGGGCTCCCCGTCTCACCTCGGCTCCTGATTTCTTGCAACTGGTGTTGAAAAGATAGAAGAGGCCAATATGTCTCTCCTTTCTCAGCCCCCGCACGGACCTACTTGAGATTTACTGACAACCAGGAATCATGCATGGTGCAGCAAACACATCTGGATCTTCCTGGTAGACCATGCAGTTTGATACTTATGTGCATAGGGGAAAGGAAAGGAGTACCTCAGTGGAACCCTGGGTCAGGCGCTGAGCTGGATGCCTTCTGTATGTACATTGATTCACAGTAATCTTATTCCTGTTTTACAGGTGAGAGAACTACAGCCCATGGAGGTGCATGACGGGTCCAGGTCTCCTGCCCAGGTCCATCCAACCCTCCCTAGCCTGCTGCCCGAAGGTCCAGACGGCAAGGCAGAGATGCACAGGGAACTTCTCCCTGCCAGAGGCTGCTGGCCCTCTGAGGTCGACCCCACCCCCCAGCGCCCCTCCAGCAGGACAGCACCTAATGCTTCTCCAGTGAGCTCCCACTCCCTCACATAGCCCTGCAATGAGGAAGTGAACTGACCCCCTGGGCCCCAGCTCCCCAGAAAAGACCCTTTTACACAGACAAACAGTCCCCTCATTTCTACTTCAGAGTTCATTTCTTTCTACTTCAGAATTCACAGAGCATATTGACACTTACCTAATCTGACCACAGCTTTTGCATTAGATAAAAACATTTATTTTTAATCCCCATTTTAAAGATGAGGCAGCTAAGGCCCAGAGAGGTTAAGTGGTTTTCTCGAAGCCACACAGCTAACCAGCAGGCAAGCCAGAATCAAGCCCTCATCTCCTGGCTCTGTGTCCAGGGCCTTTCTGGCCTCCGCCTGCCTTCCCAGGAGGCTGCACTGGGCACAGCCACCCTTGAGAATTTCCGTCCATGGGGACCTGCCCTCTTCCAGGCTCTCCCTCTGTAATATCTGAGCTTCTCTGCCGGATCCAACCTGCTCTGGGGAAGGTTAAATCACCCAGCTCACTGGCAGAGCCTTTGAGAACTCACCCTGAGTATAGGCTCTGAGACTCTAAACAAAGACCCTGAATATCAGGCAGTGCCCCCCTCCTGCCAGGACCCTGTCATTCTCTGAGAGGGCAGATCAGGGACCCACGCAATGATGCTCAGCTCAGAAGTATGACCGGCTGCCAAGTGTTCTGGAGTCAGGTCTTAACTGGGATAAAATCAGGCTGCATCTGAGAACAGCAAAAGTTCAGCTTGTTCTTTTGTTGTTTTTATTTATTTATTTTTTTTAACTACAGTTCTACCTGCCTCACCCTGGGAACTCAGCTGTGGCCTTTTCACCTGGAAAAAGCCTTCTGTTCTTGCCAAGCCCCCTCCATCCCAGTCTCTCATTTATTCCATCACTCACACGTCTGTGCAGACATTGAGGGCAGGACCCTACCTCACGCTGGGAAGTCAGGAAAAGCATTTTGCAGGAGGTTGAATGTGAATTGACCTGGATCTTAAAGGGCATGGAAAGTAGTCAGGTGAGGAAGGAGGGTGGGAGGGCTCTGTCTCATGGATGCAATGTGGCAGGAAGCACAGCATGCCATCCGCGTATGGAGCAGACAGGGGATAAGTTCGGATTGGCGAGAAGGGCAAGCACGCCCCCCCTTTTTTTTAAAATATAAAACCTTCCCATAGGCCTCTTGCTCTGTAGAGTTAGCTACTCTCTGCTGAGCATTCAGGGCCCAGGGCTGCCCCCGTGCAGGCCACCCTGTCCATCACAGCACATCTGATGGAGGATCTGCCTCTGGACCAGTATGTCCAATAGTTGGTGCCATCACCGGGATGCTCTGTGGCTGAGACTTCTCGTTTCATAGCCACCACCACATGTGGTTTTTGGGCAATTGAAAGGTGGCCAGTGTGCCTGAGGACCTGAATTTTAAACTATTTCATTTAAATTCATTTAAGTTTAAATGGCCACTGTTTTAAATAGCCCAGCTCTGGAGGGTGAGCTGCTCAGACAGCCTCAGGGTCTCACGCTGCCTGACCCCACTGGCCACTGGCTAAGGGCAGGTGTGGCCAAGACCCTCACGTTCTAAAGCTCTGTTCTGGAACCTGAGCCATGGGAGGGGCACGTATCTCTTTCCAGCCTGAGACGTTTTGCTTCACCTGCGAAAACAGCACCCCATTGATGAATGGCCAGTGCCTGCACTTTGTGAAATTAAATTCTTTGCTTGGACAGAACAGCATGGGGATAACCATGGCTGCCCAGGGACAGGGACAGGGCACCAGGGTGCTAGGCAGCAAAGGGCTCAGGATCCTGGCCCTGGCGGTTGCCACATGAGGGCCAGGGGGAGGGCAAGGTGGGCAGACAGCTGCATCAGCAGGTGCCCCAGGCAGTGGCTGGAGGGGAGCAGGGAAGAAGTTAGGAACGCTAGCGCAAGAAAGGAGCCACGCAGCAGGGAGGGACAGTACCCACGCCTGCCCATGGTAACCTAGACCCTGACCCCCAGGCACTGTCACCGCAGGTCTCTTCAGGGCACGTTCACACCAGCTCTGACCTTCCCACCCAGCTCCTCCTGCCTCAGACACAGGAGAATTTATGGGCCCCTGTTGTTTCCAGCTCAGCTGTGCTCTCCATGGAAACCAATTCCCCTCCTGCTTCATTATTATTATCATTATCTTCATTAATGCTTGACAGAATGCAGCATCCTCTATGGCCATCCTGAGGACTCCCATAAAGGGCCACTTCCCCAAGCCCACCCTCCACCCCAGCCAAACTCCTGCAGGCGATTCCTCCCTCAGTGGCGGGGGGAGGGCAGTTGGGGTGATTAAAGTGCCTCATCCTTCGTGCCTCTTCTCACACAGTAAAAATTACTGCCAGTGATATTATATGGTCATGCCGTAAACCCAAATCACCCCTGAGAACTTGCTTCATTACGACCCTCACTGTATAATCCTGCAGTTACTCCAAACCTGGTGTCCTCTCTTCCTTCTCCCTGCAAGGAGGTTTACAGAACCCCTGGGGGCTCTAAAGAGCCGCCCCTGGTCCCTGACTCTCACTCACAAAGCCAGGGAAGCCAGAGGCCACCCTGGCCCAATGGCCATCTCCTGGGTGCATCTTTGGGAAATGCAGAGAATCAGAACGAAAACTCAAGTGCCCCTGCCCACTTTTGCTCTAGATTCACTCCTTGTTCATCCCAGAAGGCTCCATCTATGCTCTCCCACCCCTGTTCCTCCTTTAAAGAAGTGGCAGGTATGTTACCAGCCTCTCTGCCCACACCCCTAAGTCAGAGCCAGAAGAACACCCCTACCACACCTGCCCCCACTCAGAGGGTTGTGGGCCTCTGACTCTCCTCTCCATTTACAGCTAAGGAGTCAGGCTGTCCTGAAAAATGGGCCTTCAGATGAACCGCAGAAACTCTCTGTGTGTGCGTATGTGTATATGTGTGTTCACGTGTGTCTATGTGTGTGTTCACTGCCCACCTGAGGTCAACTCCACCTTGGGATGGACCATTGCCTTCCCTTTCTCCCGTCTCACCTCCCCCCCCCCCCCATCCCTGCCCTCGGTATCCCATAGAGGGGCCAAGTGGTTGACCCTCATTTAGACGAAAGTAAAGCGTTTATTTAGGGTGTCAGGCTGGTTTTGCTGCTGGGCTGGGGTTTCACCGCTTGCCCTGGATCGTTCTGGAATTGTCCTAAGACCATCCAGAAGTCCCCTTGGCTCGGCCTGGTTTTCCCCACACAGACCCCAACTGTCATTGCTAAAACCCCCTCTGTGTGCACAGAGATGCCCCCTGCTGTGGTTTCCTTTGAACTCCACAGAATCTTGGATCGTCCCCATAGATTCTTTAAATTGACAGGGTGATGGTGTTTCAGGGGATGTTCAGGTTTGATGTCCTCCTCCATCTTTCACAGGTGGGATTTTCAGGGTGGAAGGAGGGGTCAGCCATCTCTCTAGCCCCCTAACTCTCACCAGTTCTTGGTTCTCAGACGGGGAAAGCCCAGCCCACAAGGAGGTGGCTGCCGTGCAGTTTTTGGGTCATGAAGTTGCGTGGCAGCTTTGTGCCCAGGGAGTCTTCTCTGGGCTTGAAGGTCCTGCGGTGCCCCCTGCCCACTGTGGCCCCTTTCTGAGCCCATTGTCTCACAGCTGGTACTGTCACTGGTCACTTTGTCTTGTGTTCACTCATGCTATCTCTTGGGTCCCTGGGTTATTTCAATCTAGTGTTTGGTTGGTTTTTTTCTTTCCATGAGTGTGTGTCTTGTCTCATTAACCTGTCTACTTATACTTTTTAAAAAACTTTCAAAGAAATGTTTTTATACCTCACATCTGTATTACCCAGGCTCTAAGCCTCTATTTCCCAATATATACGGGGCGTGTCCACCCGATGGCCTCTTGACACCCCTTCCCAGGGAACCCAGCTCATCATATGTGAAAAGCAAGAGCTGCGTGCAGAGCTCCTGTTTCTGCCACATGGACTCCCATTCATCTCCTCCTGAGTTCAGCCTCAAAGTCTTTTCTTTGCATTTTCACTTTCCTCTTCAATTCTACCTCCTTCCTCACAATTGGACCCTGGTCCCCATAGCGGCCCTGCCTCTGCCCATGCCATTCTGTCCCCATCATCCCGCATCAGCAAGCTCTCCCTGCCCCAGAGCCTGGAGGGCTTCACTGCTTGGAGTCAGAGGGTGCGTGTCTCACCCCCGTCGGCCCATGCAAACATTTCCCCTGTCCCTTTCCTCCTGTCTGCAGCTTGGGGTTTCACCACGCACCCGCTCAGCTTATGACTAGACGTTTTCACAAACCGCAGACTCCTGATCCCCAGAGATATGGGAAGCCCCCAGAAGACATGTATGGCGCCACAGGCTTTCCGAATTGAGTTCGTGTTGCTGCCTGTCCGCCATTCCCATGGCTCCCCGGTGTCTATCTGCTGGAGACCATACACATTTTAGCTGTGGTCCTTTGTGGGCATTGCAGGGACGATCACAGAATCCCATTTCCCTTCAACCATAGTTCCTAATGTCCATGTGACGGAGGAGGGCCCAGACAACAGTATGGAGAGTCCCGAGGGGCTCCCGGGCTGGTCCTCCCCAGCCTGGCCTGGTCCCCTCCATAGTGACATCCACCCCCTGACTGACAGTCACTCCCTGCTGTCTTAGACTATTCTGTTTTCAATTCTGTCTCAGGTCTGAGCAATCCTGTGTCCAGACAGGGTTGTAGGCTTCATGAGATGCCCACCACTCACGCGCAGCTCCAGAAGCAGGCTCAGGGCTTCTGGGAAAGTCAGCTCTGACCCCTGGCCCCAGAGGGCGAGGGAGTAGATGGTCCCCCGAAGCCCAGAGCAGGGGGAGACCAGCACCCTCAGTGGCCTGTCCCCACCACCCTTCACCAGCCGCCTGGGCCACCCCCTCATCCTCACCTGCTGCCATCTAGGTTTGAATTCTGTCTCCAAACTGGGAATCCTCCAGCCATTCAGGACTGGAATGAACCATCTGTAGCTCTTTTATTTTTTTATGCTGCTGAGCAAAGCAGGGGTCAGGCTGAGCACAGCTGTTGGGAGGTGTTTTGTGATAAATCAATACAGAGCCCAAGGTGGGGAGCAAAGGGGATGAACTGGGAGTCCAGGGCACTGGGGACAAAGGCCAGGTACAGGCCCGAGGCCAGCACCTGAGTTCATAAGTTAAAATGAGGAATAAGTAGGGGGAGGGCGTGGGGGAGGGAAGGGAGAGTCAGAGAGACAGAGACAGAGAGACAGAAGGAGACAGAGACAGAGAGGCAGAGGGACAGAGACACAGAGACAGAGGAGGGCGGTGGGTTGCAAACCCTATCGTGGAGGAGAATGACCCTCAGAAACCCCATTAAGACGCGGCTGATCATCTCACAGCCTCAGTAAGGGCACTGTCTATCATCAAGGAGTTGGGAAGAATGTTTTCTCTTCTCCAAAAGTGTTTTCTTTTTCTAAGAAGTTGCCATCCTGGCTCTTCTCATCGAGAAGCCCACGCTGGCCTCCCCAGGCATTGTGAGCTGCAATGATTTCAATTTCTTTTGTTCCAGAGACACAGAACTGTTTAACTCTCATCCCTTAAATCAATACCTGATGTCATGTCATCCAAAGCCATTATTTTTATACCAGAAAAAAAAAAAAATGGAGACTGAGTACAGTCTAAAGAAGAGAGAGAGAAGGCAAAAAACCACTGCTTAGGAGGCTGCAAGCAAAACTCCTGCTCAGAACCACCCAACCTTAGCATCACCCAACTGGCTCTGCGACAAAAGTGCCTGGAGGGGAGGCAGAATGAGAAGAGGAAAGATCCTTGGGAAAAGAACGTGCCATGACCCCAGAGGGTTTGTCTGATAGCAAACGACTTCACCCCGAAGAACACACCGACCGTCAGCCCACACACATGAGAGTTCTACCAGGACAAAGTCCTCCACACCTTCTCTGACCCTCTCTCCCGTCTCCCCGTCCCTCTCGCCCTTCCTGTTCCCTGGATCCTTCCCTCGACCTGCAGGCACAATCAACCTCCACATCCTCAGAGGAATCCTTTCTAGGACCTTCCCTCAACGGGAAGCCATCTGTAAATCCCTCGGTTTAAGGGTCTGCAGGGCTGAGACAGCTCTCCAGGGAGGCATCAAGGACCATCACAGTCTGTCCCCAACACATCTTCCCAGTCTCAGTTTCCTTATCTTTAAAATGAGAGCAGTGACAGACCCACCTCACAGGGTGTGTGTGAGCCTGAAGATGCACGTGTGTAAACCATGTAGAGCTGTGCCCCACACAGAGCCCATGTCTTGTTCCTGACCAGTCACGCCAACTCGTCTTACGCAGACACGCTGGCTTTCCTCAATGGGCTGGGCTCCTTTGAACCAGTGAACCTTGGGCGTTCCATTCTGTCTGCCTAGAATATGCTCTGCTGGAGAACTGTCACTTGTCCTCCAAAACCCAGCTCAGATGTCACCTCCTCTCTGATACCTTCCTGGCCTCCAAGGCTGTCAGCCAGCCCCTCCTCAAGGCTCCTCGAGTTATTGGTGACGTACAGTGTCTGCCCTGTGCCCAGGAGCTGTACGGGAGGGCTGTGTTCAGTGGACTGGGCTCCGAGGGATGGGGCAGCTGTGTACTGGTTCTCACCTCGCTGGTGTCCAGGACAGGTATTCAGTTTATGAACAAAGCACATGGAGCTCTGTTTGTGACCCAGGGGAGGTGCCTGGGACAGAGTCTGGGAGAACCGCTGCACGTGACTTCTCTCTTTCACCTGCCGGGGGCCTAGATATAAACTATCTAGAAAGAGAAACAGGCGTGCACCTGTCGTCAGATGCACGGTTTATTATTCACCTTAACAAACGCCCGGCCCTGGGCCAAGAACAGCGCCTGTATTATCTCATTTGATCCTCACTCCAACCCCCTCAGCAGACGTTATAATCATCACCCTTGTCTCACGGTGGAGGAGACTGGGGCTCTGAGAGGTTAAACACCAGCCATCCCTGATGCCAGACCCCCCTGCACTGTCCGTGTGCGCAGGCCCCTGTCTGCACTCCCAGGCACAGCGCCCCAGCCTCCTAGGCCTGGCCCCTGCTTCCTGCTGTGGCGTTACCTCCAGTGACGTCAAGGACCGAGACTGCTGTTCCCCAGTGCCCCTGGCCTGTGCTTGTGCTCACAGGCACCGCGGTCATCCTGGAAGCGCCTCCTTCCTGTTTGCTCCGTCTGCTCTTCCTCCAGGTCTCAGGTCCCCCAAGCCTTCCCCGAGCCCCCCAGACCCCAGTAAGATTGCCTTCCCTGAGTTCCATGCTGCCTGCAGCACATATCTGGAACTTAGAGTCTCCTGTCCAGTATTGGGATTTTCCAGAAATCCTGCCCCGGTTCTTGTTGTTATACTATTCAACTGGTTCTTACAGAAAAAGCAAGGCTTGCTATCTCTCACACCTGCCGATCGACCGGCACCATATCACAGTGACGCATTTCTCCTCGTCACTCTTACCTGTGAGCTCAGACAGATTCGCCTGCATTTCTTCATTTGCCCTGTAACAGCCCCTTCCGTTGTTCTTTTAAATCCCAGTTTCTCAGATGGGACAACTGAAGTCCCAAGAGCTGATGCCCTGTGACCAGCAGCCCATGTAAACAGGACAGTCAGGGCAAGGGGCTTCACGCTCCGGTGTCCAGGCTCCCAGGAGCAGACTCTCTGCTGTGGAGGTGAACCTCCAGCCCCATCCTCTCTCCTCTGAGTCGGCCCTTCAACCTCACCCTGTCACACAGAACAGTCTGGCCTTTGGGTGCACCGCAAGCCTCTACCACCCAGCCCAGCTCTGCAGGAAATGGGCTCCCAGGGGCAGCTCATTCACCAGGACATCCAGAGGGACATGGCTCTGAACAAGGAAATGCACATAATGAATAACAATGGAGAATTCTCTGGGGCTTTGGGGCTATATCGGTGGCTGCTGGCCTTCAGGAGGCAATTAAAAAGGCACAATAAAAAAGTGAAGTGTTACTATTTCAACAGTCCTGACTCTCACACTGTGGGGAAGATCTGCGTCATCCCAGCGTCTCCTAAGATCAGGTTCAGGGCTAGAACTTTTCCAAGGAGAGACTGTGCTTACTTGTGGGATAGAGCCACAGGTGCTAACAAGCTTCCCTTCATATCCCTAGCACCATCCGTATCTCCGGAACCCCTTCTCAGGGCCTAAGGTGAGGATCCTTGACAGTCTCACTGCATCGGGGCATCTGCACCCTTGCATGTGAATTGCATGCATAACTTCACACGTTCCTGTGTACATATGCATGTTCAAGAAAAACGCGTTCATAAGTCAGATTAAGAAAATGCACTTGTATTTACTGTACACATTCTCTCTCTCTCTCACACACACACACACACACACACACACACACACACACACACACTTCTTACTCACATCCTGCCTCTGAAAAGCAAAGAAACTGGCAAATATGTATATTCCTTGCTACGTGTTCACACCTCTCCCGTGTGTTTGCTGGCACGCCCCTCCAGATACCCTGCAATGGAGTGGAAGGAAATGGGGTTTCATCTTGATCAGCCCAGTCATCCCCTACAATGGTAGCGGCAAGGAACTAGGAAGGTGGTTGTGTAGCTATCCACGACGCTGCAGTGAGCAGAGAATATTTATTAAAGTATTGTGACACTTCTATTACTGTAGTCTGTGAAATTTCTCTTCTTCCGTGGAATTTCAGGGAGATTGGGGTGAGATGGAGAACAGTTCCTGCGAACAGCTTTTCCAGAATTGCATTTGGAGCCGTCGTAACTCACGTCCCTTGAGCCCTACCCCCACCATTATTATCCCAAGAACTTCATTTATGTAAAAGGTGCTCTCCATCTGCATCCATTTTCAGCAGTCTATACTCACAGAGAGGCTGAAATACACCACCTAGTAGTGGGATCCATGAGTATAGACTTCACCATCCTTTCTGGAATTAAAATTGCTACGTGGGTCCCCAAGCATTTCATTACCACAGAGGGAAAATTCCTGTGTGACAGATGCTTTTCCCATGAGCCCTGGATACCAAAAAGGAGCTAGCTACAACTCGCTTTGCTGCTTTTTTCTCTTCTTCACCCGTGGGCTATTATACGATTCTGGCTGTTTGGTTTCTGGAACATTTGGAAAGCCATTGGGCTAGGGCAGTGGTTCTCAAAGTGAGGTCTCCGGACCAGCAGCATACGCGTAACCTGGAGGGAAGGTCGAGCAGCAGACTACTGGGCCTGTCCCGGAGTTTCTGATTCAGTAGGTCTGGGGTGGGGTCTGAGAATTTGTATTTTTAACAAGTTTCCATGTGATTCTGATGCTGCTAGCCTGGGCACCACAGCGTAAGGAGCACTGACCCAGGGGGACTCAGCCTATGATAGCACAGCCCGTGTTGGCTTGAAAGTTGGGGTCTGGGTCCTAGTTTGGCCCTAACCTGTGTGACCTCAGGTAAGTCGCTTGGGCGTCTTCTTCAACTGAGTCACATTTTTTATCATGAGTGAAATGAGCGGATTGGGTTGGATGACCATGAGGGTCCTTTCAACCCCTATGTTCTACGGTTCCAGGCACTGATGAAACACAGCAGTAACCAGTACCCGGGGTACTAGGGGTGACACCGAGCCTGTTTTACTGTCCCCCATCCTTCTACCTGCTCTTATACCCCCTTCTCCCCCCACCTCCTGAAGCTAAACTCGAGCACAGTAGAATCTGTTTTGGGAAACAGGCAGCCGGCAGCTGCCCTGCACGAGCCCAGCTTCCCAGAAATTAAATCTCAGGCTTGTTTCTTTCCACATGGGGAAGGCCTCAGAGGGCTGGGTCCCAAGCTGCCCTCGACACCCTGACCTTCAGAGTCAGTATAAAGATGACATGTGGTCCCCCTCAGGTCTCCCCTGCCGTACGGGGCAGTGTGACTTTACAGCATGTCCCAGCACATCTCAAAAGTGACCCAATCTGGGGTGATTAGAGGGAACCCACACGATGACGAGGGTGTCATCATTGGTGCTTCCCGACATCGGCCTGGCACTCAGAAACCAAGAGACGGAAAAGCTTGCAGTTTTCCGTGACAGCCTGAATTTATGAGATGAACGAAAAAAAAAAAGGAAAAGAAAAAGATGAAAACATCTGTAATGAACATCTGGATTCTGTTGCTAACCATGAAAGCAAATCCCCTCAGAGTCAGCATGTTGGAGAGGGCTGGGAAAGGGTGTATTTATAAACAACTGCAATATTTAAATGGGAAAAAAAATGCCCCAGCACCACAACTTCCTGTTTTAAACCCTTTCAGGATGGCGAGGCATTGAGTTCAGTTCTGTATCTGAGCCACAAGGGAGATGGTTATACCCACAAGTCAAGCTCTGGACTCAAACTGGCATGATTACAGCCTCTAGATTTTCGCAGTTGGTTCCCCAAAACAGTCATTTGAACAAAGTGTTAAATGCACCTCTGTGTGTTTGTGGGTGTGCCTTCATGCACTCGGGTGGCTGGGTGTGCACAGTCATTCACACAAGTCCGCGTGTGGGTGTGTGTAGTCATGCTCACAGGCGTGTGTACACGTGCGTCTGGGGGCCTGTGCACAATTCCACACAGGTGTGTGTCTGTGTCAGTGTATGCATGTGAGTGTACATGCACAGAAATGTCCAAATAGAAAAGTTTACATATTTGCAGGCTACTCTTTTTTTTTGCAGCTTCCTTTTTTTATCTCCTCACGCTTTTCAACAGCAAGACCCCCTCCACGCCTTCCCATAACTAACAAATCTGTCTCTGAGTTGTGCCCTCCTCAGGTGTAACTAATGTGACTTTAGAGGCGTCGTCCCTGGGCGACCAGAGACTGGGGCGAAGCATCAGGGAGGGGAGGTGTGAACAGTCACCTCCGCCCTGTCCTCACTGCCTGTCTCTCGGGCCACCTGAGCTGTGCACACAGGGCATCAAGGATCCATTTCTCAGCCCGAGAAGCGGCTCCTGTCCCTCAGCGCATCAGGGACAGAGCCCGGGATGTATCATCTTCAATCCTTCTCCGGGTTCTGGGCTCTTTGCATAATAGTCTTCATAGGGAGAGGAGTGGAGGGCCTGTCTGCCCTCATGAGCGACGCTCCCTGAAAATCCCTAGCCAGGGCCGTGGGAAAAACGATTTGCTGCTGGTGGCTCCTAATGTATGGAAATCTCTCTCTCAGTGGATGCAGGTGACGTCCTAATACGAAAGAGCTGAAAGAAATGGAATCCATTTGGAAAATTTCACGTTTGGCCCCCGGGAGCTGGGGCGAGAGGGTGTCCTCGGTGGTCTGCCCCCTCCTCCGGGTCCTGGCGAGTGGGCGGTTTGCCAAACCGGTCACCTGGCATTAGAGGCAATGAAAACCACACAATTCCTAACCTTGTTGTGTGGTTCGTGTTTAGGGCTCTTGCTTTATCAGTTTTTATTTCGTGTAATATTCATCACACTGGTTTATTTATGGGGCCTTCGTTGGGAAGTTATTTTTCAGGCCTGGTGAATAAAACATTAGCCTTTGCGGCTCGTCAGGGTGACTGCAGCTCCTCTGATGTCAAGCTGACGAACTGCCTTTTCTTTTTCCCAACGACTGCACTTTTAAAGAAATTTATTTGTATTTTGTTGGGCGTTTGTTGTTCTTTTCTCTTTTGGCCGGTGGATGTTGGTCTGAGTCGGGTTCTTTTCTGTTCTGATGAAATGCTAAAGCCTTCACTTGCTGAGAAAGGCAACACGTCGAGCAGGAGGGATGAGAACTGAAGTCCTGGGCTGGAGGAGAAGCACCCTGAGAATCCCACCCCTCAGCGGGCGCCACACTCTCCCAAAGCACATGTTGATGAATGAGGGACTTTTCAGTCATGCGGATAAAGGGCCAGAGCCCCACCCAGAGGAACCATGGGGATGCTGACCCAGCTTCATCTGTAAGGCACTGGGGGCAGGGGTGTGGAGTCCAAAGTCCCAATGAGAGTCACAGAGAAAACAATCTCAGTACGTTAAAAAAAAAAAAAAAAAAAGCTAAATGTGGCTTTAAGCAAACTCCAAATAAGAAAATCCACATCTACAATAAAGAAAACTAGGGTGAGAAGATTCACTTTACAATTGGATTGTCATAGTATTTCTCCAGTAATTCTTCTAAGTCCATTTGAAATGTGGATTACTTTACATGACTTTTCAAGTTTCATTATGAGGAAGGAAGGAAGGAAGGAAAGTAGGAAGGAAGGAAGGAAGGAAGGAAGGAAGAATCTGGCAAGGTAATGCTGTATTTCACATTAAAGAGTGCCAAGCTTTTCTTTTTCTTTCTTTCCAGAAAACAAGATAGGGGCTTAGAAGACCTCAATCAATAAAAACCCAGCCAGATGCTGGTGATTCACTAGAGCTTGTCTTTTGGCAGAGGCCTGGCCTGGCCATCTCTTAACTGAGATCAAACTGGTCATCCTCACCAACAGCACAGACGCTCAGCGGCTCTTTCGAAACCGAAAGAGGAAAATGTGCCTTAACTTCTTGGGCAAGACCACCATTGGACCAAAGACATCTGCTTCCCTCCTTGGTTCCTCCACGGGATCCAGGGTCACTTGGGCTGGATGCAGATGGATAATAAAGGCTGCCATCTGTGGGGTGTGGACTACACATATGCTAGGCAGTAATCATCCCCACAACCCCACGAGATAGGCACTATCAACCAATCTCACAGATGAGGACGCTGAGGCTCGGGAAGGTCACACAGAGGAGAAAGCGGAGAGGATGTGGACACAGAGCCTGCACTCCTAGCTACTGCACTGGTGAGGCTTCCCGCTCACAATGTTGCCACCCTGAGCAGGACCAAGGGATTGACCCTGCTCCTCTGCTTTCGGGTAGTGATGTGAGATGCCAGGAAGATACCTGTGACTGGTTCATTTCTATAGAGAAGGAAAACACTAGAAATGGAAAGTCAGATCTCTAAGAAGTTTTTAAAAATTGGTTTAGAGAGCTACACGGTCCAATTCAGAGGTGCAGGCAGAAAACGAGGATGCTTACGCACATCAGGGCTCTGTGCTCAGGGACTTGAGGCCAACACCCCCTCCTCCAGATTTCCAGGGCTCAGAGCCTAATGGAGAAATGCACATGCATTAAAAAAAAATTCCTTGAATCTTAGAGTCTTAGGTATTCTCAGCTGGCTAGTTTGAGTCTGGGTAAATGAAAAACATCTCGAGTGCCGGTGAGTGCATCCTTAGAAGAGTCCACCATGCCCAGCAGCTTTCAAACAAGCTCCAGGGACTCCTGTCTCAAAGCATCCATTAAAGCAAGGATGACCAAGAGTCTGTCAACTCCTCTCATGTGCTGGAGCTGCTGCCCTCTCTCTATTCTCCTTCCTAGCCCAGTGTCTCAGTAGCTTGTCTACATAGGATTTACCCACTTTGTCACCTTCCATTCAACTCTTCAACCCACTCCAATCTGGCTTCTGTCCTCACCATTCACTCCATCAAAACACTCTTGCCAAAGTCACCTTGACCTCCTAACATTGTGAAATGTTGAAGTCACAGTCACTTGTTGTCCTCAGACCCTATTTCACCACCCCCACCCTCCTTCTGGAACAATTTCTTTTTTGGGGTTTTGTGACATGATGCTTGCTGGTTGTACCTTGGCTCTAGGACTGATCCTTCTTTGCTTTTTCTACCTGGCTCTAAATGCTGGAGTCCCTCAGAGCTCCAGTCCAATTGCTTTCCTTCTTTAATCACGGTATTCCTCTGGATCCTTTTGTTTCTTGAGGAGTCGGTCTATTTCTTCTAAGTTGTAGGATTTATTGATACATGCAAAGGGTTGTTTGTAGTATTTCCAGATTATCCTTTTAATGGCTGCAGGGTCTATAGTGATATCCCCTTTTTCATTCCTGATATTGGTAATTTGTGTCTTTTCTCTTTTAATCTCTGCCAGTCTTGCTAAAGGTTTATCAATTTTATTGCTCTGCTCAAAGAATCCGCTTTTTGTTTCATTGGTTTTTCTCTACAGCTTTCCTGTTTCAATTTCATCCATTTCTTCTCTTTACTATTTCCTTTCTTCTGCTTGCTTTGATTTTTTTTTTTTTTTTTTTTTTACTTTTCTTTTTCTAGTTTCTTAAGGTAGGGCTTAGATTATTGATTTGAGAATTTTTTTTTTTCAAATATAAGCATTTAGTGCTATAAAATTCCCTCTCAGTGCTGCTTTAACTACATCCCACAACATTTGATATGCTGTATTTTCATTTTAATTCAGCTTTAAGTATCTTTTAGTTTTCCTTGGAGACTTCCTCTTTGATCCGTGAATCTAGAAGTGCCTTCAAAAACTTTCCAAATGTTTGGAGATTTTCCTGTGATCTTTCAGTTATTGATGTCTAGTTTGATTCCATTAAAAACAAAGAACATATTCAGCATGATTTCAATTTTCTTACATTTGTTGAGGTTTGTTTTATGACCTTGGGTATGGTCTACCTTGGTGAATGTTTCCATTTGGAAAGAATGTGCATTCTATTGTTGTTGGGATTAAATGTTTTATAAGCAACTATTAGATCTGTTGGTTGATGGTATTGTTTGGTTCTTTTGTATCCTAGTTTACTTTCCAACTAGTAGTTTTATCACATGCTGAGAGTGGGATAGTGAAGTCTTTAACTGTAACTGTGGATCTGGCTATTTCTCCTTACACTTTTATCATGTTTTGCTTCATGTATTTTGAAACTCTGTGCTTGGTGCACATATATTTGGGATTGTTATATCTTCATACTGTATTGACCCTTTTACCGTTATGTGGTGTTTCCTTTTGTCCCTGGTAATTCACTTTACTCTGAAGGCTAATTTATGTGATAATAATATTGCCACTCTTGTGTTTTAAAATTAATGTTTGAATCTTTTCCCACCTATTTACTTTCAACCTACCTATATCATTATCTTTGAAGTGAGTTTCTTGTAGCTGCATGTAGTTGGGTCATTAAAAAAAAAAAAATCCACTCTGCCAACCTGTCTTCTAAAAATTCTCATTGTTTTAAACTTTATAAAAATAGTACAATGCTCAGAGTAGTATTTGGGAGCTTATTGTTTTGTTTTTCAAACTTATTATGTAGCTCAGATTCATCCATATTGTTGCATGTTGCTGTAGTTCAGCCGTCTTGATTTCTACATAATATTTCATTGAATGAAAAGACCACTGTAGGACTTCCTGGTGGCACAGTGGTTAAGAATTCGCCTGCCAATGCAGGGGACACGGGTTCGAGCCCTGCTCCCGGAGGATCCCACATGCCGCGGAACAACAAAGCCTGTGCACCACAACTACTGAGCCTGTGCTCTACAGCCCGTGAGCCACAACTACCAAGCCCTCATGCCACAACTACTGAAGCCTGTGCACCTAGAGCCCGTGCTCCGCAACAAGAGAAGCCACCGCAATGAGAAGCCCACGCAGGGCATCAAAGAGTAGCCCTCGCTTGTCGCAACTAATGAAAGCCCACGTGCAGCAATGAGACCCAACGCAGCCAAAAATAAATAAAATAAATAAATTTATTAAAAAAAATAAGAAAAGACCACTCTCTCATTCATGGGCATTTTGGTTGTTTCTAGGTTTTTGTTATTATGAGCAGTAATTCTACAAACACTCTTGTACATGCCTCTTACTGTTAGACGTATGCAAATATTTCTCTTGAGTGTAGATGGAGGAGTAGGATTGCTGAATCATAGGGTATGGGAATGTTCAAATTTGAGAGATAATGCCAAACTTTCTTCTAAAGGGCCTGAACCAACTTATGCTTTCCTGCAATGAATAAAAAGCCTAATGATGCTCATCCTTTCTGACATTTGGATCTGTCAGACTTTTTAATTTTTGCCAATCAAATGGGGGTTAAATTCTTCTCACTGAGGACATGATTTACATTTCCCAACTCCCTTATGAGGCTGAACACCTCTTTTTATCTTCATTTGTCGTATATTTCCTTTTGTGTAAAATTTTTGTCTTCTGCCTTTTTCTCTAATGGGATGTTTTGTACTTTTCTTCTTGATTTGTATTGGTTCTTTCAGTGTTCTTGATACTAATCTTTTGTCAACTGTATGGACAGCTAATATTTTCTTCTAATTTGTAAATAACCCAAGATCCACCTATATTTTCCTCTAAGAGATTTTTGACATTTAACTTCTTGTTTCAACCTGAATTGATTTTCAAAATATGATGTGAGGTAGTGATCCAGTTTCATAATTTTTATAGAGTAATGACACTATTTTTTCCAGCTCATTTTATTAAACAATGCTTCCTTTAACCAATGATTTGAAATGCTATGTCTATCATAAACCAAAATTCCATGCATCTGTTTCTGGGAATTGGGGGAGTTGATCAATCTTTGTGACAGCATCACATTGTCTTAATTACTAGAACTTTGTAATGAGCCTTGATATGTGGTAGGAAAAGTACCCACTCTGCACTCTTCTCTTTAGAAGGGTACTGGCTATTCTTGGTCCTCTACTTTACTGTATAATCATCTTGCCAAGTTCCATGAAAAGTTCTGTTTCGATGTGGACCAGAATTGCATTGGCTATAGTCAGGATAGATCAATATGGGGAAAATGATATTTTAATGATATAAAGTCTCTCTTTCCTTTATTAGAACCCCTTTACTTACACTTAGTAAAGGTTTATAATTTTACCTTTATAAGTCTTAAACATTTATTTTTAATAAAAAAATAAACATTTTTATTTACAAATGTACTTGACATTTTCTGATACTATTATAAATGATATTTTCTCATTAACTGTGTTTCCTAGTCTGGGTTTTTTATTTGCTGCTGGTATATAGAGTATAACTTATTTTCATATACTAATCTTACATCAGCCAACTTGCTAAACTCTCCAATTTCTAAAAGATTTTATGTAGATTCTTTGGGACTTTCTATGTAAACAACCATATCATCTGAAACTAATAACAATTTTTTCCTTCCTTTCCAATCCTTATATCTCTAGTTTCTTTTTCTTCTTCTATTGCACTGTCTAGGACAATGTTTAATGGGAAATTTTGTTATGACTTCACATTTGGATGACAATTTGGTGGCATATAAAATTCTATGTTCTAAGTTCTTTTTCTTTTGTACTTTGAAAATATCACCCCATTGTCTTCTTGCATCTGGTGTTGCTGTTGAAAATCCTGAAATCCCTATGATTCTGGTTCTTTGTATGTGATCTTTTCTTCCTCTCTGGAAAACTTTTAGATCTTTATCTTTTTTGCTCTTAAATTCATTGTAAGTGTGTAGGTTTGATTCCCCACCCCACCTCCGCCCCACCCCCCATCTTTCCTTTTTGGCAATTTAATAAGATCTTTTCAATCTAGGACCATTCATCCATTGTTTTTAATCCCAGAGATTTTATCTTCACATTTTCTTCAAATATATCCTCTGCTATATTTTTCTTTTTCTTTTTTTGTGGGACTTCCATTACTCGGATGTTAGTACTTTAACTTCTTTCTTTCTTGGGTTATAGCTTTTAAAAAACATTTTCTTTGTGCTTTTCTTCTTTTTTGGGGGGCAGATATATCAAGCTGGTCCTTCATTTCACTAATTCATTCTTCAGCTGTACTTAGTATTTATCCCCTGCACTGCTCTTTTTTTTTTTTTTTTTTTTTCCTTCGGTACGCGGGCCTCCCACCGCTGCGGCCTCTCCCGTTGCGGAACACAGGCTCCGGACACGCAGGCTCAGCGGCCACGGCTCACGGGGCCAGCCGCTCCGCGGCATGTGGGATCTTCCCGGACCGGGGCACGAACCTGTGTCCCCGGCATGGGCAGGCGGACTCCCAACCACTGCGCCACCAGGGAAGCCCTGCACTGCTCTTTAACTAAAACATTTCAATACTTACACTTCTGCTTGGTTATTTTGTATATTTTCTTGTTCTTGTTTCACTTTGCTTATAACGTCTTCTATCTCTTTTAGTATGTTTATTAAGCTGAATTTTAAAATTGGTCTCTCTGTTCTAGTATTTCTGCTTCTGATGGAATCTGGAATGATCTGTAACACAGTCTGTTGCCTTTTTTTTTTTTTTTTTTAATGCATGTGCTTCTCAAATGTCTTGTTATTTTGCCTGTGAGCTCATTTCCCTCTGGTGGAAATCTGCTACTCTGCCCTGCAGTGCCTCTGGAGGAAAGCCAGCCCAGGGAACCCATGTGACCTTAGGGGTGGTGGTGGATGCTCTGTCACCGAGAGGCTCCAGAAGATCATATCAATCACCCTTCACTCCACCAGATTTCCCCTTAGGTCAGAGCTGCACCTTCCCCCCCCCTCCAGATAGAAGCAGCATTAGGATGAGCCCCCCTCCACCCCCACTGCCTTAGCCTGCAGTAGTATGATCTCCAGGTAGTCTGCAAGGAGAGTGGTGGGAAGTGACTGCTGAGGTCAGGTGGTCCACACCTGTTTTGCTTGGCTCCCCATGAGCACAGGGCTCTTTGCTGTTCTGATGTTAGGCCACCTGCACGTGAACTCTGCATGGCCACAGGTGTGGGGTGTGGCCACAGGTGTGGGGCAGGCCCTGTTTGTCCCAAGGCAATGGTAGCAGGACCTGGGATAAACTAGAGCAGATCTCCAACAGTCCCCTTCACTCTGCGTTCTCCCGCAGCTCTGCTCAGCTACCTCCTGCCCCCAGCCACAACCCCAGCCTCACGCACATCGATTTGAAACCCGTCTAACCCCCATCTCATCAATTTCCCTCTGTTGTTCCCCGGGGGTGATTTTGGCATAAGGAGTCAGTGGTTTTGCTAGTTAAGCATCAGAACCAACGCCAGGCTTCAAAAGTGATGTGTCCAAAGCAGAACTCTTGACCTCCCCGCTGTCCAGGAACTTCTGCTCCTCCCTCTTGTCCTCATCCAAGTAAACAACCCTTCCAGGCAGCTGGCTGGTCACCTCGAATGGAAGGCCAGCCTTGCCCGGTCCCTTTCCCTCTTCCTCTGCATCCAATTCACCAGCAAGTCTGGTAGCTTCCACCTCCAAAATGTCCCACCACGTACTCCATCATCACCTCAGCATCTGAGGCTTGGTCTTCTCTGCCCTGGCTGCTGCCTGTTTCCTGACTACAATCCCTGCTTCCCCCTCACCTCTTCCAATGGACGCTCACAGGGTAGCCAAGCTGATCTTTTATTTAATAAGTTTATTTATTTATTTATTTTTGGCTGTGTTGGGTCTTCGTTGCTGTACGCAGTCTTTCTCTAGTTGTGGTGAGCGGGGGCTACTCTTTGTTGCGGTGTGCGGGCTTCTCATTGTGGTGGCTTCTCTTGTTGCAGAGCACTGGCTCTAGGCGTGCGGGCTTCAGTAGTTGTGGCACACGGGCTCAGTAGTTGTGGCTCATGAGCTCCAGAGTACAGGCTCAGTAGTTGTGGAGCACGGGCTTAGCTGCTCCGCGGCATGTGGGATCTTCCCGGACCAGGGCTCGAACCCATGTCCCCTGCATTGGCAGGCAGATTCTTAACCACTGCACCACTAGGGACGCCCCCAAGCTGATCTTTTAAAACACAGACCAGCCCTGTCATTCCCTGCTCAGCCCCTGCACATGCCTTCCACGGCACTGGGGCTGCAGGGCCAGGCACTGTCCTGCCTATGTCCCCTACTGCCCATCTCACGCGGCACTCTGCTCCCTATCCACCCGGCCACGTGGGGCCTTTAGTTCCTCTAACTGTTGAGCTCCCTGTTGCCTTGAGGCCAGTTTCTACTTCTTCGCGCTGTCCTGTCCCCACCCCTTCACCCAACTCCTACCCACCCATCAGGTGCCTACTGAAATTTCCCTTTCTCAGTAAAGCCACCCCTGACCCCCAACCCAGGCACATCCCCATGACACCCCCGAGCACCTGCACCCTTCTTTGACCACGTTTACCACTCTGTGGGATTTCTATTTATTCGTGTGACCGTTTGTCTGATGCCTGTCCATCCCACCTTTCCTGCTGTTGTCCAGTGTCCAGCACAGCCCTGAAATACAGGGTTGTCCATGTCCATCTGGGTCACACTGCCCAGGGAAACTGAGAAAACCAGGACAGGGTGGCCCAGGCTACGGGGCCCACGTCTGCCGTGGTTGCCCTCTGCCCCAGGTGCAGTCATCTCCTGTCCTTGGGGGAAGTGTCCTTACTCCATCCTTGGTGTAGAGGGAACCATGCCTGCCGGGAGCCTTGGCCCCCAGTTTCCAGATGGGAGGCCAATGGAGGCACAGGCCTGGGGCGCTGGAGAGAGATGCGGCATCGTCCCCTGTCTACAGCATTGCTCTGGTAGCTGCATCCTCCTGCCCCAACTCCACCACACAGCCCTTCCTACTCGGCACTTCTGATGGGTTACTGCTCCGGTGACCCACTCCCCACCCCACTGCCTCTGCAGCCCTAGGATTTGAGGTGCTGTCTCATTGTCTGTGTGTGTGTGTGTTTAGTAGACTTCATTTTTTAGAGCTATTTTACGTTCACAGCAAAACTGAGCAGAAGGTACAGAGATTTCCTGTAGAGGTCCTGCCTCCTGTCTCCACACACAGCCTCCCCCATTATGAAAACCCCACACCAGAGTGGGGCATTTGTTACAAACAATGAACCTACACTGACTCGCAATCCTCACCCGGAGTCCACAGTTTACATCAGGGTTCACTCTTGCTGCTGTACATTCTGCGGGGCCACCAAACACGGAATGTCATGAGTCCATCCTTACAGTAGCCTACAGAGCAGTTTCACTGCCCTAAAATCCTCCGTGCTCCACCGTCATCCCTCCCTCCCTGCGAAGCCCTGGCAACCACTGATCCTTTTACTGTCTCCATAGTTTTGCCTTTTCGCTCTTGGTGTTTTGAAAGTTCTCCTCAGAGAGAACCTTATTTATGAGTTCTTAGCAGACTCACAGCACAGGGATAGAGGAAAGAGAGGCCGGTGTGCGGAGGTCATCGGAAGACGACGGAAATAAGGGCAACAAAGCAGACAGCAAATTCAGGGCAAGGGACAGTCCCATCTCCTCTGCTTCCAGCCTGTGAGGAGAAGCCTCCTCCAAGACGCTTCTCCCGGAGGTGAGCAAGTGCACGACGCTTAGGACCCTCACCCCTTCCCCTCCTCTCGCACAGGGGTTAATTTCCACATTGCACTGTTAATCGTTATTATAATTATTTTTCTTTCCATAGCACTGAAAGTAGCTTGACACGCTCTGCATTTTTGCAAGGTATCCATGATCCTTTGAAAGTAAAATTAAAGGATATAATTAGCTCATTTAATAGAGATTGCACTGAGTTCGCCACCACCTAATGGCCTGCCCCCTTCCCCTGCTGCACGGTTATTAATGGGTGTTCCTGCTAACAGCCCGCCCCTTTGATGAGGGCTCATCCCACCGGCCTCGCCTCTTCATGTCCCCACATGAGGTCATTGTGCTTCATGCATTCCACCTCCTCACGCACTTCCACACAGTTTAACACAGGACCCTGAAATGGACGTGGTGTACTTTTCAGGTGGAAACATACAAAGTAATAACTCAGGAAACACGGGGTGGGGGGCGGTAGGGAAGGAAGTGTGGGCAGGGGAGGGAAGGGCCCCCGGATTGGAGCCGACTCTTCCCAATGATAAAGTGGCCCCACGAGGGAAGACATGAGGAGTTGGACTCTGAACAAGCATGTGCATTTCTTCAGCTGCATCAAGCCCTTTGGAGAGGCATGTCGTCTGCCAGGGGGATTGAGTTCTGTTTGCAGGCCCCCAGGCAGGAGTCCTATTGACTTCACCAGGCAAGCACTTCCTCTCTGCTTGGGGTGCCCACCGCCTTGTCCTGTACTTGAATGGAAACCCAGGGGCCCCAGTGACTGCAGAGGAGGCCGCTCTCCAGGTACTGCTGGCTGAGGAGACATAGGCCCCTGGACCACTGATTTCAAGTCACAATGGAAACTAAAAAGCTGAATATGCCCAAGTCCGTTGATGAACTGTTTTTTGTTTAAATTACGTTTCTTGTAAGTGCAAGGAAAATTCCATCTCTGTTAAATGTCTTACAGGAGGCAGAACAAAATTATCTAATATGTGGTTTAAGAGATTTCCTGCAGTGGGACATCCTGGCTTGCTGCCAACTCCAAATATTACTGAGTCTTTACAAACTCCTCCCTCCCACCCGGAACTTGAGTGTAAACTTGGGGATACAGCTTTGGGGCATTCACCCCAACTGAAGCTGAAACTCAAGCGTCTTCGGTTCTTGACTTTCTGCAAGAACTTAAACAAGAGACCTGTCCCATCTGTGGTCCAAGCGTTTCTGTCTTCGAAACTGAGAGATGTGTTCTTCCAGAAACAGGAAATGCTAGCAGACCTACGGACTGGGTGGGAAAGAGATGTGTGCCCCAGGGATCCCACTTGGGCACTGCTGAGGGGTGCCTCTCTCGAAGGGCACGTGCTTGTCCACTTTGAAATGAGAAAGTTCCTATTATTTTTATGCCACTATGAAAAGACATGATATAGCGGCAGGTTTGAACAACCATTCAGAAAAAATCAGTTTATTTCCTGGAATGTGATCAGAGACGAAGATTAGAAAACAGACCAAAAGTAAGAACTGGTTGGGAATTGTAGGGAAAAGTTCAGTTCTCGGGACTTCCCTGGCGGTCGAGTGGTTAAGACTTCACCTTCCAAAGCAGGGGGTGTGGGTTCGATCCCTGGTCGGGGAGCTAAGATCCCACATGCTTCACGGCCAAAAAACCAAAACATAAAATAGAAGCAATACCGTAACAAATTCAATAAAGACTAAAAATGGTCCACATCAAAAAAATCTTTGGAAAAAAAGTCAGTTCTCACTTCCCAGTTAAAAAGTGTTACAAGGGCAGACCAAGTCCTTTTCAGCCAGGCCCCCGAGGCCTGAGCACCAGGCCTGGTGCAGCTGCCCCCTCCTTCCTCAGCTAGCTCCTGTCTGGCTAAGGGGCTCCCAACTGCGCACAGATGGGACCCCTCGGCTACTTGCCTCTTGCTCGAGACGCTATTTTCTAAAGGGTTCACCTGAGTGCTCAAAACAGAGACTTGGCAACTGTACCTTGGGAGCAGGTTCTCCCCCCAGTGACATTCCTGCTCTGATCCAGCCCCACCTTGGCCCCAGCCCCCGGACACTTCCACACCTGCCGGCCACAAACACATCCTCCCCAGGTGCTGTAGCTGCTGCTCTGGAAAACGTGTGCACATTTCCTAAAACGCAAATGCAAGCAGGCTATAAATATACGTAGTGGTTTGTCTCTTTTGGGCAGCACCTGGCTGGGTGCATCTGTCAACACATCATTTAATCCTCTCAACAACTTTATTTTATGAGTGTGGAAGTCAAGATTCTGATATGTTAGGTGGACTTAAATTTACCCTAAATTTACCTCTGTAAAGGTGGTCCCAAGAGGCTCAGGGCAAGAGGGGAGGGGTGACTTGGTGGATGAACAGTACCTCCCTGCTAGGGCCGCCAGATTTAGCAAACAGAAATGCAGGATGCCCAGTTACATTTGAATTTCAAATTAACAAGTAATTTTTAGTATAAGTATTAGTATAAGTATGTCCCAAATATTACACAGGACATATTTATGCTAAAAAAATTTTTTTTTGTTTATCTGAAATTCAAGCTCAACTAGGCATCCTGTATTTTATCTGGGACCTACTCTCCCCATCCTCCCCCCTAAATTTCAAAGAGCGTATTTTTGTTGAAGGTGAGGCGTTAACCCCTGCAGGATGGGAATGGTACTCATCGCTGGCTGCTAAACTCTACACAAGCGGGACTGTTATACTTGAACAGTCCGGTTGACATTTTTTGACAGAGGGAGAAAAATAACCTCTCCATACAGACAAGGTTGGCCTGACAAGACTGAGCTGAGGCAGGGCCCGTTGTTCTGCCATGTCTACGCATCTACCGCATCTGGTTCTTTGGGTCATTCTTATTTCTTTATATATTTTTTTCATGTTGGCAGCCAGTGTCTAGGTGACTTGGGCTTTCTGATCTTTTTTTTTTTTTTGAAGATGTTGTGGGTAGGAGTTTATTAATGAATTAATTTTGCTGTGGTGCGTCTTCATTTCTGTGCGAGGGCTTTCTCTAGTTGTGGCAAGCGGGGGCCAGTCTTCATCGCGGTGCGCGGGCCTCTCACTATCGCGGCCTCTCTTGTTGTGGAGCACAGGCTCCAGACGCGCAGGCTCAGTAGTTGTGGCTCACGGGCCTAGTTGCTCCACGGCATGTGGGATCCTCCCGGACCAGGGCTCGAACCCGTGTCCCCTGCATTAGCAGGCGGACTCTCAACCACTGCGCCACCAGGGAAGCCCGGGCTTTCTGATCTTAATGCACCTTAACTAATAAACCATTTTAAGCACACTGAACCAAAGAAGAAAAATATTTAAGGATACTGGGAATTTCAAAGGGGCATGTAGACACACTTTCAAAAGCCCTAGGCACTATGTAGCAAGAGCAAAACAAGGATGACTGCAGTGAGCTTGGAAGCTAAGAGAATGGCTGGTCAGCCTCCGTAGGCAGGGAACCCTGAGCCTGGCAGGGAGCATGGGTCAGACGGCCACCCGAACCTCACCAGCCCAGTCCAGGGCCAAGCCCTGGGGCTCCCCCCTCAGCCAGGTTCTACAGGGGTGCTGGACCAGGATGTGAACAGTTCTCTTGATTCTGCATCTTCATTGAACTAAAACCCAGGCAATCAGCTTCAGAGATGATGAAGTAGGAAAAGCTCTCATCAGTGCCAGATGAGTGGTTCCTGGCTTGGACTCAAAACCCCTATTACAAAATCATACCATTACAAAATCGCAAGGAAGAAGCCAGGAGATTTCCCTCCACCATCTGTTAATTTATAGGGTTATTGGTGTCAGCAATTTCGGAGAAGGTAAATCATATCACAGCCTCACTCAGAACTCTGCCGTGGAAGATCAGAAATGTAATCACAAATTTTAATTGAGAAAAATTGCTCTGGATCAAATTCCTTGTGTGTGTGTGTGTGTGTGTGTGTGTGTGTGTGTGTGTATAAGAACCAGATTAAATTATGTGTTTTGGGGGTGGGGGAGAGGAGTGACAATATGAGTTTTAAATTAGTTGTGATAAAATCGAGGTAAGATTGTAAACCGATTTGTGTATTGTGTATCGTGAGCGATTACTGGGAGCAGACGTCTTGTCTGGGTTGTTCCCGCTGAACACAGGAAAATGTCAGCTTTTGGTCACAGGGGGACGAATTCCCCACACACACATTAGAAAAGACCCACATTTGGCCCCTAAGGTTTGGAAGACGGTGACTGACAGCCGTTCCCCAGTCCACCATCCAGACGCCCCCACCCCGTGGACGGCGGTTTTTCCCACACAGTTTACCACCTCCACCGTTTCCTTGTCCCCAGGTGACAGTTTCTGTCAGTCTCTATACTGACCCACCTGCCAAGGGGGTGACCTATGACCAATCCATGGCTCCATTCAGCTCACACAGGCCAACATTTCCCCTCTGCCTTCGGCATACAGAAATTTCCACCTCCTTCCCGATCAAACATCCCTACGGTAATTAGGAGACTCCCTCTCAGGGCCCCTTCTTGGTCAATGGAGCCGTGAGGATTCCCAGGCCCTCCAAGCCCCACACAGCCCCACCTCCTGCCCCCAGAGCCCACGTGTCCTCTGGGCCCCAGCTCCTGGTGCAGGGCTGGCCACCAACCGTGCACAGCGCGGCTGCCGGGACTTCCGTCCAGGGTGGTTCCTTCCTCTCCTCCTCCCTACTTCCTCCCTCTTTCATTCTTCCCCCTCCCACCCTTTCCCATTTGCCTGCATTTCTTAGTCTCTGGGCTGAGGCTATGTGTGTGTGCACACGTGCGTGCCCGTCGGCGGGTGAAGCTGTGAGCACTTGCTTATTTATTTCGAGAAGCAGAGGAAGTTGAGGTGTTGCTGGTTCTTGCCATTTCATCTTGATTTAGTCATTTTTATATGGCTCGCAAGGCACATGCAGATTTCTGTTTCTTTATTTGTTCATTAAAACTTCAATAAAAACGTTATAAAAATGTCTTGGGCTTCCCTGGTGGCGCAGTGGTTGAGAGTCCGCCTGCCGATGCAGGGGACACGGGTTCGTGCCCCGGTCTGGGAGGATCCCGCATGCCGCGGAGCGGCTGGGCCCGTGAGCCATGGCCGCTGAGCCTGCGCGTCCGGAGCCTGTCCTCCGCAACGGGAGAGGCCACAACAGTGAGAGGCCCGCGTAACGCATAAAAAAAAAAAAAAAAAAAAAAAAAAAAAAAAAAATGTCTTATTTTGGTAGTTAATTGCCATTTCCATTTTAATATGCATATGCATGCAGTGTCTGCTCTCCTCCGAGATTCCCCGAGCTTCTCTAAATAATACAGCTGCTGTGGATGGGTGAATGTTCCCTGCCTCTGCGTATCTACTCAGTCGTCAGAGCCTGAGGACCTGCCCCATCACTTGCTCGCTCCTCAGGCCAGTCGGGCGATGGCTAACCGTTCAAATCCTGCCATACTTGGGGGTCTTTCAGCCCAAGGCGGGGCAGCCCGAGGAACTTCCTTTGGTTCTCAGATATTCTCTCACTTTCGGGAAAATGCACCTTGCCCTCTGCATTTTTCTGAAGTCAGAATTGTCAGCTCATCACTACTTTAAATGAGGTGCTCCGGGACGTGGCTGAGATCCCCAGCCCGAGTCCAACGAGGACAGTGGGGAAGGCAGCGTCTCCAAGAGCTGAACAGGCCCCGAGCTCCCAGCGCAGGGAGAGGATGGCCACCAGGGGACGGGGAGGGGCGGGCATGGGTAGCACCTGCACTGGGCCTGGAGCTGGGCTGCAGGGACGGTGCCAGGCTGCAGGCGAGCGTGCTGATGCCAGCTGGACATTCAAGGGGGAACAGGAGCCTTTTATGTTCTGTGTGCGGAGGCGCCCAGAGGCCGCTTTTCCAGGCTTGAGATACCAGATATGCCTGGAATATGAGCGCCGGCCCGCTGGGTGATTGCTCCCTGTGACCGAGCAAGCTGCTGGCGCCACATCCCCTGCACCAGCCCTGACATGAAGAAAAGGTGACTCAGAAGCTCTGCCACCTGCCCAATGCCGCCGATCTGGTGTTTGTTGCCCCGGCGTATGGGATAGGGGCCTAAATGCCCCCTTTCGTGTCCCATTAGCTCAGAGGAGGTGTCTTTGGCTAATGCAGAAGCATCAGAGAATCCTCAACGCCTGCCTCTGGGTGTGGAAACGCTTCTACCCTCTGAGACCCCACAGAGTCCAGGGGACCCGCTGGAGAGAGGCTGCATGCTGCGCACATCTCACAGGGCAGAGTATCATCGGCACTCAGGGGAAATTGAGAACCACGTGTAATTAAAGACGCAGAGGAGTGATGTTCATACAGGCTGTGGGGTGCGTGGCAGAGACTTGAAGTCACGTAGCAGCAGGTCCTGCCTCTGAGGAGGCATCTTGTCCTTCTGAGAGTGACCAAGGGTCCTGCAGCCCAGAGAAGGGTGAGTGACGTTTGGTTCGATGTGCCAAGAACTGAGGGACTCGTGAAAGGGCAGATGCGCTGTGGACAGAGACTCCCGGAATACTCGAGGATACGCAAGGGATTCCTGCAACGTGCAGGCAGATGTGGTCTGTCCCGTGCAAGTGGACGGGGAAGGCAACCTCAGCCAGGCTCTCCAGATGCTAGTGCCTCTGAAAGGTTGTTCCCAGCCACGACCCCACCAACTGCCCCAATGCCTGTCTTCCAGGCTCTTGCATCTGGCTACCTTTCTGGCATCTCCTGAAAACCCCACAGGAGTCTCAAACCCAATGTGTTCAGAATATGACTCCATCTCCCCTGCCCGGTTCCTGCCCAGGCTCCCTCAGGGGTCCCCGTAAACAGCACCCCACTCACCCAGTGGCTTAAGCCAAAAATCTGGGAGTCCTGATTTTCTTGGTGCTTTCAGGTGATCTCAGAGCCCTTGGACCTGGCTGCCCCACTCACCCAGCAGCCTGGGTCCACTTTAGAAAGGTAATCAGGTCTCATCACAGCGGCTCCAGTGGCCCTGACCTCCTCTTACACCTCCCTGGTGCCCACTCTGTTTTGGCCACTCTGCACATCAACTCAGAGCCTCTGCTTGGCCATTCCTGCTGCCCTACTGTGCACTTCCGCCTTCACACGGCCGCTCCTCTCCACGCCCCCCTCCAAGCCCCAGCTCAGACGCCACAGCCTCAGAGATCCCGTCCCCTAGGAAATGGCCCCAGCCCCCCACCCTCTTGGATTCTTGGGACAACATGTGATCTCTGGGGTCCTTCACTTGTTTGTTTAAATGATCCCGTGTCTAGAGGTGAGCTCTGGGAGAGCAGGTGTAGTCCTCTGCTCCATCCCGTGCCCGGGGCAGGCCCGGCACAAAATCAGCACCGGTTACCTACTGGCTGATGGGATGAATAAATCCCAACTCTCCAGTTCCTGTCTGGGCAGCTGTTGGCCCAAAGCTCAGAAAGGCTGCCCAGGGCTGGGAGGCAGGTGCTCCCTGCCTCAGGACGGGATGGCTGGGCTGCACAGAGCCAGAGTGAGGACAAGGGGAGGTCTGGAGGGGCAGAGAGTGGGAAGCAGGGCTCTGAACATAAAAGAAGAGAAAACAAGATTCCATCAGTCCTGGCTGTATCCAGTAGACCTGGGAGTGGGGAGGCTTGTCTCCTGATTTTTGCTGAGCCTAGATGAAGCCCACTCACGCCGAATATTTTAATTTCCACTCTGAACACACAGTATTTCTGGGAAAAATTCTCAGCTCCTTGCTCTTTTTAGCTCCTTTTAAAGAATCACTTTGGTTTTCTCCAGTTTCATTTTCCTCCAAACAAAATACTCACTCCAGCAGAACCTAAAGGGACAGCTGTAACTATGGGGGAAATACAGCACCCTCTCTGACGTTAAGGAACACAACAAACTCCCAACCGAAAGTCCACTGAGAAAAACGAAAATAGGAGGCTGCCTGGGCGTCAAAAAATCACAAAATGAAACTGTTAAAGGATAAAATCATTAAACGCCTGTGATAACACTTCATTTTAATGGTACACTTAATTCATACTTAATTCCAGTGGTGCCCCAGCAGCAGCCCCCTCGCTCCCATACGAATGCCAGATAAATGGATTACGGCGAGCGGAGAGACAATGAGGGCTTTGCCGAAGCCAGCTCCCGGCAGGTGAAGAAGGTTGTAACAGAATATATTTCCTATACATGAATCACCAGCACATTTGATAACACCTTCTGAAAAAATAAAACTGAAGGAGTATATCTTCCTCACACTGACAACGTAGATTAAACAGTTTTGCCCCATATTCTATACTTACAGCTGCTATCTGATTTAGAGCTCATGAAACCCTCCGGGTAAGGAGGGCATGGTCAGAACCCAGCAGAGGCCACAGGGATGGGGCAGGGAGGCTTGCCAGGAGCACAGCTGCCACACCTCCATGTGGCCCGTATCCATGGAGACAGGTCCTCTCCTGGGTACCACCCTCTTGCACCAAAGAGGACGTCAGCATCAACTGCAGAAGTTCTGCCACAGCACAGCTCTGATCAGGACCCATAAGGCAAGAAGGACCGCACTCAGGGACACTCCTGCCCACCGTGACACACACAAGAGGGGTTTGCCATGGCTGCTAGCTGACTTGCACTTTAGAGGAACCACCTGCAACTTGGGATCCCTGTGCCGAAACCAGCAGTATGGAAAGCAAGGAGGTGTGAGTTTGCAGGCAACAGAGCAAGAGTGAAGCATCCCAGTCTCTAGTAGAACTAACTAGATGGCTGACAGAGGCAACCCCAGGACCACCCTGCAGTCCAAGCAGTGACCAGGCACTGTGCTGGCCTCCCTGACAGGTGGGCCAGCCACCTCTCAGGCACCGTCGTCAGTAAAGCCAACACTTCACACGTGTGAAACTGACAGCACGACGGGCCATTGGCATCGTGGGTTGTGGCTCTATCTTCCCCAAGCTTTATTTTTTCTTGCAAGTATTTAATTGTAAAGGAATGGGTGGGCTCCAGCGGCTTATGCCTGCTCAGGAAGTGAGCTGTTACTTTATGGTATATTGTGCTGGCGCCACATCTCGATCTATCAAAGTCAGTCTCCCCAGAGCCCGAGAAATCAAAACACCATGAATAGAGTGCCACTCTCCAGCTCCCACTGTCTGCCAGTGTGCGAGCTGTCCTCCCAACACGCAGCGTTTTATTGATGCCTCCATCGCACGCAGTCAATGCTGGCCTGCTTCACCGCCAGCCCAGCATCTGCTCAATTAGAGGAGGACAAATGCAGGGATGCACCGGCATGTGGAGAACATGTACATGGAGCTGGGAGGCTTCTGACCCCAGGAACCAGCCGGGCCGACCGTCCACACTGGTCCTCCCTAGTGGGCACCCCCTCTTCCCTCACCTCCTCTCCCTCCTCCTCTTCTCCCTCCTGTCCTCCTCTCCCGCCTCTGGTGCCCTGATCTTTGCCCACTGCCCGATTCTTACTCAAAATGCTAATCACGTTGGGCAGATCCACGTGTTTGTCACCCAGCATTACTGACCACCAAATGTGGGCCCTGGGCTGCAGGTGCCGGGAGGGAGAGAGAGGAGAAGACAGTAAATAGAAGGGAGCCCCTCCCTGGCTTGGAGCTCAGGTGGTGTAGGCAAGCTGTACTTGAGTGAACAACTCGAAACGATCCCTCCAGCAACCTTGCCCGGGGTCCGGGGGAGGAGAGGATGGAGGCACCGTGCACCTGTGTGGAGAAGCAGAGGGAGGCATGGCTGGTGTGCACCGAGGCAGGCGGGCAGGGGGCTCTGCAGGCCACAGGAGATGAACCAGAGCTACCCCAAGGACGCCCGCAGCCCGCAAACACTTTTAACCATCGTGCTGGGAGCGGGCACTGAGACGGCCCACAGGCAAACGTTCGCCGTGACAGGGTCTTCTGCCTCCACGTCTGTGACGCCCTGGGCACATCTCTGTGTGCATTCAGGGAGGGGAATTAGCTCCAGCCCAAGACAAACAGCAGTGAAGATGCATGGACTCCTGAAATCCTCACAGGAGGTTCTCAGCACATGGGAAGAGGAGTTTCAGTGTGATTTGTGTTCATTTCCTACTAATGAGATGGGAGGTGTGGGGACAAAGGTTCTCGTTGATACTATCCTCTATCACGCGTGAACTGTCTCTCCTTCTGGGGCCCCACTACGTGGGTTCTCTTTCAGGACAACTTTCCTTCTTTCCACACCCACACTCACCTGTTCTCTGGAAGGATCAAGCCTCACATAAAGCAATGGGAGCATGAAGCTAGAGGGGGCCGCCACCCTCCCAGCCCAGGTACTAGCAGCGCCACAGCCTCTGGGATGAGGATCAGAAAGCCAGCAATCTTTGGAGTAGTTTGGCCTCCCCAGCCCCATTACCCAATGGGGAGGGGCTCAGAGGGGAGGTCCACTCATTGGGCATCTGCCACGTGCCAGCACTGACGCTGACACTTGACCAACAGTCACCCTCGCCCTGCACGGCCCCTCTCCCCAAACTCCAGATGTGCACTTTGGGGGCACAGCCAATGTCACGGTAATTAGTGTTCAAAGCTATTTCACATGCAGCATGCCCACCACCACCGTCTGGGTTCATTCTGCCCCCGGCAGTGACTGTTAGAGCTCAGGTGTGTCCCCGCTGCTGACACACCTGTACCGTCTCCCCTTCCTGAGAGAGCCTTTGGCCAAAGGCTCCTGTGTTCTCCTGTGTTCCAGCCCAGGGGTCTTCTTTTGTGGCCCTGGGTGACCGTGTCTGACCCTGAAGGATGCAGTTTGGGTCAACAGCATTGGAATGAGCATCTATCTTTGTCTCCTGGCCTCGTCCCTCCTGCCCCTCTTCCCCTCCCACAGGAAGCCCGCGCAGAGGGAGGATCCACAGCATTAGAGGAGGTGGTCTTGGACATCAACGAGTGGGCCCTCCAGGACCGACAGACGTTCCCTTCACTTGGATGAAGTCCGGGGTCCCCCCACAAGAGAAGGCTCTTGATCCAGGAGAGAATCTCACATCCAGGGCCTCCCTGGGCTGCACAGGTGAGGGGGCAGCCGAGGTCAAGCCCCTTTCCTGGTGCCCCCTGCTCCTTGGTCACACGTGATGCTCACCCCCCCAAGGTGTCTCGTCAGGAGCAGAGCTAGGAGGGTTTGAGAGGGAAGCAGCAGCAAAGATGGCGTGTGTACATCTGAGGGAATCTTCCAGACAGCCTTCCCATGGAACCGAAGTTTGGGAAGTCACCGCCATGTGGTGCCCCCTCATTTCCCTGGGACGTCAGAACCCCTTGCTGGTGCCTCAATTCCTGCTTATGGGGCTGGCCTGCTGCCGCCCAAATAGCGGTGGCCAGTGTGCAGAGCCCACCCACCTTTCACAGGACCACTCACGGACACACACCCTCCTGTTCACACTCACACATCCAGGACGAATTCATGCACTCCCACACTCACACAGGTGCAGTCACACACTCTCACCCAATTCTTTTGGAAAAGCTTGAGGAAATGATTCAGGTTCTCAGTTCTCAGTACCAAGCACTCTCCGTGCAGAATCTGATGGCACAGGTTAAGCCGAGACAAGCACACTGGGCTCCTGGACTGGGACGGCATCTGCCCTCCCCTCACCATGTGAGTGTGGAGAGGGGTGGGCATGGGAGCTCAGGGATGGAGGGCCGGCGGGGGCCTGCCTGGCCGGCTGGCACCTCTCCTCCTGCTCTGCACAGGGGCCCCGACTTGCACGTCTGCCATGAGGGGCAGCCATGGGCCCCGCGATCCCGCTGGGCAGATAGGCCCACGTCACTCTGCCTGGTTTGGAGGCAGCTGTTAGGTTCTGAAGGGCTCTGAATACCCTGTAGCTTCAAGGGAAATAAGGAGGCCTCCCTCTGATTTCGTTCCAGGGGAACTCAGGGCCTCCCTTATTCCTCAACACAACGCCGCTCCCCGCCGGGCCGAGATGCTCTGAGCCAGAGCCGGCCTTCACCTCCACACTCCGTAGTCCCCTAGCCAATCAATTAAGTGTTTGATCCCAGAAGGCACCCCTTGCGGGGCCGAGACACTGGATATGAAAGGGGAAATGGAAACAGCGGAGCCCACGTGCTCATCACCCTCCCGGGCGCCCAGCGGCCTTCGGGGATGGGGGGCACTGAAATATGGTGGGGGATGTGTGACACCTCCAGGCCAGCCTGAGGGACCCCCGTGCTCTCTCTTCTCACAAATGTGGACATCATGTCAGATTCCACAAAATGGAGGGAACTGGGGCTCAGAATCCCCAGCGGGAGCAGAGGCCCCCGGTCAGGAACGCTCTTTGGGAGTTTCATGTGACGAGTAAACTTCTGTTGCATTACGCCACCAAGATTTGGGGGGTTTGCTGCCCCAGAAGAAAGCATTTCCCCAATTAATACAGAAACAATGATAAAATAATTGAAGGTGTTAAGTGGGCCGAGGAGACCTGTGCATCAACCAAAACCCACAGGCAAGGTTCAGGGAGACGTTCCTCAAGACGCTTTGCTCGGGGCTGGCACAGAGCACGTGCTCACCAAATACCAGTGTCCATTATTATTAATTATTATTATTATACCCTTTCAGCAAGTATTCCTCCCTCTGTTGTAAAAGGCTACTTCAGGGCTTCCCTGGTGGCGCAGTGGTTGAGAGTCCGCCTGCCGATGCAGGGGACGCGGGTTCGTGCCCCGGTCCGGGAAGATCCCACATGCCGCGGAGCAGCTAGGCCCGTGAGCCATGGCCGTTGAGCCTGCGCGTCCGGAGCCTGTGCTCCGCAACGGGAGAGGCCACAACAGTGAGAGGCCCGCATACCGCAAAAAAAAAAAAAAAAAAAAGTCTGCTTCACCATAGGTTGTCCCTCCAAACAGTGACACTTTCTCCCAGATTCTGTTCATTGCCCCATGCAGCACAGACCCTATGGTCCCCCCTCCAGTGTCTAGGTCCCCCTAGGTCCTATGGCTCCTCCTGGCCCTATTGCTTTGCCTCTGTGCGAAGGGTGCTCCACAGGCCAGGCCTGGCGCAAGCTCCCATTCATGGGATCCTCCGGCCCATGCCCCATGTCAGGATGAAATCCTACAGCAGCTGCCCCAGGACCCCAGGCCCAGCCACGTTTTCCTGGGGACGTGCTTCCACCCACAGGGGCTGGGAAGGAATGGAGGAGACCAGACACACTGCTCCAAATCCCACCCCTAACCCAGAGAAAGGGAGCGCTGGGCAAGGGGCATTTGCCCACCCTCAGTAGGCATCAGGAGGGACCAGAGGACAGCTGAGTGTGGGCGCTGGACTGGCCATGGATACAGTGAGAGCAGGTGTGATGGTCTGAGTGTTTCTCATCCCCACCCCCAAATTCATTTGTTGAAACCCAACCCCCAAGGCAATGATACCAGGGTATGGGGCCTTTGGGAGGTGCTTAGGTCATGAGGCTGGAGTCCCAGGAATGGGCTAAGCACCCTCATAAAAGAGGCCCCCAGGAGATCCCAGCCCCTCCGCCACGTGACCAGGGTATCCCAGGAGAGAAGCCGTCCCCCGACCATGCCGGCTCCCTGGTCTCAAGACTCCAGCCTCCAGAGCCGTGAGCTATAAATGCCTGTTGTTGATAAGCCCCCTGTCGGTGATATTTTGTCGTTGCAGCCTGAATAGACTAAGAAAGCTAACCTAAGTTAACATGAGTCTGTTCCTACATTTTCTTCTGGTCAGAGTGTGGGAAGTTGGATGAGAGTGAATCAGTGATGCAGAGACTCAGGGTAGAGAAGGTGCGGGGTGCCGGCTGCAGGGGTGGGGCTCAAGGGGTGAAGAAGATGGAGGGGCCGGTGGGGCCTGGAGCCCCTCTGCCACGGCGAGAGCCCAGCCCCTGGAGAAGATGGGGCAGGCTCGCCTGGACTTTTATTTGCTCGTTCGAAGGGGAAGCTTAGTGTGAACTCTTGTCAGGCAGATCAGAGGCCTGGTCTCCAAAGCTCAAAGCTTCTTAGTTTTGGGGGGTGGGGTCACCGCAGGGCTCGCACCCTATTTCCATGTGTTGTTTATTGATGCATTGGCCCATCCAGCTGTGTTCCCAGGTGTAGCCCACATCGACTCACAGCCCTCCCCATTCTCCCCCCTCCATGGCCCCCAAACTCTCTCACAAGCGGCCCCCTAAAAGCCTAGCCAATCCCCACTTCCATTTGGAGGAAAACCCCCGAGAGAGGAGGGGACTGGCCATGGACCCAGCCCACCTGCTTGCCCTGCCTGCCGAGGGCATTCTGGAATATCCATGGAAGGAAATAATTTGCCCAAAGCCTCTGAATGACAGACAGCAAAGCCAGCCGCAACCCCACCTCATGGCATCCTGAGCTCTTGAAATAGTTTCTTCTAAGTTTATGCAAAATGGGTCGCAGGGGCCAAAAGGGTGCTTGTTGGCATAGGCCTTTGGGGCTGAGCAAATACTCCACCGGAGGACTTGACAACACAGGGCTGGCCTGACCGTGCCCAGGCCGTTCACAGCCTGAACAGGAGGCTCTGCAATGGGGTTGGTGTCTCCCCACGACCCCAAAATGAGGCCCGCCTGGAAGGACACATGTGGGACGACGGCCCACCGGCCCCTCCTCCCTCCAGATGAACCGGCTCCTCCCTGCCTCTGTTCCGTGATGGGTTTTAAGCTCACGGTGGGTCTGCCTCCTCCACACCAGGCGGGTCCCAGGAAGACGGGGCTCTGGAGAGGGAGCGTGAGGGGCTGTGGGCAGGTGGCAGCGATGAAGTGGAGAAGGCCGGGCCTCCTGATGCCGGGCTCCACCTGCTCCTGAGCTGGGGCAGGGTGGGGTGGTGAGTAGGGAGGGGCTGGTGCGCCGGGCGAGAGGGGACAGGGGGCTCTGCGTGCCAAGTGCCAAGACCCTCTCCTTTGGAAAGGACGTGTTTCCATGCAGAAACACGGTTTGCTAACAGCCGAGAATTAAGAAAACTCATTAAGCTAATTAGTTGCTGCAGGAGACTTAGGCCAGCAAATAAAACCTGGCAGGAAGGGCTTTCAAACATTTGCTTTAATTTAAATTGCACTGAACAATGAGAAAATGCCCTCACTGGCTGCACCCAGGCACATGTGAGGGAGGGTTTGCATACACTGACACACACACACACGCATGCAGCCTTTTTTTCACATTTGCAGGATTTGGGGGGGGGGTCGCTATTTAGGTGTGCCCTGCTTTAAGAACACCCCATATGAAAACACATGAATTCAATAAAGAATGATGATGCTTTGCATCAAGCAGAAGCATTGTTTTTTGGAAAAGACTTCTGGCGAGGTTTCTTTACAGACTTAGCTTCCCTCAGTGCATTGAAAATATGATTTGATTTAAAGGAACTCTATTTACATACAACATCCCATAGATCCTCCACCTGCTTCCTGGAGAGCCACCGGCCCCCTCAGCCCAGGGCTTCCTTCTCTGAACAGCTGCAGGCTGCTGCTTCCTCCTCCCTCCTGCCTGCCACAGCTATACCTGGCTCCCTTCCCCTAGTTCCTATCTCAGGCCCCTGCAGCTCTGCCAGCCAATGCCCTGCTCGTGTCTCTCTGACCGCCACCTACTTTCACAGCCAGGCCCCCAGCCCCAGGGGGCTCCCCTCCAGCCGTGGAACCACCTCCGTGCCATTGAGAGACACTCTGTGTTCCCAGAGTAATGTGACATCCCGGGGACTGGGGACACAGCCCTCCAACCCATCCCTAGTCATTTGGTCAAGACAAGGTTTTCCCAGGAGAGTATGGAGATGGTGCAGGGAAATCGTTTTCCACACATTGATTATAGATCAACCCACTCTGTGACTTGTGGAGGGGCAGGGTGAGAAGGGGATGGGAGGGGGGGATTTGGCCCCTGTCTCTGAGAAGCTGCTGGCCCAGTTGGGAGATAGAAAACACACACTTGTACATCACACACACACACACACACACACACACACACACACACACACACACTCACACACTGAACACAAAGCTGTCTCCTGATGGCTGGGCAAGTGGGTAAAGTGATCACAGGGTGGGTAGGCAGGGGCTCTTGACAAAATGCCTGGGCTTGGAGGGCTGTGTCCCCAGCCCCCAGGGATGTCACATTACTCTGGGCACACAGGGTACCTCTCAATGGCACGGAGATGGTTCGACGGCTCAGAGGGAGCCCCAGGGGGCTGGGGCCCTGGCTGGGAGAGGAGGTAGCAATCAGAGAGAGTGAGGGGGACTGTGGGGCAGAGCTGCAGCTCCCAGGGCCACACTCCTGCCCAGAAGAGGGTCACAGAATCCCTTAAGCTGCTCCAGGTGAAACATCTGGTCCCGTGACAAAACTCGGCTTCTGGGGCATCACAGTGGTTACGAGCCCAGACTCGGCAGCCAGATGCCTGGGTTCCAAACCTGCCCCTGCCCTGTACCAGCCGTGTGACCTCCAGCAAGTTACTTAACCTCTCCGGGCCTTCATTTTCTCGGCTGTAAATTGGGGTAATGGTTATGTGTCGCTCACAGTGTGGACGAGGATTTAGTGAGTTATTCCGTGTAAAACCTTAGAATTGTATCCGGAAGAGAGTGAGTACTCAATACATGTTAACAGCAATTATTATCCTGATCATTCCTGGATGTGGAGTCCAAATGCACCACAGCCCTGCCCTCTCCCCGACGCAGGGTGGTCCTTTCTCAACTGGGCAGACACACCTTCATTCTTTGCTCTCATAGCCCCAGGGCCAGGAGCACACCTTCCCTGGCTTGGTCTCCACCCCATAGTCCTGGCTGGAAAGGATGCCTGATCCCCACATTTTATTTTGGGAGGACAGGAAGATCAAGTTTCCATGCCTAGAGCTGCCTTTCTAGCCACTGTGGCACCAGCAAGCCCGGGAGGATTTGGATGAAACAGGCGAGGAGGTGGAGGGGTGGGAGTGGCAGGGACCTGCCAGGACCAGCGCCAGGACCAGCAGGACCCTCTCTTGGCTCAGACTGGGGAGACCGGAGCTGCTGAGATGGAAAGACGCCGGGGCTCAATAGGAAGGAACACCCCACCCCCAATGCACACATAAAGCCAAGAGTTCAGCTGAATTCCTTTTCAAAATATTGTAAGAGAAGTAATATTCCACTGTGAACAAACCAGCTCAATTAAATTACCAGTGGCCTCCCTGGCCTCCTACTGCCACCTCACCCCACCGAGCAGACAGCCAGGCCCTGGGGCAGGAGACGGAGCTACTGCACAGGGGAGGGGCTGGCAGGTGAGCACGTCATCTTCAGCAGGTGGGGAGGGGCAGCAGGACAGGGCCGTGGAGATCTCTTTCCTCTGTTCTGTTTCTCTGCCACCCCTCTGCCGCAGGTCAGCCTGAGCACAAAGACAGTAAAGATGCTACTCCTTTGCACATTTGCCTGCAGGTCCATTTCCACATCCCGCGACCCCGGAGGACAGGGAGCTTTCTTGTGAATGTGACACCCTGGCACCCCACATCGTCTTCTCTGTGGTCTGGGCCGTCCCCAAACCTGGGGCCCAGACACCGCCCCCCACCCCAACCCTGGCTTCAGTGATGGTGAAACTCACGGTACTTTCTACCAGGTCGTTTGTTGAGTTTGGGGCTTTTTGGGTTGTTTTCCTAATAGTTTTTAAAGAAACTGCAGGGGAGAAAAAATATCCCTGATCAAGCATAAAATATTCCCCTCCTTGTAAAAACCCATTTCCCTAATTTGGCTATTTCTGTGGCAATGCTCCAGACCTCCACCACCTGGCTGGTTCTGCCTGTGTGTGTACAGGGACACACACAGATACAGGTACACGGGGACACACACATACATGGAGACAAAGAGACACAACTACACAGAAACAAGCACAGAGAGACACATATATACACAGACACACATGCTCACACACATACACACACACACACAAACACACCAAGTTATGGCCTTTTTCTAGACATTAAGTTGCAATGAAATACCCTGTCATTGACAGTGTGACCCACCAGAAAGAAGACCAGAAAATCCGAAACTGGGAAATCACTGTTTTTTCTCAAAGATGTTAAGACTCAAGCTGGGATAATCATGGTTACCGTGCCCTGGGTCCCTGCCCTGCACACACACACACACACACACACACACACACACAGTGTTCAGCAATTGCTTCTCTGAGTGGTGTGACATTCTTACCAAGGCTCTATCATGCCCGTTTTATGGGTAAGAAAGCTGAGGCTCAGGGAGGCCAAGTTGTTTCCTAAGAAACAGAGCTGGACTTGGAAGGCAGGTCTGTCCACTTAGATTCAAGCCTTTCAACTGCTCCAAACTAAGCAGGAAGCTCCAAACTGGGCAGTAACTGGGAGAGGGAGGATGAAGGGGGAGGGGACATCCAGCTTCTGTGTGTCTGCATTGAAATGGAAGGGATCTTGGCGTCCTGTAGTTCCTCCATCTGTCCATCTGCTCTCAACCCCCTGGGGAACTCTGTAGGAGAAGCTTGAGGCCTCCCGGGGTGTGCGTGGCCTTAGGAAGTCAATGGACCCAACCTTCTCACCCTGAGCCGTGCAAACTCGCCCTCCAGAGTTCCCCGCTGTGCTCTTGGCCACTGCCCTGGTGGACAGTGGCTGTTGGGCAATGACTTGGAGATCTGAGGACGCTGGGCTGTGCTAATCTCCAGTGCCCCAGCGTGAGAGCAGGCCACTCCTCCATTAGCCAGACCCAGGAGGCACGGTGCCAGGGCCCACGAAAATGTTTTACTTTCTCTTAAAACCAGAATAAATAAATGAACTTTTAGATTGAGGACAATGTTTCGACATATCATATTAATATATTCATCTTACACCAATGCAGTCATAAAATATAACTTTTAATATTTTTTTATGGAGGAAGGAGCCGGAGCAAAAGCAGGAGCATCCAGGGCCCAGGAGTTCTAACGTGGCCCCTGTGAGCACACGGCTGGGAGGAAGCGTCCGGGGCCCCCTCCACAAGCCGGAGCCCTGGAGAGCACCGTGCCTCCCCTTAGCGGCTCAGCTTCCATCACCACCCAGAGCACAAAGACTGAACTCCATCCTGCAGGCCCAGGGAGATGAGAGTGGGGCCTGAGGGGGGCTGGGGGGTGATGGGTGGCTGGCTCCCTTCCCGGAGCGTTGCCAGAGTGAGAGAAGCAGGCGTAGGACCCACGGAGGAGATTTCACGTGGGTAATTCACGAGTCGGATGTAGGCCTGCCCCAGACCATAATTTTTCTCCTAAGAACCAGTGGAGGAGATATTAAAATAATATGACAGAGAGCATTTTAAAAAATACCGCATTTGCCAAGGCATGAGACTCACTGGGACACAACCTTTGGCCACCCCTCTGGGTTGGTTCTAGCCTTGGACTAGCATTTTTCACGCTTCGGGGTCTGACAGCCTGGACCAAACTTTGCCAGGCACCAGTGCCAGAGGCCAGCAGGGAGACAGGGAAGACAGGTCTCCCTCCTGTAATCCCCGCCTCCACCAGCCCCTCCCTCTCCAGGCCGCGTTGCTGTGTTAATGCCTCTCTTTTACGCAGTTAGCCCGAGTTTTTCAGAGCTGGCCTGATAGATAACATCTGCTAGCTGCAACATGCTGATTCGTGCTCTAGGTAACCCTGAGTGAGAAGAGCCTGGATCCTCTCCCGCAGGAGCTCAGCGCCCACTCACCCCTGTGGGCTGTTGGCCTCTGCTCCCTGCCCCCAGAGCAAAGGGCCCTGTCCAGGTTGCCCAAGACTCAGAAAGAGCTCTGGACCTGACCGTCCCCGGCCCTTCATACGGGAGCATGAAACTGCAGGGATGGGGTGGGGGGGTGTACTTCTCACCAGCATCTACCCCAAACTGACCTCTTTCCTCGACCACCATCGTGTGACAACTGCCCCAGGGCATGCTTCTCTGCGGTCGAAGATTCACTGATGCGCTTGTGGCCTTCAGCCCCAGGGGGGTGGGGATTATCTGTTTTGTTCATGGATGTGCCCCTGGTGCTAAGCACAGGCTGGTGGGCCGCAGCCAGGACACCATCTCCTCTCCTGGCCTCAGGACAAACACTGGGGGTGGGGGGATAAGCTGAAGTGGAGAAAGGCATGAGTTCTAATTCTACTTTGTGTTTATTATGTCTTTAATCCTCACAAGTCACTTAAGGGAGCTTCAGGTTTCTCCATCTTTATTTACACTTTTCTCAATTTTCCTCAAGAAGCACGGGTTATTTTTTAAAGCAAACACCACTATCAATTTTTTTTTTTTTTTTTTTTTTTTTTTTTGCGGTACACGGGCCTCTCACTGTTCTGGCCTCTCCCGTTGTGGAGCACAGGCTCCGGACGCGCAGGCTCAGCAGCCATGGCTCACAGACCCGGCCGCTCCGTGGCACATGGGATCTTCCCGGACCGGGGCACAAACCCGCGTCCCCTGCATCGGCAGGCGGACTCTCAACCACTGCGCCACCAGGGAAGCCCAACCACTATAATTTTAACTGAAGAAAATAACACCCTTGCTTTTAGATGGATGAATAAAAATGTGGGTGTGTGAGCAGGGGCCCTGTCTGGGATGGGAGATTAGGAGCTGGACACTGGTTCCATTGCTGCCCTGGGGGCACCCTCGGGGGCTGGGGGCCACACGGCTCAGACCCTTAAATCGCCAATGGACCTTCTTGCTTCCCTCTAAGATAGATTTCCAGATCCAGACCCAACTCCAGGAGATTCCCTGATTTCAGGCCACCAAGAAGCCTCCTGGTTCCCACTCATGACCAAGCTTGTCACACGCCTGAGGACTACAGATTAGTTCCTTGAGCCTTGAGTCATGGCCTCCCCCTCCTTCCTCTTGGTAAAGCTCCCCTCTGTCCCCTCCCCCGTACCCCTGGCTCTGTCACCTGTTTCTCTTCTCAAACTCTCCCCTCATTCTCTGAGTCCCTCTGCTGGCTGGGCTCCCTCCACCTGCCGCAGCTCTCCCCTTCCTCCCAGGACCCCACTGCCATCATTTCTGTCTTTCTCCCAAATCTTCAGCATCAGTAACCCACCCCCCACAGCTTGCTACCCCCACCTAACGATTCTTAGCAACACCCCTCATCTCCCAACGCCCCTCCCCCAGCTGCCAAGCCCATCTCCCGCACTTGGGGCAGATCTTACAGCAGAATTTAATTGCATGTCAAAATTAAATCTCTTTTGATGACGAACGATTCAACGACGGCTCTGCCTAATCAAATTAACAAAGTCTTTTTTGATTTTCAATTATCTTCTTCATGGGCACACTTTTTCCAAGGCTCCCGAGATGGCACCGACAAGCTGTGCATACACAATGAGGACCCCTCACCTGGTCATGCTGACCACGGCCCCAAGCTGCTCCCCTCCCCACCTGGGAGGGAGCTGCATGGCCTCCCAGGACTGCTCAGAGCCTCCAGGACCACCCTGAAGCCTTTCAGTGCCATGCAGCCTGCAATCCTGGGGCCTGGGGCCGCTCTAAGCAGGGGGTGGCGAGGAGATGTTCCAGGTGAGAAACGGGAGAAAACCAGGGCGGGCTGGCACCCAGGGGAAGGAGGCTGGAATTCATTGAGTTGGAAATTGTAGACGCATTACCCCAGCGATGGACCACAGTTGTCCGACAAGCTTTCTGCAGAGCCAGTTGTGTCCATGCACCCTCCAGGCAACCCTGTACCTGCCACACTTTCTGTCCACCTCAATTAACACTTGTGTCTTTTAGTCTCATTCTACTAGGATCTACAGCCATCAACAGTCCTGTGTGCCTCTGCCGGTGAAGCAGCACCGCCCGGTGGACATATAACACAAGCCACAGATGTAACCTTACATGTTCTAGAAGTCATGTTGAAAAGGTAAAAAGAAACAGGTGAAATTAACATTAATAATTTATTTCATTCAAGCCAAGCTTTTGAAAAGGCAGATGAGGAAAGAAGGCTCCAAAGCTGGCCCAAGAGTGCGTCGGGGTAACAAAACCAACCCTGATTTCACCGTCACCACTAAACATACTCAGTGTCAAGCCTCGGTGCACAGATCACTTCTCTCCAGCGGACCCTGTTATCACCTCTACAGGTGAGCTGTCAAATGGCAACACCCAACACATCCTCCCCAAGGATCCAGAAAGATCGCCGTGCACACACACATTGGGACCCAAGAAAACACAAGCCCTCACTGGGCTTTAAATATATTCCCTGTGTTGCTCTGGACCCACCTTGCCACCAGACTTGGTTCCTCTGAGGCAGTTGTGCTGCCAGTGACTGAAGCAATAGGGGCAAACGCTGTGCAGTGGGCACTCAGATATTTGATGCTGACGGAAGACAGGGGGGCTTTTGACCACATAAGACTGGCGGCTCAGGCTTCCTGCTTGTGTCCCACCAATCATGTTACAGAACAGCCTGAATCTTGCCATGACAGTGGCAAAAAAATGTGTGTTTTCCCAGAGGCACACAGACTTGCTTGGGTTTGCTTGGTTCCAAATGAGCTTGCTGAGGAACCAAACCCCGTGCAGCCACCAGCATTCCTTTCTCCTCACTAAAGACCTTTCCAAATTGGCCCAAACCACAGTTTCACATGCTTTTCTGAGGCTTCAGAGCTGGCACCCTTTCAAACAGCTTCCAAAGCCACCCACCCGAAGCAGTCCCCGGCAGCCCCTGCCATGAGCATCTCCCCCTGGGCTCCGTGAGACCTGATGCCAAGGGAACTGGGGTGCCTGAATCCCGCCACCGTTTCTCGAGCATTTGAGGGTGGAGTCCAGGCAGAAAGGAGCAGGGGAGCCCGGGAGAGGTGGTCTCAGTTTCTCTGAGCTGGTACTGAGGTTTGAAGGTGCACAGGCCAGGATGGCTAATCTGAATGGCTGGTTTCAATGATCTTAATGATTGATTTGAGCTGTTGGGACTGTATTTTGGGGCTGTGTGCGCACATTTCTAAAGCATTCAACCTCACCCCCTCAAACACGCGCGCACACACACACACACACACACACACACACACACACTCACACTCAGAGTGTAGAATCAACACCACTCTTCACCAGCGCCCTGACCTCCAGTATCTGATTACTGTTCATCCTGAGACCACTGCACAGGAGAAGATGGGAACGGGGCAGAGGTACCAAGTCCCAGAGTCTCCCGGGGCCTCCAGCCCCGTCCTCCCCCCGTCCCCTCTCTAAAGCCCAGTCCCCAGCTTCCTCCCCAGGGTAGCAGTGGCCTAGGAGACCTAGCGTCTCTGGCCACGTGGCGGCCCCCTCCCCAAGTGGCCTGGAAGCAGGGAGGGCACCCCCGCCTCCTGCCCCTCCCGGCAGCACACACGCCAGGAAAGTAGTTAACTGCACCCAGCCTCCAGCACACAGACTTGTTTGATCAAAGATTCACTTGGTTTTCCTCCCCCTTCTGGCCCAAATTCGTGGGCTCTCTTGACAGAGAGATGAAATTTCATCGCTGAAGGAACACACCCCCCCGGAGGAATCCCACCCAGATGGCTGGTTCCTGCTCCAACTCGTAAAACGTGCTCCTTGTAGAATCAGAGCAAAAACAGCCCCGGGGGTTCCTGGGCACTTTCCGGGTGCCCACCAGGAAAGGACTGGAATTTGGGGTTTAGAATTGGATGGGTGCCCAGAGCCTTGTCAGCTGCAAGGCCCAGGGGCTCAGCACCACCCGCTCCTCCGTCCTCGGGGCAGCGCACACCGGCCTGGGGAAGCTCCCCGAAGGGCCTGGAGGCCTCAGCAGCCACCTCGGGTCTCCCAGGCCACGCGTGGGCGGAGCCGTTGCTGGGCCACAATGGCACGAGGGCCGAGGAATGGAGGTCTCAAACGCGCTCAGGCGCGACCTCGGCAGAAGAGGAGGCTAGGACCAGAGGCTTCAGGGAAGGACACTCCCCCAACTCATGGAGCCTGTTCCTGTTTCTTCAAAAACATATTGGAAGAGTTTCCAGCTGCGTCCAGATGCTCTATCTGCAGGCTCCTTTCCTTCCTCACCCGGGCCAGGCATTATTCAAAGAGAAGATGAGAAAGCTGGTGGGGGATTAAGTGCTCTGGCTGCAGCCACACTGCCCCCGATGGCCATGGCCAGCCACATCCCCGCAGGGAGGCAGGTGGCAGTTCCCCAGGGGCACCTCTTGCCATGCCCCCTCCTGCCTGGGCCCCCCTCCCCGCCAAGGCCTCTGAGCCTCACAGGCAGCTGGTCCGTGACCCCTCCTACCCCCACCCACCCTCCAGCCGCGACCTCCAGCCTTGATCCCCTTCTCTTCGCAGGCAAGGAGTTCCCTAACTCTTCCCCACCCGGTCCTCTAATCCCTTTAGTGTAGGGGCCTCACTGCCCTGAGCTTCCTTTGCCTTTTGCAATAAGCATTTCAGAGGGAGCCCCCAGCCCGTGGGCGGGCGTGTTGCACAAGTGTGTGTGAGGGGCGTCCCACACCAGCAGGGGCAAAAGGGCCTGCAGGCTCCCGGCCTCCTCCAGGGATGAGGTCAGGATGCCCTGGGTGGGTGAGTGTTCACACTTGCCTGGCAATAAGCATCCCCGGAGGTGGAGGGCGCAGTCCCACCCCTGCCTGGGAAATGGTGACCATGATCCTCCACAAGTCCTGGCAGTAATCCCTCCCAGCGCTGGGCTCCAGGCTGGTCCCCACCCGGCCCATCTGAACTGCAAGGCAGACGCCCAGTTTGGAGGCAGCTCCACGCTTGGCCACCCGCCTCCTCCGGTCTCCTTCCCACTTTCCCGGAAGGAGGGGAGAAGGAGGCAAGGACCGGGAAGACAGCACGGTCTGCAGCACTGTCGGCCCCTTCTCTTTCTCTCTGTCTCATATGTGAGACATCAGGGCTGCTGGGGGCAGTAAGAGGCGGGGAGGGCTGTGACTCCAGGAGGGAAAAGCAGGCCCAGAGCCCCAGGAGCAGACAGAACACATAGACGGAACAAGGGCCAGCGCAGCCACCCTGCGACTTGCCACATGCTGCCACGTGTGGCCGGCCCCCACCTGCACTCCGGCCCCTGATATCGTGGGCCTGCCCCTGGTCCAGCCCTCATCCTCCAGCCGGTGGACTTTCCCACCATCACACTCAAAATTCTCAGCTGAGGGCCACTTACGTGCCACCCATCAAATCAGAATGTTTCCCCCTAAAGTTCACTCCAAGGGGGGATAAGATGGCCCAGGTGAGGGGAGTGGGAGTCTTCTGGATTCTGACCCCATCTGCCTTCGTCTGTCGGGTGGGGGCAGAGGGTATGGCCCCCCGTCTCTGCAAGTCCACTCTCTACACCCATCATGGTCACAGGTGCTGTGACCGTGGGGTGCGTACCGAGGGGAGGAATTAATTTGGAAGGTCGGGGTCCCCTTCCTCCCCCTCCGTTGCTCCTCCAGGGGAGCACGAACAAGAGGAGAGAGGTGGTTGGGTTGATCAAGTCATGGGTGGCGGGGTCCAGTGAGGGTCGGTGGGTACGGGACAGACACATGGAGAAACTGGGGGTGGAAACACGAAGGTTTGAGTACCCCCGGGATGAGGTCTCAAACAAGCGATGGCCAGGTCTCCTCCAGGACGCAGCCCCCCAGGACCCCTCCCTGGACTGCACTGGGGCCGAATTCTCCTCCCAGTGGTCTTTGGGGCTATTTTTAATTTCCCCCTGTCACAGTGTGCTGGAGCTAGTTCACGCTTTTCAGGAACTATCTGAGCCGACTGACAGCAGGTGGGTCGCCTGAAACCAGTCAGCCGTGGTGGGAGTATTTACACTGTGGGAATCAGCAAATGCTACAAATCAAGGCAATCTTTTTTCCCTTTGGAAGAGCCTGTTGTTAAACCTTTACTCTCACACCGCTGCCCCTGACTCGGAACCATCATCGGTATCACAGGAGGGCTGTTAAGCCACAGGCGAGCTCGCAGGGTCCACTCCCAGCGGGTGGCATTCTGTAGGCCTGGGTGGGGCAGGTGGTTTGCATGTCTAATGAGTTCCTGCTGGGGCTGATGCTGCTGGTCTGAGGACCACACTTGGGGAAGCGCTGTTCAAGTTCAGCGTGGGCTCATTTACTCAACGGCACCAAAGCAAACAGCTCTGAAAGAGAGGAGACACAGGGGCAGGAGGCCATCTCCAAACACCGAAGGGCTGGAAACACAAGTTCTCTATGTGTTTCCAAATCAGAGCAGCTTTCAGCTTAAGAGAAGGAGGTCTTGGAACAGATGGAGCCAGCCCTCCACCTATCAGCTGCTGCAGACAATGAGCTCCCTGTCTCCTCAAAGAACCCGCCAAGGATCTGGCTGCTGGAGGGGAGACCCAGCGTCAGGAAGGAGTCTAGAATATCCTAAGTCTCATCCAGCCTACAGGAATCGGTGCCAAATCTAGACCCTGGAAAGTGCCCCAGAGCCCCTCCAATGCCGAGTCCGTCTCCTCCCCCATCTTGTTCCCCGTGGACACGTCAACACCACCATCCCAGGTGGATTCATTTCAGTGCTGCACTTAACTTGGTTTGGCCTGAAACATCGCCCAGACCGCTGCTCTCACTGTGAATGCCGCGCCAAGGCCAGGAGGTGGGTTGAATCTCCTCTGCGGCTCAGCCTGAGAATCTAAGGACGCCTACCCACACTGGCTCCAGGAAGATGCCCTGCGGAGCCCAGGCGGGTGGACGAGCCCTCAGCGCACCACCCATTCTAAATTAGCCCGGAGGCAGTGGGGCTGCTTGTTTCCGTCAAGACGCCTCAGAATGAGTCTCTGTCGTGAGCCGCCTCTTACCCCAGGACCAGCTGTGGGGGGGAGGCCGCTGAACCTCTGGGACCCCGTCTCTGCTTCCTCCCTTTGCCTAGCCCTTCCTGTCTCCACAGCTCCCAAGTCCTGCAGGGTCTTCTTCGAAAGTCTCTCTCACTTTCTCTTCAGATCCTCTCCCCCAGGAGATCCCAATCCCATTGGAGCCTCCACACCTCGCATTGGGGGGTCTTTAACTGCTCCTAGGCAGGGCCCCAACACCTGGCTCTCTTTTCTCAGACATGCCCTGATTCATTTCCCTAAAACTGTCGCTGTCATCACATTGCCCTCCTCCTCTCTGCCTTGAGTGGCTCTCCCACTGCTGCAGGAAGAAACCCCAGTTCCTCAGGCCGGCCACTGAGGTCGACCCCCAACCCCCATCTCAGCTCCGAGGACTTCTCACCTGACACCAGACAACAAACAATACCTGAAGGAGAACTGGGGCAGGTTCCCTGACTCTTCTGAGCCTCCGTTTCCTCATCTTAATAATGGGTGTTCTAATAACACCTCCGCTGTGTTATTACTTAAAATGTCAAGTGTGTGGCTTCTCTGACTGCAGCATTGCCACCTCTTTAAACTGGGCTCAATGCGAACCACACAGGGCTGGGATGAGTTCAGAAATGGAGCCCAGACAATGAGGCATGTGTGTGCATCTGTGTGTGTGTGTGAGTTGGATTGGGGAGGGCTTTGGGAACACTGTGGTCACTGGGCCCTGTGTGACAACCGCAGTGCACGTGTTTGGGGCAGCACACCTCATTTATGGACCTAAGTTCCTCTGGAAAAGAAGGGGCTGGACGGAAGCCCCTTGGGTCCCCCCTCTTCTTGGATCCCAAGTGTACTTGTCAGGTGGCAAGAGGTTTGCGAGATGACATGTGCTGCCACCTGGTGGAAGAAACTTGCACAGCAAGCTCCCCACCAGGGCTTCCTGCCGCCCGAGGCAACACTTGCGGTGTGAGCCCCGGGGTAGCAACACCGCCTGGAACTTCATGCCTCTGCGTGGCCTTACTCTCCCGTAGACTCAGCATCTTCGTCTGTGAAATGGAGCTAATAATCGTGCATCGTGTGGAGTTGTTCTGAGTGTGAACTGGTATCACACATGAAAAGCACTTAGGTCGTTGCTGTGTCTGCAGTAAATACCCAACACGGGAAAACGACTGTTATTTTCTGAGATTTCGAGGAGAGAAACAAAGAGATGTTCTTTAAGCCCCATGACTCTGTCGGCCTCTGGGTTTGTCTGTTGGCTTCATCCTCTTTCTTTTTAATATTCCTCCTCTGTCTGATTTTTAACCTTCTTCTCCATCAGTCACTGCAGTCCTTGTGAGAACAAGGAGGGGTGCATATGATGGGTAAATCGAGGTGACTGAGGCTTCTCCTCTCGCTGGCCATTCATCGCCATTTCCCAAGTGCAAACTCAGAGAAGCTGGCTGGGTGCACAGACTGTCGCCACGAGGCTCGGCCGCTTACCAGCTGTGCGATCCTGAGCAAATTCTCTCATCCCTATGCGTCAAGGAGCTGTGAGGGTTTATGAGTTAGTTCTTGTGAGCTGCTGAGAACGGGGCCTGGAAGATCACAGGTTCACGTGAAGTCAGTTGTGAGGCGCTTCTCGGTGGTCCCTGGGGCTGCTCGTATCTCCTGGCTCAGGGTTGGGTTGCCCACCCCACATCGCCGCGGGACTTGCTTGCCAATGAAGCGGCAGATGAGGGGGCCACTTCCGGTGGAAGTGTTCAGGGCCACCACACTTCCTTTTCCAGCAATCAGGAGGCGGTCACTGTGTGAGCCTGGGTCCTGGGATGTGGTGCCACGAATGCAGAACCACCCAGCTGACCCGCAATGCAGTGTGAGTCAGAAACAGCCTGTTAACTTTGATTTGCATCATTTGTTACTGAGCATAACCCAGCTTATGTCGACCGACACACTTTTGTTCCTCCAGAGTTTCTGAGAAGAAATTATTTCCTCTCATTTACCTTAACATAGGCTCATTAAATATGAATAAATATAAATGAATGAACACACATCTTTCCTTTCCCATAACTTAGAATACCAAGCAATAGTACCAGTGAAATTTGCAATTCAAAGTACATCATGAACTATGACATGAGCAAGAGATGAAACAAAACAAGAGTTTCACAGTGTTTTTTTCTGAAAAGGCCAAAAATCCTTTACAGAGAATTGATTTGGGGTTTCAGACCTGGTACCCACCTATGAGATCCCCTGCCAACAGCAGAGACAAAAGCCTAGGGGCACCTCTTCCCGCCCCACCCCCCCCAACTTATTTATTTGAAGACAGGTGGCTACCTCCTATCAGGAGGGAGAAGCTGAGTAAATACAGCTGGTGAGAGCCCCACGATGTGCTCTCCCTTTGCTGTGGTCCCTGGCGCCACCTAGTGGCTCTGGTCAGCACTGCCTGGAGCCCGCGGCCGCCTGCTCCTGCCAGGGCCAGAGCGCGCTGCATGCGACCATCCCACACATCTGACTCCCCTGGACACATGAAGGGAAAGGACAAAAGGCTCAGGATGGAAAAACAGGATGTGGCCTGAGGATGGCACCAGCCCGGAATGGAAAGGAGGTCACCACCTGTTCTCTGCCGCGAGTCACTCAGACACCCCTGCAATGCAGAGGGGACCCTGAGGCCGAAGCCAGGCAGAGCCCGTCTCCACCACTGGGGCGGAGGGCTCACAGGCCCACCGAGTTCTAGCCCCACCAAGTGCAGGTGGGGTTCGTGTGGCTTCCTAGAACAGAGCCCACTGCGAAGCCCCCCAGGATCTCACCTCGGTGCTGGGCTGAGAAAGGAGCAGCCAGCAGCACGGGCCCATCCTCTGCTGTCCACTTGGGGTCGCCAGACAGGGAACATCACAGGCCTCTCTGGAAGGAGACAAGTGGAACCGTGTCCACAGCATAAACAGATGGCCTTGCCTGAAAGGCCCGGGTCACACAGGTCTTCTTTCTCCAAGTCCTGCACATCGTGGCTCCAAACAATGGAGCCCCACTTCCTCAACTAGACACAGGCCACCTGGGGCGGCAGCCATATCCCCCAGGCCCCTGATACCGAGGAGTCCCTGACACAGGGTCCTGCTCGCTGAACGAGTGGCCGATGGAGGGAGAGGGATGGGAGAAGAGCCACGACGGGGGGCACAGGGGCATGATCGCCTGGAGGGTGGGTGGGCAAATGGGGAGGACTCCAAATGTCCTGAAGAGGACCAAGGCCAAGTACAGCATCCCAGCACATCCTTAGTGAGGGACAAACCGTCCCAGTAGCACCGTGGCCGCCATTCACTGGGCTGTCAATGCAACGTCTCATTCGACCCTCACGTCACCCGCACGCAGGGGATCCAGGCTACACAGTTTTATTTCCAACCCTCATAGAAGACACCAGCCACCGTCGAGGGTTGACACAGAGCGGGCCAGCCCAGAGAGTCCTAATGGTGTCCGGCTGAGGGGTGAGCTGCAGCAGCCTCTGTCTTGGGCAAACCACGTGGCTCCTGGCCTCAAAGGGCCACTTACTTCAAGGGACAGGTCATTCAATGCCCGGAAGGAACAACACAAGCCAGCCCACCCTTAGGATTCCCACTTCCCGGGAACTTGCTATGTCCCTGGATTCCTGCTCGATAGTCCACCTGTCACATCTGTGAGCGATTCACAGCACTCTCCCACCTTTTACAGGTCAGATTCATCCTGGGATCCACCGTCCGGAGTCAGCCTAGGCACCTGAGCGAGAGCCTGGCCCCGGTTCACAGGGGAGAACAGGGCCCTTCACAACTGACACTGGCAGCTGACACTTATGTCACCACTAGTCATGTGGGCACTGGTCCAAATGCTGTCTGTGGGTTCACTCCCCCAACCCCAAGGGGTAGGACCACTGTTCTCCCATTTCAGAGAGGGGGACAGGGCAGGAGTGCTTTGCCCAAGGTCAGCAGCACTAAGTGGTCGATGAGATCACAGGAGCCGGTGGCCCGGCCTGGGTCTCGGCTGCCCCTCTAAAGTGAGGCAGGGAAGTACAAGAATCCCCCCTTCTAGCTGCTTCGTGAACCGCAGGGGCCGTCCAGACCCTCACCTGCGATCCTGCCAGGCCGTGGCTAGGGCTCAGCAGTGCCAAAGTCCCGGCACCATCAGACCTGGGGGTAGAGTCACTAAGGAGGTACTGGGGGCTTTGCCAGCCACGGGCTTCCTGCTCCAGCATCAGGGTCCAGCACAAGCAAGATGACGACAGACAGACTCCCAGGCTCTGGGGAGCGAGTTCAGAACCCAAGCCCTGTCCAGGACCGTCAGCACCTCCTCCCAAACCCGCCTCCACCTTCTTGGCACAGCTGCCGGCCACCTAGACCGCTGGGGGAAAGGAAAACACCCTTTCTGGGGAAGGTGAGCCTGTACTGGAGGCGGGGGTGCTGCTGGCATTTAGTAAGCAGAGGCCAGGACAGCCCCCTACCAAGAATGGCCCGGCCCTAGGTGTCAGTCGTGCTAAGGCTGAGAAATGTAAGCCACCCAGAGAAATGCTAGTACAGATAATAACAAGAACAGCAATAATCAGTACAGCTGACACAGTGTTTCCTAAGGTCCAGAGACGACGCCAGGCATTTCCCACACGTGAACTCATTAACCACAATTTGTGAGGTGGATGTTATAGGTTGAATTGTGTCCCCTCGAAAGATACGTTGAAGTTTCAGCCCCCTGGTACCTGGTGAATGTGATGTTATTTGGAAATAGGGTTTTTGCGGATGGAATCTGGTTAAGATGAGGTCATTAGGGTGGGCCCTAATCCAATATGACCACCGACCTTAAAAGAAGAGGGAAAACACCGTGTGAAGACAGAGACACAGGGAGAAGACGGCCAGTGATGACAGAGGCAGAGATTGGAGCGATGCGCCCATAGGTCAAGGATTGCCAGCAGCCACCAGAACTGGGAAGCCAGGGAGGCTTCTACCCAGAGTCTCAGAGGGAGCGTGGTCCCATGACACCTTGATTTCAGATTTCTGTTGTTCAAGTGTGCCAGTTTGTGGGACTTCGTTAAGGCAGTCCCAGGACACTAATACAGTGGATAATCTTACCCCCATTTTACACAAAGGCAAACAGGCACAGAGAGATTCAGGGTAGTTCTCGCGCTCCCTCGGCTGGGAACTCCTCACTTTAGCCTCTCCGACTGCTCACATTTCTGATCAGAACATGAGCGTTTGCATTTAGGTTTTGTAGGGGGTTCAAGTTATGATTGCGATGGCTTCATGTGGAGGGTTGTGTTGGGTTTTATCATTTTGTTGCTGTCGTGCAGGAAGAGCCCTGAACATCGGGGATCATTAAATGGGGCAAAAATCCCACGTGGTGGCCCTGCAAGTGCCTAGTGGACAGAAAGGACAAAGGAAGAAATCTCCCTTTAATTTTGTGGGAATAATGCTGTTAACATGCTAAGTGACATCCCTGATGACAACCTGTTCTCTTGTGTCCTCATTGTGTTTCCACTTTGCTTTCTCAGGGGCACATAAGCCAGGGCTCATCCCTGGAGAACAACCGGCCCAGCTGGTACAAGGAATCTTCATTTTCCTTTAAGTGAAGTTTTCCTTTCTCTCTAATGTAGGACAACCCAACTCCAGCTCCCGGACCACAGAGAGAGTTCACCAGTGCTTAGAAAAAGTCCGAGACCTCCAGACCCACCCGCCCCTCGGCTTGACCCGCAGATGTGACAGAGGAAGTAACAAGGAACAGCCGTGGATTCCGGGCCTCCAGCCACACTCAGTGTCACCAGTGAGATAAGGACTGGAGTCCCTGGGAAAAGGGTGTGGAGCGGGGAAAAGTCTGACACTGAAGATACGAACCAAGGGATCTTAAAAGTCAGGCTCATTGACTTTAGGGCTCCCCATAGTGTGGATGGAGGCGAGTGGTTGGCACCAGGACGGAAGAAGGAATAAAGGACCCCAGAAGGCAGGGACAGACTGAGGGAAGTATAGGCATCCCTCAGTATCCACAGGGGACTGGTTCTAGGAGCCCTGCAGACACCAAAATACACGGATGCTCAAGTCCCTATATAAAATGGCGTAGCATTTGCATATAGCCCACGTATACCCTCCCGTATACTTCAAATCATCTCTAGATTACTTATAATACCAGATACAATGTAATACTATGTAAACAGTTGCCAGTGCAAAGCCAACTCAAGTTTGCCTTTTAGAACTTTCCAGAGCCTTTTTTTCCCCAAATATTTTCCGTCTGAAGTTGGTTGAATCCGCAGATGTGGAACCCGCAGATAAAGAGGGCCCTGACTGTAGAGTGCGCCCAGAGGGACTAGGCAGATGTTGTGGAAAGCGGGGTGTCCCCATGTCTCCACGTGGAGTAGTGATCCCCTCTCAACAGGGCCATTTCACAGGTAAGCAGTCCCTGGCTGTAGCAGCTACTACCCAGACACCTGTTGACTGGGGCAGGGCCTCTTCCAGAACCCCTGCCAGCTCCTGACCCACCCTGACCTCAGAGGGTCTCTACATTGGAGCCAAGCCACCTCAGAAGCCAAAATTAAAGCCCACTGCCTATGCTCCTGACCTGGGCCAGACCCCCCAAAAGCCGCCCCCAGATGCTGCCACGTGGGGAGGGCACAGTCTCCTTGACACCAAGAAAACCTCCTCCGGACGAAAACAAAACAAAAACACATTTTAAAAACCTGTCCTTCCAAAACAGAGAAACCTGGGTGCACTCATTTTTACATCTGCAGCCATGAAGCCTCTTGAAATGCTGCTTCCATAATAGCTGGCCAGATTGGGTCCGCCCCAGGGTCTGGTTCTAGAATGACAACGATTCGGCAGGCTGATGAATTCATACCCAACGTTCAAACAGGAAGATAAAACCTTAGGAACTCTGTCCTCCGGGCTGGTGGCTAGCCTGCACCACCAGGTGGCGGAACATGGGTACTACTGGCCGGAACAGGTAGTTTTCAACCAAAACAAGGAGAAAAGAAAGGCAAGAAAACCAGTCAGTCCCAAAGGAAAGACTCCTTCGTGAACCATGGGCACATGCAATCAATCAGTCAGTCAGTCAGTCAGTCAATAAATCAATCAATCAAGAACACCTTTAGAGGGTCAACAAAATGCAGCAATTTTTTCGAGTTTATTAATGGTGTGATTTGGGGCCTCTGCCTGCAAAAGGCATGCTCACAGAGCTTCCTTCCTTGCACAGGTGTCCTGGAGTCTCCTGCCAGCCTGGCTTCTTTAGGGAGCGAGGCTCAGGCCACCAGGTGTGGCCTCTCATCTCTGGAGGGTTCCCCAGATCTTAGCTACCCAGAGGGCCCTTGGAGCATCCTATGTGTGTTCCCATCGGAGACCTTGTGTTGGGGGAAGAGGGAGGGGGTGAAAATGAGAGGAGGTGACCTAGATTCCTCTTCTGTCCCTTCTAAAGCAGAGGACACCCAATACGGTCCCCAGCTCCCCAGCCCATCTTCAACCCGCCTTCCAATCCCAGTGCTGGTGTCCGAGCACTGCTGACCTTGCTCCGTGATCGTGAGCTTCTGGATGGGGTGTCAGTCTATGAGCCCCAGGGCACCTGGCCCAGTGGGTTATGGGCAGTGCCCACTCAGACACTGTCATGGGACTGAAAGCCAGCCTCAGATGCGGTGGCTTGACACACCAGCCCCAGGCCCCCAAAACTGCTGGCCTGCCTGTCCTGAGATGGAATTTGTCTGGGAAAAGGGGCCAGACTGCTGGGTGTATACAGATGAAGAATCTCCTGGGACCCTGGCAGTGTCCAGGTGTGGGAGCACCTGGGGAACACAACAACCTGAAGGGTGGAACCCATAGTGGATTGAACTGTCTCCCATCCCTCTTCCCAAAGGATATGTCCATGTCCTAACCCCCAGGACCTCTAAACTGGATCTTATTTGGAAATAGAGTCTTTGCAGGATGTAATTAAGGTAAGGATCTCCAGATGAGATCATACTGGATTAGGGTGGACCATAAGCCCAATGACAGGGACAGAGAAAGGAAAGGGATACTTGACACCAGGGAGAGGGTCATGTGATGACACGGGCAGAGATGGAGTGACGGGTCTACCAGCCAAAGAACGCCAAGGATAGCCGGCAACCCCAGAAGCTGGAAGAGGCAGGAAGGAGCCACCTCTAAAGTTCAGGTGACACCTTGATTTCAGACTTCTGGCCTCCAGAACTGTGAGATGATATATTACTGTAGTCTTCAGCCACCCAGTTTGGGGTAATTAGTTACGGCAGCCCCAGGAAACTCAAACAGGTCTCATTCAGGTGACACCCTCCAGGTCACCTGGATAGTGGCCACCTGGGAGTCAGGTGCCTGAGAAAGAGCAGAAGCAGGTGACTTGGTGGCCTGCCACCTGCAGCCCAGGGTAGAGGCCCTGGGAGAGCCTTGTGCCCTCAGAGGCTGCTATGCCAGCAGCACTGCTCAAGGAGAAAGCGGGGTCTCTGGGGAGGGATGAGAGGGAAGGGGGTGAGGGGATGGGGATCCACTTGGCAGCTGTTCACATTTAGTCTGCACCTCCTTCGTCAGTGCAGGGGGAACAAACGACCTGCGAACTGAGTGAGAAATGGTGATTCATTACCCCTGATGTGTGATGATGGCTTAATTATTTTTCTAACTGGGGAGAGCCGCTTTCTGACAGCAGGTGCAAATGAATTCTCCACTGCTCTAAGGAGTGACTGGCCCAGGACAGGCAGAAAACTGGAAAACCTAATTAAATTGGGAGGCTTGTGAAATAAATGGAGCGGGGAGTTTGTTTCCTTTCTGCTGACGGGTATTAACGATTCCCGGAGAGGCTGTGAGGGCTCCTGCCGGAGGGGGCGTGGGGGACATGGAGGGAGGAGGAGCCCCATGGGGCAACAGGACCCCGGCTGCACAGGAAAAGGTCGGGGGGCCTGAATGCTAGAATGCGGGGATATTTTGGCCATGAGTGGGAGTCCCCTTTGACTCAGTTTCCTCGTCTGTAAAACAGGAGGCTGGACAATTGGAGGAGGCAGGGGTGGATGAGTGTCGGTGGTGGGACAGAACCTGGGTGCACCTGGCATCTGACTCCAGAGCACGGCCCAGCGCTGGGGTCTGACAGTGGTCCAGATCCAATACCTCTCCCCTCTGACCTGGGTCCAGTTTTTTCAGCCTCTCTGAGCCTCAGCTTCCTCATCTCTACTACGGAGCACCCATGGTGCCTGCCCCTGCTCCAGGATGGCTCCAGGCTGTCGTGAGCTGACGCATGCAGAGCTCTCGGCAGAGGTAACTGCACTGGACGTGCTCAGCCAAGGGAGCTGAGGCACCCACCAGTCCTCATGCAAATCGGAGGGGGGCAGCCCCTCCCAGGGGCTCAGGCTTCCCCACCTTTCAGGTGCCCTCTGCATGGGTCCCTCTGTGAGTGTCCAACCTCCCCACTGACCTCCTGGTCACTCACCCCTACACCCCATCTCTGTCTCCAGCCGATGAGAAGCCTGCCTGGCTGTAGTGGAGACATCTTGACAAGAACTTTAATAGTTGTGGGCTTCTCTCTTTCCTGACTTCTGGGTAGGGCCTGTCCATCCCCCTCATGCCCCCTCTCCCCGTCGCCTGCCCTCTGGCGTCATTTAGAGGCAGAAGCTGCCCAAATCCCCTCTCTTTCAGCACTGGCTCTTGTGTACAATTTCAGGATGTTACTGTTTCCAGAGTCCTCTCCTCTAACAATCCTCCTGCCAGGTGAGTCCCCCTCCCGACCCCCGACCCCTGTCCCCCTACACAGATGAAGGACCACAGGAGACTTAGGAAGGAGTGAGGGGAGAGAGGAAAGATTCAGAGCTGAGACTGGGGTCCACTCTGGGCAGCTGGCTGGGTGGGACACGGAGGTGGGAGCCCTCACTGCCCCTCCAGCCTGAGGGGACTCTGCTTGGGGCAGGAGGGATGCTCAGAGCCCTGGAGCCTCAGCCTGAGTCCTGGAGGCCTTAGCGACTTTGGTGAAGACAGACATCGCCAGGTTGCATCCCCTCCCCTGCTTGCCGCAAAGCCCTCTGGGCCCAGGCATGTTGCTGGAGGCCAGCCTGTGAGGGGCCAGGAAGGAATCCGTGTGGGTCCAGACCTAAGCCCTGGGTCCTCTCACTCCACCCCCATCCAGGCCACCAGCTTCTCCCACCACCCGGCTGGTTCCTCTAACCACTCCCTGTGCCTAGGTCTGCTCCCCTGCTTAAGAACCATCCATGGCTCCCCGTGGTCCGGTATTTTGAGATTCACCCAGCCCTGACTTTCAGAGACTTTTAAAATCTGCCTGCAACCTATGGAACCCCTAGTTCCCCCCTCTGTTTTATCCAGCCTTGGTCTCCCCACACACCCCACACTGACTCCGTTCTTGTAGCCCTTGTATAGGGACACCCTGCCCCCTCCTTGCCATCCCACAGCCTCCAGCCACCTTATCTGGTTGGTCTAGCCCCCCCCTTCACTTTTCCATCTCCGGAGCCCAGCAGCATTCCTACCAAACACCAAATTTGGGTCAATTAACTCTTCCTTGTATGGCTATTTTGACCTCCCACCTAGACTGTAAAATCCCCAAAGACAAGAATCATGGGAATTCAAATAAGTAGATTGTCTCAACCCCCATATCAGGACCTGACACTTGGTCTAGACCCATAGACATACAAGTAGCATTTGTCTCAGAAACTTGAGGACCTGCCGGCATCATCCCACCCATGGCGCCCATCATGGAGCCGGGACTCCAGAAACATGTGTGCGTCCAAGTGCTCATCACAGTGAAGCAAGTTCCTCCCAATTTCCCCCAAAACAGCCCTTTACACACTTATTTTGCAACTGACTTTTTCCCCAACATTTTATCGTAAACGTTTTCAAACATAGGGAAAAGCTGAAGGAGTTTGTTGTGAACACCTATGTACCCACTGCCTTGAGTCTACCACGAGCATTCTTCTACACTTGCTCTATCACATATCCATCCATCTCCCCATCCCTCGGACCATCCATCAACATATTTTATTATTTTTGATGCCTTGAAAATAAGCTGCAGACATCCATATACTGCCCCCCACACACTTCAGCATGTTTATTTGCTCACAATTTTATATTTATAACTATAGTTTAATTTGCTTACAATTCTTTTTTTTCTCTTAGGATTAAAATCTACACACAGGGCTTCCCTGGTGGCGCAGCGGTTGAGAGTCCGCCTGCTGATGCAGGGGACACAGTGTTCATGCCCCGGTCCGGGAAGATCCCACGTGCCGCAGAGCGGCTGGGCCCGTGAGCCATGGCCGCTGAGCCTGCGTGTCCAGAGCCTGTGCTCCGCAACGGGAGAGGCCACAGCAGTGAGAAGCCCGTGTACCGCAAAAAAAAAAAAAAAAAAAAAAAAAAAAAAAAAATCCACACACAAATGAAATGCACAAATCTCAAGTGTCCCATTGGATTGTAACCGAGCAGGACCGTATAGGGCCTTCCTGGGACAGATACCCCTCCACGACCTCTGCCTGCCTCTAAAGTTTGTAGAAAAACTTTAGTCTCCTAGGCCTTCCCTGAGTTCCAAAGAATAAATTCAATAAGAGAAGTAAGAAAATGCAGAAGCAAAGGAAAAGTCAAGTAAGACAAAATAATAATAGTTTAGCCATTAAACAAAGTCAAGGACTATTAGTTTCTCCTTAAGGGCTATAGATAATATTCTGAACCATAACCTTTGAGCTGTTCTGCAGATACTGAAATCCCACCAGGTGGAAGAAGTTAACTGTGTGCTGCCCACAAGCATGGAGACCCCGGAACAGCTGGAACCAGAAAGTTGATGATGTTGACTCCCAATTACCTCACCTCCAACCAATCAGAAGAATGTCCACAAGCTGATCACACACCCCACAACCCACCTCCCTCACCCTGTCTTTAAAAACCTTTCCCTGAAAGCCTTCAGGGAGTTTGGGCCTGTTATGCACTAGCTGTCTGGACTCCTTGCTTGGCTCCTGCAATGAACACTGCACTTTCCTTCACTACAACCTGGTGTCAGTAGATGGGCTTTCCTGTGAGCAGGCCAACCGACTCAAGCTTGGTTTGGAAACGGGATGAGTTTGCCAAATGCACATGCCTGTGGAACCCTCACCTGCCAAGATGCTGATCATGACCCACCCCCCAGGAAATCTCCTCACTCCCTCCTAGTCGCTCCGGCTCCTGCCCTCAAGGGGGAAACACTGTTTTAACTTTTTCCCACCACTGATTAGTTTAGTTGGTTCTAGAACTTCATATAAATGGAATCATGCTCTTTTGTGTCTGGCTCTTTTCATTCTACAAAGTGTTTTTAGGCTCATCCATGTTTTTATGTGTCTGAAGAGTCACTTGCTCCTTTTCACTGCTGCATAATATTCCCTGAAGGACTGTCCCAGAGTTAATTCGTTTTTGTCCCTATGATGGACATGTTACCATGCCTGGGTTCTTATAAATAGAGCTTCTATGAACATCCTTGGTTACCATCCCTTCCTTGAGAAATTTTCTCATTCCTTCCTTCCCACCTCTGTTTCTCCAGTGGATGTAAACAGATGGAGAAAGCAAACTCCCCTCCCACTCTTTCCCCTGGCTGCTGACGTCTCTAGGGAAAGGATTAGGCCACAGGCTCTGGGGCCACAGCTCCTCCACTGTGGGGCCCTGACTCTGCCCCACATCATTCTCCACTTCTTAGGGCTGGAAGTTTCTGATTGCTCCCCCTGAGACACCCCTATTTTGTGTGTCCAGGAAGGACAGCCAACCTCCTCTTCCCAGGGCCAGTGAAGACCAGGCCTCTCAATTGCCCTGTTTCTCCCACCAGAAAACCTCCACTTTACTTCCAATCACAGGGAACTGTGGAAAGGGAGAGGTGTCCCAGGATCTACGTAAGGATGGTGCCCTCATTTCCTTTCATGCCTACACATGTCCTGTGATCATCACGGTTAACTTCCTGCTTCACATCTCCTGAAGGCCATGACCGAACTTCAGAGAATTGTCTCCACCGAGTGCTAAGGTTTGATTCACAGGTTCCTGGGACCACTACACACTTGCTTGTGTAGGTGGCTTGTCCCCTCAATGGAAGAGTTGATGCCAATGCTACAGACTGAATATCTGAACGACTGTGTTGTCTCCTGCCCAATGTATATGTTGAAATCTTAACCCCCAATGTGATAATATCTGGAGGTAGGACCTTTGGGAGGTGATTAGGTTTAGGTGAGGTCATGAGGGTGGGGTCCCTGTGATGGGATTAATGTCCTTATAGAAAAAGATCAAAGCTCTCTGCCTTGTCAGGACACAGCAATAGCAGAGGTTCACAAGGCAGGAAGAGGCTCTCTCCAGAGACCAAATCAGTCAGTGCCTTGATCTAGACCTGCCAGCCTCCAGAGCTGTGAGAAATAAATGTCTGCTGTTTAAGCCGCCCAGGCTGTGGTGTTTTGTGACAGCAGCCCGAGCAGATAAGAAAACCAAACAATTGTGAATGTTTACTGAGGACCTACTGTGTGCAGGGCAACATTCCGAGCATTGTGGGAAATACAAAGAAATACGAGATGCAGACTCTGTTTTCCAGAAGCCTATGCGCTAACAAGGTAGAGCTGCATGAACTTCCACACGAGGCTGTGCGGAGCCACTGTTGAGTGACAAAAGTGAGTTGTGGCTCCATTACACTCACCTACGTCCATGTGTGTCTGCCTGTATTTAGGAAAAATAACAGCACACACCTCTTGAATTAACAAGTCAATCAGCCCTGCTGTTCAAAGAGGTTCCTCCCAAGGGGAGGATGGGAAGGAACTGGGGGCTTTCCCTCTTTATGTGGTGTGCGTCTGGACTGTTGAAATGGTCAGTGAGCTCCTCCTACCTTCTTTTAAAGAAGGATGTAATTTCACTAGAGGTGGAAATACATAGTCGTCACAATGCAAGACATGGATCAGGGCCCACGTTTGGCTTGGATTCACACCAGAAGGCGAGAGTGGTTTGGGGGATAGAAGTGTCCCCTGGGATTGGGGGCCGTGGAGGAGGGAGGACTTTGCAGAATCACAAAGGAGGAGGGAGAGTGAGATGAGAATTCCCTGGGGTGGGAGACCTCCAAGAGGGTTTTGTAGAAGGAGCCCTGGGCACAGGGTCTTATTTGCCGAGAATTGAAGTAATGGGGAATCATTCCTTTATTCACTGACCCTATATGAACACCTACTACGTGCCAGGCACTGGGCTGGGGGGTCAGAATGCAACAGTAAAAAGATAGTTCCTTCTCGTGGAGTTGACTAGTGGGAGATGCAGGTATTGATCTGTTTACGGCCCGGGCTCTGGCTGCCAGCACGCTAGCGGCACCAGCCCTCAGCGAGGGGGTTTGTTCTCAAGGCCTCCGTTGTTCATCTGTGAAGCGGGGGTGGTGGGAGTACTGGCCCCGGGGCCATCGTGGGGATTAACTCCGAGGCTCCCTGAGTGCCAAGCAGGTGCCTGGGCTGGGTGAGCTCTCAGTGGAAGCGGCTATTAATGGTCTCTCCTGTTGAGTAATACTTTTTAAATTTTATTTGAGGTGAGATTCACATAACACAAAATTAACCATTTTAAAGTGAACAATTCAGTGGCATTTAGTACTTTCACAATGTTGCATAACCGCCGCATCTACCTAATTCCAAAATGTTTCCATCATTCCAGAAAAAAATCCCTTATCCTTTTTCTGCAGTTTCTCCCCATTACCTCCCCACCCTCCAGCCCCCAGCCCCCAGCCCCCAGCCCCTGGCAAACACTAATCTACTTTCTGTCTATGGATTTGCCTATTCTGGACATTTCCTATCAAGGGAATCACACAACATGTGATGTATCGTGTCTATCTTCTTTTGCTTAGCGTAATGTTTTCAAGGTTCATCTGTGTTGTAACAAGACCTTTATTCCTTTTTATGGCTGAATAATATCCCATGGTGTGGACAGACCACAATTTGTTTATTCATTCATCTGTCCACAGACATGTGGGTTGTTTCCACCTTTCAGCATTTGTGAATAGTGCTCCTACAAACATGTGTGTTTCAGTTTTGACGGGTGTATATCTATCAATAGGAGCGGAATTGCTGGGTCATATCGTGTTCCTATGTTTAATCTTTTGAGGAACCACCATATTGTTTTCCATGGCTGCGCCATTTTACGTTCCCACCAGCAAAGTGTAAAGCTTCCAATTTCTCCACATCCTCCCAACCCTGATATTATGTTTGTTTTTATTCTGGTGGCACATGAAGTGCCTGCCACTTTACCTACTTGACCTACTGAAATCCATAAGTGATATGCAGGGGGTAGCTGGCACGATGCCTCTTGCCCATATGGAAAATTCTAAGCAAGAAGTGAAGAGCATGGGCAGGCAGCTGGTGAGTCTAAAACCCCAGAGCAGGTGGGCCCGAGACCTGGGCAGCTGGGGTTCAGCATTCTCCGCAGACTGGACAGGCAGGCCCTGGACACCAATCTTGTGCTGTCAGCCTGGGACTTGTGCACTGGTGAGGGCGGGCAAGTGGCCTGCTCTGGTGTCCCTGTGTCTGCCGCCTTCCTCTTCCAGCTCAACCTGCGTTTGGGATGCCGGACAAAGGCAGCTTCTGAACGCTGAGCCCTCCGGGGCCAGGCCGCCTCCGGGTCAAGGTCCTCCAAGATCTGGGTCCACCCTCTCCCCACAGTCTTAGGCTGTCCGGACCCAGTGGTGTCCGCCTGCCCCACTGAGAACACTACATGCTCACTCCTGCCACGGTGCATCGTTCCTGGCAGCGTCCCAAAAGGCCCCCAAGGTTCTGGGCCCCTGGAATCCTCGAATCTTCTCCAAGTTATTCAACCAAACACAAATCAAGGTGCTTCTGTGAGGGGATTTTGCAGGTATAATGAAGGTCAACTCAGCCTGCAGGTCCCAGCTCCAGGGTGTCTGACCTCCCTCCCAGGTCTGCATTAGGTCTTCCTCCTTAGGGCCCCCCCCAACCCCTGACTTCCCCTCACCTGGCCCCCCTTCCTCTGTCCTGTAATCACTGCTTGCCTGTTTGCAAGTCTGTTGCCTTCCCCATCCCACCCACCCAGTGAGGCTGTAAATCAATGAGGGCAGGAGCAGAGTTGGATTCTCTTGTGTATCTCCAGTCTCCTGTGGTACCTGACATGGAGCTTTTGTTCATTCAAACATCCATTCATTCACTCATTCATTCAGGCAACAAGTAGTTCTTGAGTACCTACTATGGGCTAGACCCATGAATAAGCCAAACCCAGGCCTCCCAGAGCCCTGAGGGAGCCCTCAGGGGCTGTTGCTGAACAGAGGAATGAATGAGCCCTCACAGTGGGGCCAATTAAATGAGAAGCATGTGTGTGTATGTGTGTGGGTACTGCTGAGTGTGTATATATATGTAATGCAAGAGTGTACCTGGTGTGTATTTATATATGTACTATGTACGAATGTGTGTATTTGTGTGAGTCTGTGGTGTGTATGAATGTGTGTGATGTGCACGTGTGTGTCGTGTGGTTCATGCCGACAGTACGGTGGAACCCCCAAGCCCCTGTGCACCCCAACCTCTGGCCTCCCCATCAATCAGACTTTCATAATCACACTCACCGAAGCCAGAGAAAAAGCCACCTCTGCCCCATCTTTCTTCCACTCCCAGGAAAAGGGAAATTTGGACTTTTTTCCCAAAAGGCTCTGCCAGTTAAAAAAAAAACAGGGGAGGGGGAGCTGCCTGGAAATGTCACTTGCAGATGGAATACAAAAAAGAGAGAGACCAAAACCAAAACCAAAACCAACCCAGACCACCAGACCCTCCCTATAAGGAGAGGCTGCCGGCATGGTTCTCAGCAGGACGGATTTCGTGCAAGGTGCCTTCTTACCCAAGCTGAGGACTGAGGGGTGTGCTCTCTCAATTCCCGGGACCTAGAATCCAAATTCCCCAAAAGGAAGGGTGCTGAACCTCTTGGGGGGAAGACCAGCCATTGATCTGGCTATCCCTCAAGAACCCAAAAGGCACTCAAAAATCTTGGTGAGATATGGGGTGTGGTGAGGGACTGCACACAAAATGATGCCCCATCACTGGGGGTCCACAGACAGGAACATGTAGGAAGCTACCAAACGCCCCATCTCCCATCCAGGGGTAAGAACAGCAAGCCCCATCGTCTCCACATGGCCGGATCACGCATGGGAAGCAAGTTTTCATCTAGAGTAACGGAAGAAGGCTCTCAGTGCTGGCAGAGCCATGACAATAGAGATAGAGGACCAGCTTCTTTCCCCTTTTCGGGTCCACACCTGGCGGTGGGTGGGAAGCAGGAGGATGCTAGGCAGCCGGCAAGAAGCCCACTTGGGCCCCTAGCCCGGAAGCACTGGCGCCTGCAGGCCCGCCTGCACCGTCCCGCGGCGGCCTGGCCAGCAGCCACTCTCGTTGGCTTCCACAGGGCACACAGCTGCCGCGCCATCTGCAGCACAGCCGGCAGCCCCGGGCCCTGTGCCCTCAGCGAGTGGCCCTTGCCAGCCTTGCGCGGGCTGGAGGTGGAGTCGCTGGGACACGCCCAGCTGCCCTGAGCAGGTGGCTGGGGGGCTCTGGGGAGCCGGTGCGGCGGACACAGCGGCGCTGTGAAGCTGTGGGTGGGGCAGGCGAGGCAGTGCCCTCTCGGCAGGGACTGCACGAGGCGGGGCACAGAGGGGAATGCAGGCTGAGTCTGAGCGACTGGAAGGAAGCATCCACAGCCCCTGCCTGCCTCAGCCATGCAGTTCCGCCCAGGGCCTGCTGAACCCCGCAAATGCTCAGACGCCCTCCCAAGCCCCCTCAGGGCCCCACTCCTGTCCACACCAGGGACTTGCCAGCAGTACCTTCTAATGAAATGCAAATCGGCAATTGCCTTGTTGAAGTACAGGAGGAAAAAAAATCACTGTAAACAAAATCTCTGTCGCCATGGAGATCATTAACAAGAGCCTGCCCACCCTCCCTTCTCCTTTCCCAGTAATGTACAGCTGAGCTCCTTCACACCACATTATTATTACTTTTTAATTATGAATAATTTCCTCCTTTCCATAGGAAGATGGATTCATGCACGGAACTTTCCAAGCGAAGCCCCCCTTTAGGATGTATTTCAATACACAAATGAGTTTATGTCACACTTAACCCCTTCTGTCCCACTTGCTCTCCCCATCTGTCTCTGCCTGTCTGCTCTGGGGTCATGCCGTGGATTCCAAGAATGCAAAGGCAGGTCTAGGAGAAGCCAGGCCAGGCTCAGGGACTGCTGCTGGGGGAAGCAGACCCCCAGAGAGGGCAGGCACCACAGAAGAGGTATGTCCGGGGAAAGGACCACACACCACGGGTTCCCTCCTGCTGGAGAACAGCAGCCTCTGGTCCCAGCTCACGGGTGCAATGATGAGACGTGACGTCTGTCCATTTTGCCCAGGCAGCTCCTAAATACCCAGGGCTAGGATAAGCTACTGTGCAAGACCTGGCAGTGGGGTTTGGACGGAGCCAGGGAAGCAGGAGAGGCCGGCACGGTCCCACCCTCTGTCCCCAGAGGGCTCCCAAGCCACTGCTGCCCCCAGCTGCCAACACACAGGAAGCCCCTGCAGCCACCGCCATCTAGGAGAGTGAGTAAAAACCACACCACAGTCACAGCTGCCAGGTTGCAATCTCACCTGCAAGGACCTGAGTCCGGGGCGCACAGGCTACTTCCAACGCCACTCAGAAACTCGGGCCGCACCGTGCCACCTGCGAGGACTGCTGAGCTGGGGTCCCAGGGCTGAAGCCCTGCAAATTGGGACAGAACCTTTGAATTATTTAAAGCCCAGACAGGTTCCCAAGAGGCAAACCTCTGGCATGCAGAATTCCACCCACTGTGGGGCAGGATGCAGAGTCTGGCGTGAGTGACTAAGAGTGTTTCCTCTTAGGGCAGTCTGTGTGTGCCGGGGGGAGGAGAGGAGGACCACGGGGACTCTGAGCACGCTGCAGACCCCAGGAGGAGCCCCCTTATGCTGGAGCCAGCTCCTGCCACCTGCCAAGTGCAGATGCCCCCCACCCCCAGGGGTCTTTGCTCCCCAGGGCTCCCAGAGGGGCCTGTGCCTCCTTCTAGCCCCTTCTCCTCCTTGCCCTGGGAGAGGAGAGAAGCGCCATGAACTCACCTGCAGGCGTCACCCGCCCAGCTCAGGGGGAGAGGAGGGATCTGACCGAGGGGAGGTGCTCCTCGTTGCCTGATTAAACCACCACCACCAGCAAAGTCTTCCATGCCCCTCGACGCCTCCCTGGCCAGCACCCCTGGCCAGCTGTGCAGTCTTTCCTGAGGACTCCAGAGAGGACACTCAGTCCTGTCACAATCCCCTCCAGAGACCAGCAGTAGCGCAGCCTGCTGGGTGTTGAAAAGTAGGCATCCCCACAGCCTTTCTCAGAGAATCGTACTCAGCCAGGGCAGTCCAGACTCAAAATCAATGGGCCACCTCACATCATTAGGGTGGCTGTCATCAAAACACAGAAAAGAACAAGTATTGGCAAGGATGTGGAGAAGTTGCAACCCTTGTGTACTACTGGTGGGCACATAAAAGGGTGCAGCCACTGTGGAGAACAGTATGGCAGTTCCTCAAAAAATTAAACATAGAATTACCGTATGATCCAGGATTCCTCTTTTGGGTACATAACCCCAAAAAGTGAAAGTAGGGACTTGAATAGATGTGTGTACACTGGTATTTATAGCAGCGTTATTCACGATAGTCAAAAGGTGGAAGCAACCCAAGTGTCCATTGACAGATGAATGGATAAGAACATCCATACAATGGAATATTATTCAGCCTTAAAAAGGAAGGAGATTCTGACACCTGCTACAACATGGATAGACCTTGAGGACATTATGCTACATGAAATAAGTCCATCACAAAAGGACAAATCCTGTATGATTCCACTTATATTAGGTACCTGAGATAGTCAAACTCACAGAGAGAAAGTAGGATGGGGGTACCAGGGGCTGGCAGAAGGCATGGCACGGTCCCACCCTCTGAACCCAGAGGGTGGGGAGTTAGTATTTAATGGGGACAGACTTTCAGTTTGGGATGATGAAAAGAGTTCTGGAGACGGATGGTGGGGATGGTTGCACACCAATGTGAAAATACTTAATGCCACTGAAGTGCACCCCTGAAAATAGTTAAAAGTTTAGTTAACAGTTTTATGTTCTTTATATGTTGTTTTACCACAATTTTCTTAAGCTAAAAAGAAGTCTCTGGGATGCCCCATGCTTCCTCCACTGCTGACTCTCCCCTCTTACACACACCCACCCACACGCACGTGCTTCCCAAGCTAAAAGTCAGCCAAGGTCTTTCTACAACAAAAGAAAGTACCTGTCCTCCTCCATTCTTTCTCCATCGGAAGTCCCCTAAAGCAACTTTGCAAAGAAGGATCCAAGCTGGGCCCAGCTGATCTTGTGACAGAAGGCACTCTGGTGGGAAAGCTGCTCATTGCTGCTTCCCTGGTCTGATCAAGTGACACACAGTGTGTGTCAGCCCAGTGCCTGGTTTTTGTGGTTGAAAGCAAGAAGGACACACCCACAGACCTCCACGTACGTCAGGGAGTGGCCAGACGTGTGGCTCAGTCCCCACCAGCATCTCAGCTCTGGGCTGCTTCTTAGCGAGGAAGACCAAGCGAGAACCTCAGAGGGGGACAGAGGGGGACAGAGGGGGACAGAGGGACAAGATGCTGCCAAGTGCCCACAGTGTCCTGAAGTCTGGGTGGCAGTCCACTCCGCTCAGACCACTTAAGAAGCCCTTGGGAGAGGGGCTGCTGCCCACAGAGTGAGCGAGGAGATTGCACAGGTGGGGTGAGACCTGGCTCTTTTGGATACAGGTCGGCCTTGGGGGTGGGGGCTTTAGCTGGGCCAGAGCGCCAGGTTCCAAGGCCATGGAACCCCTCTCTGCACTAACTCAGATCGGGTCACCACCCCGCTATGAACGCATCATCCTTCTTTAATCTACAGCAATCCTACTCACATTCTGCTAGACAGCTATGTTTCATGAGCCCTCGGTTCAGTGTGGGTGACATGGTCGCTGGTGTCGGAGGCCTGGGCTGCCCAAGCTCCAGAGGAACAGCAGCATTCCGCGTCTTCCGAACACCGTGATTCACAGGAACGTCCATGGCAGCCAAGCAACTACCCGCCTTCATTTCCCCTCACGACACCTCCCTGTGTCTGTGGGCTGCTCCGCCACACATGCGCACACATGTATGTACATGCAATCCTGTGTTTCAGGCACACGCTGCTGTGAATGGCTCTTCTGTCACCTCAGCTGCTCACTAAGATTTATTTTTCCCCTTGGGAAGCCGCTCCCTGTGTCAGGATGCAGCTCTGTCTACACTTGAACCATCCCCAGTGAGCGCAGACGCTGCGTGCACCCCCAGGAGTGCAGAATTACAGCCACCAACCTCCCCCTCCACCCTATGCCAGTCCTCCGCCTGCAAACGGCCATCAGAGGGATGTCCCAGAAAGCTGAGGACACACAGAGCCCCACCGTGGCCAAGACCTGTGTTTGCAGGTTTCATGCAAATGTAGGAGCTCAGACCAGAACTTCAGAAAATGCACAGCAAGCAACAGGTGTTCTCCAGCTACTAACAGCAGACACGTGTGTGCTTGTGCATGCACGTGTACGTATGTGTGTGTGTGTGTGCGCACGTATGTGCGCCCGTGTGAAATCCAGAGGCACTCGGGGCCTGTCAGCACACAATGCTGTACTGCCTCTTTTAAACAACACAATCTTGGAGAAGCCTCTTAATCTCTTACCCACAACGTCTTCATCTCCACTTGGGGGAAGGCGACTTACCTCCCTCCCACCTGCGAGCCCCCTCACGGAGTGACTGCCGGGGTTCAGACTTGACGTCACACATGAAAGCACTTTGGAAAGCACCAAGGAATTCGAAGATGTGGTTACGTTTGTGCGAGTTCTGGATGCCCCTCACATCCCCGCTTCCTTCCTTCCTTCTAGTGGGACCATTAGAGATACAAGATTAACAGGCGTGTTGCTTTTAGGCAAAGCTGATGTTTAAAAAACACAAAGTGGCTGATGATTCACTTCACAAAAGGTTCCTCGTGGAAATGGAACAGTCGCGAGCGCATTTGAAATACACTGCCATATTTTATCTATAGGGTTTTCAGAACATATGTACAGCACAAAGTCAGGGACTCCCAATCAGGATACCTCCACCCAGCTCCGAGCCGTGGGAAGGAAAGCAGGAGTCGGCAGCCCCAGGACAGGCTCGGCGGGGTCCCCTGGCAGGTGTGGCAGCTCCCTTGGACTTCTCCACCCTGGGCCCTCTCCAGGCCCTCTCCTGCCTCTCTGGGAAGGGTGACGGGGGCCTGTCCACATACCCGGAGGAAGGTTTTGGGGTCCTCCACAGCAATTAGCCGGGAAAGCAAAGCTGAAGCCCCACATTTCCTACTTTCCTGTACTTGGCCCCCTGTGCCTCTTCTACTGGTTGACTTTAACTGGTATACTTTGGCTGTAATAAACCATAACTGTGAGTATAACCACTTTTCTGAGTTCTGTGAGTCCTTCTAGTGAATTATTGAACCTGAGGGTGGTTTTGGAAGCCCCGAACTTGAAGTTGATGTCAGAAGGGTGGGTGGTGTAGTGTGGCTACTGGCTGTAATGGGATGGGGCCCCTCAGTTCCTGCAGACAGGAACTGGGGGCTTGCATGCAGGATGTCACCCCATTGGCCGAGCCACGGGACCCCTCCAGGCCCATGGGCTACACCCACCACGTGACATCACTGCCCAGCCCCTCAGCTCTGAATAAAGCACGATGTAAACAGTCCAAAATGGGAGGGGTGCGCACGCATCCCTTGGACATGAAGCCATAGACACAAACCGAGAATGGCTGGTCCTGGGTACCAGGCAAGGCCACAGAGGTTGAGGGCACAAGGAATGTGGGCTCATTGCCCCAGCACAGGGACCCCAAGGACTTCTAAACCCTGTGCATCTGACATGCATACCAAATGACCAAGCAAGACAACATGGCCTGAGGCAGCAGCCAGCAACATTTCCTCCTCCTCCTGTGGGTGGTGGTGGGGGGGGGTGGTCTCCTTTGAGGCCAGAGGAAGAGGAGGATGGAGAGACAGGGAAGTGAGAAGACCAGGGAGGTAAAGCTGTGGAAGACCCCAGTGAAGATGGCCCCTGAAGCCCGGCAGCTTGAAAGAAACCACGCCCAGCTTCCCGAGTTTCTCCATCACCCCACAGCTCACCCGCCCTTGGGAGCCACCCCACATCTGCACACGGTCCTCTTACACAATTTTAGATCCTCTCTCAGAATCACAGGAGCCTCTTTCTCACTCCCAAGGCAGAACTGGAATAATGAAAAAAATGAAAAAGCAGAGGGAAAATTCCCCAGTTTTCAAACTGGTGTGGCAAAGTCCAAATCGTGTAATCTCAGCTCATGAGGGCTTGTTATCCAGGACCCCAAGCAGAGGGCTCTTCTGTGAGCCCCTCGTTCCCCTGTGAGGCTCCCCACCCACCCTCCAGGGGCTTTTGGGGGGTGCTGTCGAGACGCCATTTCTTCCAAGAGTTCAATTGTCGTGTATCCATCAAAGGCCAGGCCACCATCAGGGGCTGAGTGATGTACGGAGCCAGCTGTGCTGAGGGCTTTATGAAAATCCCACCCAGATGCGATTAGGAGAAGCGTGTCACACTTTAGCTCATGTTCTGTTATGGGCAGAGGCAGGACTTGGAGTCTTTGGGAGCCCCAGGGAGAAGGGGATGGGCCGGGAGGGAGAGGAGAGGTCAGGAGAAGCCCCTCTGGAGACATTCTGGAGAGACAGTCGAGGCAGTGAAGCAGAGGGAAGCCATGTGCGGAGCAGCTGGGATTAGGCTGGGTGCACGCAGACTCAAGGCTCTCCCAGCAGCGTGACATGTGCTTTCCTTAAAAACCACCTGGCCCGAGGGCTTCCCTGGTGGCGCAGTGGTTGAGAGTCCGCCTGCCAATGCAGGGGACACGGGTTCGAGCTCTGGTCTGGGGGGATCCCACATGCCGCGGAGCAACTGGGCCCATGAGCCACAACTACTGAGCCTGCGCGTCTGGAGCCTGTGCTCCGCAACAAGAGAGGCCGTGACAGTGAGAGGCCCACGCACCGCGATGAAGAGTGGCCCCCGCTCGCTGCAACTAGAGAAAGCCCGCGCACAGAAACGAAGACCCAACACAGCCAAAAATAAATTAAAAAAAAAAATCACCTGGCCCTCCTCGCAGCCCTCCCCAACTGGGATATGTCTGACCCTCCATCACACCACCTCTCCCTGTATCCGTGCACATGGCTCCTCCCTGCTGAGTGTGCAGAGGGGCGGCCCTCACATGGGTGATGCCTCCAGGAAGTGGGGTTCACACTCCCACCCTCGCCTCCCCAGGGTTTCCTGCCCAGGCTGCCTCCCCTCTGCCCCTTCTCCACATAGTTTTGGTTCCCGTGTAGCTGATGGGTAGAAGTGCAACCCTGGGAAGGGTCCCCAGAGCCCACCAGAGTCAGGGCTGGGCCAGGCCAGGTGGGGCAGACGTTGGAGTCTTGGCCTGTTTCAGAGTTGCATATGGTGCCCCATGCTGGCCCCAACCTGTCTGCATGCCCGAGCTGGGAACCTGGGGCTCTCCCTGGCTCCTGTTTCTCCATCGTGATCTGCCATGATCGTGTCCCCGCAAAATTAGTATGTTGAAGCCCATCCCCCAATGTGACTACTTGGAGATGGGACTCTAAGGAGGGAATTAAGGTGAAATGAGGTCATAAGGGTGGGGCCTTGACTGATAGGATTAGTGTCCTTATAAGAACAGACAGCAGAGAGCACTCCAGCATAACCCTCACACAGGTGCACCGAGGACAGAGGACACATTCCCTCCCACTCATTCCTACACGCCACATGGGTACACGCTCACACACAGGCACACACTTCCTTGAGGCTGCTTTGCCTCCCAACTGCTATTTCCACAAAGGCAGCTAATGGCAGGGTCACACGGCCCAGGACGTGGTGCCAGGCCTGCTGCCCAAGGCAGACACTTCACCCGATGTGGCTGCCACTAAAAACACTGTGTCTGTGAGGCCTCTGATGGCCGGGCATCCCAGCCTCTCCTTCCTCTGAGAGTGAGTCCAGGTTACCTCTCCCACTCAGCCTTAAGAAAGGCAGCCACAGAGCAGCCACCACCACATGCCTCTGCCTCCTAAACTGTCCTTCTCTCTGTCTCTCTCTCTCTTCTTCCCTCTAACTCAGCCCCTGCAGGTGTCTGGTCCCCCTCGAGGTCCCAGAGTGGCACCCCCAAACAATCCCATCCCCACAGTCATACCTGGGAGCTCTGGTTTATGCTGAAGCCCCTGCGGACGTGGAGGGGCCACCTGGGGGACACTCATCACCAACTGAGGCAAGGGAGGGACGTACGCCATGACAAAGCCTCAGGAACCAGCCGCTCCCCTTCAGAGCCCACCCCTGGCCGCCCTCCAGGCCTATGGCCACCCATGCCCCACCTCTCACATCCAGCCAGCCACCAGGCCCTCCCAGACTGGTGTCAACCATCAACTTGTCCCTCACACAGGGCTTCCCCCAACACCACTCACCCATGCCCTTTCTCCTGCCAAGAGGCCTGTCCACTTTCCTCTGTTTATCTAAGTCTCCCCTTCTTTAAAAAAAGACCTGCTCGCAAAAGCTTCTCAGACAGCCTCAGTGGTCAGGGACCACATTCTCCTCCACATTCAGGGGCACAATCATCCACCTGCCCCCTGACGTGACCCATGACTGTGGAGCCCACGACACGTCAGATCCATGGGGGGAGACGACATTCTCACCTGTTCCAGCTGGCTTTCCCCAAACGAGCAAACCCTCAGACATCCAGAGTTCCCACCTGGCTCTCCTCTCTGCTCCCCGCCTCCTGCCTCCCAGCAGCTCTCCCCCCAGAGACCCCCCCTCCCACTGTTGATACCAATAGCACCTCTGCAAAAGCAGCCAGTGGGTGCGTGTGCACGTACACCATGCGTGCACACACGAGTGGACGTGCCCGTGTATGCACACTCACACACACAAGCTCATACACACGCGCACACACACTCACTCACAACTACTGAGGGAGCCCTCCTAGCAGCATGGCTCTTGCACGGACACCAGAGAGGGGCTGGTGTTCAGGCACCAGTGAAGGTCCTCCTTGGCCCTCGGTCGTTCCAGGGATGGCGGCAGTGACCGCTCTGCCTCCACAGGAAGCTCTGATCCATGCCGAGGGCTCTAGGACGGTCAGCAGCCCCATCCCTACCCTTGGGCCATCCCCTGAGGGGGAGACGGGCAGCGGGAAATGGGGAGAGCAGCCTGGTAAGCAGAGGGAGCAGCAGGTAGGGAAGGTCAGAAAGAGAGAGGATGCAGAAGTCTGGGGCTGCAGGATGAAGACCACGCTATGGAATTGGCCAGATTTTCTATCGATTGTCACTTCTCATCTGGTCCTGCAGGCAGCGGCGACTTTACTAAGAAGCACAGCGTGGGGCAGGCTGCCTGGAGCTGTGAGGCCGGATCCCCACAAGCAGAGCCTGAGGTGCAGGCCTGGACCAGGGAGCAGATGGCCTTCCCGGTTCACCCCCCAACATCATCGTTGTCTGCGCCCCACATGACAACCTCCTTCCCAGGTACCTGCTCTGAGCCAGGTTGAGAAGCTGACCCTCATTTCAACGGTTCTGCCACGGAGAATCAGCAGCTCCATTTTACAGATGACAAAACTGAGGCTGGCAGAGAGTGGTCTCACTGGGGTCACACATTTTGTGAGTGGGAGCCAGGATTTGACTCCAGCTCTGTCAGGTTCCAGAACCTGTGATCCCTGCATTTTTTTTTTTCTTTCAGGAGGAAAGGGAGGGTTTAAAAATCAAACACAGCCTTTCATCTAGGTACCCACGCTTCTACTTAACCCAGGCCCTGTGCATGAATACTTGACCTCGACCTGGGAGCTGGGGTCTGTGAATCTAGAAGGGAAAGTGGTGGGAAGTGGGGGAAACACAAGGATGTGGGCCTCCAGCACCCCACACCCCACCAGATGGTGCAAACAGGAGGTGCCCAGTGATGGGATCCTGGCACTTAACCGGCTCCCCTGGAGACACACGACCAGCAGGGTTTCCCCAGCTTTATATCAGGACAGTAGGGGCAGCTTCTGGCTTTGGAAGTGTTTGATTCCAACAATGGTCCAGGCTCTGGGAGAGTCACCGACGGCAGGAGGAAAGAATCTTAGGAGACTGAGCCTGCCTGAAACATCTTTGAAGGGAAAAAAAACCATGTAAGAAAAAAGTGGAAAATAAAGATTCAAACCTATGCCTAAAACCTTCCAACACACCGATAAATGGAAAACCACGCCTACACTTAAGGAGTCTCTCCAACCCACAGTTTATTTAACTGTCCTTTTCAAGGGACTCTTAATCAAAGGTGATTTCAAAATCAAATATACTTGTGAAAGTACTTTTGTTCCAAGTAAAGTATAAATATGATTTATCCTATACTATGCTCAATAAATGCTATTTCTCATCTGCCAACAGACTCCTTCGTAAGAACACGGGGCACGGGGTCAGGGCTGACGTGCCAACACACGCACGAAGCACTGAATTCCGATGTTGCCTGCAGACGTCAGCCTAGCGACTCACGTTTGCCAGAAACACGGCGGCAAGGGGTCAAAGACTGGAAATTAGCTGGTATCTGCAGCCAGAAGGACAGCCTGGAATTTCCCAGATCAGATCAGAGAATCACTCTTTACAGCAAAGTATAAAAACTTTAAGTCAGGCCTGAGACCATACTCGTAAGTGTTAGCTCACGCAAAGAGTGGAGGAACCCAGGGCCGAGATGACAAAACACTGAGTGTGAAATAGAACATGTATAAACATACGGGCGATTCTCATTATTCCTGGACTGATGTTCTATAAAGTTGCCACCAACTCTTAATTAGTGAACACGAAACCATTGCTCCTGGGGGGTTGCCTTCCTGCGATCCTCTGGCCATGACATCTTTGTCAGCCCATCAATACATGATCATCTGAGCCATTTTAAGCGGACAGTTCAGTGGTGTTAAGTACATTCAAATCCGGGTGTAGCCATCACCACCATCCAACTCCAGACCTATTTTTACCTTGTAAAACTGAAACTCTGTGCCCCCTAATCACTAACTCCCCCTTCCCCCTCCCCCAGCCCCTGGCACCCACCATCTACTGTCTGTCTCTGTGAACCTGGCTCCTCCAGGTCCCTCACGTGAGCGGAATCAGCGTATTTGTCCTTCTGGGACTAGCTGATTTCATTCAGCATAATGTCCTCAAGCTTCCTCCATGTCGTAGTGTGTGTCAGAATTTCCTTCCTTTTTAAGACTGAATAATATTCCATTGTGTGGATGGGCCACAGTCTGTTTATTCACGCATCCGTCGATGGACACTTTGGTCGCTTCTACCTTTTGACAATTGTGAGTAACGCTGCTATGAATATGGGTGTGCAAATATCTCTTCAAGACCCTGCTTTCAATTCTTTTGCAGAAGTGCTGTTGCTGGTGGAGTGCTTTTCGTTTGTTTTTCATAGAAGAACACACATGGAGCTTTGCTTCATGGGCCAGGCCACAGAAGCCAGCTTGGCTCGTAGAGGAGTCTGACAGATGTCAGACTTCCAGGATGGTGGGGAGTCTGTGTGTGTTTCCTGGAGGCACACATTCATTTTTAAATGGTCACTAATGGCCCTTTATTCCAGCACAACCTGTTCAGCTCAAAATATTACCTTATCTGTTTGAAGTGGAAACAAAGGACAATTGATTAATTTGTTAATTATTCTTCCCTCCTTCCCACGCACACCAGTATCAAAGGCCCCACATCCCAGAGGTGAAGGGAACAGATTCATTTACTGATGAGGAACCAGGGAGATGCCCTGAGGCAGGGGAAGGAAAAAAATAAAAAAGAAAACATGGGACACGGTTTCGAAAGGAGAACTAATTGGAATGATCCTAGACGATCCACCGGCTCCTCTTCTCGGTGAGACAAATAGGTCTGTAGGACAAACCCCACAATTTGCGAGGCTGGCTCACTACAGATCTGTACTCTACGCTTAGCTTGGTAAATGCATACAAGGTGTCCTTAAGGAAAACATCCACAACACATAGCTTTGGGGATTTCCTCTCTTGCTCCCCCACCCTCTCACTGATTAACCAGTCTCATCCGGCTCCCTCCCAGCCCACCCTCCAGGTCACCCTACAGAAGATAGGCACCTTCCACTGGTCGGTACTGGTGAGGACGGCAAGCTGGCCTGTTGGAGCAGTGCTTCTGCAGAGACAGCAGGACACTCAGGTGCAAACAGGGACACGGTGAGCAGCTGCTCTTCTGTCCCCTGCCTCTCGGCCAGGATCCCTCTTCTGCATCCCCACCTTCACCCCAGTGACCCAGGTCTCAGGTCAGTCGACCTGGACATCCTCCCTGGGCAGTGTCCAGGGGTGGCCCCAATTGTTCATGCCCCCTGCCATGTGACTTTGGAGTGCCTTCCGTAGATGTGGAGTGCACTTCCCAACCCTGGACCTTGGGCTTGGCCAAGTGACCTGCTTTGACCAGTGGGAGGTGAGCTGATGTGATGCAAGAAGAGGCTATAAAGGTGTTTGTGGGTTGGTTCGTGCCTCCGCCATGGCCAGCAGAACTCCCCTGGGAGCTGCTGTCCTTCGGCCAGCACCCAGAATGAACCCACACAAGCAGGCCTGAGCCCCCCTCAGAGCAAGGAGCCCACAGCTTGAGCAGAAGCACCCCGCCAAGCCCAGCCCAGCCCAGCCCAGATCAGCCGGCACCCAGCCAATGTGCAAGAATGGCGTGACAAGAATACAGATGGTTCTTGTTATTCGTGGAGTTCAGTCTAGAAAGTCATGGCTAACCCTTGGTCCTAGGGGAAACACAGGACCCTGCTCACAATGTTTTCATCAACCTATCAATACACAAGCCTATTTTATGTATGTTTCTGTTTAAAGATGCCTTATCTAACACAGGTTGTTGACTCATTACATCAAGTTGAGGGCCAACAGCACCGTTACATGCTTGAGCGAAGCTTATCTAAGGCGTGTTTTCTCCGTAGGGCACATCGCATGCAGCCTCCTGGCGCTTAGGAACAGCAGACAGCACTCCAGCACTATGCTCCCGCCATTCTAACAGCGAAATCACCAACAAAAAGCACAAAGATACGAAAAGTGTGGCACTAAAATGTTTCAGCATGAGAGCTGAAATAAGAAGGCAGAGCGTCACCTGTCCAGCCTGAGAACACCTGCGCAGATGACTTAAATTTTTCGATGTTCTGCACATGTCCGCAAATGACCATGAAAGTGCCCTTCGTATTGATTGGGGGTTTACAAAGAAAGGTTAGCAAGGGGGCACATTCGCAAATATGGAATCCACAAATAACGAGCATCAACTGTAAATTATTACCGTTTTCAGCTGCTGACTTATGGGGTAGTTGGTTAGGCGTCAAGAACTGACTGCTACATGTGATGAAGACCCAGGGGACCCATGTCCTCAACTTCCAATATGGGAAAATATAGAATTGTTGAAAGCATTAGGACAGGCTGAAGTCCATGAAACAAATCAGGGTTCTCCTGATTCTACAACAGGGTAAAAATCCCAGGGTGTATATCATAGTACGAACTAAAAGCCTGGCAGCCCTCTTCCAGACAACGTGCCTCTCCCCTGCCCCTACACGTTACAGCTGTGTTACATCCGTCCGTGGCCCCCAGTAGATCTGAGAACAGGTGGAGAATGTAGAGAGCATCCTCCTGTCCTCAAGGGGTTTCAGCATCCTTGGTGTTGCCTTGACGACAACTAGAGAAGAGCATCTTGGCAGCTGCTCTCCTGCCCATCAGCTGGGGCGTTGTGTGCAGGTTTTAGGATTTGGAGAGTCAGGAGTTTGGGCGGGGGTGGTGGCGGTGGGGAACACCAGCATGCCAGCCAGGTCCTCTTAAAAGGAGCTGGACCAAGGGGCTTATTACTGCAGGACCAGCTCTGCCTGCAAAATGCAGATACTTCCATGCTGAGAGACACTGAGAAAGGCTTCTTGCCGCAGGACACCAGGCTGACAGTGAAAGCCGTGTTCATTTTTTGGATGATACGGAATCAGAAGGGCAATAAGCAGCCCCGTCCATTCAGAAATAACAAACCTGGCCAGAGCTAGGAGATGAAAGGCAAGCCCACAAAAGATGAGCAGCCCACCTTCATCTTTGTGACCTCGGCTCTTTTCTGATGCCCCTCAGAATACCCAGATCGCCTGAAACCAGGAATAGCTTGAATGCTCCCAGCTGTCTTTGGCACCCGTGGTTCTGACTATCTGACTTTGCTTAGGGGATTAGCTGAGAGGGCAAAGGGGACCCAGATACATTCTGTATCTGACTTAGGAAAGAGCGGATTAAAGTAATGTTGCTTCAAATCCATATTGGTCTGAACTTTAGGGAGAGCTGGATCTTGGATGGGGACAGAACTGCTTCTTCAGAGATGGGCTTGGGAACCGTGGGGTCAGGTATCAGCCGAGTAGGCTGGAGTCCTCAGGGAAGCATATGTATCAGTGTTTCCCACCCGGCAAGGTGTTCTTGAAAATAACTGATTATGCAAGGGGGACATTCCTCGTTTCCCAGGGCCCGGCAGAGCCAGGGAAGGAGGCAAACTTTCCTGGGAGCCTCCTATGGGTAAGATGTGCCCCTTGTATCTGATCTTCTCCTCCACCCATCTGAGGAAATTGGCTCTTAGTCTAGAACCTCTGTCTCGCTGGAGATGGCATATCACAGAGGATTCGAGCTTGGGCTTGAATACCAGCTCAGCCATATATCAGCTGTGTGACCTCGGGCCGGTGGCTTGCCCTCTCTGTGCCTCACTTAACCTATCTATAAAAGGAGAATGACAGCAGCATCCACTTCATCAGGGCAGTTGTGGGGTTAAATGAAGCTATTCAAGGAAAGGGCTTAGAGCAGAGCCAGGCACATAGTAGGAACGAATAAATGTTAGCCACTAGGCTCAGCCCCCAGGCCCTCCATGCCTGGTCCCAGGTCCCCTCTGGCTCTGCTGGTGTCAGCGTCCACATTAGCCTGTGACTGCTTGTTTACGGGTCCTCTCTGCACAGGCAATTCTTTATTACTGACATGTGGCTTGTCCCTGACAGCCTTTAAATCCCAAATGTCTTCTCTCTGCCACCTCTCACATCCCCAGTCACCTCCTCCCACATCCCGGCTCTGTGTACTCAGAAAATGCAAAACAATTTTAACATTGTTCGAAGCCAAACATAATTAGGAAGGTAAATCTATAACAACAGCTAAATCACCTAACACATTCCAAATCCAAGGAAACGTCACTGGGGGATGTCTCCGGGTCTCAGATGCTCCAAATCACAAAAGTGACGGCCACATTTTCCCCTGGTGGACCCCTGCCCGCCCCTGAGCCCTCCCCAGCAGCCTGCACAGAACAGAACTGGCTCCTGGCTTCCGAGGGCCAACATGGAGTTCTCCATATCGGGTGGGTACACACAGCAGCTGGACTCTTCTAGAAATGTCAGCGACCACTCACTCAGCAGGCGGCTGCTGGCCATTTGCTACGTGCCAGCACTGTGTAGATGCACAGGGCACAGTGCTGCCCAAGAACCACCGGCTCTGGTGAGGCAGGGGGTCCATCAGCAACTGCCCTAAGCTCCTGCAGCAGCCCTACGTGCACAACAGAGGCGGGAGGGACGGCTGACTCTGAAATGTGCACGTGTGCACGCACACACAAGCGTGTGCCGCTACGCAGAGGGGAGTGGCCCTGGGCCTGCTTAAATGAAGAGTAGGGTTGGGAAGGGGGCCAGGAGGAGGCCTGCTGGCAGAGGGCACCCTCAAAGTCCAGTCCATTTGTGAAGTTCAAGTACAGAACCTCCCCTTGCTGCCTGCCCCTCCCATCCAGCGCCCTGGTGATGCTTTTGCCTGGGGGCAGCGGATTAGCAAGATTAGGGAGGGTCCTTGCTGGAGCCACCCTCTTCCGCCCTGGGCAGCAACTCTGTTAGAAATGGAGATCCCCAGCCGGAAAAGTCCAACTTGAGATTTGGTTCTCACTTCTGTGCCTGGGTTATCTGTGATTTCAACCCCCAGGCTACCCTGGCTCCCCTCCTTCACAGGGACCTTCGGAAGCGCAGGGCATTTGAGCCCTCCCACCCCCACCCCCGCCCTCCCGTCTGGATTCTCCATGCCACCCTTGCTGCCCGCCCCTGTCCCGCAGACCTCCCTGGACTCTGGGGCCACCCTGATCTGGGAAGAGGTGTCGCGTGACCTCGGTTGGTCCCAAATGCCTCAGAGGCAGGTGCACTGACTGGCGGCTGCCCGTGTGAATACTGTTCATTCGAACCTCCGGGGGACAGGGTCACTCTGCCCACCCCCTCCTGCAGTCCCTCCTTCTCCAGAATCATAAAGAGATGATTAAATAAATAATGATTCCATATATACATGTCAGCACACGGTATTTGTTTTTTTTTCTTTGTGACTTACTTCACTCTGTATGACAGACTCTAGGTCCATCCACCTCACTACAAATAACTCAATTTCGTTTCCTTTTATGGCTGAGGAATATTCCATTGTATATATGTGCCACATCTTCTTTATCCATTCATCTGTCGATGGGCCCTTAGGTTGCTTCCATGTCCTGGCTATTGTGAATAGAGCTGCAATGAACATTGTGGTACATGACTCTTTTTGAAATATGGTTTTCTCAGGGTATGTGCCCAGTAGTGGGACTGCTGGGTCGTACGGTTCTGAAGAACCTAGGGGCAGCACAGGAATAAAGACGCAGACGTAGAGAATGGACTGGAGGACATGGGGAGGGGGAAGGGTAAGCCGGGACGAAGTGAGAGAGTGGCATGGACATATATACACTACCGAATGTAAAATAGATTTGGGAAGCAGCCGCATAGCACAGGGAGAACACCTAGAAGGGTGGGATAGGGAGGGTGGGAGGGAGGGAGACGCAAGAGGGAAGAGATACGGGAACATATGTATATGTATAGCTGATTCACTTTGTTATAAAGCAGAAACTAACACACCATTGTAAAGCAATTATACTCCAATAAAGATGTAAATAAATAAATAACGAGCACAGGGAGGCAGCTCTGGCGAGGGAAAGCACTCGGCACCTCTGAGCTGAAGCTGCTCATCGCTGCTCACGCGGCCTGACACCAGGCTCTGCGGTCACGGTCACGGAGAGAGGCCAGCCCAGGGTCAGGAGACCCTATTCCCAAACACCAGGCTCCCCAAACACCCCCACCCAGAGCAGGCATCTAGCCACGTTCCCTGAAACCTGCGTCTCCAGGCACAGGGGTCTTCAGAAGGCATTTGGCCTGGTTGCCTTGTCCTTTGGGGATCTGGGAAACCATTTGTTCCAGTGGCCAGCACACCGCTCCTTCTGCACTGAGCAGACTTGGGGTGACACATGCCTGCACACACACGTGCACGCACACACAGGGAACTCCATGTTTAAAAGCAAAACCACCCACTTCTGTGATGCTGGACGGGGTTTGTCTGTGGGGCTCCCGGCATGCCAGTTCCTGAGAGTGGGTGCAAACCCCACAGGCACAGCAGGCCTGCAAGCACTGGCTTTTGTGTCCTATCTCCCTCTTTCCCTTTATCCAGCCCCAACTGGCTCCTCCACAAAATAAAATTAAACATTAAATAAGATCCCCACCACTGTTTTTAATACAACGGTCTAGAAGTATCTGGAAGCAATCCATTACCCCTGCCCTCCAAGATCAAATGATGAGCTACCTCCCCTGTGCGTGGCCAAGGCCCGATGCTTTCCCAGCTCTAAATGCTGATCTCCTTCTCCTAGATCTCCAGAAACAGCTGGAAAATCACCCCCACATGGACATCAGCACAGCCAGGCTGCACAGACGTAGGCTCCTCTCTTCTCTGGGCTTTCCATCTCCCTGAGCCTGGCCAGGACCACCAGGAGTGAGGGAACAGGCTAGCCAGGAGGCTCATCGAGGTGCCAGGGGAGGCTGCTTGTGTGGTGGGACCTGCGCTTTCTCCCTGCCACCAGATTCTGAGTCAGACATCATCATCGATCCCTAGGCTCTCGCCTCCTGTTCCTTTTTCTTCTCTGCCACGACTGTCACTTATATTTCCTCCAGGAGACAGGGATGGCGGGGGGGTGGGGGAGAGCACGGGGTGGAGATGGGGTGGAAGGTAAGGGGTCGGGGGAGTTTGGAAGGCATTGCCTCAAACTCCCCGCAGCAGTAAGAGGGAATGAATTCAGGGTGTGGAGTCCCCGCTGCTCCGCATTTCCACGTGTGGGTCTTGGGGCAGGGAGCTGGGGAAATCTGTTCTTCCCCTCCTCCCCAAACTGCCTTCTTTACAAATCCCCAAGTTCTGATGATTTTAATTTTACGGTTCACATTTTCTCCCAGCAGAATCCTGAGATGACAAGGTAGAAAAGTCTGCCTTGATTAACTGTCCCTCTGGCGCTGAGGCAGGGCCTGGCGTGATAAATAGCAGGAATAAAACCGAGAGAGGCGTGAGGCAGGCCATCGCGGGCCTGGCCATAAATCCCTGCTCTGATGGGGCCCGAGATGAGCTGGTTATTTTCTGGAGGGAGCTCGGCCGGAAGCAGCAGCTCACAGAGCCAGCGGGCCTCCCTGAGCCCCCCCTTTCCTCTCTGGCCCCAGGGCCCCTCCCCGCTCCTAGCTCCCACGCACTGGATACTGGTTAAGGAAGACAGAGTGGAATCGCTCTACTGTGTCATTGATTCTTAGTAAAAGCAGGTAACATGCCGCAAATCTGACAGTTATTTCATTTCTCCTCTCCTCTGCCCAGATGTCCAGAAACCTCCCCCAAGGGCTCTGTCCAATGAGCAATGGCGGTGACGGGTGCCTGGCGGAGGGTGGGCCCCGGGTTCTGAGAGGTTTCCAGGCAGTCTGGGCTCTCTTCCCTCTTCACGCGTGCACACACACACATGCACGGACACATGCGTGCACGTGAGCACGTGCTCGTAGACGCACGCACACTAAGTGTACTCGTATATTGGCACAGTGCCTGCGTACGTGCGCAAACATACGTGTGCACGCCCACGCACGCCCACGCAGGCGCTCACACGTGTGCACAGGCACACGTGCCCGACTAGCCAGAGAAGAGGGACAAATGAAGCCTGAGCTCTGCTCCCAACCCAACTCTTTAGTCTCTGCTGACCTTGAGTCTGACACGAATAAGCTGAATGTTCCAGGAGTGGAAGAAGGCAGGTGTGTGAGGACAGAAAGGCAGGAGTAACGTCAGAAAAGGAGGACAAGCAGAAGGGCTTAGAGGAAGAGGGCGCGTGGGTTCCCATTAGACCATGAAGAGCCTGAGCCTTGAACACCCAGGCCAGCAACGACATCCCCCACCAGGCACACCAGGCCTCCTGGGTCGGTCTCGGTCAGCTTCGCTGGAATGACTGAATGCAGCTGAAGCTCTATGTCATTTATGGCTGGAGCGAGGCGTGCCGTTCACCTGTTCACAGAGTCCATCTGGGCTGTAGGAACAGCAAAGAGCTGAGAATGAGCTTCGCGCTGCTGGGGTGTTTCTAACTTTTTCGGAGCATTATCACGAACGGGGTCTCCTTTGGGTGGCATATTTCCTATCCCCTGTGACTCTGGAAAGGACGATGCCATAGTCCCCATCTCATAACTGAGGGGCCTGAGAGGTGGTAACTGGCTCAGGACAAGCCCCACTTCCTGCCTGACCTGCCGGCCACACCTGGAACTGTCCACCTGGGCTGTCCAAGCCCAGGGGCAGGGCAGGAAGCTCTGTGACATCCTAACCAGTTTCTACCAGAGCAGCTCCTCTTCATCTTGTCAGCAAGGGCTCCCCAGTGACTTCCTTTTACCCACGGAATCTGCAGCTAACTCATGTCTGATCCCTGGACCACGTTCCCCCCATAGCCCACCCACTGACATGGCTAGAGGCTGACCTCTGCCTGCTGCTCTGGCTCCCCCAGCAAAACTTGCTGCCGGAGGCTCTTTGCCTCAGACCCCATCCCTGTGGATGACAGGGGCAGAGCCAATCCCACCTCCACCATCAGCATCTGAATTCCCACTTCCGTTCACGGCCTTCCTTCAGACAAGGGTTTCCCCCCTCAGGAGCTTCCTGCTCTCCCACTACCAGCAAGAGGGGCCTTAAAAACTCTCTTCAGGCCCAGGCCCTGCAAGAGGAACTGAGGCAGAATTCCAGCCATCCACAGTGGGCTGCAGCTGAGCAAAGGCTGGGCAGAGTCTCCAGCCCTGAGTTAGCTTCTTGGTGGTCACACACCCCAGGGACACAGGGAGGGGCAGAGGGACCAGAACTCCAGGAAAGGATGTCAAGGAAACATCCGTGGAGGGAGGGACCTCATCTGGGAAAGGGCTGCAGGAGTAGGGGTCAGAATCGCACACAGAGCTTCCCTGGTGGCGCAGTGGTTGAGAGTCCGCCTGCCGATGCAGGGGACGCGGGTTCGTGCCCCGGTCCGGGAGGATCCCACATGCCGCAGAGCGGCTGGGCCCATGAGCCATGGCCGCTGAGCCTGCGTGTCCGGAGCCTGTGCTCCGCGACGGGAGAGGCCACAGCGGTGAGAGGCCCGCGTACCGCAAAAAAAAAAAAAAAAAAAAAAAGAATCACACCAAGAGGGAACAGGGGATAGGGGAGGGGCTGGGCCAGGCTTTGGACTAGGCCCCCAGGCCCAGCATGTGCCTGCCTCAGGCTGGAGCCCAGTGGTCCTGGTTGTGTTACCTCCCTCTCAGAGCCTTGGGGTCTGTAGTGGGCTGGATAGCATCCCTCCAAAATTCATGTCTACCCAGAACCTCTGAATGTGAACTCATTTGGGAAAGAAAAGTCTTTGCAGATGTAATGAAGGTAAGGGTTGAGATGAAATCATCCTGGGTTAAGGGTGGGCTCCAAATCCAATGAGAGTGCCTTCTAAGAGACAGAAAAGAAGACACACACACAGAGGAGGGGGCCACACAACAATGGAGCAGAGACTGGAGTGATGCGTCTACAAGCCAAGGGACAAGAAACATTGCCAGAGGCCATCAGAAGCTGGAGAAAGGCCTGGAAGGGTCTCTTCCTCAGGGCTTCCAGAAGGAAGCAGCCCTGCCCACACCTTGATTTCACACTTCTGGTCTCCTGAACTCTGAGAGAGTGAATTTCTGCTGTTTTAAGCTACCCAGTTTGTGACCATTTCTTCCAGCAGCCCCAGGAGCCAATACAGTGTCCTTTTCTGAGAAAGGATGGCCGTAGCTGTAATGGGCTCACCGGGTGGATACTGGGTGAGACATAGAACTGCACCAAGTCCTGACCGCCCAGGCCTCAAGCTGGGCCGCGAGCATCACAGGGCCTTCACTGTTAGTCAGGCTTATTTGGAGCACTTTACACGCACTATTAACCCTCACAGCCTCTCTCTTGAGTTACGCTCGGCTATTACCCTCCCCATTTCACAGAGGAGGGAACCAAGGCAGGCAGCTCAGTCAGGCCCCACACACCCCCTGGCAACACTGCCTCACCTCCAGTCAGGGGGCCACATGTCAGCCAGCGACTCCAGGAGGTGGGATGAGGGAAGGATGAGTTGGGAGGGAAGAAGGAACACGGGGAAGACTGGAATGGCAGAGAGAGGAAAGGAGGCTGGGGAGCCTGCACACCAGACCCCTTTGCGTCTTCGGGGGTTAATCAATTTCTCTGACCTCAGCAGAGGGACCAGGGACCCATGTGGGTTAGGGACCTGCCAGGACACGCCCACCTTGTCACCTACCCCCACAGCCTGTACATCACCATCACTCAACGTCCAGCAGTCACTGCCCAGTTCATACCAGTTGGCAGGACTTGTTCCGAGCTCAGCGAGGCTGGGGGATGGCCGGGCACGTTTCGCCAGCTGTGAACTCACTTCTCTTGTGAGAAGAAATCTACAGCCACGGTGCCGACAGGCTGAGCACGGTACCCCATGATGTCCTGAGTCAGCACAGAGCCCCACACGTGCGGTCAGCTCGGAGCCACACAACCAAAACCCTCTGTGCCCGACCCCAAACCCCCACCAGCCGTCTTCCCACCTCCCTACGGGCACCCAAGGCCACCAGGAGCTCCCCACTCTCCCCTGATGTGACCTGTCTTCCTGCCCAGATCTGACCCTTCACAAGCCCTGTGCCTGGGTTTGTAGTGTACGAGCTTGTATGTGCTCCCAAACCAAAGAGTATCTATAGATACCGTAGAGTATCTGAAATATATGAAGAGTACATAAAGAACATTTCCTCGCCCGCTCAAAAGAAATCCTGTACCCATTAATAGTCACTCCCTACTCCCTACTCCCCACACCCCCGCTCCCTGGCAACCACTAACTGCTTTCTGTCTCTCACAGTTTGCCTGTTCTGGACATTTCGCATCAATGGAATCTCACACTATGGGGCCTTTCCGTGGTGGGCTTCTTTCACTGAGCATTACGTTTCAGGTTCCATCCATGCTGTAGTGTGTGTGTCGGGACTTCATTGCTCTTTATGGCTGAATAATATTCCACTGGGTGGATACATCACATAAGGTTGACCTGTTCATCTGTTGATGGACAATGGGCTATTTCCACTTTTTGGCGACTGAATAGTGCTGCTGTGAACGTGGTGTTTTCATTGGTCTGGGCTCTATTAGGGAGTGCATTTTCTTATAAAGAGGTCCCACTGCCCCGAGGCAAAGCCATATGAAGCTCAAGACCTGGGAGCAAAGGATCCAAAATGAATTTTCTAAACGGAAGCAGCCTCAGAGAAGGATCGATGGGCCTTGGCCTTTAGAGAGGCGGCCAGAGCTCACCGACTCATTTCTGTATTAAACTCATCCACAGACCCAGGAGGGCTGCCTCCACCTCCCCAGCTCACAGTAGAGAGGTTCCCAGCACTCAACACCACTGACAGCTCTCCCGTTAGGACCACCTCTCCCCCCACCCTTCCTCCCCGAGATTTCCCTCCCCATCTGCATGAACTTGGGGCCCATGCAGTGTTTCCCCTGAACAGCCCATCCCGCCTTCACGGAGCACAGTCTATGTCCCAGCAAAGGCCAGGCGGGAGGTCTGAAAGTTACCCACGCGTGGTGCATTCCAGGTGCATTTTGCTCCCCTGTGATATTCGGTGATGCCTGGAAACACTACTGGTGGTCACAATTGGGGGACACTACTGACATCCAGTGGCTAGAGGCCAGGGATGCTGCTAAACATCCTACAGGACAGGCCCCCAAATGAAGACTCTCTGGCTCCAAGTGTCAGTAGCGCTGAGGTTTCGAAAGCTTGCCCTGGAGGTGACAGCTCCTACGAGGCCCCGAGTGCCTCAGCTGCCCGGCCAGCCAAGCCCAGAGCACCCTCACCTAGTCGGAAGCCTATGGGGACGGGGGGTAAGACAATGCTGCCTCAGCTGTCCCAGTACTTCAAGGACACAGATTTCCACTCTTCCAGAAAGTTCCATAGGCTCCTCTCCCAGCTCCAAGCCCGGCACAGGTCTCCCTGCTTCCCCTTCAGGCAGCAGAGCGGCAGATCCCTGGCCAGGAGCCACAGGGGCTAAGAGGAGAAGGCTGGTGTGGTACCTACCAGGTCCCACACAAACTCCCCGCACCCCCATACCCAAGGCCAAAGCCCATCTGGGGTGAAGGCTGGGCCACTTTGACCTGGGCCTCCCCATCAGACACTCCCCTCCCTCTCTTGACGTCTCTCAGAAAAGCCTGGAAGCGCAGTCACTGCCTTCCGCGTGTGTAGCAATTGCGTGAACCCGTTAGCAGTAAACACTTAAAACAGCTCAATTTTCGCAACCTGCTTTCCGCATGTCACCTTTTTTTCAATCTATCGAAGCCTCTGTAAGTGGATGAAGCTCCAGCTCCGGTCAGCTTCTGACAGGCCCTTGAGCAAATCTCAGGGCTTGAGCTCGGAGCCACAGGGAAATCTCACTCACAGCCTCAAACCGCGGCTCCGACCAACGTTCCGCAAACTGCCCCCCACGGCCACACAGGCAGCTGTTAGCCCTCCTGTCTGCTGGGGCGAGGGAGGTGCTGGTGCACGCCCCCATTCTACAGAAGGGGTCAAGAAGCTGGCGGAGAGTCAGTGGGGGACTGAAGGGCTCCAACTCAGGAACGCGCCCCGCAAGCCTGTCTTAGCCACTGTCCTGTCTCCTCACCTCTCACGGGATTTTGCTGCAGCCGGTGGAGAAGCAAAGAGCTTCTGCTGTCCATTTTTGGCTTTGTGCGGCCCACCGCTCAGCAAAGCATCTGCGGCCAGGCTGAAGGCCAGCCAGGATGGGCCCTATCTTGGGTCAGATGCAGCTAGAAGAGGGGATGTGAGTACTGGAAGGTGGGGACACAACTGGGGCAGAGGAACTAAAACCAAAACCTGGGACAGTGAAGTAGGTTGAATTGTGTCCCCCAAAAGGATATGTCCAAGTGCTGCCCCTGGAATCTGAGACTGTGACCTCATCTTGGAATAAGGGTCTTTGCAGATGTATTTAAGATGTGTCTAAGGTAAGAACCTCAAGAGAAAATCATCCTGGATTAGGGTGGGTCTGAACTCCAATGACCAGTGTCTTCATAAGAAACAGAAGAGGAGGAAGAAGCAGAGCAAAGGTCAGATGATGTGGAGGCAGAGACTAGAGTGACACGGCCACAGTCCGAGGATGCGGGGGTCTCCAAAAGCTGGAAAAGGCAAGGCAGATCCTCCCCCAGAGCCTTCAGAAGAAGCGCAGCCCTGCCCATCTCTCAGACTTGCAGCTTCAGGACTGTGAGAGAATAAATTCCTGTTGTTCTGAGCCCCCCCGGTTTGTGGTCATTGTTATGGCAGCCCCAGGACACTCACTCAACACAGACATGCTCAGGGACTGGGGTGAGGGGCTTCCTCTTAAAGCATTTCCCAGGGCAGGGTCAGAATCAGGAACCTGGTCTTGCCACGTGCGGGGAGATAGGCAGGCCCACCCTCCCTGGCTGGTTGGTAGCTCCAGCTTACGGGAGAGCAGCCACCAAGACCCCCTCATGGAGGCTCCCCGACAGGAGAAACGCCCAGAGTGATGGGACTCTGGGGTGAATCAGGCTGCAGTTGGCGCTCTGGGCGTTGGCAGGTTTATTTTGCCAGCCTCGCTCCTCTCATGGCCACTTTTGTGTCCTTCTGCCTTAGCCACTGGATCGAGGCTGCTTTGCCAGATGGTGGGGGTGGGTACCCAGGAGGCTGGGACCCTCTCCCGGCTTCCCCTGGGTTCCTTCCCAGTGAGGAGGGGGAGAGCAAATAAAACCTCCCACGCTGGTTCCATGCTAGGAGGCAGGGGAGGAGGCCGTTTCTGGCAGTGTTCCCTTTGGTTTCCATGAAGAAAATTAACATTTAATTACAGTAGGAGCTGAAAAGAACATATCCCGGAGAAGGCTGTGGGGACCTGTCACTCACCTCCCGTCTCCCTTCCTCTCTCCCTCCTTCCCGCCCACCATCCTTTCTCCCCAAAGCCCATGCCACCCCATGCCATCTCCGTGCCAGCCCCCGCCCCTCCCTCCAATCACCAGTGACACTCAACCCACATCAAGGTGAGTCAGCAAGAATTCCCCAAGCCCTCCCCCAACCCGACCCCAGTCACTCCAGCCCAATTTATTGAACAAAAACTGTTCAGAAGACTCCAACATCTTCCACCCAGAGATATTTCAGCATTTTGCATAATTGCCAATTAAGATCCGTTTCCATCATTCAATTATGGATGAAGATTCCTATGTGCTGATCAGCAACCTGCACACACAAACACACACACTTTGTGGATCTGGGAACCTGTAGACCCTACAGAGCATCTCCCTTGGTGGACATTGCCTTTTGGCCCCAGCTCCGGGTCAGCGTGCACCCATGTGTGCACATGCAGCCTCACACGTGGACACAAAGGCAGCTGTGTGGTTGGCAGGAGTGGACTTAAGGGTTAAAGTCGCGATGGGCTGCGCCATCCCTGCCACCATTCAGTAGGGTCAGCACATTTCCGTTATCCAGCCGCCCGCTTGTTAATTAATCACTCATTAGGCTAATCACAGCTATCTCGTCTCCCACTAGGGGGGAAGATGTTAGCACAGTGGAATGCCAAACCCAAAACGCAACTAATGGGGCTGCAGGAAGGCAGAGGGAGAGAGAGTGGGATGACAGGAAGTTTCTAAAACTGAGGCGGGCGCTCACAATCAAACGGAAGTCGTACGTGTGCAGGAGCCCTCCAGAGGGTGGAAGCCGCCCCTTGGCGGGCAGCCACCGCAGCCCCTCTCCCCGTCCTCCTGTGGGCCCTTTCCCATTTCAATCCTAATCAGCTCCCATCTCAGGCTGTGAATTGAGACCTGGGCCCTGGGTACAGGAAGAGAAAGAGAGAGGGGGCACCCTACGGGGACCGCAGGAACATCTCTCTACAAATAGAAAGACAGTCCCCAGATATTAATGCAGATGTTTCCATTGGAGTCCGTGTGGGATGTAGATCCTGGGACGGTGACTCCAGGGAAATGAGTCACCCCAAATTCCAAGATGAATTGCAAGTTCATCCAAATCTATGGCCCGGAGGAAGAAGACAGGAGAAAAACTACTAGCCACTTGCCATGACCCAGGCGCTACGCTAGAAAGAAAAGGACCCTTTTCCCAACAAAGCAGCAAAGCTCTGTGGAGACCCATTGGGGAAACAGCTTCAGAAAAGGTGTTGGTTTTATGTCACCAAGACTAGTCAAATGCCTATGTCCAAAGAGATAGATCCTAAGAGGAGAGAACAAGCAAAACCCTTGCTAAAGAAACAAATTTAAGAAGTAAAACCTACTTTGAGAGAAGCACAAACCAGGCCTTGCTAAATGAGGGCCGGCAGCCTTCAATTAGAAGCTGGTTCAGCATCTTCGAAGAGCACCAACTACCCCCCTCTCCAGCATGAGGAGCCCCAATTGCTCACCTAAAGCCGTGTTTTCTCCCCAGAAGTTTCTACCCACAGATATGCTAAACCCTTCCTGCTGCCTGTTTTGCTTCATTAGGGCTATTTGCTATCAAAATGCACAATTATTAGGGGAGTAGTGATGTTTAGGTGTATCATTTGCAAGAAATTAAATCTAAACACCTGGGTAGTAAATGAGGGAAAAAGATATTAGGAAATTTGGTTTTAAGTGTTTATGCTAATTTATTCAACTCAGTCGAGTGTAATCAACCCTGAACCCCAGGAACTGTCAGTGTGGGTGACAATTGCAGGCAGAGACGGGCTGGGGAGAAGTTATCACGTTGCTGTGCTCTGAGGCCAGAAGACAAGCACACCAGCCTCGCAGAAGCATCATCTTGGGGACAGGGAGGAAGCTGGAGAAATGCGTGTTCAAATCCTCCCAGGGGACAAACCTGCTCACCTTGACTGCAACTCAACCGTTTGACCTGAATCATGGGGCGATGCATGCCCTTGGATCAAATCCGCAAGAAGGAGACCATTTGCTGTCCAGCGGGGAACCCGGGAGCCATCACTGTAAGTTAAACTCCATTCAAGAGGTGTCCACGGGGCCCCAGAGTTCATGTCCCAGCTCCTTGCTTAATGGCTGTGAGATCCTAGCCAACTCATTTGATCTCCTCAAACCTTCCTTTCCATCGTTTGAAAAATGGTGATGAGAATGGCACCTGCACTGTCAGGTGGTTGTGAGGGTTAAATGACAGTGTGTGTTGGTATATAATCCTGGGTACAATGACTGACACATAACAAGAGCTTAATAAACGGAGTTACTTCCATGGGACCCTATCCTCCAGGCCCAGAGAGTCCCTCCCATCCAGTAGGAGCTATATTGTCTACACAACCTATAGGGTGGCGAGGGGCTGACACTCTTGGTCCCACGGAGCTGAGAGGGCTTTCTGCTACATCCCCTGTGGATCTGGGGGTGGCTCATGGAGGAGGAGAGCTCTGAGCCAAGCCTGGAAGGTTGGTAGGATTCTGACTGGTTGGAATTCAGGAGAAGGACGTGGTGGAAAGAATGGGCTAACAGAAGCACAGAGGTGGGACTTGGCAAAAGGCTTCTTTGGCAGGAGAAGGGATGTTCAAGGAGGAAGCAGGAGACAAATTTGAGTCAGGGTCTCCCAAGAGGTGGGAACTTAGCATCTTAGGGGCAAGACTTGCCCTATGCCTCTTGTGTAGATGGGCAAGAGGAATCCTTTGCTGAAGGGGAGCACAGTGGTCAAGGTGGAAGGGATGGAGAGGGTATGTGCCTGGCAGCTGCAACAGGAAAGGAAGAGCACCAGCGGAGCGCCCAGAAGGTGGGGTACAGCTAGCTGTGTCCCCCCAGCCACGTCAGGACAGACGGCTGCTTGAAAACAGATGTGGGTTTGAGCAGGGCCCAGGGCACTGTCTGCTTCCGGGAGGTGTTCCCTTGTCCCTCATGGCACCTGGCCCCCCAGCTACCTGGGCCACATCTAACCTGCAAACCCACCCAAGAGATGTGCAGCTTTGAGCAAGTTGCTTCATCTCACTGGGTGTCACCTGCCTCGTGGGATTGATTTGAGGATACAACGCATGAGTTTCTGCAAGAGTCCTCAGCCCATGGTCGGGGCAGTGTTATTTACTAATGTTACATAAAGTTAGAGTGAAAAGCTAGCAGACCAGGCATCTGTTAGATGTCTGGTACTGGAGCTCAAGAACGCAGACCAGCTTTGGCCCGGCCCCCAGCCCCACTGCCCACGGGCCAAGTCACAGCGATGGGGTCTCCTGGGGGCAGCAGCCTCGTCTCCGTGTGACAGGATAAGCTTGGGGCTGGAGGCGTCTGCCCACGTCTTAGCCGGTCACAGTGACAGGAAAGGGTGCCTTCTCCTCATCTCGGGGTAGCCGACGGGAAGTCAGCGGGAGGTGGGAATATTGAAACAAGCATGGCAACAACACAGAAGAGCTGGAAGACTGCCTGCTACGGCCCCAAGAACCCGGGGAGCTTTCGCCTGTGCTGAGGTCATGGACAGAAGGTGAGACTGCAGGTGTGTGCAGGTGTGCAGACATGTGGGGCAGCTTAATGAACGGCTGTGACCGGCAACCTCAGTGGCTTGGCTGACCGACAACAAGAAAGAGGAATCAACGCAGCCCCCGGCGGCTCATTTCCACCATCCCATAGGTCCTGGACAGACATCAGGCATGTGTCCTGGTCTTGGGGTGCAGCATCCAATGCAGGAAGCGTCCTCCCAGCCCACCACCCAGGAGTGCATATATTAAGGGCCCCCACCCCAGCCCAGGGGTGGGTGCAGTAGCCTCTGCTCTCTCCCCACCCCCAGCATCAACCTTATACCTCTCAGCCCCTGTGTGCCCTCTGACCCTCTCACCCCTGTTCTCCTACAGTCAGCCTCGCTCCAGGCTGAAACTCATTCACTCCAAGCCACAGTACATCATTCTCCTGGCCCAGCCGTCTCTCCTCAAGGCCTTTCTCCCCAGCACACCCCGAGAAAGCCAGCTGAGTCTGAGAGGTGCGGGGGTTCGTCCTACTTCCAGCCTGGCGCAGCTCCGCCCACTGCATCTCCCTCCTGAACGCTTCCTGCCCCTGCCTCACAGCACTCCCTCCTTTCCTGTGGGCCTGCTGGCTGTCTCCTGGGGTCTGTCCCTCTCCCACCTGGCCCACCAACCCCACACCCCCTGACTTTTATTCTAACCCCTACTATACCCCGAAGATCCCTGGCTCATTGTACAATGCTCCCTAGGTACCTTCAAGCAGAAAGGGCCTAGTCATTCTTGGCCCAAAGAAGAAAGCCAAGGGAAGAATTCTGGGACAGTCTGACCCTGTGTATCACCACACAGGGAATAATAGGAGTGATGCAAGGAATCAGAGGCTCAGAGAGGGTAAGTGATCTGTCCAGGGTTATACAGCGTCTCAGCAGCAGACACTCAACCCCACCCAAGGCTCCCAAGACCTGCTGTCCACCAAGGGCACAGAGAGCTCCCGCAGCCAACCCTAGAAGCAGCCATTGGAGGGTCCTGACTGCAAAGACGTGGAGGATGCTCTGATGATCCTCGCAAATGTGTCAACATATTTAGCTTCGATTCCTGGCTGAGGTTTGTGTCTTTATAAAATAATGGCATCTCTGAAACTCACTGATTAACGTATTAAAAGAATTGGAAGGAACAGGATCTGAGGCAAAGGGACCAGTTAGGAAGCTTTAGCAGTGTCCAGGTGTCCAGGAGAGAGGTGCTGGGCTTCACTGAGGGCCAGTTCCCACCTCCGGAGATGAGTGGCCATGTCTGGGGTTGTCACGAGTGAGAGCAACTGTTCCCACTTGAATGGCCTCTGCTGAGTCCCCACTGCACTTCACAGACACAAACCCCTCTCACCTGCATCTCCACGCCCTTCACAACGGGGGTCCAGTCCCGCCTTGGCAAGTCCCCTCCCTGTTCACTTCACCGTCTCTCTCAGTCTCTCCAGCACAAGCTCCTGTGAAGTCTTGGCACAGGTTGGTCCTACAGCCTGAACTACCCCCACCCCCAGCCCTGCACATCCTCCCCAGCCGCTCGGCACAGGGTCACCTCCCCATTCTAAATGCTCTTCCTCCAGTTGTCTTTAGGGACAACTGTTTCCTTTAGGGCCCTTACAACAGCTTGTAATTATATGTGTGTAGTATCGATCTAGGTATAGTCACAGGTGCTGGACATAGATGATATAGGTGTAAATATCAATGACAATGGTATGAGTACAGATAACGGATGCTACAGACATGGCCCCCTTGTTTGTGGCCACTTTCCTCACCAGATTATCAGCTCCCCCAGCACAGTCCATGCTTGCCTTCCACTCCTCAGGTCTGTGCCTGGCACACGTCGGGCCCTGGTTATGCTTTCTGAGTGGACGGGTGGATGAGGCCCACAGAGCCTTGCATGGCAGTGGGGAAAGGGCTCCGGTAGAGGCAGAGATGTCAACAGACAGCTTTCACCTCTACGGCACAAGTGGTCTCAGCATCAGGGAGCTGTCCCCTTGCTGGAGTGTCCAGGGGGCAGGGGGTGTCTTAATACAGCTCATGAGCAGGGGGACGGCCTTTCCAATCTCTGCAAATGTCACCGACTTCCAGAGATCTGTGAAATCACCCATCCAAGGCACGCGGCCCATAACTCCTTCTAACGTGCCTTTGTGTCCGGCTCTTTCTGGGAAGGCAGCGCCTGCGGGTCACTGGCACCCTCTGCTACACATGGCTCCCAGGGCCTCCGTATTCGGGGAGAGTCAAAGCGTCCAGTCACCCCTGGCAGCAGCAGTACCCGGGGGCAGAGAACACCGCTGGTCTCTGGTCCCAAACAAGACGCCCTCCCCTAGAGCAGACCCCTCCCCTCTCCTGTCTCCCACATGCATAGTCTCTGCAGACCCCAGACCTGGCGGGCTCCGGAGCCGGAGCCTGGGATTCAGGTCCTCGAGCTCCTCCCTCAGCGCAGTCCAGCTAGCTCACAGGGCTCCTGGGGACAGTGGCGTCACCTCCAGGGAGCCCGGCGTTCCGGGGTCAGCTGTGGAAGTGGGGGAGGGGTGGTACTCTCCCTCCAGCTTGTCTCGGGCGAGTGGGTGTGGGAGCAGCTACAAGAGGAGCGGCTGTGCTGAGCATTAGGACTCTGCGCCTCACCACCCACTGATGCCAGGCTTGGTGTTTCTCCAGGAAGCAGGGAGTCCCGGGGATCTCAGTGTGGTCAGAGCTCAGAGGGGCTGATGGCATGCGCGGTGTCCCACCTGGAGAGGAAGGAGTCCCGAGGAGAAGATGGTGCTCCTCTTGGCAGGAGGACACTGGGGGAGGGGTGGGCTGTTCTGTGCTCCTGGGGAGGCCACGTCCACCGCCCTCAAATTCTAGAGACTTCTAGACTCCACCCCCTCACGGTGGCCGCATTCCTAAAGCCTGATAATAAGGTTCCTCAACATATCGCAGGTATTGAAACACCTGTTGCTTGAAGGTGGGACGTTGAGATTATGGTGGGGGGACAGGTGGGAGGGGTGGAGGGGTTATGGGATTCGTGGTCACAGTTTTATTTCCTCAGTCAGCTAACATACTGTGAGTGCTAAAAACCTCCCTCTTTCACAACAGCCAACTGTCCATCAACAGATAAATGGATCAACATTGTGTGGTCTACCCATGCAGTGGAATACTGTTCAGTCACGAAGAGGAATGAAGTACTGGTGTGTGCTACGAAAGGCCAGATTTGATTCCACTTATATGGAACGCCCAGAACAGGCAAGTCCATAGAGACAGAGAGTGGACTGATGTTTGCCAGGGGCTGTGCCTGGAGGGCCGGGGAGTGACTGCGGATGGGCACAGGTTTCTCTTTGGGGGGACGAAAAGGTTCTGAGACAAGACAGAGGTGGTGGTTGCACCATACTTTGAGTGTACTAAAGGCCACTGAATTTTCAACTTGAAATGATTCTAGTTAACCGTACGTTATGTAAAATTTACCTCGATTTTTAAAAATCGGACCCCTCTCTGCCTCTCCTGTTCCCTCTGAGTACAGAGCTTCATCCTCCCCAACCCAACTCCTGCAGAAAATTCCAAAAAGGACTCTGGTCCACCCTTCACCATACTAATACCATGGTCAGCTTCCCAAAACCCAACGTCTTCAGGTCTAGCTGCTGTTCTCTCCGCAGGGCACACAGAACCACCGCACCAGAGCTCCACCCACCCAGGCTCCTTGTCGTGCTCCAGCCTCTGGCACTCCTCTTGAACAATTGTCCTTTCTTACCTCCATGCCTTTCCTCTGTCTGCAGTCGTCTGTCCACCTCTTTCTCCCCAGGAAACTCCTATGCATCCTTCAAGAAAGCTCAAAAGCCCTTCCACTGGGCTCCCAAAGAGTCTGTTGTGCCTCTGTACAGCTCTGCCCTCACCGCGAGGGACGGATACGCTGTATCCTCCATGGGACAGCAAGCTCCTCCAGGGGAGGGGACACGAACCCAAGAACAAGCATGACGACTAACATCTTTTCATTCCACGAATACCCCAGGAGGCCAAGGTTTCAATGAAGAATGAATAAAGGAGGCCGGCTCAGCCCATGAGGACCTCTGATTCCCACAGGGAAACAGTCTCTCGTCATTCAGATTCTTTCCGTTCAGCTTCAAAACACCCCAGCCCTCCCATCTTCCTGGGAAAGTGAGCCGAGTTGGGAAGGGAGAGGATGAAGATGGGGAGGTTACTTCTACAAGTTCCTCCTTCTTTGAACCCTGACAGCATTTCTCCGTGGAGCTACACCATTTAAGAATTAGAGACCACGTCTTTGTTTATACCCTCCACCCCTTGTGAAGGGCCCCCCAAACCTCCTGGGCCTGGACCCTCCCTGCTGCATTGTTTCCCCATGGTAAGTGCCACTTGCTGGAGTGATTTGAATGGCATCCCCCCAAAACACATGTCCACCCAGAACCTCAGAATGCAGCCTGATTTGGAAATGGGGGTCCACGCCAACATCATTTGTTACGGGCCTTGAGATGAAAGCTCCCCAGTTTAGGATGGGTCCTAAATGCAACGGCTGGTGTCTACATAAGAGAATAGAGAGGGAGGTCTGGGCACAGAGATACAGGGACGCAGAGATGGGAGTGATGCAGCTACAAGCCAAGGAATGCCCGGATTCACCAGAAGCTGGGAGAGGGGCCTGGAACGGACTCTTCCCTCAGAGATTCCAGAAGGAACCAACCCTACCAACACCTTGATCTCAGCCTTTTGGCCTCCAGAACCGTAAGACAATACATTTCTGTTGTGTTAAGCCGCCAGGTGGTGGAAATTTGTTATGCTAACCCTAGGAAACTAATACACTTGCTAACATTCCAGATAATTTACTGGTTATGTTCATTATTTGTCTCCACTTTCCAGGATGCACATTCTATGAGAGCAGAGATTTCTGCCTCTTTATCCACCGGTGGGTCCCAAGCTCCTAGAACGGTGCCCACCACATGGAGAGAGGTGAGTAATCATAGATGAGTGGATGTTGCACCTCAGGCCGAACCTCACCCAGCTCAACCAGCTACCAGCTGCGTGACTGGGCCAGTTCCCAGACCTCTCTGAACCTCAGGTTTCTCGTCTGTAGGGCACAAACAGTAGCAACCATTTCCCATGATGCTGTTACAAAGAATAAATGATTAGAAAGGCTTATAATGTGCCTGGTACAGAGTAAGCCCTCAAATGTTAGAAATGGGCTTGGAAATGGAGTCACTTGAAAGTAGATTAACAGTGGTTCTCAGCAGGGGCAACTGTGCCCCCCACCCCAGCTCCATGTCTGGAGACAGTATCGTCACACCCGGTGGGAGGGGCGCTTGGGCACATAGTGGGTGGAGGCGTGGAGGTGAGGAAGGCTGCTCTACATCCTGCAGTGTCCAGGACAGCCCCCACCAAAAAGTTTATCCCGCCCCCATGTCAATAGTGCCCAGGTTGAGAAGCACTGATGTCAAGTCCAAAATGGTTTCTGGAGTGGAAGAAGCAGGACATCAATGCAGAGTGAAAGCTCAGACACAGAGTGATATACGGGGTTTGTGCGGGGTGGGGGGGGGGGGCGCGATGGCAGGAGGCTGTGTTTCTAAGGTAAGGCCAAGACCTGCCTCATTGGCTGCCATCTTGAAAACTCCCACAGAATTTCTCCAGTCTGAGCATAGCGGTCATCTATCCTGTACTTCTTCTGGAGGCACTCAGTCCACACCCACTCCAGGTGGAGGGAAGATGGCAGGGAGGAGGCTCTCTGATTATTTTGCTACTGCTCTCACCACTGCCATCCCCGCCACCATCAGTAGCACCAAATTTTCATAGGGCTGCTCTACAAAAACAAACTCCTCCTGGGTTTAACCCTGAGGCCCTGGCAGCCACCCATTACAGGGACTCTACTGCGGCTTCACTGGACCCAGACCAGGAAATCCAGATGGGGATGCATAGGAGAACTCACCATCTCTCTGCTCTGCAGTGGGGTCTCTGCAAGACAGTGACACATTACGAAACTTTCACTCCCCCTTCACCACCACAGAAACCAGTGTGTTTCCTCTCCTCCAAAGCACTTCCAAAGCAGTGGGCAAATTACCAGGGAGATGTTAGCAATGGCCTGGAGAAGAAAGGAGCGGGCTTGCCCAATGTGTCACTCCCTCGGGCCCGCCGATTTGGGGAAGACACCCACTAAGACCAAAAATGGGTACAAGAGAAGGAGCCCACGTGAGCCTTAGCAGAGCAGGAACCTTGGCCCACAGCGGAGTCTGCCGGGCGCCGGGCCCTCAATTAACCTCCAGTACATATGTCAGGGCGGCTGGATGACAGGCAACAGATCCCCCCATAGACAGCTGCCTACAGGAGAAGCCACTCTGATGCAGACGCTGGGGGACCACACAAGCTGGGTACTTCGCTCAGGGAGTAGGACGGAGGGATGAAGGGGGGGAGGCAACTCTTTTTATAGCAAACAAACTGTTTTGCTTTAAGAAGCCAAAAAAAAAAGAGAAAGAAACAAAGAAATGAAGAAAGAGAATGTTTTTGGAAGCATAGTGAGCCATTTTGGTTAGAGCTAGAGGGGAGGAGGGTTCGGAGCCAGGCACGCTGAGACTGGGGTCTGCCCCAGCCCCCAGAACAGCTGAGCGCACGGCAGGCCAGTGTCAGCTGGCCCACAGCCTGCACTGTGTGACTCACCCTCACGCTCACAGAAGCCTGGGGAGTGGGGGAATCGCTACCCCAATTTCACAGGTGAAGAATACAGGGCTCAGCCAGTTGGTGAGGCCACCAGTCAGTGAGAGGGAGAGCAGGATGTGGCCCAGCCCCGAGCCCCCCCGCCGCCTCATCGGCCGACTGACCGACCGTGCTGTCCTGCGGACCCCAGGGTCTCTCATTCCTGAGCAAGCTGGGAGACGATCCCTCCCTGACTTCCCTCTCCCTCATCCGCCTTCCCCGTCACCTCCATCCACTGAACCAAGAACTGATTCAACGTACTACAACTGGCCGAGGCCTCCCAAGGCCATCCCCCCAACCCCCCCAGATTCCAGAGCCAACACTGTGGCCTCCCTTCTTTCCTCCCTTTCTTCTGTCCACGTAGACACCAGAGCTGCTCGTCAGGGAGAAAGCTCCATCCCATAATAAACAGTATGAACTATTTATAACCCTGAAAACATCTTTATTATGATTTTTCTTCCCTCTAGAGACAATCTCGCACAATCCTGCCCAGTGCACACCGCGTGGACGGCAGGGCCGCGGGCCGGGCGCTTCCTCCAGCCCTGCCCGCCCGGGGAGCAGATGGCGGCATGGGTGTTAGGTACCAGCCTCCTGGCAGTCCGAACATCTGTTCCCGTTAGAAAATGCTAATTGCCATCAATCAGGACAGCACCTACCCACATTTACATGCAAGCGCATACACGCGCGCACACACACACACACACACACACACACACACACACACACACACAAATACGTCGAAATCTCTCCAAGCGCAACACTCCCTGCATGATAACTAGGCGGTTGGCACCTTTGCCACACGGAGGCCAGCGCCTCCCCATAGGCTCCACCTGGGCTGCGCAGCCTCTCCAGGACCGGCCTTGGACCCACAGCAAGGAAGGACGTTAAGGAGTCCCTCAGTGGATGACTGGGTTCCAGCTCCCATGGCCTGTCGTCTGCCTGCCTGGGGGTGGACACAGCGTCACTGGCTCTGCACAGTGGGGGTCAGGTCACCTGGACAGAATGCCTGCTGAGACCAGACGTTCCTTTGAGCTCTCCTTCTCCATTTGGCTGGGGCATCTACATCGGTGACCTCTCTCCGAGCAAAGGTTCTGGGTGCCCCATACCTCCCAGGAATAACCTAGCCAGATCTTTCAGCCCAGAGGTCTGTTCCACTTCCAGATCTGGAAGGTGGTCCCCATGTGCTTGTGGGGAGATGCTCTGCAGCACTGTTCACGGCCCCGAGGCCAGCCTCCTCTGAATGTGTGTTGCGCCCCATGTGCTGGGACCAGCTTTTCCTGCCCTCAGGTGTCAGGTGGGACCTCGCCCTTGCTGCCAGCCTCCATCCCCCAGCCTGGGGCCCTGGGCTTCACTAGACCTGTGGACCACAGTTTGATTGACACATCTCCCACTTCCCCAGACCCCAGTGATCTGGAAGAGTCCTGGGGGCTGGGGGGCACGGTGCTTCCCACCACAAAGCCTTGTCCTCCTGAAGGAGCACAGACCCAGGCTGGTCCCCTCGTGGGAGGGCAGTCTGCAGCGATCCAAGATACTGACAACAGGTGACTCTCTGCCCAAGTGTGCAACCTGAGGGCCCCAGTGCTTCCAGAAGGTGGGCTTGGAATAGCCTGTTATATAAGGAGAAACGAGCATTCTCCTGAGCGCCCTTCCCCACCCCACCCCCCAACACACACACACGCCCTGAAGCAAGCAGTTTAGCTCTTTTCCTCCTGTGGCAGCTGCTGCTGTTGGGCCCAGGGACTGGTCTGAGGGGTCAGCTCAGATGATTGAAGGAGCGGTGTCCATGTGGATCTAGGCAGCAGGTGGGAAGAAGGGACTCCGGACACAGCTGGCAGGGGACCTCCTGACGGTGTAACATCACTGCCACTTGTGAACCCCGGCACGGGGCTGCCTTCACTCCCACGGTGACGGGAGGAGGCGCACAGCTACGCAAGACAGTTAGGAGAGGCCGGCAGGTCACACTTGCTCATCTGCTCTCATTCCCCAGTGTAGGAATTTCCAGAGAGAGCAGAAAATAAGGAGCTGGGCGGGGGCACGAAGGAGAGGAGGAAGGAGGGAAAGGGCAGAAAACCTTACACAGGCTCCGAACACCTTTTCAATTGTTCTGTCTTTAGGAAGGTCCTGAGAACACACACGGGATGCTGGGACATGGCCACGTGATGTCCGCGGAGCATGTTCCCATTGGACGTTGGGTGCCAGGACTGCTGTCCCCACTTCCTGCCCTGCCTGCCTGACATAGAAAGGTTTAAAAAACCCACCAAGCAACTTCTGCCCTGGACAGCTCCCCATCTGCCAAGGTGGGCAGCAAGGCCTGTGTACACCTGTTCACCGAGCTACTCTCCCCTCCAGCCCTGTGGCCTGCGATCGCCAGCATCAAGGGGAATGCTACCCTGGACCTGTTCCATGCTGGGCTCCGGGAGCTGGTATGTGGTTTCCCGGGCTCCACTTTAACTGGGCTTGTCTCTGTTCGGAATTCCGTGTTTCTCTCCACTAGATCTGCGAGTGCTCAGCGTGGAGACCTTGAGCAGGGTCCCCAGGAAGTGTCCTTCTCAGACTGGACCCCTCTCATCGCGCTCTCCCAGCCTCTGTTTTCTCCTGCAGCTCCCAAGCACGCCTGGCCTGTCTCCCACTCAGGAGCCTGGACTCAGGCCCTGGAGGAGGTCCTTCTCCAACCCCAGGGACAGTGCATACTGCCGCCTCCTGGCCCAGCACCTGCAGCTTCCCCCGGAGTACCACTCAGTCTGCGTCCCTTCCCTGTGGAGACGCAGAACGCCCCCTCGACAGGTGCCCTCTGGGACACTGGGGATGCAAGGACCACGAGCACACCAAACCCGAGAGCTAAGTCCAGTCCCTGGAGCCATCATCTGGCCCAGTTTCTCAACCCCAACTGTGGGCATCTGGGGCCGGGTCATTCTCTGTTGGTAGGCACTGCTGTGTGCATGGGAGGATACTTAGCAGCTTCTCTGGCCTCCAGCCACAAGACGCTCATAGCCTCCCCTAGTCGCGACCATCAAAAACATCTCCAGACATTGCACGGCTGCCCCCAGCTGAGTCCAGGGCTCTAACCAGAAAGCCTTACAGGAGACAACCATAACCTAGGTGGTCGTGCTCTTCTGTGGAATGGACAGTGTCAGGGACGGTGGAAGGCAATTCGCCCTGCCTGGGAGGTCAGGAGGGCCTGTGAAGGCCTCACAGAGGGGATGGCAGCGGCACTGGGCCTGGAGGAGGAGCTGGACGTTTACCAGCTGTGAGGAAGGGCAGGGCAGGGAAGATAAGAACAGAGAGGCAGCAGTGTGGGTGGGGCAGCAACGAGGGAGGGAGGGGCCAGAGGGGACAGGACAGGTCAGGGGCTAGACCTTGAAGGCCTTGAATGTCACAACCAGATGTCACATGTCACCGGTCAGTCCTGACCATCCTTCCAGGAGGCTCCTTGGGCACATTTCCACATCCCCTCCACCTTCTGCCTGGCTTTCCTCCCCTCCATCCTCATTTCCCACTTCACAGCTTTTCTGCCTCATTGGTTGACTAAGGCCTGAGAGCTGAGAGAGGCCCTAGTTAAGCATGAAAGACTGCAGAGCAAGGAAATACTCCCACCCCTATAAGATAAAAAGGGATGAAGTTTAAAAATCAGCTTTGTAATAATAATAGTAAGCAATGAAAATAATCAGTGACTTCCAGAGAGCGGGCGGGTGGGAATAGATGGATGGACGATGGATGAATGGATGGATATACACATACATAAATGGATGAGAGATACATGGATGGGTGAGTGAACGGACAGATAAACACATGATTGATAGATAGATACATACATACATATGTATACAGGTAGATACATGGATGGATGGCTATATATATATATATATATATATATATATATATATATAGAAAGAGAGAGAGAGAGAGAGAGCAAAACAAATCCTGCATTTTTTCTCTGTACATTCTCCTTTGGGGTTCATTTCAGAAAGGTTGGCCCAGGGCCCTGATGTGTAGTGGTGGCTGAAGAGACAAGTGTCCAAGCCTGGACCAATTCTCACTGGGCAGGAGTGAGGTGGTCTGGATCTGTGGGGAGCAGGCTCCAGCCCAGGGTTCTGCTCATCTCTTGGCAGCACCAAGGCCCCATGACTCTCCCTTTCTGTCCTGCAAAGCCCCTCCAGGCCCTGGGACCAGCCCTGAGCTGAGATGGGCTTGGAGCAGAGTGCCCACACTCCATGTCAAGTCCCGGCCCTGCCACATGCCCCTGCCTGGATAACTGTGCCCACATCCCTGTCTCAGTGTCCTGCCAATGAGGACCTGGCCACTTGCTCTCAGACCTCCCAGCGGGGAGGAGGGGGCTGCTGCTTGCACTCCCCAGATCTCTGTTGTATATGTTGGTCTTTGGGTCTGATCCCACCCCAAGCACACCAGGGGCTACATGGAGCCTGCCACACTGGACTCCCCACCTCTGCCCACAGCTGGATACAGCCGGATCTGTGACCCCAGGAAGCAGGTTCCTTTCAAGGTCCCAGGGCTTCCTGGTGGGTTCCCCCTCCTCCCAACAGGAAGTGATAATGTGGGCCAAGGATCGTTCCACGTAAGGGGGAGGGCAGCTTGCTGGGCAGAGACAGGAGAAGATGCACGAAGTGGTGGGGGAGAGAGATTCAAGGTCCTCTGCTTACTGAGGTATACCTCCAGACCTGGGCTCCTCCCACAGAAATGCACATCTCACAGGGTGCCCTGAGGATTAAATAAGAACGCAGTGTGAGAATTTTGCACACATGTGTGGGTTGTCCTGCCAACCACAGGCTGTATTTTATCAATCTCTGTACCATCCTATTCTTAGCTCAGGACCCACAGCACCAGGCTGTTTCCTGCCCTTAATGTGCTCCATAAACGTTGGAGAGTGAATACTTACACACTTGGATTTCATCCTAACTATGGATGTCACCAGCCCAAGAGATCACCCCACCCTCAATTGTCAACATGGGTGTGTCTGAGACAACAACCCACACCCAGTGGCCAACATCGGTGTGTCTGAGACATCACCCCACCCACACAGAGGAAAGAGTAGAGATTGTTACCAGCAAATTTGGCAGGCTGGTGGAGGTGGGGTGGTGATTGGGAGTGGGGTGTCTTCACTCAGTAGCTCATCTCTAGTGTACTGGGCCCTCTATATGAAATGTCATAGCATTATATAAAGAGGCTCATCAGATTTCACAGGTGATGGTATTAAAATTCATCTAATCCAATCCACGCCCCACCAACACACACGTGCACCTCACGTTAGAATCCCTTCCCCCACATCCCCACCAAGTGCTTCTCAAACCTGGGCACCACCCCCACCCACCGCCTTAAGCCCCTCAAGGAAACATGGTGATGAGATGGGGGTAGCTGAGTAAGCATATACAGCATTTCTAAAGCGTTTCAGCCAAAGTACTTTAGAGAAATAGGACTGTTATGTCACAACCAACAAGAGCATATTGTGGATGAGACGTAAGATCTGCATGTATTTTTAAGATAACAAGACATCAAAGAAATGTCAGGTTTCCTTGGACCCCTTCTGGCAACAGACGCCCAGTCTTTCAGGGGCGCAGGTTTAATATTCCTGCCCTTTTGGAGTCTTCAGAGGAAAAATTCATACCTCCAGTGAAATACTGTGTGCTCTCTATCATCCAAGACAAGCCATTTAATCTCCCTTTTCCTGAGCACAGCCTACCGCATACAGGTGCATGTTCTACCTCTGGGATGCACCATCACATTAAAGAAATTATAACCAGTCCTTCCTTTAGACTCAGAAAGTGAGAAAAACTCACTCAAATTAATTTCTTCATAGAAGATAAAATAAGGCTTGTACCTGCCTCAGCGAAAATGCCTTCTGAAAATGCCTGCCTTTACCACCCAGTCTGGGGCACTTTGTCATGGCAGCCCAAGTAAACGAATGCACCCTCACACATGACCACATTCCCAAACAAGGATGCTGCTCTGGGTACACCAGTCAGCCACAGAGCTTATTCAAACTTCACCAGTTTTGTGATCTGACTCATGTATCCTCTGTATCTGTGCTTCTCAAACTCTCTGTGGCAAAGAACTCACTGTTTTACTTCTAATTTACTGCAGACCTACATTTTGGGTTTTTGTTTTTTAAAGCTATAAAAATGGGATTACTGGAAGAATGGAATAAAAAGACATATAAAATACAAAGCCCAATTTCTTATTATTAGGTTCAGTAGACACAAAATTGGACCGAAAACTGCTCTTTCACATTGGCTGTAAAAGGTTCTAAATGAATACTTCCATCCTCATCTTGCAGAGACCAGGGCAGCAGCTCACAGGCAGGCACTGGTCCTTGGACCTCACTCTGAGTAGCTCTGATTTGGATCCTAGAGACACATGAGCCAGTGTTGTCACCAGGGAGCAGCTGTGGGAACAAACTCTAGATGGCCCCGTGCTAACCATTCCCCTGTAGCTCAGTTTCCTCAGGGAACCTAGCTTACAGGGTCATTGTGAGGATTAACAGAGATGAGGACCTTGGCTAAGATACCTGCAACATGTGTCAGCTGGACCAATATCCAAGCCCCAAGTACTGCTTTAGAGGCTCCAGGCCCAGGGGCATCTCCCACGTGAGGCTGTTTCATGAGTGTGCTGTTTGATCTTTGTTGAACTTGGGTTTGTCTTCTGATTGCTTCCAGGTCCTTCCGGGATGCTGGCATCCTGATGAACCCCCACTGGTAGCTGCAGGTGGCCACACCCTGCGAGCTTCCTGCAATTCCAGCAGTTACCCAGCCACACTCAGCGACACAAGGTCACTCAAAACACCATCTGTCCATGCGTCACCTCCTCTCCCGCCTCAAGGAAAAAGATAAAAAGGATTGTTCCACCTCCATGTTTTCTCCCCCCGCCCCGCACACACCCCCCACTAAAGTTAAGCTTGTCTCGACCTCTACTTCTAAATGAATTTTTCTTCCTGAGGCATTTGCTGACACTCCCTTTCTGTTCTTTGCCCCTCAGAACACCGATGTCTTTGAAAACACCAGGCCTGGGAATACTTAATGTATCCTTGCAAATCGGATAAAAAAAAATAATTTTCTCCCAATCCATAAAAATCCCCACTCATCTGTTTGCCCTTTGAGGGGAGTTCACTGCCACGTCAACGCAGAAGAACAAAGTAAGGCTTCTATGGAATCAGACCCAGGGGCCTAGGCCGGTGCCCGTCCGGCAGTGGGACCAGCAAGCACACGTCAACTTCTGGGTTAGGTCGGCTCACAAACCCTCATGGCCCCCAGTAGCCCATTTTGAATCTCGAATCAGCGGATTTGTACAAATCCATGTAGAACCTCTCACACCTCTCTGTCCGGGACTTCTCCTTGAAATCCGAAGCCCTTTACAGGAACTGCACGTGATGCGTGCACAAGCGTGTCAGCATAGCACGCTGAAACACAAAAACCTGTCCCTCCCTCCTCTCCACGCACCTGCCTGCTGCTGCTGCTGGTGATAATCTTTTACAGCTCGGACCAGACGACGTGGCCCTGATACCGATGGCCCGTAGTCTCGCGGGAAGATGCACCACGTGCACATGAAGGTGACTGCGGACGGCGTTTCCGTTTTCCGAGGAGGATGCCCCACCCATGTTGGACTTCTGTATCCGTAGACTTCAGTGCAGCTGGTACCAGGCCGTTTGCAGCCTCAGCTCCCCTTCGTCCCCTGATACCTTTGTTCCTTTCTCTACTGGCCTCCCCCAGTCCTGGATTCTCACTCCCACGCTTCATCCTCCGGTAGCCTGCTGCGCTCCTCAGGCTTCAGAGCCTCCACATTTCTAACCCCCAGCGCTGCTACGTGCCGACCACCTCCTTCCCCCAAGGCCTCTCTCCCTCACCTTCCCATCCCTTCCTTTGGGCCTCCCAAGCCTCCAGGGAGACCCTCACTGGCCCGGTTCTGAAACAGTTCCCAAGACGTGCGGCGGGAACTGTTTACTTTTAGTTCGCTCTCAAGACCAGTCTCAACAGTGGACTGATGACACAGAAAGGATCTCAGCCAAAAGCACCTGGCATTGCTGCCCCCTCTTGAATTACAGAGGACCTATGACCTTGGGTTGGGGTTTTCAAGAAGCCCCTCTTATAGCTTGAGGGTTCTGGCCTTCACTTCCTAATTGGCCTATGGGTACATTCTTATCATTGTCTTTAAAATGACTAATGATGGTACTTCTGGGCGGGGGACAAGCAGAGTTCACGGTGTCTGGGCTCAACTTCCTCCCCAGTAGTCTTGGTGGATACAGTAGGTAGAATTGTGTCCCCCCAAAAGGATATGTTGAAATCCTCACCCCAAGTACCTGTGACTGTGACCTTATTTGGACTTAGGGTCTTTGCAGATGTGATCAAGTTAAGAGGAGGTCCTCCTGCAGTAGGGTGGCCCTAATCCATAGCCGGAGTCTTCATAAAGTGAGGGAAACTTGGACATACACATACATACACAGAGGGGCACGGTGTGTCAAGACTCAGGGACAGACAGACACCGAGGGGAGAAGTCACGTGGTGACGGAAGCAGAGACTGGAATGATGTGTCTGCCAGCCAAGGAATGCCGAGGGCTGCCAGTGACCACAGAATCTGGAGAGAGAACGGGCCCTGCTGGCACCTTGACTGCAGACCTCCAGCCCCCAGAAGTGTGAGAGAATAAATATTTGTTGTTTTAAGGCCCGCCGTTCTGTGGTCCTTTGTTGCCACAGCCCCAGGACTCTCCCACAGAGCATGTGAATCTGGAGCCCCCCCCAACACACACACAGCTTCCCCATCTCAAAGCCCTGGGCTCTGATGAGACGGCTGCCAATCCCTGCCACTCTTCTCAGACTATTTCCATCCTGGGAGCAGCCAGCATTGCTTCCCTTCCAGCCCCAGAGCTGAAGCTACATCTGGAAACTCTTCTCACCCTTAATTGTTCTTAATGCTTTAACACACTGAGTGACTAATGGGCTCTAATTGGACAGCCCCGTCGCGGAGGGGGTGCTCTGACAGCGCCCTCCGCCACCCGCCCAGCCTCCTGGGTTGCTCACTCCCAGAGTTCAAAGGTCACCAACAAAAAATACTGGCCTGTTCTCCCATTTTTAAAAAGATGTCACACCAGTGCCAATAAGCGGTTTCACCCTTCAACCAACAAACATGAGGCAAAGAAAAGGAGAGCAAAAAACCAAAAGCAGATGGGACAGCATATCACCAGTGCCACCGAGGTTTGTGACACCTGTCTTGGACAGAAAGAGGGGTTCTTGGAGGCAAACCCGGCACTAGTGAATGTTAAAGAGGCTGGAAGATTCCAGCCACAGAGAAACAAGGTCCAGGCCTTCCCCACGCAATCAGAAGAAAGGAGAGGGGAGAGAGAGAAAGAGAGACAGAGAGAGAGAGATAGGGAGAGAATGAATATAAGGAGAGGGTTCCAGACTCTTCCCCCTTCCTCATGGGCACATCCCCAGAACGTGTTCTAGTAGTAAATGTTCAGAAGGAAGGATTAAAGCTGACCTCAGCGCTCTCCCAAGTCTTCTTTTCCAAACACATTTAGCAATAGAAGAGCAACCACAGGTATTTCTAGAAAGACTCATCTTTCCTTTCAAAAGCTGGCTCAAGCTAAAGTCTTCAAATTAAAATATCAGGTATGAGAAGCAAATAAGATGCCTCTGCAAGAAGGGAGAAACACCAGCCTCATCGTTTAGGTGCGTATTACCTGTTCCACCCAGCAGCCACCGGGACTTCCTCATGCGTGGCAGGAATGTAATAACTGCAAGTGTCAGAGAAACATCCCATTAGCTTCTGGTGTAACTAGATAAAGTCACGCTCTCCCTCTCCCCACCACCGGGGAGACATTTACCTCGATGCTTTAGAAAGCTCTGTGTGCATTAATATTGCTGATGCGGGCAGGCTTTGCTACAGCTTGGCCCCCCGAGGGTGCCATGTGATGGATTCCAGTTTAACAGCTTTTAAAAACAAGCAGACAAGAGACGAGCGTGATGGATGATGCAGGAAGCACGCTCATTCGGGAATGATTTATGGGAAGTCGCATGTTGCCGCTCAGGGGCCCATCCCCTAGGGTGGGAACTGGGGCACACAGATGGGTTCTAATATCGTTGGGGGGGGGGACAGCAGCCTGAAGTGCCAGCTGCACAGCCACGACACGCTCATGCCTGACCCAACACGCGTGGGGCAGCCCCCGCTTCGGCCACACGCTCTCCCCTGTACTTGAAAAAGTGCGACTGGCCCAGCCCAAAGCCATTCTTCTTGGGTGTGGATTTTCCCCTTCTCTCACCCCTGCAGGTTTTAGGAGCACCCTCTGAGGGGCCAGAGGTCAGAGCAGAAGACTTTGTCCATCTCTCAGCTCCAGAACAAAGGTGCTCCCCCACCCCAAAAAACATCTGGAGAAGGAACAGCCAGCTGTGCCCTCTGCTCTGTCTGAGTGACCGTGACGCACAGCACTGAGGGTTGGAAGGAGTCAGACCGTCCAATGAGAGTGGCGACGGGGAGGGGAGAGAGAAAGGGGAGGTTCGCGGATAGAAGAGTGTGTGATGCCCACTGCGAGTTTCTGTTCTGGATACTGGCAGGCGGGTCCTGCCCTGTTGGCCCGGAGCACCCATCTGCCCCCGGCTTCTGCCTCTGCACATAAGAGACAAATCTCATTTTGCAGCAGATAAATTTCCACCCATATTTTTAATAAGGACTCAGAACTTACAGTAAAATCCAAATCAAATCCATATTTAAAGGTTGAGCCTCAGAATGGGATCTAATTTATGGGACCCTTTCCAAGGCAGAGGAAGGGAGCCAGGGATGGAACAATGTCTTGGGAGGAAACAGCTTCCTCCCGTGCCCTCCTCTGACCCCTTCCTGCCCCCACCTGACCCCAGGGCTCCATCAAGGATGCGTCTGCAGTGATGGAGAGCTACACTAGACAGTCCCACATGCGACAGGAGACGGAACAGCCCGCTCACCAGAGCAGAAGCTCCTGCGTGTCCTTCCGTGCAGTTTCTCCATCACTGATCCCAGAGTACCCCTAGGGAGCACTTTCTCCAGGCAACCTTCCACTGTGAGAGGGCATGGAAGACGTATATATGCAGGGGCTCCATACGTGCCTGTGTTGGCGCCTCTCCCCAGCACCGTCATCCCCCAAACCTCCATCCCCCAGGTCGACTTGTCTCCAAAACGCCTGTTCCTGCTGCTGGTGATTAAGTCACGGATGAGGGGGCCCCTGGGGGAGAGAAACCAGATGGGATGCCTGCTGCCCCATGCCTCATTTTCTTTTCAGACCTCAGCTCTGGAAGCATGGGGGCACCTGAAGGGTGGGTTTGGCAGCCCCCTCTGAAGTCTGCATCTGGATCCCACTGAGGAGAGTGGGGGCACCGCCACTGGGTGGGAGGGTGTCTGCAGGGGCTCAGCAGCCGGCACGCCTGACCGCTGATCAATGTGCCTGGCCCTCTCCCGTCAGACCCACCACCCACCTGAAGGTGATCAGAAGGTGATACACAGAGCCCAGCTGCCTCTGCAGGCTTCAATGCTGCTCAGGGTGAACGGGACGTGAGGGTCTTCTCTTTGATGCTTCTCTCCCCTGGACTTCACCCCACTGGAAGGGAGGAGACCCTTGATGCGCATTCCCTATTTCATAACTTCAAGCATGCCTTCGGAAGCCACAAGGGGACGGAAAGGGCGTGTGTACCCAGAGGCCGCTCCGGGTGGAAAGGAGCTTGCGTAGCCACTCCTCTGAGCCCCAAATTCCCGGCCCTGCCTTCGGGATCAGCCAGTCTAGTGCTTTCAGCTTCCACAACACCAAGGATTTACCTTCTGAGGAGAACGCTCGTTCTCGAACCCACAGAAAGGCGAGGCTGGGGCCTGCAACCTCCTTCAAGCAGGCAGCAAGGAGAAGTACCCTCCGAGGGATCACAGAGCTGATCCACAGTCACCTGCCCTCAGGATGTGGGCGCTCTGCTGCCCTTCCCCCAGGGACAGAGCCAGGTGCGCTTGCTCAGAACCAGGAGCCTGAGATTAAGGGGATGGTGCGTGACCCTAGGGGTTATTTGGCTTACACTGAGGTCAGCCCCAAATCATGTGTCCAGTGAGGGTGCTTCAGAGAGTTGGCAAGGCTGGTATCTCGGTGCGTGCAGTGACGAAGGGGCTGCGGAGGATGGCGCCCTGGCACTGGTTTTATGGCAACGCTGTGAGGAGCCCCAGAGAGGAAGCTTCAGAAGGTCCTGGGGGATTGAGACTTTCTGATCGGTCATGAGGACTTGCTCCTCTGTCCCAGTGTGGTCTGGGGCATACGTTCTTCCTTTCCGGGCTCTCTAAGTGGTCTCCAGTGGTTTAGGGAACGGGATGACAGCGTGATTTCAGCGTAGAAGAGGGGTTGTTCAACATACTCATCTCCAACACGTCCCCAGACCCACACCTTTCTCATCCCAGGTCCACGGCACGTCACCCCTCCCTGGGAGAAGGGGCATCCTCCTTGCTGGTCCCCCTGCTTCTGCTCTGACCTCCCTTCCCTGTTTGTCCCCCACCCAGAAGGCAACGTCATCTTCATACAACTCAAATCAGGTCATTCATCCCTTGCTCAGAGCCCTTCAATGGCTCCTACCATCCTTAAGACAAAGTCCAAAATCCTTAATCCTGACCTAAAAGCTTCTGAACGTAGCCTGGTCACTCTCTACCTCACCTCCTTCCATGCCCTGCTCACCCACTCCACCCTGGCAAACCAGCCTTCCTGCTGCTTCTCCAATGTGCCTGTGCGTCACTGCCTCAAGGCCTTTGTATTTGCCGCTCCCCTGCCTGGACCTCTGCCCTCAGAGCCCTGCCAGGTCACCTCCTTCAACCTCTGCTCACACCAGCACCAGGGCCCGCCCTGACCGCCTGTGTGCTCAGCAGCCTCCACGGTTCTCAATCACCCCCGCCCACCTCATTTTCTTCATAGCCGTGTCACTACCTGACGTTGCTCTAAATAAGCATCTGTTTACCCTCCACGTCCCCGCTAGAAGATAAACACTACAAGGGCAAGAACTTGGTGTGTCTCCACTGCATCTCCAGACCCACACCAGGGCCCAGCACCTGGAGGGGCTCAGGAATGGTTGGATGACTGAATGCAGACCAGTCAGTGGGCCCACCAGCCCACTGAAGAAAAGGACCCAAATGCTCTGAGGCAGGAAGATCATCGATGTGCATCACGAAAAGAACACAAGCAGTGCATTCCTGGAGATCCACCAGTGTCGTCTATAGAATCTGATTCCATGGATTCTATAATGGGCATCTTTTAAGGAGCATTAGAGAGACCAGCCTGTGTTCTGGTCTTTTTGCCCAGAATTCTTGTTGGCATCTTTCCGATTACAGGGTATGGGGGCTCTGGTCTTTCCTGCCCTGGATGACGTGGACCCACCAGCTTTGCGCATTTTCTCAGCAGGGAGCGGGGCTGCACGGGTGTAATAACGAATTTTTCTGGTTTCTGTCCCTGGTACCTGAGAGGTAACCTCTAAAACCTGTGGAATTCCTGAAAGATGGGAGTGCCTTTTGTTATTCAAGTCCCTTCAGACCACAGCTGACTTTATGCTAACCAGGTGGCTCAGGTAGACCCTCAGATAGCTTCAAGGAAGGGGTACTGGTTAGAGGTTTGGTATTTTCACTTCCCACCTCAGGGGAGGGAAGAGTTGCTAAAGACTGAGTTCAACCACGTGGCCAATGACATAATAAGACCCCAGTAAAACTCTGGACACCCAAAGCTCGGGACCTTGGTGGTTGATAAACCATGGATGTTCTGGGAGGGTGAGCTGCCCTAACTCTATCGGGAGAGGGCATGAAGCTCCACGTCTGTCCGGCACCCTCCCAGACCCCTCCTATGTGTATCTTTATAATAAAACTAATTGTAAGTATAGCACTTTCTTGAGTTCTGCAAGCTGTTCCAGCAAATGATCAAAACTGAGGGGGTTGTAGGAACCCTCGAATTTGTAGCCAGTGGTCAGAAGTGCAAGTGGCCCTGAGACTTGCAGCTGAAGTGGGGCAGTCTTGTGGGAGGACGGGCCCTAAGCCTCTGGGGTCTGCCAATAACTCTAGGTGGCGAGTGCCAGGGTTGAAGTACAGTCCAGCCACTGGAGGGGGGAACAGGGCAATCGCTGAGTGCCCTCTAGAGCCAGATGAAGGCATCAGAGCCCATCACTGGTTACAGGGGAATGTGTGCAGCAGGACACGGAACCGTGCAGGGGAGGGTCAGACCCCGACCTTGGCCTCTAGGCATTTTGTGCTGACACTGGACAATGGACACACACCCTGTCCACCTTCCTTCCTGGGATAACAACTTCGCAGCCAGGCTGATGGATTTCAGCAGCCACTCCTTACAAAATCCCACCCAAGGCATTCCTGGGGATCTGCTGATTCTCCCTATCCTACTCCCTGAAGCCACAGAAGACACCACAATCAGCAAACCAGAGCCAGCAGAAGAAGGTCCCTTCAATTCCCTCATGTAAAATAAAATCGCCGCATTAAGATGTTTTTCCACCACAAATGCAAACTCCGAGGATGGGTGTGGTGGGCAGGTGGCGCCTTACCTGGTAGTGGAAGGTGAGGTCTGTTGTGCGGTAGCAAGGAGGCCCCCTGGGGTTCTTTCTGGAACTCTCTTGGGGTGGAGGGTTACTAGGGAAGGCGAGTACCAGCAGGAAAAGCTTCAGGATCTCAGAGACAGGCTTCCAACCTGAAGGAAAAGAAAAGAAAAAAGGTTAAATGCCTTTGGAGCAAACATCCGTTTTTTGATATGAAACAAACATTGGTGTTAATAAACAAGAGAAGAGAGAGCAGCTTCAAGGCCAGTTGGTTGCCTCCAGGGGTCACACCCCAGGGGAATAAGGGGAACCTTGTGGAAAACAAATCATTAGAACCCGACTGCTGCCTGTGGTGCGACGTCCTCTGCTGCTTGCCCAGCTCTCTTGCTGTGGAGCCCTGAGCCCTGCAATTCTTTGATCCCTCTGTGCTGGTCCCAAACCACCTTGTCTCATGCCCTCTCCTGCTCTTACTTCCCATCTCACCCAGTTCAGATTCCAGGACCTATCCCTGCCACCACCGCAGCAACTGCCTTGTCCCTCTCTTTTTAACAGATTCCTCAGGTGATTTCACTCTCCTGAGGCATCCCTCCAAAGGTGTCCTACTTCACTGGGAGGAAACACCCAGATTTGCCTGCAAGCCGGGTCAATCCAGGTTTGGGGACTCTGAAGCGTATATGATTCAGGGGGCTTTCTAAGAAAATAAGACAAGATGGTGGATGCAAAAGTAAGATGCAGGGTCTTACACGGGGCCCATGGGTGCATAACTTCATGGTAAATCCTCCTCTACCCACAGGACCCTAAGCAGTCTGGCCTCCTGCTGCACCACTGGCCCCTCCTCCAACCATTCCCCACCCCCTGCAGCCCCTGGGCCTCCTGGCTGTCCCTCCACACTCAAGCACCTGCATCCCCCCTACATCAAGCCTTTGCACCAGCTGTTACACGGATAATTTCCCAGAAATTATCGAATCTGGTGTCACACAAACGCACTTGTTTCCTGTGGTCTTTCTTTGCCCCTCCCCCACCCCGGAATGCCAGTGTCCTGCGGGCACTTGATCTGTTTTATTCAACTCCATCTCCAGGGCCTGGAACACGCCTGGCACATCGTTGGAGCTCACTCAGTATTCATCGAGTGAATAAATGAATGAATGAAAGAACCCCCCCACCTTTTATTCTCCTGTTTCACACTCTTAGGTTTACTTAGAATAGCCTCCCGTGTCAGTCTCTAGAGCAGGAATTCCCAGGAAACAGAAGGGAGCTGGTTGTTTCTGTTCATTTTGTTGGTGGTGTCCGGTTGGGTTTTGCAGGGGTAGGAGGCACCTGGGCCTTGAATTTTTTTTTTTTTTTTTTTTTTGCTTAATTTACTCTAACTGAGTGTGTGTGCCATCAGGCAAACAGGACACAAAACCATTTAGGGGATCCATTCTGCCCATCCTGCAGAGACTGGCTTTGGGCCAGGGTTGTGAGATCATGTTGTCCAGGGAATGGTTGAGCTCTGCCCCACCCCACCCCCAGTGGAAAGGCCCCCATTGGCACATCCCCAGAAATCTCACAACAGAGATTTTTTAAAATAATAAAGAAAAAATTACCAGTTTTTTTATTTTTCTAAAATCTGGTTACTTAAGGGAGCACTGCCCCATCCCAAATGGCAGGGCCAAACTCACAGAGCGCTGCCAACTGCAGAGACATGCCTGGGCACATGTGCCTTTCCAGTGACCATCCGTGCCATGCACAGAGCCAGGAGCTGGGCATGGGAGAGGCCAGGAACAGCCCTGAGCTCCACAGGCCACTTTTCAAGGGGAGAAACAAGTGTGTGATCTGATTCTCCTAGGTCAGCGGGCTAAATGCAATGAGAGGGCTGGCTGGGGGAGGGGCTGGGGGAGAAAAAGGGGCTCAGGCGGAAGTGGAGGGAGCCCAGGTAGAGGCGGCTCCAGGTGGTAACCCCAGTGGCGGGGCTAGAAGGCAGGTAGGCTGGCTTCTCTTACAACTAAACGCTTGATTCTCAGCAGCCAGCATAAAAGGCAAGGGCTGGTGTTCATTTTCTACCAGACCCGCTGGAACAGGAGCCATGTAGGGCTGTGGATGCTGCCCAGCCAGGCACCACAGCCCGTGTCCCCGGTACCTAAACCGGGGAAATAAAGTGACAAAGGAAAGGGTGCAAAAATAGGGGGGACAGGCAATAAGAATCCAAGGGATGCCCCCAAACTCCTCCAGTCCGCAGCACCCTGATCGTTATGGACTATCCCCAAATCCAGGCCACCTTCTCCAGGGGCAAATGCCTCCGCATCCCCCACCCACCTGGCGCCCTAACTCTGTCCCACATGAAGTGCCTGCTGAGAGCAGGGCCAGGGCCCGAGGGGGACCCCTCTCCCCGCTTCATTTGTTTTCCTCCACCCAAGCTGAATGGGAGATTATCTAATAGCTTGTCCCTGATTGCAGCGGCACATTTTCCCTCACTCCACAGTAGGAAACACCATCCATCACCCACAGAGCAGAAGCCAGGCCCGCAGTTTCAGGGACCACAGGGCTCACCCAGATGGGGTGCCCCAGCTCCCGGGATGCCAGGGGAAGGAACTGGTCCCATCCTGCCCACGGAGCCCAGCGTGGGTGGAGGCAAAAGGCCAAGCAATGAAGTCGCCAGGATGCCTCTCTCAAGGCCCACAAGGTTGGCTCGGTTGATAAGGCAAAAAGAAAAGAGCAGAAGGCCAAGCCTGCCCAGGGCCAGGCTCAGGGTCAAGGCTATAGCCTGTCATCTCCGACTGTGAGCTCTGAGGCAAAAGGGTTGGCTGCTAGGTGACAGGAGCGATCTGCGTCTTCCTCATTCTCGGAATTATATTTCTTGCGCCCGACCATGTACCAAGCTCGGTGCCAGGCACCTGTGGTTCCAGGCTTTGCCAGAGCACACCCTGCGCAGGAGGCAGGCAGGGGCCTCCCACTGCTGCCCTGCAATCTGTGAGGGCTCCTCGCCCCTCCCACTGCAGGGAGGCAGGCAGAGGGGGAGGATTCTGAGGCCCCACCCCCACCCCTGCCCACACCCATTTCAGAACCCCAGGGTCACCAGGGCACAAGGGCTCACTGTGGGCTAGGACTCTTCCCCGCTCCCCCTACCTGCTTCAGGATCCACACCCCTGGCATTAGTGGCGGGTGACCTCAAAATAATTTGGGGATTGACAGAGGCTTATATCCCAGGAAGGCTGGAGTTGTGATATAGAGAAGGCCCTGGATCTGGAAAGTGCCAAGGGCGAGGGCAGGGAGCCTGGGCGGGAGGGAGGGCTGAGTCTCAGAGGGCAGTAAAGAGCCCATTCCCACTGCCTGCTTCCCCACATCTCAGCTGTGAACTGAAGTCTCCCAGGCCTGTGGCCCAGTCTGACTACTCCAGCCCATGGCAGCTGCTGAGCCAGCCCGGCTCCCAGCTTTGCTCCCAAGGAGGCAGGAAGCTGGGGGCTGCCTTTTGTGCTCCGGCCCCAAAAGGCCTCCTGTTGGATTCTTGCCACTGGGGGGAGAAGACGGAAAAATTAACACCTGGGCTTTTAAAAGGTGTCTTCTGCAAAAAATAAGTCAACACAGAAAGGGGCACAGGCCCCAGCGGAGGCTCCTTCAAGAACAGACTTGCATGGATGACAAGGTCCTCTGGCCACCCTCAAACTCCAACCCTTCTGACAAGCAGTTACACAGCCAGGGACTGGGCAGTCAGCCCCTCCATTCCTCTCTGAGGGCCCCTGTCCTCTGCCCACCGTGCAGCTGGACTCTGTCCCGAGGGGCTGAGCAGAGGGGTCCAGGAGGAAGCAGGGAGGGGAGTGAGGAGGTGGGGAGAGATGAAGGGACTGGAGGAGGGAGGCAGGGGGGAGGGAAGGAGGGGGAGAAACTGTCTGAATCATCATCACTGAAATAGGACTGAACGTAGTCCCACAAGGGCAGACCTGTGTTGGTCTTTGCTCACCATGGCTCCTGGTACCTGGCCCAGTACTGCACACAGTAGGTGCTCAGTCAGTAAGTGAACCATGACAAAGAAGGAGAGGAGGGCACATCCGGTTGACCAGTATGCAGGGGAGTAACGTTTCTCATTAAAATTCCCAGCCAACCTTAAAACCAACACATGGAATTAACTGTTCTTAATTTGGGTCTGTCAGCGGGATGGTCTCCGACTCCCAGAGGTAGAATGACCTTCACGTTCTACACAGCAAAGCCAGCAATCCGAGCCCACACAAGCCCCTCACACTCACAGCTTCTCTTGCAGAGAGAAGGCCCAGCAGCCAATCAGATATTCTGGATTTGCTTCCAAATCCCCAAGAGAAAGGTGCACTTGGACTTTAGGGCCCACAGACAGGCTGGGACGACAACAGTCCTTTTTGAAGTACAGGTCACCTGAGGATGTGTTTTTATTTACAGGACTTGGGTTGAGGCGACACAGAGAAGCAGAGACAGCCCATGAGCTAACATGGAGCCCTCCCTGTAGTGCCCTCTCTGGGTCCGCTGCCAGCACATGCGCACCGTTGTGGGTTGGGGTGGGGGTGGGGGTGCGGGGAGGCTCTTTAAGACAACAGCGCCCCCTCTGGGCATGTGCAGCCCTGCAAGTGCAGGTCTCGAATTCGGGATCCCTTCATCTCCTCCTTGGAGCAAGGCACATAGTCGCTGCCCTCCGTGACAGACTGGGTGACATTCCTGGAGACTCTGGGGCATTGGGGTGGAACAGTTTGGAGCATGTTCTCCTCCAGCCCCATCTCCGACATACTGTGTGACCCGGGACAAGCCAAATGAATGGCTCTGACCCTTTGCCCCATCGTATGAAGAGCCTACTGTGTGTAGACACAGACCCAGGAGCTGGAGGTTCCAAGAGGTGTGGTGTCTGGAATATCACCTGACCTGCTCCCCCAAGAGGCACGGGGATAATACATTCCGAAGGCTTTGCACTAAATCAGAGGCATTTTCTCCTAATGCCTCAAGTAGTCAAATGACCTCTCAGGGCCCCTAGAGCCACAGGCCTCTTCATAAAGGTCAGCTATGGACCCCGGGAGCCGCCTAAGGGGGGCAGGATGGAGTATAGGGGACCCCATTGCTTACGGCAAAGGTTTTCCCAAAGGACTCTGAAATCTTCAGAAATCAAGTTTTGGGGAGTTTGTTGTACTTTGTTTGTTTTAATGAGGATACAAACATCACCAGAGATGTGCCTGCATTCTTGTGTAGCTTCCCAAAGGGAGTCCAGAAATGGCATCAGCAGAATCCCAGAGGACTCAACATACATATCTTAGAAATGGGCTTTTCTTCCCACATCACACCTTTCTGCTGCATTTCATTGCAGAAAATGGAGCTTTTTAGTCCTCCAGCTCTGCCTGGCAGAAAGTAAAAGAAATTCAGAGTAATGGCACCGATTTTCCACAGAAACAGAGAATAGATTGGTGGCTACCAGAGGCAGGGGGTGGGGAGTGGGGGAAATGGTGAAGGTGGTCAGTAGGGACAAACTTCCAGTTATAATATGAATATGCTCTGGGGGTGTAATGCACAGCATGGTGACACTAGTTAACAGTGCTACAGATATGCTTTTGAAAGATGCTAAGAGCATATCTTAAAAGTTCTCATCACAAGAAAAAAAATGTAACTATGTGAGGTGATGGATGTTAACCAGACTAATTATGGTGATCATTTTGTAGTAAATACAAATATCAAATTATTGTGTTGTACATCTTAAACAAATACAAAGTTATATATGTCAATTATATCTCAATAAAACTGGGACAAAATTCAAAGTAATGGCAGGGATTCGGTTTTCGTTTTTAAAAACCATCCAAATTTCCAAACCAAACAGAGCTGCTTATCCTGCTAACTATACCCATTCGTTAAAACGTGGAGTCCTCGTTCATTTGCCTGCTTTGTAGTTCAGCAAGGCATTGTATTCCTTCCTTATTTTCCTCTGAAACCCGCTCCTCCCTGTGTGCCAGCATCCCTTCTCCCATCTTCTCCCTTCAATCTCTCTCGAAGCATCTTTCAGAGATGCTGGCGGCGTTCCCCTCGATTTCTCATCACACCAATTCCTTCTCAGTCTGCTTCCCCCAAAACGTGAGCTAATAACCAAAATCAGAGCTTAAAATGGGACTCAAGCTAAGAAAGTGAAACTTGCTATTTCTTTAACCAAGAGAAGAATGTGAAGCACCTCATTTCAGTAGTAAAGATTATAGGGGATATGTAATATTCTGAATACATGAATCTCCTCCTCCCATTTTTAAACCACTCTTGTGAAACCAGCTTTGTTCCCGACCCCTCTCATGCCTTATGAATCCTGTCTCTGGCAAAAATAATTTGGGTTTTATTATTCTGGCATCTAGTGGGAGTCTGTGACAATTTTACTGTAGCTCTACTGGTGTTGCTTCTTCTTTTTTTAACACCAGTGTGTTTTAATAATAGTGTACCTTTAGGCATTGTTGAAATGTTACATTATTCAACGTATCCAACGGGAATGGGAAGGGCCTCATGTAATTTATGTGTCCTCGGCACTGTGCTTAAAGCTTGTGAAATGGAGGGGTGTCATTTGGGAAGCAATTTTCCCCAAGGTCAGGGAAAATTGGAGTGGCTGGAGACGGTGTGACCCGAGGGACAGCCGGGCTCAAGCTGGGGGCTCAGAACCCCTGACGTGAGGCCGGGACCAGTGGCCAAGGGACTCCGGGCCCCAAACCAGAAATATTCCCCAAATACAGGAGACCTCCAGTATACTGCTGGATTGCTAGGCTGCTTGGGTTTCGAGCAACTCTTGATGAGATGGCGTTGCCAAGGCATGATCCAAAGCGTTCTCAGGCTCTGCTGTCCATTTCCCTGCCTCCCTCGCCAAACTGGGGTTCCTATGTCTAGGAATTGATGACCGAAACCCCGGGATGGTTAACTGGGCCTGTTCCAGACACGTCAGGGGACTTCAGGTCATGTGGTTCCCGCATTCTGGCCCTTCCAGAAAGCACCATTCCTGCGCCGAACGTCCATCAAATCCCTCCTGTGCTAGATGCTGGAGACACAGATAAGAAACGCCACACTGACCTGTACCCAAGGGGCTTGTGGTACAGAGGGACAGATGACAATAAACCAAAAATCCCAGCAGAGGTGGGGTGAGGCCACAGATGGCAAGCTCCACAGGGTAGGCCTTTGTTTTGCTCAATGCCATGTTCCCGGCATCTAGAACAGTGCCTGGCACATAGGTGTTAAAGGAATATGTCTGAGTGACAGAATGAAGGAATAAAGTACCAGTGACAAGAGAGGTGGACAAAGGATGTGTGGAACCCTGAGCAGAGGCTCCTCACTCATGCTGTGAGGGTTTTCTTGCTCCCAGGTGCCAACCCTGGAGTGAGTCAGAGACTCGAGGGGAGAGGAGGGGACAGCAGGTGCAGAGCCAGGAAGGAAGAGCAGGCGAGATGTCTCCCAGGGATGCAAACAATGGGGCAGGAGGTGTGGGATTTGATGTACTGGAAGATGACACTGGCCAATAAGTCAGGAATCAGACCATGATGCACCTTGAATGTCACGCCAAGGACTTTAAAAGGCCACCTGAAGAATTTGAAGCCGGAAACGATGCAGATGCATGTCTTAGGAAGCTCACTCTCGTGCCAATGTGGACAGGATGGAGGGGGTAAAAACCAAGGCAGGAATCTTAATCAGGAGGCTGCCGCCAGGAATCAAGTGAGAAATTAAGATTTAGGAAAGGGCAGATGGAGAATTTGTGTGATGCACAGGACCGAGGGAAGGTTACACTGAGGGGGCTTCAGCTGGGTTGATAATGTAGTTTATAAGTTATTCTTTACACCTTTGTATATGTTAACAATTACGTTATACAATTTTTCCAGGCTTGTGGAATTGAGTTCAGATTTTGACATGTGTTCAAAGAGCCCCTGATATGTGTAGGGGGTGATACTTTGTAGATGGTTGGGTACTAGGGTCTAAGGCTTAGGAAACAGTCATCTGCTTTGGAGATTGTGGCAGCCCGCCTCCAAGGTGGCCCCTACAATTCTCACCTCCTGTCCCCTTATGTAGCCCCTGCCCACATCAGACCAGCGCTGGTCTGAGTAACCACTAGAACATGGCAGAAGTGATGGTGCATTGATTCTGAGATCAGGTCATACTTACTCTGGGGGAAGTTGGCCACCATGTCATAAGGACACTCAAGCAGCCATAGGGAGAGATCCACATGTGAGGAACTGAGGCCTCCCACCAACAGCCAACATGCTGCAACCTCATGAAAGACCCTGAGCTAAAAGCACTCAGCTCAGCCACCTACAGATTCCTGAACCCCAGAAACTATGAGCTAATAAATGACTGTTGCTGGAAGCCACTACATTTCAGTGTAATCCATTACAGAGCAATAGATAACTAACGCAGGAATTACCAAAATATAAATATAACTGGTGGCTGAAGCCATAGGCATGGATAAGAACACCTCGTGAGAAGGTGGAATAGGAGTACAGAAAAGGTAATGAGAGGGCATACCTGGGACACCCCAGGAGTTTGTGGGAGAGAAAGGAGGAACAAGGAGAGGCCCCAAAGAGAAGGAAGATGAGATTGCAAAATACCACAAAAGCCCAAGGAAGGAGGGCATTGGATGCTTCAAAGAGGTCCAGCAGGACTGGACTTCTAAGGGATCCAGTTATCCTTCACCCCCCAGGTGAGACCTTCTCACTCACTGCTTCTTTGTGAGACTGCTGGCTCCATCCTGTCTCTCGTCCTCAAGTGGAAATCACATCTCTGATGAGAGGCCTTTCTCAACCACCAAAGCTAACGTAGTCCCCACCCCAGTTCCCTGGTCACTCTCCTTGGTACTTGTTGCAAACTAATTATATTTTGATTTATTTCTTTACTCAACCATGGTCTGTGAGAGCTGGGAAACGTTTTATTCACCACTGTAAATCCAGTACCTGACATATAGTAGGTTCTTTATATTTGTTGGAGGAACAAATAATCGAATGAATGAACAAATGAATGTTAAGACTAAAACCCTGATTATCACCTAGTGGCCCAGGTTAACTGGTGGACAAACCATCCCTTCCCCCTTCACCCCTCCATTTCACCACACACCGCTATGGGTGGCGGGGCTCCTTGGCTGTGAAGGAAAACACAGCTGGATGGGGAAGGAGGCGAGGAAAGAGAGAAGACTCTGAAAGTAACCCTGTGGGCTCTTGGGGAAAAGTCTGGAGGAAGCCCAAGTGGCCGCCATACTTCCTCCAGGTATTCAACAAATCCGAAGAGCCTGTGCCACATCGAGCTATAGGTGATGGGAACCAAGGGTACATCCTATGTGGCCCCTTAGCAGTTCACAGTCTAGTGGGGAAGTGGGCCACCAGACAGGGGTGTCTAAGGGGTGAGGCTGGGAGGCTGAGTGTTCCCCACCTTGCCACCTCTACCTGGGAGACCCTGGGCAAGTCGCATAACCTCTCCTTCCTTCAGCAGCTCACCCATGAGGGGCTACTCAAACCACACAGGTGGTGATAGCACCAGCTTTTGCCCATCACCTGCAAACACTGGGGCCTGGGCAGGAGCATAGGTGTGCACTGCCATGATTTAAATAGGAAATTATAATACACTCTGATGGATGCTACAGAGTGGGTGCACAGAGCACTGTGGACACAGGAAGGGTGGGAGTGGGCTGGGATGTGACTGGCTTTCTGAAGGAAGTAACAGCAGAGCCGAGCAGAAAGAGTGGAGCAGAAATGTAGGAAGGAGGTCAGGGAGGAGAGCCTCACCAGCCAAGGTGAGGAGGCCTGAGCACAGGGAGGTGGCAGGACAGACAGGGCTGCTGGGGGTTGAAGGTCCCAAACGGCTCACTGAAGAATTAGCCCAACCTGCCAGCAGGGGAATCCTTCGGCCAGTGGCATGTATCAAAAGACAGCCCCTCCAACAGACACACGTGGAGGGAACCCACCCCAGGATCACAGAACTGAAGGTTGGTGATCTTTTCATCAGAACTAAGGAGATGGACAGGCGCAAGGAGAGAGCCTGGAGCCGACCATGTCAGCTCCATCTTCAGGCCATGTCTGTTCAAAGAGAAGACTCTGTGATTTGGGCCCGGGATGAAGGGCAGCCCATTCCCCACAGTTAATCCTCACACTGCTTCCCTGGGTATTACCCACAGCCCACGCCCAGTAAAGGGTCAAAGCCCCCTCCTCACACCGGTCCCCTTTCTTCTGCCCTCTTGCAGGCCAGAGACACCAGCTCAGGGATGCCCTCCTTGGGAGGGACAGGGACAGGGGAGTTCCCCCACCTAGAGGGCCTGATGGGAGGGGCCAGGAACACCAGCTATGAAGGAGTCCCTGGGAATGCAGGGCTTCAGGAGTCATGGGAGTGGGGGATTCAGGGGCAAAGGGAGGTGTAGAGGCAGCTCAGAGGATGGAGATGTGGGAAGGGGAGAGGGTATGGGGGGGGGCGGTGGCTGGCACAGGGCAAAAGGAGATGTGGGAGGAACACAGGGGGCTGAGACATCTGGAGACGGGGTGCACTGGGTAGGGACAGGGGTGCAGGTAGATGGGTAGGGTTGCAGGGCGTGTAGACATGAGGGAGGGGACAGAGGAGGCAGGATGGAGTGCAGGGAGTGAGGGAGGGGCATGGCCGAGAGGGATGGGGAAGAGGGAAGGGGTGGGAGGAAGAGAGCTCGAAGGGCAGAAGGGGTGAGCAGGGGAGGTGCGAAGAAGGTGGGAACTAGGTGGAGGGAGGTGGGGGAGAGCATGGTGGGCAGGGTAGGAGGAGACATCTGGGGTGGACGGGCTGGGGACTGGGGGGTGGTGATGAGACTGTCCGCAGTTGCTCCCGCCCCACGCAGCTGGGCCCGGCAGATAGCACAATGCCAGCAGCAATCAGAGGCTCTTTTTCACTTATCTCTGCGCTGCCTGGTATCTGGGTGGTGGGAACAGGGCATTTGGTTATAGGATTTTGATGTTGAACAGCTGACGTTTTCTCCAGACTGGCTTTACGTCACAAGTGGAGGGGGCTGAGATCTTAATAGGATTCTAAATTTTGGAAAGTGGAGAGGTAAGGAAAGGGCGGAATAAGGACCCCTAGGGTTCCCTCCTGAGGATGCCTCAGTGCCCGCATGGACTGGCATTTTGGGGTGCCGATGGGAGGGGCACTGGGGATCTCAGGGGGGTGTTGTGGCCTCTGGGTCATAAAAGCCAATGGGCCTGAGGGAAGACTCGGTCCTTGCTCTCACAGTGCAGGAACCGGAATCACTGCTTCCCCCAAGACGCCTTTCGGACCTGGGGTCCTTGGGATCCCCTGACCTGGCCCTGAGACCTCCATTCTGTTGTGCACTCACAGGTCTAGGGGTTTGCCCGAGCCCGACTGTGTCTCCTGGAAGGTTTTTAAAATGTTCCCCCTGTTGAGCCACACCTCCCTCCCTGGGCACAGGGAATGCAGTTCCAGCCTGAGCTTCAGGGAACTAACTTAAAATGGTAACATGCTTTAAAAATATATATCGCTAGCTACCGTTAACCACATGACCTTTGCACAAACATTCCAAGAATTCCCCAAGGGCCCTGCTGTGGAATCATTTGGCCACTTGGAGAAAGTCGCCTGATCCTGGTATGGGTACTGGTCCTCGGCCACCCCCGCCTCCCCTGAGCACAGGAGGTAAACAGGGGCAGATGTAGCAAGAGGGATTTGGGGCAGAAACAGTGAACCGAAGGATTCCTGGGCGGGACACAGCATTGAATCCCCACCCAGGGCGAGGTGTCACATATCCCTTTTCTTGACAACCCGGCACACATCGATGCCCACCTCTGAGCCTCCCACATATGGTCTCAGGTGTTCACAAGATTGTCACATGAATGCCAATGCCTATCTGCCCCGCCACAAGTCGGGAGTGCCTGCCACATAGGACAAGGACATCTTCCTGGGGGACCTGAGTGTGACGTGCATGGAGGTGGGGAATGAGCTGATGATTTTGCCTGGTGCTTTCCAGCCGAGGACCCTTCTCCTGGCTGTCTGTCCCTTTGCTGGCCCCTCTCAGCCAAGCCATTAGCCCAAAGGAGCTGGGTTCTCACAGGCCTGCATTGGTTGAGGCCGTCCTGAGAGTCTTGCTAAGGCTACAACTAAGTCCTGTGCTCACCTGCCTGCATCGCATCACCCCACCCAGGCACTTTGGTACCCCCTGCCGAAACAAGGAACTTTCTCAAGAGATGGGGAAGTTCCATATCTCAGTCTAGGTAACGGTTACACAGGTGCATACATTTGTCAAAACTGCTTGGTCTGTACTAAGACCTATAGATTTCATAGTATGTAAATTAGTCTCAATTTTTTTAATTAAAAAATATGTCACCTCCTGGACTGACAGTAGATCCTGAGTTACACCCACTCTCTCAGGTCCCTGAGGCTTCGGAGCCTTTCGACTCACCAGAGTCAGCGACAGGTGCTAGATCAATACGCCTGGAAAGAAGCAATAATCAGTGTAATGATACTGCGGGTGTCCCATGCTTGGGGCTGAGAGACTTGCCCCAGGGGGCTTCTACCAGCAGTGGCAGGAGGGCCACAGCTGTCAGCACGCTGTCACCCAAAGCCTCAGTCTTCCCTCATCAGCTCTCTAGCCGTGAGAAGAAAGGGGAGAACATGACAACACAGGAAGTGTCCTCGCCTCAGACCCCACCCTGGCCACCTTGCACACCTGCAGCAGGGACCGGAATCCACGCCTGGCCTCCTCCGATGAGTCCCAGGTGGAGATGGACACACCACGCACAGGGCTGGGGGCATTGAGAGGTGGGGCAAACCCATAGCTGCCCCCTTTCCTTCGGGAGCACAGTGGCCACCTCATCACCACCGGGGATGCAGGACTGCAGAGGCCTCTCCTCTCCCTCCGGCAGCCACAGGGCCCTGGTCTCAGCCAGGCCTCCTTGGTGAAGCCGATGTGCAGGGGGGCTCAAGAGGGTCACAGTCAGAACAGCTGGTGCTGCTGAGGCGCAGACGAGAGCGGATGGGAGAGACGCTGGCTGGAGAAGCGAGGGCCACCACAACCTGCTTCCTCTCTCCCCATTTGCTTCCTTGGCAAGAAGCTGTCCTGCCTACCTCCTGCCCCACCTTCTGGATGTGAAACTTGGACCAAGGTCTGGCAGGGAGGAGGCCTCTCTGTGCAAGCCCAGGTCAACCCGGACCCCGCTATGGCCTTCAGTCTGCTCTCCCTGAGTGATCCTGGCCACGACATCTGTCTTCCTAGGACCTCACTTTCCTTCAGAGCTCCTTTGGGCAGCATTCTTACTACCCAGGAGATAAGTTTTAGCTCATGAGGAAAGGAAGACCTCTCCAGAGGCAGCATGGCTTGGTGAAACTAGGAGTATACATCAGAAAGAGGCTAAGGTCCCTGCAAATAATAAATGCTGGAGAGGTTGTGGAGAAAAGGGAACCCTCTTACACTGTTGGTGAGAATGTAAAATGGTGCAGCCACTATGGAAAACAGTATGTAGGTTCCTCAAAAAACTAAAAATAAAGTTGCCATATGATCCAGTGATCCCACTCCTGGGCATACACCCAGACAGAACTATAATTCAAAAAGATACATACACCCCTATGTTCATAGCAGCACAATTTACAGTAGACAAGACATGGAAGCAACCTAAATGTCCATCGACAGATGAATGGATAAAGAAGATGTGGTATATATATACAATGGAATATTACTCAGCCATAAAAAAGAACAAAGTAATGCCATTTGCAGCAACATGGATGGACCTAGAGATTATCATACTAAGCGAGGTAAGTCAGAAAGAAACAGACAAATACCATATGATATCACTTATATGTGGAATCTAAAATATGACACAAATGAACGTATCTACAAAACAGAAATAGACTCACGGACATAGAGAACAGACTTGTGCTTGCCAAGATGGAGGGAAGGGTGGGGAAGGGAAGGATTGGGAATTTGGGATTAGCAGATACAAACTATTATATATAGGAGGGGTAAACAACAAGGTCTAACTGTATAGCACAGGGAACTATAATCAATATCCTGTGATAAACCGTAATGGAAAAGAATATGAAAAAGAATATATATATATATATATATATATATATATATATAAAACTGAATCACTTTGCTGTACAGCAGATATTAACACAACATTGTAAATCAACTATACTTCAATAAAATTTTTAAAAAAGAAGAGGTTAAGGTCCCTGGAAACATCAATTCCATTTGTCTACTCAACCATCTGTATATCTGCCATCCCTCTCTCTGCCCATCCATTCATCCATCCATCCATTCACTCATCCACTCATCCATCAACCTACCCACCCACTCATCCATTCATCCATCCATCCACAAAGTAACCCCAGTGAGGGGCAGAGAAGGCCCAGAACAGGGGCAGGGGCTGGAGGGCAGTGCTACAAGACTAAAATGTAGAGTAAGTACCTTAGAGTCTGGCCTTGGGAGTCAGATAAACTTGGATCAAAATCCTGGCTCCCTCGTCACTAACCTTTGTCAACCTCAGTTTGCTCACGTATAAATTAGGTAATAATAATTCTCTTATTGGGTTACTATAAAGAACAAATAAGACCATGTACACAGAATGCTTAATTTAGTTACTAGTCCATGGTAAGCACTAAATAAATAATGTGACTTTGCAGTTCTTCCTGCTAAAGAGGTGGATTCTCTTGTCCCAACCTCTGTGAATCTGGGCTCAACCATGTGAGTTTGGCCAACAGAATGAGGCAGAGGAGATGTTGAGCTATTTCCAAGCCGAGGCTAGAAGAAACCTTGTTTGTTTCCACTTTTCTCTTGTGCCTCTGCTGTTGCTACGGTTGGGCCCCTGGTCCCAGAACAGGGATGAAAGATACATGAAGCAGGGCTGCCCCAGCTTGACCCAGCCTGGAGCAGAGCCACTGAGTCAATCTGCAGACCCACAGGGGAGCCTAGCCAAGATCAGCTGACCCCCCAACAGACTCAGGGACCTGTGAGCAATGAAAAGAAATGATTCTTGTTTTAAGCAACTGATCTTGAAGGCAGTTTGTTATACAGCAGTAGCTAACTAATACACCTTTTCCCCTTTGATTTCTCTACCGCCTTCTCCTGTCTCTGTATCAAAGACATTATATAACTTCTAATTATGTCTCTCCTACAAAGCCAGAAAAGGAAAGACTTCTGCAAGCAGATCACGTGAAGCCTCAATTCCCTGCCTACAACCCCTGCTACCTCACTGGAAACAGGAAGTGACATTGCAGCTCACAGCTCAGGCAGAGGAATGACCATTGAGAGAAGTTCAGCAAGGTTGTCCGTGGCCTGGAAATGCAGACGCCAGTGAAAGGGATTTGTCTGTCTGTCTATCTGTCTACTTTGAAGTCGAGGTAACACAATTTTCAGAATCTCCAGGGAGCTGGGCTCTCAGTGGCAGGGAAGAATAAGGATTTGTCGTGGAAACTGCTGCTCAGCAGAGATTAGGGCTGCGACGGAGGGTGCGTGGCTCTCTCCTGCAAGAGCATTAGGGATTCCACACGGCACGCTCACTGTAAATCACTTCCCATTTAGGCCCGTGGCTGAGGGGCCAAAGGTCGATGTTCCATGGTTATGACAACAAAAACTAAAATTGGGTCAAACCTGAAAGGTATCATCCTCCTCTGAGCTGCTAAGTGCACGACAGTAATGAGGGTGATTATGCAATGGACCTTGGCCCATGCCAGTTGCTTGGAAGACAGATTAGCCAGGTAAGAGGGTGGCTCCGGCCACCCTACCATGCCTCCCTCTAAAGGTGGAAGGTCCTGGGCTCTTCATCTCGCTGACACCAGAAAACTCTCCGGCCACAGAGACTGGGTATCTAAAGTGCTCGGGAACCCTCCCAGCTACCAAAGAATAGGGGCATCCAACGGCTCCGGGGAACTAGAGCCCCTGGGGACAGGCCACTTTTGCTTCTGAGTCCCCTTCCACGCCAACCCCTCCTGGTCATCACCATCCACAGCCACGAGTTTGAACCCGTGAGAGCCCAGGGGCTGAGGATTTGCTCCAGCTCACCCCTCCCTCTATGGAATCCTAGCATTTATCTGTTGCAGACACAATGCCAGTACCTTGAATTTGCATAACATGCCCTTCTCCTTATACATTATTGATTCGTATTCCATGCGCGTGCACACACCCCGCCCGGAGCCCATCCTTCAAAGCCTCACTGTCAACATGCTTCAAATTGGACCCATCATCTCAGGTTATACAGTATTTATAAACTGACCTGTCCCATCACTTGGAGTTATTCTTAGAAACCACCCTGCCTCATCTCAAGAGAGAGGGAGAGGGAAAAGAGGGGAGACACCGAGAGTGAGAAGGTTTTCTTCCAGAACTGATTTTATTTTCTACTTACGTGACAGTTGTTATTAAAATGGTGGGTGGGGTGTGTTGGCAAAGCTGCGGACCTGCCAGTGTCACCTGGCCAGGGTGAAGCAGGCAGAGCCCGGGGGGAGGTCAGAAAATCTATGTCATCGCCCCCATTCACTGGCCGTGTGACAAGGCATGTCTCAGTGAGTCTCCATGGTGAGCCTCGGTGTCTTCATCTGCAAAATGGGGCTAATATAACCTGTGTAGAGGATAGGGAGAATGCAGCAAGACTGGCTACATGGAAGGTCTTTAAAAACATTAAACTCTATCCTGACACCTGCTGCAACATGGCTGAACCTTGAGGACAACAGGCTGAGTGAGTAAGCCAGCCACAAAAGGACAAACAGTGTTTGATTCCACTTATTTGAGGCACCTAGAATAAGCAAATTCATAGAGATGGAAAGTGGGACGGTGGTTGCCAGGGGCTGGAGGAGGGGACGTGGGGAGTCAGCATTTGATGGGGAGAGAGTTTTATCTGGGGAAGATGAAGAAGTTCTGGAGATGATGCTGGTGATGGCTGCACAGCAATGTGAGCGTCTTTAATGTCACAGAACCGTACACTTAGAAATGGTTAAAGAGGGAACATTTATGTTATATATATTTTACCACAATAAGAAATTTTTTAAATGTTTGACTATTATAAAAATGCAAAGTGATGCTATAATGATTAACCTGTAGGCCCGATAAGAAAGTAATCTTTTATGAGCATTCTGTCTCACACATCCACCCTCAAAAATCAACACCTGTTTGGGCACTGGGGTCTCTGCTGCCCAAAGAGCTCAAATCCTGCTTCTGAACTGGAAAGAATGTGCTTCTGTTCCTTGCATTGCCTATTCCTGTCTTCCCCACGACTGCTTGTGCTCCTGAGCAGGGAACACAGACTGAGCAGGGAGGCCAGTCGTCCCGACTCCCTGTCCACTTGGGTCCAGGCAGGTTTTCAAGACAGGAGACACTGCCACCACCATCCTGGCTAACCTCTCCTGGGGTTTCACGGTGATTCCTTTGAAAGCCCCTTCTTTTTTTTTTTTTTAATTTTTATTGGACTATAGTTGCTTTATAATATTGTGTTAGTTTCTACTGTACAGCAAAGTGAATCAGCTATACATATACATATATCCCTTCTTTTTTGGATTTCCTTCCCATTTAGGTCACCACAGAGCACTGAGTAGAGCTCCCTGTACTATACAGTAGGTTCTCACTAGTTATCTATTTTATATATAGTATCAATATTGTATATATGTCAATCTCAGTCTCCCAATTCATCCCACCCCACCTTTAGTCAGAAAGAGAAAGATATCATATATTAATGCATATATGTGGAATCTGAAAAAATTGGTATAGACGATCTTATTTACAAAGCAGAAATAGAGACACAGACATAGAGAACAAACGTATGAAAGTCCCTTCTGATAAGGGGCAAACAAACTAGTGCCCTTTGCCTAGAAGTGGGCAGAGGGCAGTGAGAGCATCTGTCAACCTCTGGAGCTGTCTGGTCCAACAGAAACTTCGTGTGAGCCTCCTGTATAAGCTTACATTTTCTAGTTGCCACATTTTCTAGTTTTAAGACAATTAGAAAGAAACGAGCAAAAGTGATTTTTATGATTTTTTAAATTTAACACAATCTCTAGCACAGGGAGATCAGCTCGGTGCTTTGTAAACCCCTAGAGGGGTGGGATAGGGAGGGTGGGAGGGAGACGCAAGAGGGAGGAGATATGGGGATATATGTATATGTATGGCTGATTCACCTTGTTATAAAGCACAAACTAACACCCCATTGTAGAGCAATTATACTCCAATAAAGATGTTAAAAAAAAAAGAAAAAAAAATAGTATCATTTCGACATCCATATAAAAATGATCCATGAGAAATTTTACCTTTTCTGTGCTGAGTCTTTGAGATCCAATGTGCATTTTCCATGTTCACGACATCTCAGCCCCAAACTACCCACAGTTCTGTGTCCAACAGCCCTGTGTGGTTGTGGCCGCCATATTGGATGGTGCCACTCAGGGCTTCCTCCATGTCCTACAGGCACACGACAGAAAAGTGGGACCCACTATGTTTGCAGTGGTCCATCAGGAAAATCTAATGAGAAGAAGCAGGGTCACCCGGTCCTGGGAGCTGACCAGCGGGAAGGACTGTCCTCTGCCTGGCTCCCACAAACTCCTCCACGGCCACTGTCAGAATGCGAGCTCTCTGAAGGAAGGTGCTGGCCCTGTGGGATCAACAGGGGCTCCTGGGCCAGGACAGGGCACAAAACCCTTCATCCAGAGCTAGAATCCAGCAGAGCCCTGTGCTCACCTTGACCCCTCATGCCCACCCAGCTTAGTGACTTCAGATAGGAAAGAGGAAAGGACACGTGTGTGGGTGCCTGGACCCCTCATCTTGAGCTCTTGAGTGCCCTCCCTCGACAGAGCTCCTAGGACTGGGGCCTGAGCAAGGTCATCAGCCCCTTGGGGGCTGCCTGCGTAAGTAAGTGCCCAGTCACTAAAGCTTTGATGTATGACGTGTACCCCAATCAGAACAGGTGGAGGAGGAAATGAGAGGGAAATATCCGTAACAGAGTCACTTACAGCCTATGTTTAAAAACCAAGGCTTCTCCATTGCCAAGTCAGAGGACAGCCATGGGAGAGGATTCCCTCATATCTAGTGTAGCTCACTTGCTACCCACGTGGTGCATTTGGTTATGACACTGTGTGAGTTTCTGCTGCCATAAATGACCACAAACTGGGTGGCAAAACCCAACAGAAGTCTATCCTCTCACAGAGGAGCCAGAAGTCTGAAGGCAACTTCACGGGGCTGAAATCAAGGTGTGGCAGGGCTGCACTCCCACCACAGGCTCTAGGGGGGAATCCATCGCCTGCCTTCTCCAGCTTCTGATGGCCTCAAGCGCTCCTTAGCTTTTGGCTGCATCGCTCCAGTCTCTGCCTCTTTTGTCACTCACAGGCCTTCTCTTCTGTTTGTGTCAAATCTCCCTCTGCCCCCCTCTTGGAAGGACATCTGGGATTGCCTTTAGGGCCCACCTGGATAAAGTAGAATAATCTCCCCATCACGGGATCCTCAAATTAACCACACTGTGCAATCTGGTTTTGTCATACAAAGTAAAATTCACGGATTCTAGGGATTGGGACATGGGTATCTTTCAGGAGCCCATTATTCAGCCGACAACAGATACCATATGACACCAAAACCATATGTCAATAAACATATGCATGTAGGGATCAGGTTAGATTTGAGTAGATTGGATTAGATAGATTCATTCCCTGGTGACAAAGCTGGCCACGTGCCACAGGAAATCGTTCTTGGGGAGGTGCCAACTTAGCCTAGCTGGACTAAGTTGCCAACTTAGTCCTTAGCCAGCAAGGTGAAGGACCCCCCGGCGGGGCAACTGCTGCTGACCGTCCCCACAGCCCAGGCCCTAAGATCAGGTGGGCAGAGAGGTCCATCGCTCCCTGGGGAGGGCCACCCCAAAGCTGTCCAAGTGGGGCACCACCAAAGTGCTCTGTATCATCAGCCATCATCACCACTTCAGGTAAGGGTCTGCAGAAGACACCGCCCAGGCCCTGCCATATTCCCTCACCCCTAACATATCAGTGGCCAACCCTTCTACTTCCTAGGACCACTCCCAGGGTACCAACTCTTTATCAATCAGAGTCCAATCAGGAGGCAAAACCCCACATTCATTTTGCCTCGAAATTACAGGGGATGCTTCATGTAAAGAATTATTAACTACCACAGGGAATTGAGATAAACGGGGATTGGCTAGCGAGAGGGAAAGAGAACTCTAGAAACATGAGATCAGCAGATATGAGGATCTGCCATTACTCCTAGGTCTGAGGTACAAGAGACTCCAAGGAAGGGGATCCCCCACCCTCACCCCCAGGCCGAGATCCAGACCTTGTGGAGAGAGCACAGCTATGTCCCCCTAAAGAACCACCAGCCCCTGCCTGGGGCTCTGTGTCTGCCAGGCCTGAGGGCCTGGAGTCCAGGCATTATGCTCCCTGAGCAGTCTCGAGAAGGAATGGCAGAGGTGAGCGTACACAGACCCCACCTCCTCCCCATGGTGAGACAGCCCTGGGGGGCATGTTCTCACTGGCCCCCAGAGTCCCAGTAGGATAGGCTCCAGTTGCCCTCAAGGCCGTGGGCTGCCTCTCTCCCTGCCCCACCCCCACTCCCCTTCCTCCCCATCACTGCCTGTCCTTGACCACCTTATCTCAGGGTCTGCTCCTGGGAGCCCCCAGACAGAGACACAGGCACTGTCAGAACACCAGGGAGGCACAGCCAGAAGCAGAGGTGGGCCAGCCTGGAGGTGTCTGGGACGAAGTAGACCCGAGAAGGTGGCTGAACGGGGCAGTGCTGGATTGCTCCATCGAGCTTCTGATGAGCATTTTGACAATGAAACTGATCTGTATCACTGTCACCCGCTAACTATTTACTAAAGGCTAGGAGAGGCGCTGGATGCTTTACCTGCACATGTCATTGAACCCACACAACCAAGAGCTTCTGCTGTTGTCCCCATTTTATGGTGGAGGAAGCCAAGGCTGAGACCACATCCCAGCCAAGGCCACACCACTAGCAAGAGGCCGGGGGTGGACTGAAGCCCAGGGGCTCCCCATTCCCCGCTCTCATCCAAACCAAACACATGAATGCTTACAGCTGACTTCGTGAAGTTCTCAGGCTGTGGATGAAGATAACCAGAGGAAGCAGGCATTTGAGGGAAAAAAGAGAAACCCAGACGAGGAATGAGGAAATAGAGATCCCGAGTTCCTGCAGACCAAGAGTGACCCCAAGGTCTCCACTTGGAAGCTGCCTCTCCCCAGAGCGGAGCGGAAGCAGGAGGGAGGAAGCAGCAGGAGGGACCCGGGGATGCCAGTTTCCTGCCCAGCTGGACTGCAGGACCCTTCTGAGGGCATGCAGAAGGGCTGAGGGCTCTCAGCTGTCACCTGGCTCCCGTGATCACTAAATCACGAATCATGGGAACATTGGAGGACCTGCTGCGTGGCCATCTGTCATGGGGCGCTGGGAAGCAGAGGCCCGCTGGGCAGGAAGCTGGCTTGAGTGACCTCCATGTCCTGGCCCATCCTTGGGTCCAAGTGCTGTCAAACTTCTCAAGCGGGGACCCAGGCAGCCCCACGTTCCGGCAGCACTGCCCCAGCCACAGAGCAATTCAGCCTGGTAAACAAAGACCGAATCCCGGACAGTGAGAGAAAGGCTACGTCGAGGGCGGCAGGGATGGAGGGGCTGTGCTGGGCCTGCCCCTGGCTCCGTCCTGTTTGTCACAGGTTGGGAAGGTAGGGGTGGGGCAGGCGTGGCATCTGCCAGCTCAGCAAGTCCTGGCAGGACGGAAGCATGAGGTCACAGAGAAGTAGACCTGGAAGGGCAGGTGGAGGAGCACAGGGACCGTTCCCTATGAGGACCATTCTGGATGTTGCCCAGTGAAGGCCCCAGGATGGAGAGGATCTAGAGTCTCCAGGCTTCTCCACTAGCCACGTCATCACTTCACGGCAGTGAAGGGCTGAGCCTGTGACTGGCGTTCTGGGACAGCACTGGCTGTCAAGCGGCTGCCTGAGAAGTTAAAGAAGCCCCCTGTGCCCCCAGAAAATGGTCAGCACCCTTCGGTGGAATCTGAGAGGTGGGAGAGCAGAGGAGCTTGGTCCTGAGCTCCTGGCCTTGTGGTGGGGGCCAGGGTGGGGCTGCAGCTCCAGAACCCCACCTCTGTGGAGCCAGGAGGAGGCAAGTGCCTGGGGAGCAGCCTGGGGCCTGTGGAGGTGACCTTTCTGCCCTGCCTGCTTCTCGCCCCACGTTTGGAGTCAGACGCTATCACTTCCAGGCCCTCAGTTGTTATTTCAGACGGGCCGGCCCTATCAGATCCAGCCCTGCTGTCAGACCCTGGGAAAACCCCTTCTCGCAAGGTGCCCCTCAGACAACCCGGGCTGAGGGTGCAGGCGCTGGACCTTTCTAACCCCGCTGTTGTCAGAGCTCCGACACACACCCACACTGCCTGCCACTCACAGGACCTCCAGAAGGGGAAGTGGCAGCTTCCTTCTGATGTCCTTAGGGGCCCCTCCCAGCAGCACCGGCCTGAGGAGGATGGGGCTCTGGCCTGGCAATCCTGACCCACACGTCACGTGGGTATGTTGGCAAAGGTCCGATCTCAGCCTTGGGGTGAGAGAGGGGACAGTCCTGCCAGCCACCCCTTGATTGTGCAGTCATTCCAGTGGTCAAAATGGATTCAGGGCAAACAGAAGCCCTGCCCCCCTAGACCCAGGGGGAATGCCTCACCCCATGTCTCTGATGCCTCCACCACCCACACACGCGACTCAAGATTACAGTGTGCTCTAAATGACTGCTTCTTACGCAGCAAAGAGACCTCCTCATGTTGAACCGTAATACACCATTGACTCCACGTCTGGGGTTCAGACGAGACCCTCTACTTGGGGCAAGCATCATCACTGCTTCTCATAAGTTGGCTGTATCCTGCAGCCCCTGGAGGAGACGTTCATGAGTATCTTCAGTGCTAACAGGATCTTTCTAGAAGGTTCCAGAGACTTCTCTAACTGCCACTCCGCAAAGGGAAGGGGGAGGAATATCTTCTTTCCTTTACAGATGAGAAATGGGAGGCCTGGTGTCAGCACAGCCCCACAGAGCAGGCCAGGAAACACCCCCCCCCATCCCCCTGAAAGGCAGATTCTACCTGCTCTGCCCCACCCACTCCCATCACGGCAATGGGACCAAGCGAGAAAGTCTCAAATTCCAGAGTTTTCCCACCAGGACACCCACCAAACAGCTTTGCTCTAGTTCTCCTCATCAAAGACCTCAGATGGGCCTGAGGAACCCTGGCTGCAGTTACCTTGGAAAAGGATCACGTCCCACCCAGATTTAAACCACGCGGCCAGAGCTTCATGGGACAGGCTTTCAAATTGGCTGGTAACAAGGATACTGGCAGACCTCAGAGGTTACAGTGAAGGCGGGGTGTGTGGATAAGAAGGGGGAGCTGGGGCTTCCCTGGTGGCGCAGTGGTTGAGAGTCCGCCTGCCGATGCAGGGGACGCGGGCTCGTGCCCTGGTCTGGGAGGATCCCACATGCCGCGCAGCGGCTGGGCCCGTGAGCCATGGCCACTGAGCCTGTGCGTCCGGAGCCTGTGCTCCGCAACGGGAGAGGCCACAACAGTGAGAGGCCCGCGAACCGCAAAAAAAAAAAAAAAAAAGAACGGGGAGCATGCAGGAGAACCTGGTAGACGGGCACTGCGGAGGGCAGACGTAATTAACCCCTAAGGGGACATTCCCGCAACAACCTGGGAGCCTTCTGGGTTGGTGGTGGATTTTATCTGTCATTTACTCATTTTTGCTGGAAAGAGCTCCCACAGCCTGACCACTGGGGTCAATAATGAGAGTGTGTGGGGTGGCAAAAGGGGACCGCAGTGGGGTGATCACCCAGCTGGGGCGGACAGGGGACATCACCACCAAGTCAGTGTCACTGGCTTGTCACACCCTTTCCTGGGTTGGGGCCCCTGACGGGGATTTGGGGGCATCCTGTGCTGAACCCAGACCTCCTCTGCTACCTCTCCATTGCGGGTCCTTTGGGACGGGAGGGTCATCCTGCCCTGCACGGCCCCTCAGCCATCAGCTCCCTTTTTGTCATTCTCCTCAGCTCCCTCCTTTCTCTCGCTGCACCCTTGCCCCTCCCTGCTGTCACCCCACAGCAGCGCTCAGGGCCTCCCCGCTCTGGTTCTGCTGAAGCTGACTGGGGTTTTAATGACTCCACTGGGGTTGAGGTGGGCGCCCCTGCCGTGGCCTCCCAGGCCTGTCCTCCCTGCCAACCCATCCTCCCCACCAGCTCCGTCCTCCTCACCGGCCTGCCGCCGCGCAGCCCCTTGCCCCACTGCAGAGCACAGGGGTGCCCTGGGTGACAGTCCCCACCCCGTGTCCCTCCACTTCTGCGATGCATGCCCAAGTCCTTGACTTTCCCTCAGCATCACAGACACAAAACTCAACACACCCCCGGATCAAAGGGCCCTCCTGTCCTTCCTACCACCTGCTCTGCCTGGCCCCACGCCCCCAGCAGACTCCAAGAGGCCATGCTCAGATTATGAGAATGTTTCTGTTCATTGCAACACTGGCTCCTTGCCCCAACTGCCCTCAGGTCCCCAAGGGCATTGTGAGCAGCTAGGACCACCAAGACGCCTGACAGGGCATCGTCCCTGCCACACCATCCGCAGGAGTCCAGTGACCTGCCCCTTCCTTCCCCTCCAGGCCTGCATAATTCCATCATTCCATTCATCTCTCCAGCTCCTCTGGGAACTCTCAAGCCAGAATCCCAAGGTTAGGGCCCAGGGGCTGGGAGCTCCAGGCAGTGCAGGTAGGATCCTGATCAGAAGGAGGGTCCCAGCCTGTGCTTCCACTGGCCCGTGGACTCTGGGCTGGCCATTCCATCCCTTTCTGAGCCTCAGTTTCCCAACTGTCAGGATGGGCCGGCACTAGGGAATCAGCAGAATCCCCTCCATCCTACTGTTGGGCACAAAAGCCTGAAAAAAAGGAGGCACTGCCAGGTATTTTCTAATAAGCATATATTATTTCTATAATTGGAGAAAAACAAACTTCATGACAGGAGTAAATTGCAGTGAAGGCCATAAAATTACCTCTGGGCCCCAAAGGGTGGCATGAATGGCCTCACACAGCTCAGAGAACAGCCAGAAGTTGGCCCTGATGGTCAGCCAGCCAAGTTTCCCCCAGGGGACAAAGCAGCAGAATTGCCTGGTATGGACAGAGGGACCACAGAAAAGTTGCTGAGCTCACCCTGCAGGCAGGATGTCCGTGGCCATACCACAGGTGGGCCAGCAGGCCTCCTGGGAGCTTGGCTCCCAACCCGGGCCAGCCAAGCCCCGGCCCTCACTATCCACAGTGCCCCACCTCCTACCCACTGCCTGTCTGGCAGGCATGCAGGACACCGGGAGGGGCGAGGAGCACAGCCGCTACTGGCAGCCAGCCATCCCACCCTCAATGACGCTCATTTCTATGCACTGTCAGCCCCGCCAAATCCCATGACCTTGGCATTTGGGGGCCACGGGAGAAGGACGCGGTGCGTGCACAGCCCCTCTATCCAACGCGTCAATTAACATTCCCTGTGCAAAAGTTGAGGCTGTAATTACAGCAAGTGATTAACGGGCCGAGGTAGCCTGTCTCAGAGGGAGAGATTAACAGCCGAGGTTGGGAGTGCCTGCGCTCACCTCAGAACCACCGGTGCGTCTTAAACAGGGGCCCCGGTGCCCTGGAAGCTGGTGATTAATGGAGGGGATGAGAGTGGGGACGTTTCCCTGGCACCCATCACCGAGCTTTTTTCCCTTGGCGGTCACCGTGCTGGCCAGGTGCGGGAAAAGGGAGGGCAGCCAGGACTTGAGGCAGAGCACCCGAGCCCCAGGGAAGGCGCAGGCCTTGCTCTGCCTTCCCCAGGCTGCAGAGGACCCCGGGGCAGCGGCTTCTCCATGGCGGAGAGGCAGAGGAAGGCCAAGTCCACAGGGCCCACAGACATCAGACGACTCAGCCCTTCATCAAACCACGTGGAATCCATGGCCACCCCTCCCCTCCACCGCCCCAGGTAACACTCGGGCCTCCTCTAACAGGCAGACGCTCCTGCCAGGACGGTTGCCATCCCAGCAAGGGTGCCCAAGTCAAGCAGAACGTCTGCTCAGCTGGCCGAGGGAATGGAGGAGCCTGTGGCGGGGGGCACCTCCTAAGGATGAAGGGGAAAGGCGAGGGGCAAGACACTCCCGGCGAAATGGGTGTTTGCAGGTACGTGGATGTGCTAACACCCATGCGGGTGAAATAGCACACAGTGCATGTGTGTGTGTGTGTGTGTGTGTGTGTGTGTGTGTGTGTGGTGGGCTGACACAGTGCAACAGGTTACCTATTCTTTCAGGGTTAGACCACCTCCTGTCTCCGTGTGAGGTGCTAGGACACAGGTATTGAAGGACCAAGTCCTGCCCAAGAGGCTCTTGGTCTCACAGAGAAGATGGTCATGCCAACTTGATAAATACCCGAGGGCTCTGAGGATGAGGCCTGCATAGGCAGCCCACAGGCGTCAGGGGTCGGACCTGTGGGACAGGGACGGGGGCAGGAAGGGCAAAAGAGAGAGGTGACCCCGAGATGAACCGTGAACTCAGCTGGGGATTTGTCTGTCACGTGACTGGTGCCAGGCACACATCACCACGGACATGGCCACCGCGGCCAGGCCCCGGTCCTCACCTGGACCCCAGTCCTCACGGTGAGACAGCACAGGCTGCTTGGGTGCACAGCCCAGCGCAGCCACATGTTAGCTGTGTGGCCTCGGGCTCTTCCTGGGCTTCAGTCCCTCTACTGTCCACGGGAATGACAGGAGCTCCCGCCTCTTAGAAGGACACAGCACACGTGTCAGCACCTCGCAAGCTCCCGTGGGGCCAGTGCCCAGAGTGGTTCCCCCCGTGGGTGTGTCCCTCGGTGTCTATCTGGGCACACACCCTAGTGGACCTCTGGGTGGGTCTACCCTGACTTCCCCTCTTCGTTCAGTAACCTGATCACCCCTGCTATTGGCGAATCACTGCTTCCTCTATTCCAACCAAAACATCCTGCCCATCCTCATGGCACTGTGACTGGTCCACGGGTTCACCTGTGACCCCAGCCAGACCTTCCCAGACAGTCCCTGGAGTTTTTACTTACTAAAGGGCAGTGGGGAGAGGCCCTTCACTCCCTGGAGTCGCTAGACCTACATGAAAGGGCATCCAGACTTACTGAGGGCATGCCTCTTCCACCTCCAACCTGAAGGGAGCAGGGAAGCTGTTGGGACGCAGCCAACATGCAGGGGCCCTCTCCCCCTGCTGAGTCCCCACATCCAGGCACCCGGGGGCAGGCTCACTCCCGCACTCCCAATCACGCGAGCAGCAGAGGCAGGCATCTGAAACTTGCACCTGGGAGATTTGGGACAGGCACACACAACACACTCGGCAATCGCCCACGGATGACCATTCGCATGCGTGGGCACTGCTAGCACCAGCGTGCGCAGGGCACCTCATGAGCCCCCACAGGGGTAGATTCCAGACCCGCCCCACTTCACGGCCCGGGAGGCCACCTTTGCACCGCCATACACATACTCCAGGTGCCCTGAACCAGCCAGGTCCAAGCTGCACCCTCTTCCTTCCGGAAACCCGGCTTCCACTGAGGTGCTTCCACTGAGGACTTAAACCAAGGCCTTCTCCCCTTGACCAGGACTAGCCTTGGGTCCACGGTTCCATGTGCCCACAGCCAAGAACATTTCCCCAGGACAACAGAGAGAGAGCTAGAGCGAGCTCTGGCCGGCCAGGAGTGTCAGCTGCTGCCGTATCAGCCAGTATCCCGGGCAGGACAAACGCTCAACACAACAAATGAAGAAAAATGAACTATTTCCATTGCCGAAAACATTCCCATCCCCATAGGGTTTAAGATGCAAAGTGAGAAGGGACAAGTTAGCCTGCCAAGCCCCTCCCTGGGCACCCCCTCCCGGCCCTCAGCTCCCTGCCTTCCCTGGATGTCCCCTCACCCTTTCCCTGTGTGCATCTATCCTGCGCCACTGAGTGCAAGGCCAGGAGGCTGCCCCTGGAGAGGTGGCCTTGGCAGTGTGCAGTGGCAATGAGGCAGAAGAGAGCGCTGGTCAAACGTAAGGTGTGGGGACGTGTCCACGCACGCAAGACAGGCAGCCTGCGGTGGGCATTTAATAGAAATCATTCCTGAGGGACGCACCATCCTCACTCTGAACTTCAGGGAGGAATCTCAGCACCGTGTAAACCTGCCTTTCCCTCTGGTGGCCGCCACTCTCCCCTCCAAGTTCCTGCAAGCGTGGAGGCTGGGCAGACAGATCTGAACGTGGAGCCCCACCCATCTTCCCTCCTGTTCTAAGGGAACGCCACCTGAGGACCCACCCTTTCCACCTGGGTCCTGTCTGCAGCACTTCTAAGGCTTTTCCTGTGTGCCAGGAGCTGGATACAAATTAGAGTTTTCTGCCCCTACAAGCTTGTAATTCTGCCAAGGATGAGAGATGTTGAAACACAGAAGGCAGTAACCTGTTTTGGGAGTGACCAGTCCTTTGCCAGGACTCCCCTCCCCTGCCCCCAGGACCACTGTGAACCCCTGACCAAGGCTGGATGCACCATAGTGTCGCGCTGGGAACCATTGGACCTGTGGCTGCCCCCTGCCACCCCCCAACCAGGGCCTCCATCAGCACCATGCCCCCAGGGGGATTCTCAAGGAGGCAGAGGAGATGGGGCATTGCAGAGCAGTTTTCACAGCTACAGACAGAAGTTTGCAGGCACAGTGGTGTCTTGATTCCATCTGGTAAGGGTGGAGTAAGATGGAGCCACCAGGCAGTGCTGGATAATAGAAACACGACAGGCTTTGGGATCCAGAAGATGTGGTCTTGGGACTTGGTGCTGACCCTTCCAGAGGGACTTTGACCAGATCCCTTGATGTCCCTTGACCTTGCTTTCCCCATCTGTAAATGGAGGTACCATCCTCTCTTTATGGGTCTGTTGAGAGGATGAAATGAAGATGGCCCAGGAAGAGCTGCTTCATGAATATTCGTGCCCAGGCCAGAGGAACCGCTAACTCAAGGCTCTGCTGGAGTCCCAAGTTGGAGGGCATCTACAGAGAGGGCCCAGGGACCTTATTCTCTGACTGGCAGAGATGACACGGCGGGGAGGAGGGGAATGCTCAGGTAACTTGGATGAGGAGTTTAGATCATCTAGATGGGGCCATGGACTCTGGACCATCCCAAAGCCCACTAGAACAACCATGTCCATCGCCCGTGAAAGGATAAACAAAGTGTGGTCCATCCACACGACAGAATATTATTTAGCCTTAAAAAGGAGTGAAGCACTGACACAGGTTACAACATGGATGAACCTTAAAAACTTACTAAGTGAAGTAATCCAGACACAAAAGGATAAATGATGTATGATTCCACTTGTATGACATCCCTAGAATAGGCAAATCCACAGAGACAGAAAGTAGAATAGAGGTTTACCAGGGGCTGGGGGAGGGGGAATGGGGAGTTGTTGGTTAATAGGCAGAGTTTTACTTGGGGACGATGAAAAGTTCTGGAAGTAGATGGTGGTGACGGTTGCACAGCAGTGTGAATGTCCTTGATGCCACTGATCTGAACACTTAAAAATGATACATTTTACGTCATATGTATTTTACTACAATGAATCTCAAAAAAGAGAAAGCAGCATGCTGGACTCTCTAGGGAAAGAGGGGGGTGAGAAGGGGGGTGCAGGAGGGGTCCCCATTCTGCTGGCCAAGCACTCACTAAGTGCTTCAGTTACTGGGCAGAGAGGACCTGCTGTCAACACAGCTCTAACAACCGGCTTCGGAAGAGGGGCAGTGGAAACCCCGCCTGCCCACCCTGGCCTCTCACTGGCTCTAGAGAGGGAGAGTTGGGGAAAAAACCCACTGTGTTGCTGTACTGCTGGGAGTCATCTTTTTTGTAACATCAACAGTAACATCAGGCAATTTCCACTTCCAAAGACACGTTACCCTGCATCCAGCCTCCCCACCAGCAACTTCAGGAACCCCCTCTGCTGTTCTCAACTCCACACCACACTCCCTGCAAATGGCTGGACTTCTTGAAAGCAGCTGGCCTGAGGTCTGACCAGGAATCAATCCTCCGTGCGGACGGGAGGCCGCCAGAGAAGCCCGACAAACCTCCAATAATTACAAGGAGATAAGACCATTAGGTATAATTAAACAGTGTCCACAGGCAGACCACTCGGCTACAGCCTCTGTCCCCCCGCCCCCTCCTCCTTTTCCCCAAGACTGCAAAATAAATTATCCTGTGAAGTCAGCAGAGGTTGAGCTATGGAAACAATTAAACAGAAATTAAATCTAATTCATTTATACTCGAAGCACAAAGTGGATCATGTAGGTTTTTTTCTCTCTCTCCTCTTTTCGCCTTGGTGTTAGAGAGGACTATTATGGGAAATTAATCACGAAGCAAAGCAATGAAAGTGATCTATCACTCGCTAAAGTGCACTGACCGACTGTATAAAATCTATTATAGCAGCTGGAAAATGTAGAGGTAACGCTGTTTGGGAGAAGGGAGAGGCCAGGGAAAGAGGGGGCTCCTAGCTGAGGTCCGAGTGATGGCCAGGCTAAGGACCCGCTTCCTCCACGTCATATTGTGCTGGAAAGAGGTCTGCATCTGAGTCTCACTGGGCTTGTTCAAGGTGTCCCTGAGGCGAGGCTCACACCCACAGAGGAGAAGCGTGAGAAGGATCCCCCAAGGCCAGCGGGGCTTGGGCCCAGGGGTCAGAGGGAGAATCTGTGTGATTCTCACCATTTTGCTCAACACAGAAGGGTGGGGCTGCGAGGACAAGCCCCAGGAAGGAGCCCTGCAAGAATCAGCCAGGCCTCAGTGTCCCCATCTACAAACTGGGGGTGACGCAGCCTGCCATGCACCCCCCCAGAACCACGTGAGGATGAAATGAGCAAGTGGGCAGGAAAGTCTTTGGGAAGTATGGAGCGTGGAGATGCCGAGTGGCTGGCGCCAGGCCCAGCAAGCCATATTCCTGGTTTCCTGCTTTCAAGAGAAACAATTTCGAAAAATTGTTTTCCCATCGTGTGGGGGGTGGAGATGGCACACGTGGAACATTTCCTCCAAACGAAGCGGGGCCCAGGGCTGCTGGGGCAAAGAGCTCAGAAGCGCTGGGAAGGAGGAGGCTGGCCCAGGGGAGGCACCATCTTCAGGATGCTGAGCCCAGGAACTGCTGGGAGAAGACCCAGGGCTGGTGGATCCCCTAAAGCCCTGGGGGCACCTAAACGGATGCTCAGGAGGTAAACGGGGGAGCTCAGGAGTTGGGGGGAAGGCTGAGCTTTGAACTCGGCATAAAAAAGGAAGAGACAAAGGCCGCCTCCACTCTGCTGCTCTCCTGAAGGGCAGACAGCCCTTTCGGCAGATGGGGCTGCCCCTGGGAGCCCACACACCCCACTGCTGCCCCAGGGCTCACTTGCCGAACCAAGGCCAGCTGCCATGCTCTCAGGCAGGTGCCAGGGGACGGCCAGAAGGGGAAAGCAAGGCAGGAGAGATGAGCCAGGTGATGGGTGAGAAAAGGCACATCCAGCTGTCTCCTAAGCCCTCTCATTCAAGGATGGCCTTGACTTCACAGCCCAGCCCAGAGTCAGGCCCAAGTCTCCCAGGATATGCCTGAGGCAAGGCCCTCAGAGAACAGGCAGAGGGGCCATTCCCCTGGGGCTCAGCCCCTCCTCCTTCCCCCTCTGCCATCCCCTGTGCTAAGAATGGGGGTGGCCCTCTCTCTCCTGGATCGTCTTCCCTTTACCTCTCCTGTCTGCACTGCCAGAATCATCTTGGGGCCTGTGCAGTAAAGGGTTAGCTTTGCCCCAAAAAAGGTTTGGCCCTTGCCTCTGGTTCCTGGGAAGTCACCTCTGAGCCCTTGGAAGGTCCTGACCAATAAGTGTCTTTGTTTACCTAGGGGTCTTGGGCAGCCAGACAGTCGCACTATGCTGACAGTGTGATTTGGGAAGGGGGCCTGGGGCCGTGCTATATCAGTTTGACCTCTTGGGGGGCCACAGACAAAGATCAGCCACGTGGGTGGTCAGTGATGTCTACGTGATCACCTCCCAATGAACACTCTGGACCCCAACGCTCAGGGGAGCAACCCTAGGTGGTGAGCACTGTCAAACACCGTTTTGAAAGGATTGAGGGCCGTCCACATGGCTGCACTGGGAGAGGAACCTGGATATTCACCCCTGGTCTCGCCCCGGACGCTGCCCTGGGCGCCTCTTCCCACTGCTGACTTTTATTTATTTATTTATTTAGACATCTTTATTGGAGTATAATTGCTTTACAATGGTGTGTTAGTTTCTGCTGTATAACAAAGTGAATCAGCTATACATATACATATGTCCCCATATCTCCTCCCTTTTGTGTCTCCCTCCCGCCCTCCGTATCCCACCCCTCTAGGTGGACACAAAGCACCGAGCTGATCTCCCTGTGCTATGCGGCTGCTTCCCACTAGCTATCTACATTTTACATTTGGTAGTGTGTATATGTCCATGCCACTCTCTCACTTCGTCCCAGCTTACCCTTCCCCCTCCCCGTGTCCTCACCACTGCTGATTTTTATTTGTGTCCTTTCCCTGTGATAGACTGTACTCGTGGGAGTGTAATGGCTTTGTTGAGTTCCTCCAGTGAATCACTGGACCTGGGGGTGGTCTCGGGGCCCTCTGAGCTGTAGCGGTTCACAAGGCATATTAGGAATCATCGTGTCCAACTCTACCCGTGCAGTTGAGGAAAATGAGACTGGGGTTAAGGGAGCTGTCCAAGGTCGTGTAGGGCCATGGGAAGTGGGCTGGGACCAGTGTCCCTCCCTGGGACAGGGCCTTCCCCCTTCCAGCTTTCATCCTTATCACCTTCCCCAAGGGAAGGCCTCACTGGGCAGTGTGTCAGCAGACTGAATGAGTGAGAGGGGGAAAAGGGGAGATGCGGGCACTAAGGCTGGTCCCCACTGGCCAGAGATGGCGAAGGAGCAGAGTGGCTGCCACAGCCTTCTGTCCCGAGGGTCGGCACTGGGGATGAGGAGAGTGTTGGGCCGAGATAGGGAGCAGCCTGGAGCCACAGCAAACCAGGCCGCCCTCCCCAGTGCACATGCTGAGGCCCCGGGGGCAGGAGGCAGGGATGCTAATTAAAACCCCAGCACATGCTCCCAGCTGCAGACTCACATGCTCCACATTGCCCTCCCCACCGCTCAGACGCCAGCCCAGCAGCCAGCTTCCCTCTGCCCTGCCCAAAGCAAAGGGACGCAGGCCTGAGAGTGATTAATGTCCTCTGCCACTTCAGCCTGGCACCTGGGCCGGGAGGCATCCAGCGTCACAGCACCAAGAGGCCAGCACCTGCCCCTCAGCCTCGGGTGGCCAGGTGTGAGGGCGGGATTAATGTTGGGCTCCCCTCCAAGGCTGCAGGAAAGAGCATGGAGGGGCCTCTTCCAGACGGGGCTTCTACTTGATGCATCACTCTTTGTGGGAGGGGGGCCCCACCAGGACCGGCCACATGAGTTGCAGGCCTCAGAACAAAATGAAAATGTGAGGCCCTTGTTCACATTTCGGATAGCAACAGCAGAGCTTTAAGTCAAGCGCCAGCCCTTCCGAGCCTGGGACCCTGCACAGCTTTCCAGGTGGCACAGGAGCAAAGCTGGTCCTGAGCCACAACTACTGAGCCCACGTGCCACAACTACCGAAGCCCGTGCACCTAGAGCCCGTGCTCCACCACAGTGAAGCCCGCGCACCGCAAGGAGGAGTAGCCCCCGCTCGCCACAACTAGAGAAAGCCTGCACACAGCAACGGAGACCCAACGCAGCCAAAAATTAATTAATTAATTAATCTTTCTAAGAAAAAAACGACACAGCAACTCAGTGCATGCACGCGCGCACACACACACTCAGAGCCTCCCTCTGACACTCGGGAGACGCTAAGTCCAGGTAAGAGTTGGCTGAAATGACAGCACAGCTGACGTCGAGGAGCAGCTGTCCCAGGAGCGCCCAGAGGGCCAATTCCCCAAAAGATGGGCGAGCAGATGGGCTCAGCCCTCTGGCCCAGAACCTGAGGTCCCAGAGCTAGAAGGTTCCGGGAGACCAGCTAGTCTGACTCCCTCCATTAGCAGGTGGGGAAGGAACTGAAGGCTAAGAGAGGCCAAAAAGCTGCCTGGACTTCCCTCCCCAGGAGGTTCTCAGTGGACAGTGGAGGTTCTGCACCAGGACCTTCCTCTCCTTGCAGGTCTGTATTATTAGCCCTGACCCATGTCTCAGTAAGAGCAAGGACCTCACAGTTGTGCCCTGTGCTCTGGTTCTGGAGCCCGGCCTGGGACAGGACATGCTCTTCTGCTTCCAAGACGCTCAGAAAGGGCATGCAGCTGTCCAGGGTGATGGAGCTGGGGAATGGCTGGGCTGGGCAGGGCCTTCCAAGCCTGTGCCCCCGACCCCTGGGGGATACCACATGCGGAAACAGAACTCATTGGCCTCCTGCACCAGAAGCTTAAAAACCACCTCCTAGGGGGAGGGGAGGAGGGACAAATTGGAGCATGGGATTAACAGATAGAAACTACTGTTCATAAAATAGATAAGCAACAGGATTTACTGTACAGCACGGGGAATTATATTCAATATCTTGTAATAACCTATAATGGAAAGTAATTTGCCAAAAAAATAACTGGATCACCATGCCATACACCTGAAACTAACGCAATACTGTAAATCAACTACGCTTCCATGAAATTTTTAAAAAAAGAACAAAAAACCACCTCCCAGGTCCTTGAGAGCACTTGAGCGCTTGGAGCATAATAAAGAGTTCTGGGCAAGTGGACATCAGTTCACGGCGTCATTTAATTGCAGCAATTACAGAACGTAAAAGGACTAAAACAGCCCCTGCCTCCAGCTCACATGACGAAGTAGAGGCATGGGCACCCAACAGGCAGAGAACACGGATGCTGGAGCCCACTGTCCATGAGACCAGGCAGGAAAATGCCTGACCTGGGACCTAAGACGTGAGGGGTGTTAGCGCCTGGAGCTCCTGGTCTGGTTCATCACACAAAAACATGAGCCCACCACGGCCAATGGCCGGAACTCCCAGCAGGGTGAGCCAGATCCCTCTGTTTCCCCCAGCACCTAGAACAGCACCAGGGACACAGTAGGTGCTCGGTAAATAACTATTGAAAGACTTTAAGGAAAAATGTTGCTTTTCATTTCCTGCCATCACGGCCAAGCCGGAGGCTCTTCCTGAAGTACAGGACCAGGAAGAAAGCCAGCAAGTACCAGGACCAGGAACAGAAACAGGACTCTGTGGTCACAGAGGAAGAGAGAGCACAGGCACGTGTAAAATCTGCATAAATACAGAGAGATCCACGTTTATTTATGTTTTGGGGTAGCAGGACGATAGCTGAATTCTTTTCTTTCTGATGTTTGGTATTGTTCCATTTTTCTACAATAAGTATAATGTCTTAATAGGAAAAACAATGTAAGAATAAGAGCTTTATTTTTCATGCAGGTACCCTAAACTGGGATGGGGATAAAAGAGCTCCGTCGAGTCCGGGATGGGAGCGGGGTGACAGTAAGGCCTCCAGGACTGCAGGTCAGAGGGGCTGGGTTCCAGTTGTGGGGCCGTAATTCGGGATCTGTGAGCCCTGAGCAGGTAACTTCCCCTCTCTGTACCTCTGGTGCCAGGACTGTGGAATGAGCTAAGGCTAGAATCTTCGTCCTGGAACCAGGAGGAGCAAATGGCTAGATAAAGGAAAGGCATGAGCAGAGGGTAGCGAGCAGCCCGCAGACGCTGGGACAACCTCTTGCGGGTCCAGCACAGGAGGGGGTACCAGCAGGGGGGGGGCAGGAAGGGGGGCGGGCAAAGTGACAGGGAGGAAATAAGAAAAAAACACAGCCCATGGCAACGGGGTACACGATGGTCTGTGTTTAAATAATGCCCAGACACCCCCTTCTCTGGAATCCACCTTCCCTCCTGCCCTGTGGGGCGGCCACGCCATAGACAATGCTGGTTCTCGGGCGCAGGGACCAGAGAGCTTGGGTGCAAGGTAGGAATGGTGGGGAGGAGGGCAGCAGCGTGGCTCACTCACTCAGGAAGCTACACCCCTTCTCCACTTGTGACCTCCCATGATCTGAGCCAGAGGGCTCCAGAGCAGCCCTCCCACCATGCCTCCCACCTCTCCCCAAGTCACAGGCCTGGGGGCACCGGTTTTGAGAGACTAATGAAGGGAGAAAATTCAGTCTCCGGATCTTCAACAGCGTTCTCCAGCAACCCCCGCAGTCTAATACATGGCTACTTTTTTGTTTGTTTATTTTTAATTTAGGGAAGTTGAATTTCCTTTTCCAAGCCAGGAAGGACTCATATTATTTTTCTCTGAAGAACACTTTAGTACCAAATTGGATTTTTGTGTCAATTAAAAAATAACATATAAAAACATTATGTTAAGTGAGAGAAGCCAGTCACATGATCCCATTTACATGAAAAATCCAGAACAGGCAAATCTGTAGAGACAGAAAGTGGATTCGTGATTGCCAGGGGCTGGGGGGAGGGGAGGATTGGAAGGTGACAGCTAAAGGGCATGGGGTTTTTTTAGGGGGGGGACAAAGTGTTCTAAAATGGATTGCGGTGATGGTTGCACACCTCTGAATATACTCAAAACCGTTGAATGGTATGCTTTAAATGAGTGTGTTGTATGGTGTGTGAGTATATATCTCGTTAAAGCTGTTATCAAAAAAATTTTCTTTTGAGAGAGTCAAACTAACTAATGCAAAAGCAGCAGGTGCCCACTGCTGGTCTGGATGACCAGCCTGCCTCTATCTCCACCTCTCACTGCCCATCTCTTGCTCTGTCACACAACCCTCAGGCAGGTCCCCCCATCATGCCACGGGTTCTCCTTTGTCCCACCCTGGGCGTCTGTGCACCCCACATGTCCCGCCCTCATACACACACACTCGCCCTTCTCCTAGCCATCCACCCTCCAGGAATGATCGCCAGGACAGGTTGTGAGTTTTCCTAGGGGCGCCCACAGCCCCCTGTCCTCGCCCTGCTGAGCACTGGTCACTCACCCTGGAATTCCAGCTGTTGACTTAGCTGACTCCGCCAACTGCTAGTCAGCAGGCCCTTCAGGGCAGGGATCTGCCTCTGGGCTCACTGTCCCGTGTCCCAGCCTCACAGGGCCTTGTCCATGGCAGCAACTCAGACAAAAGCCACTGGACGAACAGAAAGGCTCCCAGTTCTCCCATCATCGACCTGCATTCGCAATTGTCAGGAATCTGTTTTATGTGACGTGATTTTAATTTGATATTATTTCAATAGGCTCTTCTATGAAATATATAATCGGTAAATTTATCTTTCTTGACAACAACGCAGTATTAACAGTTTAAATTCTTCCCGCTGTTACTGCAGATATAAACATCCTTGCACAAGTAAGACTGGGCATTTTTAGCAACTTCTGTGCTCCGTGCTTCCTGAAATGGGATTACAGGATTGATGGGCATTATCCAGTTTATAATCCATTACATACTGGCAGAACCCACTGTTGAAAGGATACCTTGAGCAATGAGTATTTTTATACAGTCCTACTGGGACTTGATATTTATATACTCTCAATTTACCTTTTTGCTAATATAAACAGGTGGATTATTTCGGGTCATTGAAAATTCTATATAGTTTAACCTTTAACTGTATAGCCTGACAAATTCCCATTCAGGGTGAAGTAGACATGCGGGTTTTTCGACAAAGTTACTGCTCCAGGACCTGGGAAGGGAGCCCTCCTATTACTCCCACCACGATTGGGGGGCCAATCTCAGCCACAGGGGGAGACAGGGATCAACTAAGGCCACGATGGAGGGGAGGACCTGGAAACGCTCCTAAAAAGTGTGCATGCCTCCAAGGCTGGAAAATGGAGTTTAGGAGGCACTGGGTACCCCACAGGACTCCCAGTCTCCAGGTGTCTTTGCTCTCTGACGCCTGTCCTGAAAACTGCTCTGACTGCAGAGGCCCAGCTTAGTGAGGCCACGCTGAAGGCATTGCCGTGCCCCGAGTCCAAGAGTCTCTTCCTCCTCAGAAACCACTCCTCAGTAGCTACAAGTCCGCAACCGTCTCCCGACACAGAAACTCTCCTGCTGACACCAGGGCCAGGAGCCCCATGGGGCCACCCCCACCCCGTGGACTGAATGTGTGTGTCCCCCCACATTCAGTGAGATGGTATCTGGAGGTGGGGCCTTTGCAGGGTGAGTCAGTCATGAGGGTGGAGCCTTCATGATGGGTTTAGTGCCCTTGAAAGAAAACACCCCAGAGAGATGGTCTCTTTCTCAGCCACTTGAGGACACGGTGAGGAGTCTACAGGCCAGGAAGAGAATCCTTTACGAGACACAAAGTCTGCCAGCACCTTGATCTCAGACTTTCCAGAACTGTGAGATAGAATGTTTGTTGTTTAAGCCACCGAGTCTATGGGATTCTTGTTCCAGCAGCAGGAGCTGACTGAGATACCCCCCTCCCCTGCCCCGGTTACCTTTTATCCATCTGCTCCCATCAACCATTTCCAGGTGTCTTATGATATCTCCTGTCATATTAAGGCAGTGTCGTCTTTAACTAAAGTCCGGACACACACATGCACAAACACAGACTCCACCCCTAACCCCAGGGAGGTTATGGAGCTCACCTCAGGGATGTTGAATCTCATCTACAGTATAGAAGAGAATGTCATCATGTTAGTATTTATCCAGAAGAGAAAATACACTATGTAAAGGGTTTCTTGAGTGAAAGCTCTTTTGCTCTAGAGAAGGATCTCTGACAACCCAACCTCATGTGTCCAAATCCCACCTCCTCTCAGAAGCTATGTGAAATGCCAGCTTGCCCAGGAAACCCTCCCAGTTCGCCCCTGTACATCCTAGCCCTTATCAGTGTCCTCCCTGGCATTCATCATTCTGTGCTTGAGTCTCATCTCTTTTATTAGACGTTGAGCTGCTTGAGGCCCAACTGCCTCTTACACATTTCTGCATCTCCACAGCCCCCAAAAGAGTGACTTGTAGAAGGCGCACAGTAAATATTTGAACCAGAACTACAAATACTTGTATCTCCCACGTGATGAATTAATCAATTTCCAGACACAGAAATAAAAGATTATAATAGAAAGTTTAAATGTTTTATCCAGCAATTCCATAACTGGGTATATGCCCAAAAGAATCGAAAGTGGGATCTTGAGATATTTGTACACCCAGGTTCATAGCAGAATTATTCGAAATCACCAAAAGGTGGAAGCAACCCAAGTGTCCATAGATACATGAATGGATAACCAAAATGTGGTCCATCCGTACAATGGAATATTATTCAGTTTCAAAAGGGAATGAAATTCTGACACAGGCTACAACATGGATGGACCTTGAGGACATTATGCTGAGTTAAATAAGCCACTCACAAAAGGACAAACATTGCACGGTTTCACTTATATGAAATACCTAGAGTAGTCAAATTCATAGAGACAGAAAGTAGAATGGTGGTTGCCAGGAGCTGGGGAAGTGGGAATGGGGAGTTAGTGTTGAACGGGCAAAGAGCTTCCGTTTTGCAAAAGGAAAACGTGTTCTGGAGATGGATGGTGGTGATGGCTGCACAACGAAGTGAATGTCCTTAGTGTCACTGAACTGGACACATGTTACGATGGTAAATTTTACGTTACATGTATTTTACCACAATTTTAAGTTGAAGTGTTTCCAGTATGATAGGAATTAAACTTGTCTAAATGTCACCAGGCACCACCAACCCCACCGGGGTTCTGCATGTTTGGGCGCCTGGAAACGGGTTGGGAGGAAAGAAAGATCATCCTGTGCTCACAGAGGCCCTGAGGCTTCCATGACTTCTTAGTCAGCTCCGGCTTCTATAACAAAAATACCATAGACTGGGACATTTATTTCTCACGGTTTCTGGAGGCTGGAAGTCCAAGATGAAGGTGTTGGCAGATTCAGTATCTGGTGAGAGCACTCTTTCTGGTTCATAGATGTCCATCTTCTCCTGTGTCATCACATGGTGGTAGGAGCAAGGGAGCTCTCTGAGGTCTCTTTTACAAGGCACTAACCCCATTCGTGGGGGTTCCACCCTTACTATCTAATCACTTCCCAAAGGCCCTCACCTCCTCATACCATCACACTGGGGATTCATTTTAAAGACATGAATATTGGGAGGTTGCAGACATTCAGTCACAACATCACAGTGAAAAGACCAAAGTTCTAGTCAATGAGTTTCTCTCTTCCAAGTTAAGTGTCCCCATGAGCTGATCAAAGAGAGGTGATCAAGGAATCCATTGGTTCATTCAACAGGAGTTACTGAGCCTGAGCCCCGAGCACTGGGCAAGCCCAGATGCCAGGAGTACAACCAGGGGTGGGACAGCTGTCTGCCCAACGAGAGAGAGAAAGACTGGCAAACACACAAATTTTTTTTTTTTTTTTTTCGGTACGCAGGCCTCTCACCGTTGTGGCCTCTCCCATTGCGGAGCACAGGCTCCGGACGTGCAGGCTCAGCGGCCATGGTTCACGGGCCCAACCGCTCTGCGGCATGTGGGATCTTCCCGGACTGGGGCACGAACCCACATCCCCTGCATCGGCAGGCGGACTCTCAACCACTGCACCACCAGGGAAGCCCAAACACACAAATTAAATGCAATTTGATGAAATGCAAAACTAATCAAAGTCAAACCTTTCAAAGCTGCCAACATCAGGATATCCAGCATCCTGATATCTTACCTCCCACAGTTTCCGTGTCCTGAATCTCCTACTTCCCTTCCAGCCTCAGTGCCACCAAAATGAGTTGACGTCACTAAGGGGTCGTGGGGTTTCACCTCCTCAGGGGGAGTAGGCATTGTCCTGGGAGATAAAAGGCTGGGATTTCAGTCCTGCACTTGTGACCATCTCATTGATTTTCCCTTCTGGGCCTCAGTTTCTCCTCCGTTAAAACCAAAGTCGGGTTAAATGATCCCCAGGACCCCATTCTGTGATGGGGACCTTCCACTCTCCCACCAGGGAGGGGAGCCCAGGATTCTGGAGAGTTCTGAGCTAATAAAATAATTCTATTCCCCACTTGGAAAAAAAAAATGAGTTTGGCAGAAGGGTATTACAGAGAGTGATGTTCAGGCAGGTTTACCAACACACGGCAGACAAACTGTAGGTTAGAGCCGGTTCCCTAGAACCAATATTTACAAACAGTCTCAGCATTAACGTGGGCAAGCGGCTTCCTGTGCGTCTAACTCAGCCTCTCCTCCCCCCGCTCAGCTTGGTGGAGGCACCAGAGCTCTGCTCCAGCCTTTCAGCGGTTTTAAAGAGGAGAAACAGCAGAAAGACAACAGCTTCTCTCTCCTGCCCAGCATGTCCTCCCTGGGGTTCCATTGCAAAGCAGTGTTCTTGAATATGCAGCAAGGCCCCCCTCCCTGGGATGTCAGCTTCAAGTGGTGAAAGCTGCTCCCCCCAACAATGTGCAGAACGCTGGGTCCAGGACTGCTGCCCCCAGGGAAGTGTTGAGTCTGGACTGAGCACAAGGGCATTGCATCTGGAAGCAAACGCCTCTGCTGGAGGAGCAACTGTAAAAGCAGCCCTGTTTTGTCTCGTGCCTTGAGAGGTAGAGAAGTCACCCCTCCCACAGAATCTCTCCAGGCACCACGAGCTCAGGACCGACATAGTCACATAACTGGATAACAAGGATTCTGGCATATAATTCACCATCGGATAAGTGCCCATCGTGCTGCTTAAAGAATGCTGTCTTCATGGCTTTAGCATGGAAAGGACCCTCCAGCACCTCCCAACCTTGCCAGTTGCCCCTGTAAATCAAGGTTTCTCAACCTCAGCACCACTGACAGGTGGGGCTGTCCTGGGCACAGTAAGGTGTTGAGCAGCATCTGTGGCCTCCACCCTCTAGATGCCAGAGCACCACCACTGCCCGCCAAGCTGTGACAAAGATGTCTCCAGACAATGCCAAACGTCCCCTGGGAGCAAAACCTCCCCTGGTTGACAAGGCTGCTGTAAATTAAAGGACCACAGGTACATCAGGTGGCAAGAATCTCTAGTCTGCCACAGACCAGGTGAGCCAGAAGGCAAAGACCTCCACATCACCCAGCAGGCCCCTCTACTGCGATTACTTGGATTCACCAATGACTTTCCCAACAAGGAAGAAAGCCCGCTGTCCTCATTTCCAAGAAAATGATTCCTATTCTTTCCAGAGGGGCTGTGCCCTGGCAATTTCAGTTTCATTTCTAATGACAGAGCTCTCTCTTACCCCCATTTCAACCCCAATGGGGAAGGACTATCTGTACCTCTGAAGCTCTCTCTAATCACAAACATGTAAGTCAAATTGAAGTTTGTTTGTTTGTTTGCAGTACGCGGGCCTCTCACTGCTGTAGCCTCTCCCGTTGCGGAGCACAGGCTCCGGACGCACAGGCTCAGCGGCCACGGCTCACGGGCCTAGCCGCTCTGCGGCATGTGGGATTCTCCCGGACCGGGGCACAAACCCGTGTCCCCTGCATCGGCAGGCGGATTCCCAACCACTGCGCCACCAGGGAAGCTGCAAATTGAAGTTTTTACGCTCGTCAGGATCTCAACACCTGAAGGCACCTGGCTGGAATTCTCTGAGAAGTATATTGTAATATCACTCATCACCATCTATTTTTCTAAGCTTGGAGTTTTGTAATGGAAATCTCTTTTCTTGTCTGAGTATATACTCTATGTGTATAAATTTCAAGCCAAAAGGCATGGAAACTCATTTTTATTTAAAATTTTTACAAAATCTCTTGAGATAACTGGCAAAATGCTGGGGATGTCGCCCACCCAGGATGAAAATGGCTGACCTCCAGCCTGGTAGAAAAGCACAAGGAAAGTGGCTGTTTTCACCAGGACAAGCCAACTGCTGTACAAGGGTCCTCACGTCCCAACACCCCTTGCAGTCAGACTCAGCTTGAAGCCTGGCCTCCACGCAGGGACCCAGGGATCCACAGTCTCCCTGGTGTCTCTCAGCCACAGCCCAGGGGAAGGAGGTTGCCCCCCTCCACCAGTATTCACCTCCTTGCCCGGAAGTGACAGGCGTCACTTCCACTCACAGCCCACCAGGGAGAACTAGTCACGTGACCCCCAGGAGCGCGAGGCCTGGGGAGTGTAGCCCTGCTGGGCGGCCTCCTTCCAGCAACAACTAGGCACCAAGAGGGGAGCCCAGCCCCACGGTGTTCAGCCAGCTGCCTCGGTCAGCGAGCCAGTGGGCAGCACTCACATGGTTCGGGAGGAGGCTGGCCTCATCTATGAAACTGGACTGTGGCATTGAGCCAAGTGGCTTCCTTCCCAAAGGAGAGGTGACCCTAACTGTCGTCCATATTTTTTGTCACCTCTGTCATAGTATTAAGTCCCAGGGAGTTAGGTGGGTGCTACTCCCACATCGACAGGCACTAACAGAAAGTGAGGGTAGGACAGCAGCCCACATGCCCAGCCAAGGAGCGGCCCCCAGCCCCACTACTGAAACAGGTCATAAAATAGGAAGCGCCTGATCTGCAGAGTTCAGAATGGTCGGAGCGGAGGACACTGGAATTGACAAATCAAAGGTGGGTGGGAGGTGGGGGTAGTTCTGTTCTGGCTAAACCATGTCCCAGTGGCTGGACATGAAACGGACACTGGCTCTCAATTCTGTCACCCTGGCACATACAATTAAAAGATCAGGGGCGGCTTCCCTGGTGGTGCAGTGGTTGAGAGTCCGCCTGCCGATACAAGGGACACGGGTTCGTGCCCTGGTCTGGGAAGATCCCACATGCCGCAGAGCGGCTGGGCCCGTGAGCCACGGCCGCTGAGCCTGCGCGTCCGGAGCCTGTGCTCCGCAACAGGAGAGGCCACAACAGTGAGAGGCCCGCGTACCACAAGAAAAGATCAGGGGCTTCCCTGGTGGCGCAGTGGTTGAGAATCTGCCTGCCAATGCAGGGGACACGGGTTCGAGCCCTGGTCTGGGAAGATCCCACATGCCGCGGAGCAACTAGGCCCATGAGCCACAACTACTGAGCCTGCGCGTCTGGAGCCTGTGCTCCGCAACAAGAGAGGCCGTGACAGCAAGAGGCCCGCGCACCGCGATGAAGAGCGGCCCCTGCTCGCCGCAACTAGAGAAAGCCCACGCACAGAAACGAAGACCCAACACAGTCATAAATAAATAAATAAATAAAAGATCAGGCGCAGATGAACCAGGCCTGCAGATGGCCCTGTGCAGACAGGGACCCACCTCCCGTCTTCCCCTGACACCTGTGTTGGTGAGAGAACCAGGCACTTGAGAAGGTGTGAAACAAAACCACTGTGTGACACCAGCCAGCCCCTCCTGCTCTTAGCACTGCGGCCAGCAAGGCTGAGGACTGCAAGGGGCTGAGACACAGAAGGACCTCACAGGTGGCAGACCCACAGAGCACCTGCCAGCCCCTCCACACCAGTGGCCAATCCCAAGGTCAGGTATTGCCATCCTGAGCCCACCCTCTCCTCTCTTCTCCTCTCCTGGCGGAATCACCACTCTCTGAACCCCTCACTCTCAGCTGTTTCTGTGCACAGGACTATCTCTCTTCTGCACCGGGGGACCCCGAAAGCATGCACAAACTCCTGTCTGCCAGGATCATCCAGCCAGCTTGCTGGTAACTACGCTCTTCTTTTCCTTGTCTTTCTTTTTTTTTTTTAAACCAATTGCCCTTCTGGGAGAGAGAAGAAAAGCCAGATCTTTTGGAAATACCATCCTGCTGTTGCATGTATAAAATCCATCAGTTCTGAAATCACAGTGCTGGAAAAGAAGCTGGAGGGAGGGCCGCCCCGCAGCTGTGCCTGGAGTTCTGTGCTGGGCACTAGTTTTGCTTGTTATCCTCTCCGCCCGCCTCCCCCTCCCTCCAGCCCGGTCTCTCGCGCATCTATTTTTGTGGTTGATCAGTGTGCCTCTGTTTCCCAACCAAGGGCTTACGTATGTGTATTTCTATACATTATTCCCTCCCTGGAGGCTTCTGAGCCATGCAAATGGCACCTTATGCAAATCAAAGACTCCTCCATCTGCTTCCGATATTCCCCACTTCCCCTTAATAACCTGTTTTAGGGGATGCGGTACATGCAGCAGATGATACAACTTTATTTTTGTAAACCCAGTTGGTCCTGGAGTGCTGGCAGCCACAATAATAGAAGAGTGCGCCTGTTACTGCCTCTCACTGAGTCTGCTGTTAGGCAGCACCTCATTAAAACAAGCCGGGAGGGGCTCCAAGAAGAGGGGAGAGGGCACAGCGGGGTCCCAGTGGAACACGGAATCCTGGCCTCTCCCTCTTTCTGCTTGGTCGGTGTGTCCCCCCCCCCAAAATATATGATGAAGCCCCTACACCTGGTACCTCTCAATGTGACCTTATTTGAAAACAGGGTCTTTGTAGATATAATAAGATGTAAGTTAAGATGAGGTCATAATTGGAGTAGGGCATTTAATCCAATATATGGGTGTCCTTACAAGAAGAGAGAGCACACAGAGTCAGGGAGAAGGCCATGTGACGATGGAGGCAGAGGCTGGAGTGATGCAGCTACAAGCCGAGAAACGCCGAGGGCTGCTAGCAACCAACGGAAACCAGAAGAGGCCAGGAAAGATTCTCCCCTAGAGGTTTCAGGGGAGTGGGGCCCTGCAGACACCTCCCCATCACAGCCCCTCCAAGGGCCTCTCCTTCCCACCTGCAACTTCATAGGTGTTGGTGTAACTAGGGTGGTGTTTATTTTCCTTGCCCATTGTGCCCCCAGCCCCTGCTTCAGGGCCTCGGGGTAGATGCTCAAAAACTACCTGACAGAATGAAGGTAGGAGGGCTAAGTAACTGCCCCCAGGTAGCGCAGTGAGCAGGTGCAGATGGGACAGGAAAACATCACTCGGAGTCAACTCCAAACTGTTTCTTTTAAGACCTCTCTTAGTACCCAAAGGATACTCTTGCCATCAAAAACTCACTCTCACCCCAGTGAAGGGTACCTAGGATTCTGTGCACTGATTTTTCAATTTCCTGCGAGTCTACAGTTATTTCCAAAAACAAGTTAGGGGGGAAAAAAGATCATTTTCTTTTTGTTTGACAAGATGCTGCAAAGCCCAACAAGGGCTTACCCCTCTCCCCCCTCCCACCCCACGTACATCACCTGGCTCACAGGTGGGCTTGAGGTCTGACAGTCAAGAAGCAAAGTCTGACTTCCAGTAAGAGGTAAAGAGAGGCATTCAGAGAAAAGTTGTCACTTAGAACCTAAGTTTTTCAAACACCCATGGAACCAGTTCTGTGGCTCCCAGGAGAGAGGGGTACTGGGGGCCAGGAGTGCCTAGTGGGATTCAGACAAAGAAGGGAGGGACCTAGAGTGGGGGTGGGGCAGCTGGCCACCGGCGAGGTGCCCAATGCAGGAGCTGGCCAGTCCTGAAGGGCAGAGGTGGCCCGTGTAATCGGGAAGGCATGTGGAAGCAGCTGGCCGCAGACCCAGGTAGCAGATGCAAGTCTGTGCAAGAGGAGGGACCTTCTAAAGGAGATGATGGGCTAGACCTACACACATGTCATGGGAGGTGATGCCGGGGAACGTCTGGGGCGTTACCAGTCAAGGGAGCTCTAAGCGAGCTGGAGGAAGGAGGGAGAAAAGGAAGAAGAGCCTTTCATTCTCCAAAGGGAGGAAGATGGGCCTGATAGCTTCTGGGTGTCCCTGGAAGCTCCAGAACAGGTCAGCAAATCAACGTTAGGGGCCAAACCCAGCTCGCCACCTGTTTTATAAACAAAGTTATTGGAACACAGTCACGTTCGTTCACTTACGTATTATCTAAGGTGGCTTTCACGCTGACGGCCAAGTTAAGCTGTTTTGTGACAGAGACCGTCTGGCCCTAAAATACTGACTACCTGGCCAATGACAGAACAAGTTTGCAGAGCCCTGCTCCAGAGCATTTCAACTCTATGAGAGCTGGTTTGAACTTACACAAAGCCTGGATGGGGGGATTTTTAATGGGATGCAAAGACAAAAATGCACCCCACCATGGAGAGAGGACCCACCAGCAGTGTTCTCCTCTTACCTGCCCTGGAGGAAAACCTCATTTCTGGCAAAGCAAAGGCACTCTGTGACCTTTGGAGAGGCCAAGCTAGGGTCAGGCACCTGCACTGTTACCTGGAAGTAAACTGTGTTTTCAGAGAAGGGAACATGCTGTGAAGTGGTAGAGTATTTCTGATGTGATTCAGGACAGGAAGCCCAAACTAAGAGAATTCCAGAATAAAGATAAAAACCCAAGTGGCCAGAACATTTTTAGGACAAAAATTAAACCTAGGGAGAAACTTTCATCTACAATTGATTGTCCAGCCAGCTCACAAGGGTGACTGGTTCACACCCAGCCAGGGGGCCCTGTTCTGAGGGCTTCTTGGCCCTGGAGTCCAATGGCCCCATCCACTGAGCCTGCCTAGATCCATTGTCTGAATCCCACATCATTCTCCTGCCCACACGCACCCAACCTCCCCCGAACCCGGGCATCTGCAAGGGTCCAGGCATCCCAGGCCTCTGGGCCTCCTCCCTCTGGTCTTGTGCATCTGGGAGGCCAGCGGCCCTTCCTGCCATGGAGAGTTGCAATGAATCTTTGCATGTGTGTTTCAGGGATGGTGAGGGGGTGATTTACTGAAAATGCCGTGTTCCTCACCCTCTCTTATCGCCTTGGCCCTCGGTCCTCTCTGTGAATAAACACCTGCCAGCCCCCCATGAGCGTATGAGATGCATATGGGCCAGAATCTTGCCATCTCCATCTTCGTGCCTCAGCCCATGCCCAGTGATTGCTCACCTGGGGCTCAGTTGACAGTCTTTTATTTTGAGGTTGTGATGAAATCCGTCCAAGAAATTCAGCACCAAGAGGCAAGCCAGCCCTACAAGCCAGACCAGGAGAAACCAGGGCGGGTGGTGGTCTGCCCCCAGTTCATTCACTCACTCTACCCTTGGGTGCTGGCCCGTGTAGGCCCTGGGGCTTCAGAGACAATGAGACTCTGTCCCAGCCCTCAGGGTGCCCAGAGCAGGGCTGGGGGAACCGTGATAAAGCCCATATGGATCATCATTACAGAACCATAAGGGGTGTGCAGAGTGCTGAAGGAGCACAGATGATGGACCTCCGGGAGCTCGGGGGGCAGCTCCTCCAAGGGCATGTGCATTTTAAGAGGGCCTGTTTTCAGCGGTGGACCCTAAGCAGCTTGGGGTTGGTGGTGTCTGCTTGTGCCCCCCAAGCTCTCTTGGAGCGTTGCCCCTGCAGTCCAGGGGCTCCACCAGACCGAGGACTTGGCCGGTTCTGGCAGTGAAGAAAAGAGAACAGTAGGCTCCCGCCTGGAAGGTGCAGCACAGAGAAACATCGGTGTCGTTGCCAAGTCGCCAGACCCTACCTCTCAGTCCCCGCACAGACTGTGCCTGCATTCAGGGGAGGGGCTCCTGCTGCAAGCCCATCCTTCCCCGCGGCCTCTGATCGCAGCCCTGCCAAGGAGGTCCCAGGTGGGGTGAGGAGGTCGCAGCACTCAGAGGGTGGCCCAGGCCAGCAGGTGGGGCCCAGGAAGCTGGCAGCTGCCATGCTCCTCCAGCTTTAGCATCCTCGTCATCTAAGGCAGCTTCACTTTTAAGCAACCAGTGAAGGACAAGCACCCTGTAAATTTAGAACGCGTGATGGCTGGTAGCTTTTGGTATTCATCTTAGTGCATGGGTAGGGGGAGGAGACAGAAAGATCCACTCATGGCCGCACCATCACACCCCAGCCCACGGAGGTGCTTGCAGAAGGGAACGTCTTTCCCAAAAGGAAAAAGGTAGCAGACACTCTGAGGCCGGGTCGCAATCCCCAGCCCAAAGGCTGCTCCCTTCACCACTATTCCCGCCAGCCTGTCCCCACCCAGGGCACCTCGGCCCCCACCTCTGGGCTCCCCTTCCCTTTCTCACATTTGGCTAAAAATAGAGCCTCTTTTGGCAGCAAATACACCCAGTTTCCCCAGAACATAAGCTTCCTGGGAATCTAGACAAGGGAATAGCTCTACCTCTCATGGAGCGCAGATGGATTCCTGAAAGTTTGTGTCAAACCAATTTTTGTAAATCCAATCATGTTCACAGTGATTCACCTCCATCTCAGAAACACTTCTCTCCTGGCCAGCTCGCCGATCAGCTCCCTCCACATACACAGACATGCTCACCAGCAATGGGCTCGAGCAAACACCAATTCAAGAGGGGGCTGCAGCCAGAGAGGGTCCTCTTGTGATCTGAACACTCATGTCTCGATTTTGCTGTGTCAGGGCTCAGGTTTCCAGGAAGCGGGGCAGATGGCACAGTGCTCTCCTCAGCGTTTCTTTAGCCCTCATCTGATTTTTTGTAGGGAGGTATCACCAGAAGCACCCTCACACCTCTCACCTGCTTCGCCAGGACATCACAAGGTGTCCTCTGCTGTGTGATAGATCTGCATTAGAACTGCACAGGAGTGGGGGAGGGAGGGGGAGAGGTAGACTCAGTTTCCCTGTTGTAACATCCACCACATGATGGCCCTAAAGGCAGGCTGGGGTGTCCTGCAGCAAAGCCAGGCTGGACCGTGCAGAGCCCTTGGCCAGCACAGAGCGGGTGAGGCAGGGGTCAGCATAAGCAGACCTGCAGTGTGGGAAGACGCCTCTCTGCAGGACAGAAGCATCAAGGCTGCAGGCAGGAAAGCTGACAATGGTGCTGGTGGCCGAGGAGATGGACAGAAGTGGACAGATCCAAGGTCCAAGGTCAGTGGACTGGGCAGAAGACTACATTTGGGAGGTCAGAGGAGAGGAAGGTGACAGAGGCCAGTGACAGAGGCCCACGCCTTCAAAGTAGGGAGCCTCCCTCTGCTCCTGCAGCCGCTGTCCAGGACAGACCAGCCAGGAGTAATCCTGGGGCTCTGGCCTCTGGGCCCCGTGTTGATGATGCTGGAGAGCATGACTGCTGCCCTGTCCAGGGGTGGCTACTGTTGAATCACCCGCACAGTAGACTCCGAGGACACAAGCAAGGCCACAGGGACCAGTTCCTGCTCCATGATTTCTTCTGTCAGGCGACTATTAAAAACGTGTATGTACACGCACGCGTGTGTGTTAAAGAATGGGTGACTGCTGTTGAACTAGCTCTGAGCAATCTGGAGCTCAATGTCCACTGACACGCAGAAGCTCTCCCAGTGGACTTTACTGGTTTATACCAGGGTGGGCGTGTCCCCAACTGGATTATACATTCCTTAAAGGACAGAAAAAGGATGCATGTGTGCTCAGCACCTGTCCTGTTTCAAGCCCCACCCAAGGTACTTGACCCTCATATTTCAACTCATTTTCACAGCATCACCCTCATTTTGTAGGTTAAGGAAGCTGAGGCTCAGAGAGTCGACCACGAGCTAGTTGGTGGGGGAACTGGGGTTTGACCTTCTCTACCACGCAGCCTCTGCACTTTGTTTTTCTCACAGGACCACCCTAGCGATGAGACAGCACCCTCCTCCAGCAATGGGGGTTTCAGGCCTCAGAAATCCTCCCGAGACCACGCCCTGGCCATGTCCCTGGACTCACCCGGCCATGTCCCCAGCACACCCATTGGCTGGCATGGGTAGAATAGAGGACTAGAGGCCCGTCAAGGAGGGTGGTGATAAACCCACCCCACCCCAGGGAGGGGTCTCCAGGTCCCTTCAATACTAGGGAAAACCAGCATCAGCTCTGCACAGCCCAGAGTCCCAGGAGTGTGGGAGGGAAGGTTTTGGTGTGTGGCCCCCAAGGCACCTGGGGCTGAGCATGGGAGCTGTACAGCACAGGAGGGGCGACCTCAGCCCCCTGTGGTCAGGGAGTCTGAGCAGCCTTTGGCAAGATCTGTAGTTATAATTGTGTCCTTATTATAAAAGTGATACATATTCACTGCAGAAAATTTAGAAACTACACATATGCAAAAAGAAGAAAATTTAAAATAACCCACAATCACACTACCCCGAAATAACTCCTGTTAACATTTTGAGCATATATACCCTCCCAGACCTTCCTATGCATAGAATATATATTTTGGTACCAAGTGGGATCATACTGTACATTCCATTTTGTAACTTTTTTCCATTTAACTATGTCTCATAACAAATCACTAAGTATTCTTCCACAACATCATTTTTAAATGGCTGAATTGGCCAAAGGATACTAAAAGGACAGCTGAAGACAGGAGAGTAAAATTTTATAACACAGAACACTGCAATTAAGCATTAAATAGGAAAATGATCTTTGTCAACAAATCAGCTCTACAGTTACAGAAAAATATGATTTTTAAAGTTATTTTCCTCTTTATTCCAAATTCTACAATATTAAAAAAACCAAACCTGACTTAAAGACATGACACTCAAAAGAGAGCCCCCTTCTCTGAGATCTTCTCTTACTGAAATGGATCAATGATGAAAATAGCCAGATCTGAGCATCTAAGAACCTTCTAGTCTACCTATGCGTGATCCCTATAGTTCTGAGAAGCAACAGTATAGAGTAGTTTAAAACAATAAGGGGTTATGTCTAGGGGTGTGTGTGTGTGTGTGTGTGTGTGTGTGTGTGTGTAAAGGTGATGGTGGATATCTGAGGATTTGTTGATGGATGAGTGAGATTGGGGTGGGGATGTATGTGTATGAAAGGTAATCAGTTCTGAGCAACGATGAAAAGGTTTTGCTACTGACCTTTATAACTATGAACATTTCTACCCTTGATCTGAGCTCAAAGTAGGGGGTGCTCCCCTTGGCTGGCGATGTCTTCAGAAACAAATAACCTCATAGCTCTGAAGGGCTGACTTGACTTCCTCTTACCGCAGGTTTAATGGACTGAATGATTGTGTCCCCACAAAATTCGTATGTTGAAGCCCTAACCCTCAATGCGATGGTATTTGGAGGTCGAGCCTTTGGAAGGTGATCAGGGTTAGATGAGGCCATGAGGGTTGGGCCCTCGTGATGGGATTAGTGTCCTAATAGGAAGAAACACCAGAGTCCTCTCCCCACCATGTGAGGACAGCAAGAAGGCAGCAGTCTGCAAGCCAGGAAGAGGGCCCTGACCAGGACCTGACCACACCACATCTTGATCTCAGACTTCCAGCCACCAGAACTGTGAGAAATAAATCTCTGCTGCTTAAGCCACCTAGTCTGTGGTATTCTGTCATGGCAGCCAAAGTAGGCTAAGACCTCAGGTAAGATGTCTAGGGTAGTTTGGGGACGGTAAGATTGCAGTCATCTGGACTTTGTCAAGCCATTCCCCAAGGAGAGACCCACCGGGGGCACATACAGAGGTGGGAGGAGTGAGGAACCTGAACCCAGGACTCACAGCTGCTCTGCCAGAAGGAGGTGTGTCCCTCAAATATGAAATGGGAGCTCAAGCTGGGTCTGCTGTTTCACGATGACGACAGATGAAGTGCAAAGAGCTTGGGGACGGCCCAACAGGGCTGCTCACGGATGAGGCTCGGGCAGAGCTCCCGGGCTCCCTCCCACAATGGCCTCACCGTGTTTGCAGCCTTCTTCTCCCACCGTGAGCCCAACAGAACAGGGGGAAATGAACGGAGAACACCAGCAGGCTTGTAAGGGCCAGAGCCAGGGCCAACTCCAGGAAGGACAAAAAGGGCTCCTGCAGGGTCAGGAGAAATCCTGGGGCCAAAAACACGGGGTTCCTCTCCAGGGACCAGGGGTTGGGGCCCTGAGAGCAGTTCTGCACAGACTCAGGCCCTCACCAGAGTAGGATGAGCCCGGGTGCTGGAGGGGCTGAGAACCACCCCCCAGTCCAGCCTCAGGACCAGCAAGCAGCTATTCCTACCACTGGTCCCCGCAGCTTGGTTGAAAATCCAAGGACGAGATTGTCCTGAGGCAGAACCAAGGGTGACTGGCCGTAAGCTGTGCCAGCCTTAGATTCACTGTGACCCAAATCCAAGCTTGTAAAGCATCATGGGCGCCAAGCACCAGTGGCTTCTGGTTTGTTGCTTATCTTTTCTGTGCACTTTAGGGAAGCTGCTTTAGGGAAATGCCAACCTGCCATGTATGAAATAAAGCTAGGATCTCTTTCCAGGTGGGAGCCACTTTAACAAGTGGCTCCCTAGAGGCTGAACCCAGGGAGAACAGGGCTCAGGGACTCAGGGTGCTGGTGGCCCCGGGAGACACAGCTTCAGGGGCTGATATGTAGGCCTCCTGGTGCCAAGAGTGATGCTACACGACGGGAAGCCCAGGCCACGGCTGGTGCAGGGCTGGGTGATTCAGCACCTCTCTGTGTCACAAGGACACAGGTTCTGCCCCCTGCCCGCTCTGCACCCTCCCGTCAGGCTGGAAGCAGGATGGCTGTGGTAGATCCATAACAACGTCCTGAGGCCTCTCTTAGAAGCCAAGAAGTGTTCACGGAAGCTGACCCTCCCTGCTGGAAGATACTCCTCTTGTCCCATTAGGCAGAACCAGTCAGCTAAGAGCACAGGATCTCCCATGGACCAAGTGTTCGGCCCTGAGGTCAGGGTGGGCCTCACTCTCCCCAGCCCTGCCCGAGGGGGTGGGAGGATGGACACCTGCACCAAGCCCAGGTCAGTAAGAAGAAGGCGGAAGGCCCAGATGCCCCTGGGAGCTGGTCAGCCTGTGGGGCCCTCTCCCCAGCAAGGCTCTTCCCTGCCTGCCCTCGGGAGATGTCACCAGGAGCCGGCTGTCTTCACTCTCACTACCCTTCACCCTCTCGCTCATCCCCCAGAGCACTCACCCCAACGTTTGGGTCCACAGGTAATCCAGAGGGTAGAAAATGGCCCAGCTGCCCCTCTGGGGTTCCTGGGCTCACAGGTCAGCTGCATGGCCAGAGGGCCTGGCCAGGCCACATTCTGGGGGGGCACAGGGCAAGACAGAATGGTCAACTCCCAAGGACAAAGTCGCCTGGGTGGGGATGACCATTCCAACACAGGGATGGCCTGTGCCAGGGCCCTGGGAGGCCTGCAGGATTTGCATTTGTGGGGCCACTGGCTGAGCAGAGTTGGAAGAGTCCACACGGACAGTGGGTCCGCCAGGCAGTAGGAGGGGCCCCTCTTCTACTGGGAGCAGTTGAGCCCCCAGTCACAAGCCAGCCTCTGGGGAAGGGGCTGGTTCCCTCCGTGCAGACCACTCAAGGAGCCCAGCCCCCTGCCTGTGAGTAGTAGCCGCCGCAGGTCCGTCTGCGCAGTGCCTCCCTCCACAGCTTCCTACGCACCGAGAGACTCTCTCTCCTCGCCCTTCCCACTTCCATTCATGGCTAGAATTCAGAGACCCCACAGGGGGACAGGGAGGAAACGTTACCATCCCCTTGGCCTGACAGTTTGACCCCAGAATCCCCATTATACTAATCACCACCCAACTCACACCCTTGTCTTGTGCCACATAGTCCTGGCAACACCAGTAACATACATTTGCGTTCCAGTAAAATGCACCACCACATCCTGTAAATTTGCCAGCCGAGGGGCCCTGCTTAAGTGTAGCTCAATAAGCATGCGCTTGTGGCCACATCACTTCCGTCAAAGGTGCGCCTTTGTGCTGATGGACAGATGGACAGGCCAGGCTTCCCTTGACTCTCGGGCTGCCAGCCATGGGCTTCTTCATGCTGAATGAGACACCGAAGACTCTAAGAGGAGCCAGCCGTGGGCTCCTGGGGCCGCACCCGGCCTAGCACTTTGCACAGAGAATCCCCTGTTGTCTTCTCCATCCTCTAAGGGACCCAGAAGGTGGGACATTGACCTGCTTGGCAGATGTATTTGTCTCCTAGGGCCGCCGTAACAAACTAAGCGGCTTAAAACAACACCAATTTTATTCTTGAACAGCTCTGGAGGCCAAAAGCCCGAAACCAAGGTGTCGGCAGCGCTCTGCGCTCTGGAACGGCTTGTGCTGCATCACTGCAATCCCTGCCTCCGCCCTTACGTGGCTGTGTATCTTCGTATGTCCTCTCCTCTTATAAGGATGCCAGTCTCTGGATTTAGGGCCCACCCTACCCCAGTATGACCTCATCTTAACTTGATTAAATCTACAAAGACCTATTTTCCAAATAAGATCTCATTCACAGGCCCCCGGAATTAGGACTTGGACGTATGGGGACACAAAGCAGTGCACAGAGTAGGTCTCTCCTGGCAGGTGAAGGGTGGACAGGCGCTTACACCAGTGCCAGGGTTGTCTCCCCACACCCCTCCATCACCCACATTCCAGCCGGCCTCTGCTCCAGTGCCCCGGGGCGGAGTCCTCACCGCCTCCTGAGTCCTGCTGACGCGCGCATCTCTCAGACAGAACCAAATTCTGTCTCCCTAGAGCTTACACCCACACATCCTTTTTCTACCTTTGAACACAAAGGGACAAACCTACTTCCTCCTCCACCACGACAGACCTTTGAATAAGTGGAGCACGGCAGCAGGCCCATCCCCACCCTGCCTCTCCAAGTCTCCTGGTAGCTTCAAGGGCCCACCTGTCATGGGTGTGCATCCATGCACACCCCAGCTGAGCCAGCCCCATTGGCCACTGACTCTCCTAAAGCAAGACACAGAACCGACCACAAGTGCCCTGAGGAGATGCTTCTCCCCAAACATGCACAGGGTGCTGTGGGCATAAGGCTGAGAGTGCTGGAGAGGCAAGGTTCAGGGACTCTGGATCCTGGCTGAGGGTGTGGGTTGGGGATGGGGACAGCCCCTCACCCGAGGTCGGGCTATGGGGCCCCCAGTGTGGGAGACAGATGGAAGAAGAGCTAGTCCCAGCCAGTCTGTTGATAAAATCTGTGTGATCGTGTGATGACTTCTCTCCCAGAGGCTGACAGCAGGGTCAGGTCCTATGTGTGTACCTGGAGCTTGACAAAGTCTTGTTGAATGAATGAATGAATGAATGAATTAGTGAATGAGTTAATGGCTGAAGTGGACTGGGGGAACTGGAGACTTCCCATCTTTCCCCCTTCCACCTTGCAGCCCCTGAGATGCCTCCCTGTGGAATTACATGCTGAATGTGGCTGTTGAGGAGATGCCCACGATCAGAGCAGGACACCCTCAGTGCTGCCTCCCAACGCCCAGTTCCCTCCTCTGGAGCAGAGCTTCCTGTGCGTGCAGAGAAAGCAGGATAATAAAGTGGGGGTGGGGTTTTGAAAGCCATCCAGGGCTTCCGGCTGTCTTTGGGGCAGTACCAGGGCAGTGAAGCACTAACTGAGGCTCTCGAGCCACACACGATTCCTTTAAACCCAGGAGTTTCAGACAAAAAGATCAGAAGACCTTAGGCACCCATGTGGGGCTGGAGGTCTACCATTGTCATTAGACCCAGAAGGCCACCACCATGAGAAGCTCAGGTCTAAGGCTTCGAGATCAGGTGATGGTTTAACACAGCTGGTCCAGAAGCAACTCCAAGACTGCATGTAATAGTCAAAGTCTGAGAGTGGCCCATATGTAAAGAGCACCCTGGAATGAATAAAGAAAAAAGACTCCATGGAAACACAGACAAAGCACATGAACAGATAGTTCACAGAAGTCAAATGCAAATGAACAATAAACACAGAAAAAGATAATGAACCTTCCTAAAGTTGAGGAAATGTAAGTTAAAATGATATTTTGTACCTTAGACTGGCAAGTACTTTAAGAAATAATAACTGATACTGGTATGGATGTAAGATAAAGGATTCTCACATGGTGTGGAGAGATCTGTAAATACTTTGTAAAGCAATCCAGCTGTAGTTATTAAAATTTAACATATACATGCCCTTGGCCCCAATAATTCTACTTTGGGGATTTTCTCCAAAAAAGCAGAAAGTACTGGGAAAATACATAGCATATGCACATGGGTGGGTCAGTATGAGCAAAGGGGAGATTTGGGGAGGAGACACTTCCAACTGTTAGCAGAAGTCAGAAGTCACCCCGGAGAGCTGGATCTGGGGAGGAACAAAGGAGACTAATCGTCTCACTTTAGACACTTCTGTCTTGGAAGACCTAATACAATAAATAAATAATGACTTTTATAACTCACGTGACTGCATTTTTTTAATGACTATGGAAATGATTTCGAAATGAAGCCTTTCTACCTCCCCTGCTGTTATAGGTGGGATTGCCAGATTTAGCAAATAAAAACACTGGATCTTTGGATAAGTATGAATTTCAGATAAACAACATTTTTTTTAAAAAAATATAAGTATGTCCCATGCAATATTTGGCACATACTTGCACAAAAAAATTCTTCGTTTTTCATCTGAAATTCAAATTTAACTGGGCATCCCGGGTTTTATCTAGCAACCCTAGTTACAGGGGGAGGGAAAAGGAAGATCTCTGCAACTCTAATTTAAATCCATTTCTTCTAGCTCCCCGTAAAAACCTGTCATAGCCATGACGATATTTTTTTCTCCCAGTGATCACACGCACATGCACACACACTCACATGTTTTGATCATCACTCGTCACCCTCCAAAAGAGCATCCTCTGACTTGCACGCACTGATGTTCGTCACGGCTCTTACTTGAGAGTCAGGATGTCACGTCAAGTCTCCTAGAGCAGCATCTGTGCCTTTCCCATTCTGTGTCCAAGCCCAGCAGTGCTGGGCACACAGAAAACAGTCAGCAAACTGGAGGAAGCCAATTAACAGAGGACCAGGCATGCCCTGGAGGGAGGATGGTGCCCCTCTTCAAGATGTGTGGCATTCAGCTTCCGGCCAGTTGCTTTGCTGGGTCATGCCCCCCAACTTCTTAGCCATGGTGGGCATCTTGGAGCCTGCTCTATCTGCCAGGTCCGCCTTCTGTCCCCCCTCTCCCAGCACTGAACACACAATGCATGAACCTCATACACAGTGTACTAAGCCGATGCTTCCAAAGGCTATATTTGCATCTCGTTCCACATTATTCACTTGCTGTCAGGGCGAGGAGACCCAGGGCTGAGGACAGGGAGTCTGGAGCCGGGGCAACCTTGGCCAGCTTGCAGGCTGCTCAAACTCCTCACGTGTACAAGCGGAGGCTGGGCAGATGTTCTTGAAGGGATTTCTAAGCCTTCTGGGTTTAAGGTCAGACGTGTCCCCAGCCCTCCTATTCCAGAGTATGCCACTAGCCCACCCTTGCCCAAAGCAGAGAATGTGACCGCTAGCCACAGGAAAGTCCTCGGCCCTCTCCTTGAGCCCCAGGAGGCTCTGCAGGCCCAGGTATCCTGATGGAATCGCTCCTTAACCCGCTGTCCATCGTGTCGAGCTGAGGAAGCCGCAGACGCGACATTAGCATTACAACCCACACTGATCTTTGTCAATTACGCTCCAGTATTTGAGCTCTAACCAGCTTTAAATTGAATCAGGACGAAATCATCAGAATAAAAAGAGCCCAAGCCCCAGCCTTTCAATTCCAGCACTGGAAAAAAAAAGTTATACATTTCATAATGGCCTTCTACCCCATAATGAACAGGAAAAATAAATTAGATTCCAAGCTAAGGGTATATTTATGCAATTTCATTATATGCCCATGAGCAAGCCTGGTTTTCACCAAGATAAAAATGAGCTCTCAGAAACACTCGCACTAAATAAATGGAGTGATTTAACAGCTTAATGGGGAGCGTGGAGGAGGAACTGAAGGACAATGTCAAAAATGGAAAATAAAAATAAGAGGGACGTCTGACATGCCTCCCGCGCTGCGTGCACAACGCCAGAGGTGCCGGGTCTGTGTAGCCCTCTGGGCAGCATCTCTCTTCTTGGTGCCCTGGGTGACCAAGGCCAGGATGGGCAGAGGGAACATGGGTTTTCCCCGAGACAAGGAGCGCTGTAGCTCTGCACACTGGTGCAGAACATCTGTCCCAGAGCCCTAGGCCCAGAGGTCAGTTCTTCAGAGTCTGTCCCGGCTTCCAGAGACGACCTCGCTGCAGGAGCTTCTGCAGTAAAACTCCGGGTTATCTTAGCCCTGCTGGTTCCCATCACTAACCTTTCTTCCCTCCTTTCCAGAAGTTCCTCTCAGTTCTTTTGCTTCCATATCAGTTACCTGATGTTAGCGTGGCCCCAGCTTGGGAGGCAGATGTGGCACCTCCGTGCCCGCGGGGTCTCCTCCAGGGTCCCCACACACCGGTTGCCCAGCCTTCACCTTAGCATTTCTTCTGCCAGAAGCGAAAACAAGTTCTCTGCTGCCTTCGAACTCTCCAAGCGTGCAGTTTTGTTTTGTTTTTTCCGGTGCACTGTTTACCGTGCTGTGCTCTGGAACCTCCGTGTGAGAGGCGTTGTGGAAGCTCGGTTGTTGTGAAGGTTGACAAAATAATGGATTTATTTTTATTTTTTTAATGCATATTTACAAAGCTGGAGGGTGTCTCCCGAAAACCCCAGTGGTGCGTAGCTGGGAAGAACTCGGAGTTACACAGCTCCGGGACCTCTCTCAAAGGCAGCGCTTTAGACTGCCTGACGTCCCCTTTTCAGCCTCGCTAAGGGGCTCCCTGGTGCTGTCAACAGGGCAAGGAAAAGGTCATCGACTCCTGGAATGTCTGTCCCGGGGCACCTTCTGGCGGAATCTCCCTCTTCACAGATAAGGATATAAAGGCTCCGAGAGATCAGGAGGGATCCAGCTCATCCGTGTGGGTGGGGTGTGGGGGGGGGGTCTTACATCAGCCTGCCCCACAGAAATATCATGCCAGCCACAAGGGTCATTACACGTTCTAGCAGCCACATTAAAAAAATGTTTTAAGTGGGTGAGATTAATTTTAATAATATATTTTATGTAACCCAATATATCCAAAATATTATCATGTCAATATGTGATCCACATAAGAAATTACTAACGAGGTGATTCACATGCTTTCTCAGCACGCTGCGTCTTTGAAATCCGGTGTGCATTCTACACCCACAGCCCATCTCCACCCGGACGGGCCACGGGCTAGTGGCTTCCCTCTCAGGCGACGCCAGCACAGAACTCCTTCGTGTCACAATCGTCTCACTTACAAACAACCCCAAGCCTAAAAGTCAACCATGCAGCCGCATGTGGCTGCCGACCGGTGCAGGGAAATATGCCCATTGCTCAGAAACGCATGTTTACAACCTTCATGATTAGTGACTTTCCAAAACCGCAATGAGACCATAATGAAAAATCACCACCCCCATGACTCCTCGGGCATCTTCTGTGTCAAGAACGAAGAACTCTGCAGGGGACGTACTGCTACATCCTCTGCATCGCTCTGAGAGGCAAGTCCTGTCATCACCGCAACATCCCATCGGTAGCAGAGGCTGTGACAGGGTTGCTGCAGAATCACACAGTGAGCCATCAGGGAGCCGAAACATCAATGTTTATCAACCTCTAAGGGCAGAATACCCCGTCCTGACAAAGAGAAACCACGTAGAACCAAACAGGCACGGGATTCCCCTACTTCGCACTTTGGGCAGCCTTTGGCCAAAAGGGGCAGCTCAACATGGGGCGAAACCGAGACCCTCCTGCCTCTGCCTGTTCCCTCCTTTCCCAGGGCCTCCAAGGGGAAAACATAAACAATCAAGCAGATAGATAAATACCAACCAACGAAGATAAAACAAGCTGTGAAGATTAAGCATGCCGAGCTCGCACTGGCCTCGGCCTCGTGGTCTTAGGTACCAAGCGCATCAGCTCATTAGTGCAGAGACAGAGCTGGAATTCCACAGCACAGTGTGATTCCCGGCTCCCACCCAGTGAAAACGCAGAGCGACTGACTGACCAGCAAAGACTCAGCCAGTGTCCACAGAGAGGGGCACGGGGGTAGCTGGAGCGCCAAGAAGCCTGCTGCAGACACTATGGGACAGATGTATCCAAACACCCACCCAGACCCCCGCCCTCGGCATTGACGGGCTCCTTCCTGCCTGCTGAGGTTGGGGTCAGGTCCACAGCGGCCTGGCTGTCATCCTCACAGCGGCCCCACAAGCAGGTTTGAGGATGCTGCGTCAGTGGCTGGTTGGCGGTGGTGCCTGGACCCAACCCCAGCCACTCGCTGTTTCAATATCACCTGCTCAGGTTTTTGTCCCTCCTTGTGGGTCAGGCGGGGCCCTACCTGTACCAGGAAAAAGCACCAGCGTCGGCCCCTGGGATGCTGTAAAGCTCAGGACGTGTGCTGCTCTGTTGTCACGTGGTGATGACTGGTGCTGGGGGAAGGAGACCTCGAGGAAACGCGGGAAATGAAGAGGTCTGTCTCCTCGGTTGCTGGGGAACTGATTTGGAGAAAGGGGAGCAGGAATAAAGAGGAGAGAGGGGAGGGAAAGAGCAGAGAGAGAACGAGTCCTCCCCAGGCTTCAAGAAGTTTGCTCCTCCTACCGGAGCTCCTCCACCTTCCAGGCCTCCCGCCTGCCCTGCCGACCTGACACCCTGAGAACCACCCGCGGGCACCGCGCCTGCCACGATACGGCCGCCAGGCCCCCAGCAGATAGCGCCCGGCCGCCTTCCCTGACGGCCCCCGTAAGGGTGTCTGCCTGCATCGTCAGGCTCTGTCTGCGTCCCCAAGCCACCCCCTCGATGCTCTTACATAACTTGGGTCCTTCCCCACCCACGAGCAGCGCCGTCCTCCCAGTCCCCCCACCTTCTAGACACGGGGGTGGAACATCTGCTCGCACCGCTCGCTCCTCTCCAAGGGAACACCGTCCCCCACACACCGCACCCCAAACTCAAACACTGTCACCCTCCCCCAAAGCAGCAGGGGATAAAAAATAACATAAAATAAAAACATGCTACCACTGCCGCCCACCACATCATTAAGGGCAAGAAAAACTCTCCTACAAATAAAACTCTTTCCTTCTTGTTCTAGAAAAACAGTAACGAATCCTGGGGGGGGGGGGGGGGGGGGGGCGGGGGGCGGCGGAACGCAGGGAGGGAGCAGACGAGGGCTGCTCTGCCTTTTCATCTCCATTGCTGAAATCATCTTTGATATTTCTTATTTTTAAAAAAGAAAGAACTCCACAGAGGTGCGAGCACAGGCTCCCAACGCTCCTACAGCATTCGTGTGGGGGGAGGGTATTAGAATTCAGTACCAGGAAGTGGCATCTGGGGCCCCAGTTTCCCCTGCCCTCGTCCTCACTCCCCTCCTTACAAAGGAGCACATCTAATGGAACAGAGGAGGGGCCGTGTTTGGTTTTGGATCAAGAGGCCAAGATCTACATCGTTGGAACCCTGACATGATGGGAGACATCATAGGAGACACACGTCTCCCCACTCCTACCTCAACCTCAAGGCAGTGAGGGAGCCAGGGTTCCTGTGTCCTTCCAGCCAGCCAAGCGCTAAATGGCTGCCTTCCCTTCCAAACGCTTCCATGAAAGCAAGAGGGAAATCCGTAATTCTTCCCCAGGAGACTCTGTCTAATCCACTTCCCGTTATCCAGTTCAGCCTCACAGTTGAGACTGTGGTTCCCTTTTCTGTGTGTTCTCAGCTTCTCTGTGTCCTCACTGCCCTGGTCTGGATGCCCACACCCGGATGCAGCCGAGAGTCCGTCTGGTCCAGCGTCTGGGTGCACACTCACTCGCCCTCTCACTCACTCGGCTTCCTGCACTGTCTTTGGAGGGTCTTAGTGGGCATGGAAGGCTCCCCTTTGATTATTCCTATATAGCTAACTCTGTGTGTGTGTGTGTGTGTGTGTATGTGTGTGTGTGCGTGCACATGAGTGTATACTACATGCAAAAACCATCATGTTACAACCTAGATAAATCCCAAATGTGTGGGATACAATTTACAGATGTGCATAACAACATATTTAAAGCAAATAGTCTTCAAGAGGCTACAAGTGGGTCCAGGAAGGTCACGGCTGCTGTCTGGATCTCAGGAAGTTCTCATCTCCCCGGATCTAAATTCCCACCTGTCGCCACTGCTGAGCCATGAGTGTGTGAATCTTTCATGGACAATTCTAAGTATGGCAGGGAAAAGCCCAAACCCCAGGCTTCTTTCCTGTCAAAACAGAGGGATTCAGGCCTGGAAAGGCACGTTTATGGAGGACCTACCGGGTCTTTCACAGAGTCTCCCCCTCTCAGCCACAAGGCTGGACAAACAGGCTCCATCAGGTGAAATGTTGTCACCAAGGTCTCACAACTGCCAGTGTGGTCCTGTCTGCAACCTGAGCTCATCCAGTCTCTGCTCCAAGCCCTCGATACCCAGCACCCAAAGAGCAAGCTTTCTAAAGAGGGATGACTGATGGCTTGTCCGAGTAGGTGCACGAAGAGCCGGGCATCCCTTACTTCCCTGCTGGCGCTCCCAGCCATCCTGTCCTCATAGTTAAGGTTCAGTACGTGGCAGGCATCCCGCTCAGGGCTGAAAATGGAAGCTGGATGTTGGGCACTGCCCTCCCACCAGGGAGACCCTCACAGGCAAACCGTTGCCACGATGGAGAACAGCACAGAATGATGACAGAACAGGAAAAGGAGCATTCCCGCTGCCCAGTGGCTCAGAGGTCACAGAATCTGGAGGGCCCACATCACTCGTTTTCCCTTTTCTATTAAAAATCTGCTGCCTGCAGGAGGAGGGCAGGGGAGAACCAGGCATGCGACCCCAGGAGCAAGTCCCCAGACAAGCTCTCTCACCCACTCTCTCCTCGGAATGGGGGTCCACTTGCCAAAACAAATCTGGAGCACAGGCAGGAAATGCACATGCTGCATTTTCAGAGAACCTCCGCTCAGCGAAAAAGAGAGAGACGTCTTTTTACTCCAGTCGAGCAGCTGCTTGTCCAGCACCGACAGCGCACATGAGGCCAACAGAGAAAGGCAAAGGAGAGATGGGACAGGAGGCTCCAGGGAGGTTCAGGGAATAGTGGGGGGTGGGGGTGCTCCACCGCGGTGCTCCCCCTAGAACAGGCCTGAGTGTCCAGCTGCACCCAAACACGCTCATGTGTGCAGATTCCAAGCACCCCACGTCCCCTGACCTGTGGTGAAGGACCCTGATCTTTTCCCACACTCCCCTTGGCCGATAATTCATTCAGGGAGGCTTTGCCATGGGGTGGCTGCCTCCCCACAACCCTGGAGGAAAACCAGCTTCCCTCCTCACTCACTGTGGTCTGAACGGCCTGGAGCTAGTCAGGAAATTCCTTAGGGAAAAATCAAACTCCCAGAAAGAGCCTCGCACAGGGCTGGCGGCCACTACCCGCATGGTGGAGTGGGCCACCCCTGCCATAAAGGAATGGGAGCAGCACAGGGCGCTCCCAGCTCTGGGCGGGCCCCAGGAATCGACCCCAGAAGATCCAGCCTGGCTCAGAGCAGGTGTCGTTCCAGAGGCCGTCCTAGATGCAGCCATAGTGCTGGGTCCTGGGTCTGAGGATGCCCACTCCCAGAGACACACTTAGCCCCCACCCTCACCCACTGCTCCCCTCTCTCTCTCCCACACTCTCCCAGAAAAGAAGGACCAGCTTGCATTTGAGATTCCCAGAGCTCAAAAGTCCAAGCAGGCATCTTGCCAGGGGTGGGGGGAGGCAGCGGTTCCCTTCCCTCTCTGAAGGGCCAGCACAGCCCTGTGACATGGCTCTGTCACCACCCCCAGAGCCACAGGTGTACCTGGGATGGTGGTACAGACCAATCCAACAGAAACGTGCTTGTTAAACAGCACTAGCTCCTGGAGAAGGGGTCTGCTTGGATCTGCCCCCCATCCCCAGGCTTCAGCTCCCTGGGCCTCCATTCTCCTCTGTGAAGTAGGGGACACCCAGCTTCTCTGGCATGGCATTGTTCCTCCACAGGACTTCTCTAAACCTGAGAATATAGCCTGTTCACATCTGCAGCTTTCATACCTCTTTGGGCATCTCTTCAGTCCCAGTGCCTATGTCAGGGCGTGGCACGCAGTAGGTGCTCAATAAATATTTGTGAAATGAATATAGAAATGCTTCCTTGTTGCATTGCATTTTATCCTCATAAAAACCCTGTGAGCTAGCAAGAGCCCTCATTAGCCTACTGGGGACAATCATTATTGCAGGAACCGATGTGGTTGACTGTAGGAGCACTCTGTTTGCATGATCTCGTTTCTTTCTTTCCTCCAAGCCGTGAGGTGGTACGATTATTATCGCTGTTTTGCAGATGGAAAAACTGAGGCTCAGGATGGGGAGATGCACTGCCCGAGGTCCCTTGTCCCCAGATCAGAACTGACGCCACTTTTAACCCAGCCAGCCTTTGCCTGCTTTCCACGAAGGCTAAGGAAAGGCTGCTGGTGAGCAAGAGAAAACAAAGCCTCAGGTTTTCACCAGGGTCTCTGGGCTCTACCACGCAGGAGCTTGTCTTATTTAAAAAGTCCTAAGGGAGGCTGTGGAACGACATGGAGGTAGACGGGGCTCAGCCTCCAGGTGGGAGCCTGCGATGAAGAAGCACAGCTGTCGAGCTGGCTGTCACCCACTCCTCCAGGGCAGGGGGAGCCCCAGACAGCCCTGGGAATGAGCAGATAGTTCCCCCCTTTTCCACTGGAGACAGGCAGGGATGCAGCTCAACAGAAGTTACAGGCAACTGCAGCTCTGAGGCAGGCAGAGCTCAGGTTTCTGTGGAGATTCGAGAATGATCTATCTGACACCAGTGTTAGAGTAACCAGAAGACTCTTTAAGGAGATCAGGGCAATGGTTTGTGTCTGTGTTGAGACGGGGCAGTGACTCCTGCCTCCAGCCCAGAGGGAGGCTTTGGATGACACCCCAGGGAGATGAGGGGGGCTCGGCAGAGCAGGTCTGAGGCTTTCCTGTGCTGCTGAGGGACAGGAGCCCCCAGGGGAGGATGAGACAGAGAAAGGAAACAGAAAGCAGATTCCTGCTCGCATTCCACATCCCAGTCCCTCAGGAGGGAGAGGAAGGGAGAGGGGACAACATGAATATTCCTTCACCATGTGGCCCAATATCACAGCTGAGAAGTCCCCACAGCTGTGGGCACAAGCCTCTGCCTGGCAGAGCTAACTTTAAAATAAGAAGAGTTGAATCATCATAAAAAGTAAGAATTTTCCAGGCTCAGAGACATGACAGATGAAGCAGTTTACCTAAAAAGTCCCAGTGTTCTGGGAAGAACACACACCAAAAAAACCCAAAACTGTGGGAAAGCAGCCTCCAAGGCACAATGAAGGCACATGGACTGTCCCTGCTGGGCACCCACTGAGAGCACTCGTGTATCCCCTCCTCAAATCCTTCTTCTTTCTGTCTTCTGGGGTCTACACTAGGAAAAGTCTACACCAGAACAACGGGTCAGAGACAGGCCTCCCCCCAGCCAGGGCCTAGTTAGGCTTATGAAGCGAAATACCCCATGTGTATGAGAGGTCAGGCACAGGGTGCTTGGAATGAAGGGGTCTGGAACCAGGAAAACAAGAGGGTCCGAAGGCACCTCCCACACCCAGAAGCATCCCCATGAACGCTTGGACAGTAGGACAAGCTCTCATAAAAGGGGTGACTTCATGGAGCCAGATCTCTTCCATAGGAGCCAGCTCATGAACCAGTGGGGAACGGAGGATTGATGGAACTGAGTGGATACGATGCAAGTAAAGCTAAACTAATAGAGTAAAATAGGGTCCCAGAGATCGGGGGAGAAAGTTCCAAATGCTCATGGCAGGGAAGCATGGCACATACGTGTCCAGCACCCAGCTTTGGGCTGAGGACTTCATACTTATTGAAATAGCACTATATGCCAATACCATCTGTGGAATGACTGAGTGACTTAAGTGGATGGATGGACGGATGGATGGATGGATGGATGGATGGACCAGACCCACAGATGGATAGGTGGCTAATGCTCTGTTGACATAAAAGGAAGCAAATGGAGCTCAGAATCCAGAGCATTGAGAACATGACTTTGCAATTCAAAAGTTCTCAAAATCTAGCACCTGATATAGTCTATATCAGTGCTGCCCATTAGAACTTTCTGGGATGATGAGAATATTCTACACCTGCGCCCTCCCATATGGTAGCTGCTGGCCACATGTGGCTACTGAGTACTTGAAATGTGGCTAGCGCAGCTGAGCAACTGAATACTTAGTTTTATTTAAATGGTCACATGCAGCTCGTGGCTACCATATTGGACAGCACTGTTCTAGAGTTTTCCTCCCTGAGTGGCTGTTTGGAATGTGCGCTACCTGAGGGCAGTTGGGAAGGGTGACTTTTTGAGAAACTGATACCAACATGAGCAGGGCATCTCCGTTTTCCTCCAGCCTTTGATTTCTGCTGAATAAGATGGGAAGTTTAACGTCCATACGAAGCACCCAAACATCTTGTTAAAATGCAGATTCTCAAATTCAGCAGGTCTAGGGTGGGACTCAGACATCTGTAATTCTTACAAGCCCTTAGATGATGCTAATGATGATTATCTTATTGTTGACTGTAGTGGTTTTTCATTGATTCTCTAAGATTTTCCTAGTATACAATTGTATCATCTACAAAAGAGTAATATTTTTATTCCCTACTTTCTAATATTCACTCTTCTCATTTCTTTCTCTTGTCTGATTGCATTGGCTGATGCTTCTGCTACCATATGAAATAGTAGTTAGTGATAACAGGCATCCTTGCTTTGTTCTTATGTTAGTGTTTCCACATTAAGAAAAAGAATGGATTTTGGACATGACTACATATGGTCATGTTAAGGAAGTATCTATCAATACCTATTTTTATTGAGTGTTTATCAAGAATGGATATTGACTTTTCTCAAATGCCTTTTCAGTATCAAAAAAGATAATCATGTGATAATTCTTTTTATATTAATATAATGGATTACATAAATAGATTTCTTAATATTGAACCATTCTTGCACTCTTGGAATAAACTCCAAATGGACATAGGGTATTATTATTTTAATGTAATGCTTGAATCCTACTTTCTAATATTTTATTTAAAATTTTGCATCAATATTCATAAGTGAGAATGGCCTATAGTTTTATTTTTGTACAGTCTTTGTCGGATTAAGAAACATTGTTATCCTCTATTTAAGAAAATTATGTGGGGACTTCCCTGGTGGCACAGTGGATAAGACTCCATGCTCCCAATGCAGGGTGCCCAGGTTCAATCCCTGGTCAGGGAACTAGATCCCACATGCATGCTGCAACTAACAGTTCACATGCCGCAACTAAGGAGCCCGCCTGCTGCAACTAAGACCCGGTGCAACCAAATAAATAAATAAAAAGAAAATTATGTGGATGTTTTTCTTCCTTTTGTTTGCTGTTGTACAGTTTGATAAGCATTGGAAGTACCTGCTCTTTAAACGTTTGGTTTAAATTCCCCCATGAAACCATCCAGACTTCCTCCTTTGTGTGGGAGTAGCTTAAAAACTTTCTATCTTCCATGCAATTGGTCAGTTTTGGTAAATTATATTTCTCTCTTATTTCTCATGTTGTATTTCTTACGCCTTCTTCCCCTTAACCGTGCCTGCGCTAGCTAGTAGTTCAGCTATTCACTGTTTTAAAAACCAGCTTTTTATTTATCAGTCCCATTTTCCATTTTGTGACTCCTATTCATTATCTATTAACATCACTAATGCCTTCTTTCTGCTTTCCTTCAGTTTATCATTCTTTTGTCCATTTTCCGAGTCATATACTTAATTCATTTATTTCTAATTCCCTCTCATTTACTGAGTTTCTAAGGCTGTGAATTTTCTCTACCCCCCTCACCCTCACCACTGCCAGGCACAGCTGGTCCTTTATTGTAGGTGCTTCGTACACCCCTCTGGGAGCCTGACCCTCTTGTGATGTATTTGTTGACAGTGTGTCTGCCCCATTGGACTGGGTTCCTCAGAGTCAGACTCCTCTGCAGCTCTGGACGTCTAGCACTTAACACAAGTGTCTGACACATCAAAGGGCATCAGTAAATGTGGAAAACATTATGAAGTGGTAAAAATTTTTATGGTGATAATTGTAAAACCCGCGTTTGAGCATTTATTCTATGCCAGGCACAGTGCTAGATGCCCAACGGACATCAGTTTCTCTCATCCTCAGTCAACTCCATGAGGTGGGTTTTGCTCTCCCCCTTTCACAGTGAGGAAACCAGGGCTCGGAGCAGTCAAGGACTTCCCCAAGTCACATCATTCAGAACTCATGAACCCAAAGCCTGTGCCCCTAACTAAGTGCTGATCACAAAAAGCAAAGGACACCAGCCTGTGTGGAACAGAGAGAGCCCATGAGCCTGTTGGAGCACAGGTTTGGGTATGAATCCAGATCTACCACTAGTAGCTGTGGGACTCAAGGCAAATAATTGAACTTTTCTGTGCCTCAGTGGTTTCATCTCTAAAATGGAGAAAAACACCCATACCCCCACAGGACTGTTGTAAAAATTACATGGGATGATAGAAATAAACACCCAGCATAATGCCTGGCCTGTGGTAAGCACTCAGGAGCTAGTGGTGGTAATAATGATCGTGATGCTGGAGATGGTGGCGGAGATGGTGATGATGAAAGTGACAACAATTGTATTATCCAGTCCTCCGGTTACCACAATGCCACCAAAACCCAACATCATACAGTAGAAACAGGCCCCATTAGGAAGACAAATAAATGCCCACAGACTTGAAGGAATAGAAAATCATAAAATTTCAGAACAGGAAAGGATTCTTAAGACCATTCACAACCACGCTATTTTACAGAAGGGGAAAGCAAGGACCAGAGTAGGGCAAGTGGTTTGTCCAAGGTCTCACACCTGTTTATGGCCAGACTGAGACTAGGTACGGATCTTCTGATCCATGCTTACTCCCCGCCATTGCCCCAAACACCATCGGAGCACTCACCCTGTGCGGGGCCCCAGTTTAGAACCCAAAGAGATGAACACAGGAGGGACATCATCACACAGAGCACAGCAGATAGTGATTCCATTCGGTGCAGGGAGGAGGGAGGAGCCACGCCACTTGGCATCACAGAGCACTGCTCTCAGGGCCCAGGCGGGGGGTGGGGGGGGCAAGACCAGGGTGGACGTGAAGTTGGTGGGAGAGAGCACAGCATGGGCTGCCCAACGTAAGGGCTGAGGGAAAATGCAAGGGCAGTACAAGATAAGTTTAACAAAAATGAGTGACAGAAGTAGGAGTTGTAAACACATCCAGAGCGGGTGGAAAGAGGAAATTAAGTATACAAATTAGGGATGATATGAAATTAATGGCTACTTTAAAAAACGCATGCTAATTTAACACCTTTGTAAGCACGGAAAAAAAATGAACTAGAAAGAAAAGACTGGCAAAATATTTACTGACAAAAGGCAAAATAGGAAAATATTTGAAAAGCGTGTAGCACATAAATAAACGCCTTGAGGTGGCAATTCCCTAGGAAATTCATTTCCTTCTGCAGGCACAGAATCTACCAGAGCAGCTGGATGGTAAAGGAGAGGGAACCAAGGCCTTCTGTCCTCAGGGGCTGCTGTGCATTGAGGGCTCACTTTGTGCCAAGCCCGGAACTGAGGTTTTCCATGACTGTCTCCATCATCCTTGGAGAACCCACCTAGGAAACTGGGACCAGAGAGTGAGCCATGGGTCTGGTGTTCAAACCCAGGCAGTATGGCCCTGGTGCCCAAGCTCTTAGCCACTGTGTGGTCTGTTCTCCTCTCCCCTAAGGGAATGCTGAATGGGACCACCCTCCAAACACCGAGAAGACAGAAGTCCGGCCACACATGGCCTCCTGACATTCCTTAAGGGACAGCACCTGAGGGCCTATGGCAGCCAAGACACCACTGGGATGAGTCTCAGCTGCTGGCCGCCAGCACACTGTCACACACACACCACACCACCAGATGAGTGGCCATCGGTGAAGCATTTTCAAAGGAGTCTGAAGAAACTGTCTTTGCAAAACCGAACGAGGTTGGCTCCAGTATAAACATAGTCACAAGGCCAAAGGGAGGTTTGTAAACCATAAACAAAGACCAAGGCAGAGGCCAGCATGTGGGGCAGGAGGGGGCGTCTCAGGGGAGTTCCCCCGGGCCATTGCAAGGACCCAATCTTGTTTAATATCCAAGCTAATGATCTGGAAGACAGCAGGCAGGTCGGGAGCAAGATGTGTCAGGGAGACGGGCAGGCGGGCGCTGCAGTTTGTGTTGGGGGGGATGGGGGGTAGCAGAAATGACCTGGAGGGAAGGTAAGCGGTTCCCAAATACACTGAGATTCAGCTTGAGGGAAAATTGTGAACACTCGTCTAAGACAGAAGAAGAAGAAAACCCAGCCTGAAACAGATATTTGCTGAGCAGAGAAAATCCGGGAAGGAGGGATGGTGCCACATCAGATGACCAGAGGTCCTATACTTGAGAAGCTTGAATGCAATAAGGGGGTGTGATTTGTGTTTTCAGCTCTTTGCGGGGAGGGAAAAATGTCCCTCAGAGGAGGTGGAGGGTGTGCTGCTCAGGGACATTCCCCGAGGCCACGCACACCCAGAGGGGCCCTAGTAACAGAAGCAGGCAGATGATCAGATTCAGGGAAGAGGACTACCAGCCTGTGCACAAGAACCCATTAAAGACCCATCACTCAGGGCTTCCCTGGTGGCGCAGTGGTTGGGAGTCCGCCTGCCGATGCAGGGGACACGGGTTCGTGGCCCGGTCTGGGAAGATCCCACATGCCGTGGAGCGGCTGGGCCCGTGAGCCATGGCCGCTGAGCCTGCGCGTCCGGAGCCCGTGCCCCGCAACGGGAGAGGCCGCAACAGTGAGAGGTCCGCTTAAAAAAAAAAAAGACCCATCACTCAGCTGCCTGGGGTTGACCGGAGGAGGGAACACTCTGGAAGGTCGGGAGGGTGGACACAGGACGGAGCAGCTGAAGGGTCGGGGTGGGGGACCGGGGCTGCAGGGGGGTAGACTCTTCCTAAGAGGAATGTCATCAGGCCCTGCCCCCCAACCCTCTGCCTGCTTGCACCTGAGCTGAGACGCTGCAGTGGGAACGTGTCTAGAAGGTTGATTCAGCCGATTGAACAGTGCCGGGCCTCCCTGCTCAGCCCGTTCATTGCTTGGGAGGAAAACGAAGTCATCAGCTCCGGACACATTTGGAAATTTACTGGAGCAGCCATTTCACGCTGCCTTGTGGGGACTGGGTTAGTCATCCAGTTAACCACATATTCCCACAGGCCCCCTGTGCGGAGGCTGCGTGGGCCCGCTGGGAGCAGGGGGGAGAGGGCAGTACAAGAGGGGGTGCATAGGCTGGGGCTGGGCCCCACACAGAAAGTCAGTGGCAAAGGGCCGACAGAGAGCAGGGTGAGCTGGGGGGATACAGCGGGTGGGAAGGGGTGCGGAGGGCCAGCATCATGGAGCAGGACCACTGAGCCCGAGAGGCTAAATCAGGCTCTACACGGGCATTAGCTTTAAATGCAACCAGTCCCCACTCAGTAGGCATTTACGGGGGGCAGGGGGCTTGTGCAGAGCAGCTGGACTACGCTGGGGCCTCTTACCATGAGACCCCAAGGAGAACCAGCAAGGCTGGTCTCAGGCCTGGGAGCCAACAGTTTGCCCGAAGTCTCAAATGGGCAGGAGCTCAGATGACCTCTACTCTAGCATATTGTTTGTGTTCTTACTGGAAGTGGCCTCTTTGAGGACAAGGAGTTTTGTGTGTTTTGTTTTTTTCACTGCTGATACTCTGATACTTAAGATACTATCCAGCATGTATTAGATGCCTAGTAATTATTTGTAGAATGGATGAAAGAAGGGATGGGTGCATGGGTGGGGAGATGGTGAACGGTGAATGGATGGATGGATGGATGGATGGATGGTGGATGGGTGGATGAAGTATGGATGGATGGATGGATGACATATGGATGGTGGATGAGTGGGTGAGTAGATGGTGGATGGATAGATGATTGAGGGATAGATATGGATGGGTGGGTAGATAGTGGGTAGATGGATGGATGGATGGATGGACGGATGGAGGGTAGATGAATGGATGGTTAGGTGATGAGTGGATGGATGGAGTGGCCCCCTGCTGCATCTTCAGCAACTCCTTGAACATCAGACTCCAGGTGACTGTGCCCTCACCATCAGTCCCCATCCCAGCCCCAGGAGACCAATGAAGAAGAGACTTGGGCTGAAAGGATCACTGGAGAGTCTCTGAGCCTAAGCAAAGAACGGGAGATGCTGAAGAAGACCCAAGAGGCTGAGAAAGGCTTGCCCAGCTCTTGCGAGTATTAGATGAAATAATATACATAGCGGTACTTCGTAAACTACAGAGCAGTGAACACATGTGGAGTATTCATGCTTTATTCTCCACCCCGCAAAGACTGAAGCACCCTCCCTCTCCTCTGGTGGAACGCTTTCTTCCCACTGTAGCCCCAGGACACGGCCAGAATACTGTGAGCACATCACTGTGTTTACAAGGGACAGCAGGCAGCTAATGAGCGACTACTGACCACCCACCTGGCCCCTGCTGTGTCCAGGGACATCAAGTGACCATAACACATGGTGGCTCATGCTTTAACACCATCTCCAAATCTAAGATGCCAGCCAGTTCTGCCCACAGCTATATCAGCCCCGCCAGGGCAGCCACTCCTGGCACAAAAGCTGCTCAGTTGTCTTAAATTGTGACGCCTCCCCGCCTTTCCCATCCACAATGGCATTGCCAGCTTAGTGACTACAGTGGGGTCTTTACTGAGCTTAGAACTATGCTGAGGGCTTTACTGCATCAGCTCATTTTCTCCACCCAACTGCCCTACAATGGAGGATGACTGATCCCATTTCACAGACGGAGAAACTGAGGCTAGTTGGGATTAAGTAACTGGCCCATATTTGACCAAGGTGAAGCTAAGACTTGGACCGACACCGACTCTTATGCACCAAGGCCCCCACCAGACAGACCCAGGTGGCTCTTGGCTGTTCCCCAAATCAGCTCCACCCTCAAAGGGTCATGTTCCCATAATTAAATATACCTTGGACCATGACTATAATTCCCAAAGAGGTGTCTCAGAGTGCTTCAGGGGTTTGGGGCCTAAGTTTAGAACCCCCTAAGGTGACTACTCTGAAAAGGGCCTTTTGGTCATTTTCCACGTACCTACTTGGGCCTTGGGTTCACCACAGTGCTCAGGGGCCCAAAAGTGTCAGGGCGGCAGTGGTGGGGTCACCCAAGGAGCTGCTGGGAGGAGAGCCTGGCCTCACCAAAGCCAAGTTGGCCAGGCACTTGGCTCCCAGGAAAGAGCCTTCCCCTTGTCTCCCAAAACCCCAGGCTTTCCTCTGCCTCAGACAACCCCAAAGGTGAGCAGGCCAGGGCCAGCCACTGCTGATTCACATGAAAACAGACAGGGTCCACCCAGGCATCCTGAGACAGCTACAGAGGCCCCAGGCCCACGAGCCCACTGTGTCAGCACCTTTTCACCCAAATAGGGTCACCACCAAAGCTGAAAAGTGCTGTGTGTGTGTGACAGTGCTCAGCGCTGCACAGCCTGGGGTCCAGCACAGGCCAGCACAGTCCAGCTGGTCAGGAAGCAAATAACCTCAAACTCAACTGACTCAGGTAACTGCAAAAGGAGTTTTCTCCACGTCCTGGCTGGCGTCACAGACCAGCAACCAGCACCCCAGGGGCAGCCCCCACCTCCTCACCAGGGAGGGGCACAGGCTTGTGGGGACTCAGGCCCAGGATGGGCCCAGTCTCCCATCCCCACCTGCACCCAGCAGCACTGGCGCAAAGATGTTGTCTCCTGGTATGGGGATGCGGCGGCGCTGGGTTTCCCACGCACTGGTTCCACGAAATCCAAGTTGTCTCCTAGACACGCTCCCATCATGAGTGAGGACAGAGGAGACGCGCAGTGGGCAGCACATCCCGCCACGTGAAGCCAAGCTAATCACTCTACCCCAGAATGCAAGTTGGCAGCCATTCAGTGGCCACCAAAGGCCAGCAAGGGGCAGATCAATAAGTCTTTGTGACACACATTAGCAAATTCATTAGTGAAATTAATTCTCCCCGCAAACAGTTGAGATCATGTTAAAGAATAGTTTGTCAATTCCCTTTTTTTTTTTTTTTTTAATTTCCATGTGTAAGGAACGGCATGGAGGCCACGGCTCCTGGGAACCAAGATGAGAAGCCCTGAGCCCTCACCTGTGTCCTCAGTTTCCCCATCGGCAGAGGAGGCCAAGCACCTCTCAGGCCAGAGTTCCACAGGTCTCCCTAATGTCTGTCTCCTCTCTCGAGTACTTGCGTCTTTCTGTTTTCTTCTTCCCCTTGAAAAATCAAGTAGGATGAGTGTTGGGTTGAGCTGGATGCTGGAGATTAGATTGCATCTGTCTGGATATAAATAATTTACTGCTTGATGGTCAGAGGGAATTTAATTAGTTCTTGTTCTCCTGATAGAATCAGCCCACCATTGCTAAAACATTTCACTCTGAATTAGTCTGTAAGGGGCCAACAAGGCAATGCTAATTTTATACACATGACGTCCCCCGCAGCTTCTGAAAATACACATCCAGCACGAAGCACTGCCCGGCTGTTGCAGCCGCTTTGGTGTCTGGGGGCGCTGGATAAATTCCAAGGTGGCTGGAGAGATGGAGCCGGGGAAGGGCCAGAACTCTACTGCCTTCCATTCACAACTCTTCTCCTCCCAGACACTGGATAAAAGGATCAGGGACCAGGTGACGTGATCAGTGGGTGAACTGGTCCAGCCAGGGGGCTTGTCTCCACCCCAGTATTCCAGCAGCAAGCACTCAGTAGAACTACACATTTTCCCCTCTTCAGAGCATGGCTCTGCTGGATGCCAGCCTCCCCACCTGCCTGGCGAAATCACAGCTCAGATTAGGACCTGAAGATGAGGCCCCACACCAACCAGCACACGCCCACTGCCTCCGCGGGAGCAGCATAGGGAGGTGATGAAGGGGAGCGAGGAGGACCGCGCTTGTCCTGAAGTTCCCTTTAGGAACATATGAAATGAAGTGGATCTCAGAAAACAAGCCAATGGGACCAATAGCCCACAGAAACCACCATGATAGAAAGATGCTCTGGAATGTGAGAACGTAGTCAATGGGTCTTCTCCAAGAAATGTTCAGTGAGAAGGAAGAGGGTGAACAGGCCAAAGCCCGACTCATCTGTTGAGCTGAGACTGTCCCCGTCAGAAACTGCGGCCCATGAGGCAGGAAATAAAGGGCCATGCTTCTGTAGGCAAGGAAAGGGCAGGATTCTGCTGCTGTCAGCTCTCTTGTTCATTTGAAAATGAAGACGGCCACTTCTCGGCATATTTATGTCTTTGACCTACAGAGGACACGATTTCATGGCACGATTTAAAGAAGTACCTGTTTCACCACAACCTTGCGAACACTGCATGTTCGCATTTTTTTAGGCCTTTGTTAATATGAAATGGGAAAGGGAGTGTCACGCTGTTTACATTGGTATGGATTTAATTACCAGTGTGATTAATTTTCTTTCCACATAAAATAGGAATCGAATATGTCCTCTTTTGCAAAGTGTGCTCTGTTTTGGCACTTTTCTTCTTTGGAATTAAACCAATATGTTCTTCAACTGCCTGTCTGAATCCCCTGCTGGCCTGGAATTTAGGTCACAGAGCGTGTCTTTTCTCTATCTGCTTGTCCGGTGCAATGCTCTCCGTCACAGAGTAGGCACCTAATAAATATTTGTTGGGCGAAACAGAGAACAGAATTGAGGAAGTGAGTTCTGTCATGGTTCACGGAAGAATTCCTCATATAGAGGAAGGAAATTGGAATAACAATACTCAAAAGAAAATCATCTAAGGTTAAATGAGAACTAACCCTGTGCCTAGCACCCGCTTAACACTCCACGTGTCTCTGTGCCCCCACCAGCATGACGCTTGGCCCCAGTGCAGATGGGGGACCCAGGGTTTCCTTGAGGTAACTTGCCCGAGGTCACCCAGGTAAGGGGTGATGACCAGCATTTACTCCAGGCGGGCTGGCTCCTGCTCTCATTCTGACCCACACGTGCACGTGTGCAGTCCAAACCCTTCTGGCTCCTGGCTGGGTGGCCCCAACCTGACTCTCTCTTTCATCCAGCCATCCTTCTCCATGAACTTAGGGCCAGATGAAGGAGACACAGTCCCCACTCTCAGGAAACCCCAAGACGTGTTCACCATGCTGGGAGGAAGGTGTGCGCTCCACCAGGCATCACCAAACAGGAGGCAGGACGACCAAAGGGTAATTCAGCCTCTCACGAAAACCAAGGAAACGCAAATGAAAGCCGGGCGTGATAACATTTCCACCTACTGAATTGGGGAAGATCGCTTCTGAGGATAACAGCCGTGTTGGCGAGCTTGCGTGCTGGCACTCGCAACAGCTGATGGGCATGTGTTAATGAGGGAACAAACTTCCTGGGGACCCCTTAGCAAAATGTTTCAGGAGCCTTACAAATGTTTGTGTTCTTTGAACCCAAAATTCTGCTTCTAGGAATTGATCTCACAGAAATAATCACAGGCACAGACCAAGATTTATATACAAGGAAGTTAATCACAGGATTATTTATAACATGGAAAAAAACTGGAAACAACCCAATCCGCCAACAGGCAAGGAAGGAAGAAACAAATTACGAATTTTCGGGACATCCATGCAACAGACTAGACAGCAATCACTAAAGACTGTGGTTTTGGTGGATGCTTTAAAACATGGAATGACGCTCACCATATAATTTTGAATGAAAACAAGACAGAGACTATATATAAATGTCATCCTAATCTCATTTTTAAATGCATATTTTGAAAGATTAGTAAGAAATAAACCAAAATATTAAAGTAGTTACCTCTGGGTGGGAAGATTAAGGTTATAGCTAATTTTTGTTCCCATCATTACACTTAGCTGTGCTTTATTTTTTACAAAGAGAAAATATTTACTATAATAATAATAAATATTTTTAAGTAGCAAAGAATAAGTTTAGCACATCACTTTTTTGTCTGTGGAATTCATTTTGGAAGCCTACTCGGCTCTTTTTAAAAGTCCTTTTTAAAATGAGGCATAGAGATCTGAAGACAGCACCCCAGCAGTGCTCTATCTGAGAAAGGATAGAGCAGGGTCTCCTCCTTTCTGCTGGAAATAATACTTCTTTTAATGCAACTTAAACCACCTATGGATTTTTTTTTTAATATTTATTTATTTTTTGCCTGCATTGGGTCAGTTGCGGCATGCAGGATCTTTCGTTTCGGCGCGCGGCCTCTTTGTTGTGGCACGCGGGCTTCTCTCTAGTTGTGGGACCTTAGTTCCCTGACCAGGGATAGAACCGGCATCCCTTGCATTGCAAGACGGATTCTTAACCACTGGACCACCAGGGAGGTCCCATCCCCCTATGGATTTCTGATGCCACCCTATCACGCTGTTGGCTCACACTGTGGCTTCCTTAGTATTATATTTGCCACCACCTAGCCCTGTCTCACCCATCACAGGCTTGGAAAATTTGGCTATTTGGACCCAAATAAAGTGCTTTCAATTTATTCCTACTAAATTGTATCTTGCTAGATTCATCCTATCATTCTAACTGCTGAGATATATTTAAATTCTGAGTCTGTCTACAAAATGCACTCACCATTACTCTCAGCTTCGCGTCATCCTCAAGTTTAATAACTCTGCCACCTGTCCCGTCTGAGTCATCAACCACCATGAAGAGCGGGAAGAGCGTGACGACAGAGCCCATCTCTAGAAACCTCCCTCCATGTTGTATCCACTTGTTAATCAGCTCTCATTTGTTGTTCAACCAATTATAAACATTTTGAACAAAGGTATTTGACAAGGCTGTCAGAGTCCCTATTTGAGCCTTGCATGCTGAGTCTGGGATCACCTACTTGTCCACTAAAAGAAGCGGCCAGTCTTCCCCAGTAGCTCCTTCCTCCACTGCACTGCCCGGCACTCCAATGGGACTCTCAGCTGTGTGCCGGAGAACCAGGAAGGACCACTGTGGGCCCCAGTCCCCCATCCATCCATGTGCTATGCACCTTGGACCCTTAAAGAGGAGAAATGCTGAGGTTTACACCAGATCCTAAAGCCAAACCCTGAAATCCCATACCTTCCATTTCACGCTTTCAACCACGATGTTGCTTGAAAATCACCACGCCAAGGGGGCATCTCTCTTTAGGATGGATGGACTCCACCAACATAGGTGGAGCTGTACAGGGCTTCCAGGCCACCCCAGCCAAGATGCTGACCTGCCTGTGGATGGGGACCTTGGGCTGCTCTTGAGCCCAGTGGCAGAAGCCTTACTTGCCATCCTTTAGATGCAGTGTCCATGGTTCATCCATTCCATGGATCTCTGAGCACCATCAAGAGAGTTGCTACAGACGGGACGCCTGGCAGATCACCATGGGGTAAATGGCTTGTGCCTTGAAGCCTACCAAACGGGTTCAAGTATCTGCCCTGCAGTGGAAGAGCTACCTGCAGTGTGCTTAGCTTCTTCTCAGGCAAATTACCTGGCTTGTCTGTGCCTCCATTTCCTTCTTTATAAAACGAGGCCACTGCTTTAAGGATTCCCAAGTCTCTGGCAGAGGAAGCCATCGCCTGTGCTGATGACAACAGTGTCCTCTCTGGGGACTTCATCTCTGGGCTCTGGACTCACTCCAAGGCAGGGCTGGCTGAGTCATGTCAATTGAGAAAACCTTCTTTTCTTCCAATTCAAGAAATTCAGAATTTGAAAATCCATTTGAAATTCACATATAAGAACTTGCCTGACCTTCCCCTCCATACTCTCTCTTAAGAGATGGTTTGGGGACTTCCCTGGTCATCCGGCAGCTAAGACTCCACACTCCTAATGCAGGGGGCCCAGGTTCAATCCCCGGTCAGGGAACTAGATCCTGCATGCGGCACCAAAGATACCATGTGCCGCAACCAAGACCCAGCGCATTTTTTATTTTATTAAAAAATAAAAATATTTATTTTTTAAATAAATATTTTTTAAAAAGAGAGAGGGATGGTTTGCAGACCAAACCAATAGCACAAAAGCCCCCAGAAGGCTGCTTGGATGCTCCCAGGACCACCTGGGCCCCTCGGGAGCCAGGACCCAACACAGGGCAAAACACACAGGGAGCACAAGGGCCTCATCTGGTCTTAGTGCCATGAAACAGCACTGGGACCCCAATTCTAATATTTCAAATAAGTATGTACACAAAGTACAAATGCCCTATTCCTTTATAATGGTATAAAACTTTTGTAGGCCTTCCCCACCACCCACTACAGCAAAACCTGGGGTTAAGGGCTCTTTTTTTCAACATTTCTCCCCATGCCCATGGCTGCCTGACCCTACCACACTCCCCGTATTCAAAACAGGCGATTCCTCCCCATCAAAGCCTGGGCAGATGCAAGAGCCCCGTCTGCTCAATGCAGGGGACAAGCAGGCTGAATTCCCACCTTTGCCCCATCAAAAAACCCTCCCTCTGGGGCTTCCCTGGTGGCACAGTGGTTGAGAGTCCGCCTGCTGATGCAGGGGACACGGGTTCATGCCCCGGTCCGGGAAGATCCCACATAACGCGGAGCGGCTGGGCCCGTGAGCCATGGCCGCTGAGCCTGCACATCCGGAGCCTGTGCTCCGCAACAGGAGAGGCCACAACAGTGAGAGGCCCGTGTACTGCAAAAAAAAACCTCCCTCTGAAAGTGACTGGTCCATAACCCAGGATCCTGCATCCCACTCGCAAACCACCACTGAGGACAAACCAGCCAAGTCCCCAAATCCTGCTCTGTGGGAGCAGCTGAGCTAGTGAACCCCTCTACTGTCCCCAAATCACAGATTCTCAGATACAGGGTGGGGACCTGCCAAGGGGGCGATGGGGCTTCTCAGCCCACCCTCTAGCCACACACTGGCTTCTGAAGAGATCAAGGAAAACCTTCACTAGCCTCCCAAACATGCTTCTTCTTTTCTCTTTTTTTTAAAAATGTATTTATTTATTTGGCTGCGCCAGGTCTTACTTGTGGCACGTGGGCTCTCTAGTTGTGGTGCACGGGCTCCAGAGCACATGGGCTCAGTAGTTGCAGCATGCGGGCTCTCTAGTTGTGGCGTGCAGGCTGTAGAGCACACGGGCTTAGTTGCCCCGTGGCATGTGGCATCTTAGCTCCCCAACCAGGGATCAAACCCATGTCGCCTGCATTGGAAGATGGATTCTTTACCACTGGACCACCAGGAGAGTCCCTTCTGTTCTTTTTTTGAAATACTTTTATTGTGGTAAAATATAAGTTAACAGAAAATTTGCCATTTAACCATTTTTACATGAACAGTTCAGTGGCAATAAGTACATACACATTGTTGTTCAACCATCACTAACATCTGTTTCCAAAACTTTTTCATCAATTCAAACAGAAACTCTGTAGCCATTAAGCAATAACTCTCTCCCCTCCCTCCAGGCTCTGGCAATGACTAATCTACTTTCTGTCTCTACGGATTTGCCTATTTTGGAATTTCATGTAAATGAAGTCATACAATATTTGTCCTTTTGTGTCTGGTTTCATTCACTTAGCATAATGTTTTCAAGGTTCATCCACATTGTAGCATGTGCCAAAATTTCACTCCTTTTCATGGCTGAATACTATTCCATTGTGTGAATATACTACATTTTGTTTATCCATTCATCTGTTGATAGATACTTGGGTTGTTTCTACCTTTGACTATTGTGAATAATGCCTATGAACACAGGTGTACCAATATCTCTTTGAGACCATGTTTTCAGTTCTTTTGGGTATATGCTAGTAGGTTGATTTCTTTAATCCACCAACCTGCATTTATTCCATTTGCTGCTGCCCAGGGGTACCTGCTGCAAACATTGGCAGCAGATGCAAGATATTCTGGTGGCCAAGGTGAACTTCTGAGGATGTTTGGATGGAGGGATGGACTGATGGATGGATGGATGGACAGGTGGATGGATGATAGATAGATGGGTAGACGCATGGACAGACGAGTAGACACCCCACTATGCCACTCCTCTACCCTATCTTTCCCCAGTTGACTGACACAATAGCAGTTTAAGAATTTTTGAGAGGACAAGGCTTCCTGCATCTCAAAAGTTGTGTGTAAATGATGTTTCCCACCAAGGGCGAAGACTGCCACTGGCTCCCAAACCTTCCTACCCCTCAGAATCACCTGGATGGCACTTTCAAAGTGACACTTTCCAGGACCCACCCCAAGACTCTGACCCGACAGGCAAGAATGGAGTCCTGCAGTCAGTATTTATCCTAGGCTCTCCCAAGGCTCAGAGGATCAGCCAGGGCTGAGAATCCCTGATGTAGGTCTAGCTCTCCAGGAGTGGTCTGGGGGCCCCGCTGCTCTGCACAGCTATAGCAGCATGGGTAGCTTTTAAGAAATAGAATGTCGTGTCTTAGGAAGGATAGAGAAACCTGTAAATTACAGATAAGAGGCTGACTGCCGGATGAGGAGGGGCCCTGGGGGAAAGAACTTTTTATGAAACAGAGAGGCAGGAAGGAGAGAATGAACGGAGCCAGAAGAGCTGTGAGGAAGTTAATCTATTAGGTAATTACTGTAATGCTGGCTCCACAGCCCCTGCCCTGTCCTAGCTGTCATTAACTCACTGAAAAGGATGTTTCTCATTACTGCAATCTCACCCTTTGGACTGATGACCTGGTGATCTGAATGATCACTGATGATCTGAATCTCAGGTCCGAGATTCTTAAGGAATCCCGGAGTCTCCTGCATCTCTGAGTTCTCTAAAGAAGTCTGCGTTGTGGTTTCCAAATACACATCCCGAATAGGGGAAGCAATAGACCACGCCCTTGCCTCAGAACAAAAGGCGAATCATGATCCTGGCTGTAAAACTGGCTGAAGCAAAGTCTTGACTTTGTTCCATCAAGCCCAGGTGAGGACAGGCTGTGACACTTCCTCCTTCCCCAGTCTGCCTGTCCCCGAGGTGGTAGGGTCTTCCTCATAGGCTGGATGCCTTCATACATATCACATAGCAGGTGTTTTCTCATCCCTTTTTGGGCTTCCCCACTCTCTTTTCCATCACAGAAACTCCGAAACTGAAGTGTATTAGAATAATTATATCAGGTTGTATTGAGCCTGGAGTTAAATTTGTGATACATAGTTTCAATTAAGTTCTAAGTCTCCAATGCAGTATCTCATTTTATCTCTCTGCCTCTCAACAACTCAAGGCTATTGGTTAATCAGGGTGCAGGGAACGTGGCCAAGGTTGGATATTCATGAACTTGCTGTGCAGAGCCAGGCTTCCTCCTCCTGCCCCTCAGAGTGTCTGACCCAAGGACCCTTCGCCTGCCCCCCACCAGAGGCTGCCTGGCCCCATTCTGCCCCAAGAGGAACCGAAATTCACAGAGGCCCAGGGAGAGTAGAAAACCCACACCCCCATCTCCCAGGGGACAGAAGAAGCCCCAAGACCTGCATCACCCCCACCCCAGGGAGCAGCTAGCATCCCAGTGCTTAGGGCCAATTCCTCCAACACACATTTACTGAGCATCTACTATGAGCCAAAGGATCTCATGTTGACAATGACATCCATGTCCACCTTCAGGCCTCCAGCCCATTTTCCCCTCTCCAAAGAGCGCTTTTTTGAAAAAGCAAATTCCATCATGTCAGCCCCTTGCTTCAATCCTTAGTTTAATTAATCAATCAAACCTACAAATACTTCCTGGGGCACAGGGTCAGATTTCATTCCACACGGGGCCCTCCAGTCATGGCATGCCCACTACCCACTACCCTTCCTGAAGGCATTCGGCCACATCAATGGGGTGGGAGTTAGAGAGAGGTGGGGTCCGGCAGAGGCGGGGCCAATTCAGGTCCGAAGAACCCAAGAGCTGGGGACCCTTTCCTTGGTGGTCAGTAGTGGGAGCCCATCGCCCTTGTGTGCTCATTTCTAAAGTATCAATAGCAGGTAAGGGTAAAAGTATCCTTTTACTCTATTGCCTACAGCAGTTTCCAGACATGCTCAATTTGGGCACCCATCTCAGCAGGCAAACAGCAAAGGCCTGGGTTTCAGCAACAAGGCTCTGAGGCCTGGAATAAGGACCGAAATGCAGGACAGCAGAAAGCTTACCAGTAGTGCCCCTCCCTCCCCAGGGCACCATCGCAAAGTCCCTCCCCACCTCACTGCACCTCCACTCCACGTAGGGTTGCCAAATACAGCAGATAAAAATACAGCATGCCCAGTTAAATTTCCATTCCAGATAGACAACAAAAACCTTTAGTGTAAGTATGTCTCATTCAATATTGGGGATATACTCATTCTAAACAATCACTGTTTATCTGAAATCTGAGAGGCAAGCCTTTACCCCATGGCATTTGACCTTTCTCCCCTGTACCGCAGTCACTGCCACCTCCTCTCTGCTCCCTCTCCACCAAAGGCAAGGGCCACTCCAGTCCACCCTAGAATTCGCCCTTCTTCCCAGAGCTTTGTAAAGAGCTCTAGAAAATGAAGCAGAGGCACCAAAAATACTTCCTCAGGGCCTGAGACAGATGAAAAGGAGAGAGAGACAAAGGCCACAAATAAAGAAAGATAGCAAAGGACTGGGCAGATGAGACCCCGTTGCCTGCCGGTGTCCTGTCCACACACCTACCTCTGGGTGATGCAGTCCCAAGGGGCGACCTGAGGCTCTGGGCATCTCTGGGGACCTCATGGAGCCTGCGGGGAGGGGCTGGGAGATGAGAGGCCCTTCAATGCTCTGCAATGGCTCACACCCCCAACACAGGGAGAACAGACACTGTTCCTTTAAGGGGCCAAGCCCTCGCCATCCCACAGCTGTGGCCACTCCGAGTGAAAGATGCTGCTGGGAGAACCACATCTGGGATTTTCCAAGGCAATGATTCAAGCCGAATATGTTCCAAAACCTCACTGTCGAGTCTAAGTGATTATTTCCGCCTTCCCATCTTCCTCTGGAATGTTCCTTCTCCCTCCCCTCCCTCCTGCATCACCTGACTCCCATCCCCATCCTGGTTTGGGTTTTCTTTATGAATCTACCAGCAAGGGAAGCCAAACCATGACAGGGGTGGGGGAAGGGGGGACGGGACATGCACCAGCCAGAGAAAGGCAGTGTCTCCTTCCCTACCTGGGCCAAGGATGACATTCTCTAGGAGCAAACAAGATTGTAGAGGTGGGAAACCAGGCAGGGGAAAGAGGACCACAGACTCTAGACTCTGCATCCTGCAAAAAAAGGGTATGCTCACCCCCACACATCCCCTACACCACCACCTCCCGGGCCTCTGCCTGAGAGGAAGTGAATATGGTTCTAGGCGGCAGGCTGAGCAGGATGGGGCGGGAGAAATTTGGGGGATTGTTTAAAAATTATTCATCTGTTCACTTAATAAGGGTTTATTGAGCAGCTACTAGGCTGGTGCTGGAGGAGCAGTGCTGAGCAGGATGGCAGGGACCAGCCTCATGCAGTGGTCAGCTGAGTCCTCCTCACACTACAATGTGCCCCCAAAACCACATGGGGTCCTGTTAAGGGGCAGGTTCTGAGCCAGCAGGTCTGGGCAGGACCTGGATTTCGCGTCTCTATAGCTCACACGTGGGTGGATGCTGAAAGCAAGGCCCTGCTCTGAGCCAGCGCTGGTTCCCAACTTTGAGTGCATATTGGAGTCACCTGAGGAGTTTTAAAATCAGCTGCTGCCTGGGTCCCACCCACAGAGGTTCTGACCTGTTGGTGTGGACCACAGTCTGTGCATCGGGGATTTTGAAGGCACCCAGGTCGAAAACCACTGGTCTAATGGGAAAGATGGGTCATTAAACAGTTCACCAAACTACTAGTTATTGAGTTACAATTGTGGAAACCCTGCAAAGAACAGGAGCAGACTGTCTCACTATTGCAAGGACATGCACTAGGGGAGCAGGGGCTCCCAGGTTAAGGGGTTCTCAATGAGCAGATGTTGGGGTGACAGCAACCAGGGAGAGGCATAGCGACAGACTCACATGGGCAGAGGCCCTGAAGACCAGGAGAGGCCAATGGAGCTGGCATGTGAGAGATGCAGGAAAGAGGGTTGAGGGGGTGGGGAGGCAGGCAGGGCCGGGCGGGCGGGATTTGTGGAGCCCGAACCATCTTCCAAAGGCAGCCCTTTGAGGAGGTTTCAAACATGGGAATGACAAGATCAGATTTGCCTTTTAAAAATATGACTGACCTTGGCTTAGAGAAATGGGTGAGATGAGCACCAGAAAAAGAAAGAAAAGGGTAGTTTGAATCTCCATCACTCACCTTTGAAAAAGCAATTCAAAATGAGGCTAAATACCCGAGAACTGGAGCACCTCTGTCTTAATGCCAAGATGAGGTCGGGTCATTTCCAACTTCTGGGAAAGAGATAAGCCCCTGCCCGGGACAGGCCTGGTGCAGCAGATTTATCCAACAGCTCAACATGCACTGTTTTCAGTCTGGCCCACCCTGCAATGGTCTGCAAATTATTTCCCGGTTTTCCTGAGATTTGAGCAGACCTCAGATCAGGCTGAAACCACCAGTCAGAGCCTCGCTCCCAAGGGGAGGTCACCTAGTCCTGTTGGGAGCCTGGAAGGCCACTGTGATGGTCAGTTTTATGTGTCCACTTGGCCACACCATAGTTCCTAGTGATTCAACCAATGATCTAGGTGAGGCTGTGAAGGTGTTGTGTACAGTTCTCATCTATAATCAGTTGACTAAGAACAGGAGATCTTCAATAATGTGGGGGGGGGGCCTCATCCAACCCGCTGAAGGCCTTAAGAACATACGCTGGGGTTTTCAGGAGAAGAAGAAATTCTTCCTCAAGACTGTAGCATAAACTCCTGCCTGAGTTGCTAGCCTGCCAACCTCCCCTAGGAATTTTGGACTTGCCAGCCCCCATAATGAAGTGAGTAAATTCCTTAAAATAAATTGCCTGATATAGATAATGATAGAGATAGAGATAGCTAGAGATGATAGAGATAGAGATAGAGACAGAGACAGAGATAGAGATAGAGATAATATGGATGCAGATGGAGATGGGGATAGAGGCGGAGATATACGAAATTGTCCTATCGGTCCTACTTCTCAGGAGAACCTCAACCGACACAGATACACACAGCTCTGGCCTCGGATACCTCTAATCACCTCTCACCTGCCCATGGTGAGATCTATCCAAGCACCCACTTCTCCATCATTAAAATGGGGTTCATGGAAGCCCCAACCCAGGCCCCATGGGCCTGATTAGGATGGAGCGGGTAACTCAAACCTGTAGAACGCAGCATGCTAATAGCGTATTACTGGGAAGCATCATCCGTACTGTTCACTCTGACAAGAAATGTCCCACACCAGACCCCCATCACAGCTTCTCGCTCAAAACTGGAGAAATTATCTTGGCTTTGAAGCAGACAGAGAGAGCTAGCGCAGAAAATTTCTATCATCTTCCAACTCCCGGATTTAAGCTCCCCGACAATTAGATTTCCCAACAATTCTGGCTAGAACAGGAAAGCAGGGAGTGAGAAACACGTATGAGAACTTGGTGGAGTGTAGGGTCGCAAAAGGAACGCAGTACTACAAATGGAGCACGCTGGCACCCTCAGCACGGAAGCTACACGACCACAAAGAAGAAGAAAGGCAACAGATTTTCACATACCCAAGTGGACTCAGCTGGACAAGAAAACGCCCTAAAGGGAAACGGCACATCATCCAAAAGCGTCCCTGAGCTTTGATGATTTAAAAACTTATCATCGAACTCAATTAAAAACTGTTTTAATGATATTACATTTTTAAAAACTCTCATATTTCTAGTGCCGAGGTCCCTTGATAAGAGGCAGCAGTTTCAAAAGTCCAGTGTTAAAAGCGATGGGCACATGCTTTGCCAATTAAGATCCCCGTGCCGGCACACACACATCTTGTGGCTTCTCATTTCTGCCAGTTTCAGAATTGGCTCTGGCTCCTGGAGCAGCTGGTCAACATACTTCCGCCCTGAAAAACCCAGAGAAGGGGAGGCAGGAGCTAGGGATGGACAGGGGCAGACCAGCACAAGGGAGACTGGGGTACAATGATCTCTGGACTAAAGTAGCATTGGGCTGAAGAGCCCTTCGTGCCAAGGCTCTGACTGGTCACCAGCCCAGGTCCCCTGGCACAAGGGTGGCTCTGGACCACTGCCAGAGGAATAGATCTGCGGGGAATGCCGTGTAGACCCAGCGGGGAACGCCGTGTAGACCCAGCATGGGCAGCAGTGCCCACAAGCTCCTAAAAATAAGCATCCGCTCAGCTCGGAATCCTACTGTGCCTCCACCTGGCCCCAGAGTGCCCTCCCTTCTGGGACTAAGAGCTGGCTGGCCGATGGGCAGGAGATGGATGGTTGGAGGGGTAAGGGGGCTGGCAGAAACTTGTTCAACCAAAAGGGCCACTTGTGTGCTCCCCTCTCATCTCCCTCACCCACTGGGGTTTCAGCAATGCCAGGGGCAACAACGAAGTCCAGGGAAATCAGAAGTTTGGTAACCTTACAGCTCTGGGAGCACCAAGGCCAAGTCCTATCCTCAAATAACTCCTGGTTCATCAGGAATGCAAAGCAGGCAGATGGCAGGTACAGAGCATGAACCAAGGTAGAGGCTGCGGGTGAGGCCGGCTTCTTCAGCCGAAGGACCTTTGGGAGGCAGGTACCTGCATTTCCTCTTCTGTATGGCCACAGTTAGGGGGAGCGCTGGTTGTGGGGGATGTACACAGAACCGCCCCCTTCCCTGGCAGCATGAGGGGAAGGCTAGGACTTGCTGACCAACCTCCTGGAACCCACTCTGGACGACGAAAACTGTGTATTGATGCACATTTTCTAAGTCCTCAACAGAGACTGTTTGGAGAGATGTCATTTGAATTCACAATGTCTATGGGAAAGGAACTCCCTGGCCTGGCTTTTAAAAATAAAATAGTAAAATAGCATACAATTTTAAACCTATACACAGCTTCTTCTAGAAAGCCAGAGGCACAAGTAGCTACTGTAGGGTTTGCTTGGCATTTTGAGGTTTTGAGCAAACGGTGGATCATTCCAGAATTCCACCATTCTCCCAGCTCAGACCATTTGCCAGCCGCTGACAGCAGGACTTGCACCATCACCACATATCCCTGAGTGCACAGCTGTGGCTACACTGGCTGCAAACTCCCTGGTTTATTACATCCTCCAAAAAGCAGTGGTCTACTAGAGAGTTGGCTGCATTTTAGACATAGAGCCCCCAAATGTCCCCGTCCTCTTTGCAGTCCCAAGTGTCTGCTCCCGGACGCTGTTCCCATGCACCTCTGTCACATCTCTTCCTCTCTGAAAGGCACAGGCCTTCGTCTTTCTGTTTCCCTCTTGCGCTGCTCTGCTTCCCACTCCTGCCCTTGCCTAATTGTTTCCTAGGCCCTTCGGGACGTCGTCTGGTCCTGCCACATGGTGAAGGCAGAGACCTGTCAGGGATCCCTGTTCCCAGCCCCAGGCACCTGCCCTCGTGCAGCGTTAGACACATTGCAGGCCCAGCTGCCAGGTGGATGGCCCATCACTCCCCTGAGAAAAGCCCGCACCAGAGAGGGTATCAAATCAGCCCATTTTCTTCAAGCTCCCCAGAACAAAGAACGTCCCCCCTTTTCTGGACTTGATATTCACATGTCCTTCTCCCTGGGTTTCCACAGGAGGATACTGTTCTGCAGACTGTTTCCACAACACCTGGCCTTCAGATCTGCTCCAGGCAGTGCCGGCAGTCGGGGTGGGGGGAGGGATGCAGGAGGGGCCCCAGATGCTGAACCGAGGGGGAGATCCACCATGTGGAGGTGAATGATGGGAAGGGGAAGAGGAAGGCTGAGCTCCTGGCTGGTTTTCTTCTCCGAGTAACAGCAGAATGGAGCCCCAGGGAGCAGGTTGGCTCTGCTACAGTGGACGGGCCCTTGAAGCTGCATGGGCTATTGGGAAACATGGTGGAACCTGGTTGCTCCAGTACACAAGCTCCGTGGCCTTGAGTATCTGCTGTCCTCCAGAGCTGCACTGGATGGCCATTACTCATCCTTAAAGGAGGATTGGGGTCATAGGACTGTTGGTCTCAAGGGTAGGCTCCGGATCTTAGCTCGCAGAACGTGCCAACGCCATGCACTGCAGTCTGGTCTCCTGACATCCTCCAGGCCTGCATGCTCAGTCCTCTCTCCACATCTTTGCTTATTTATCCTGGAGTTTGCGAGGTGCCACCTCTCCTGCTCATTCCCTGCCCCAGTCCCTCGATCTCCTCCTCTTCCTCTTCCTTCTCCTCCTCCATTCTTTGACGATCCAAACTCCATCCATCAGCCAAGGGCTCCCGCAGTCCACCCTGAACCACTTCCTGTTTCACAGATTTAAAAGCTCATTCCCCAAACAGTCAATTCCAATAGACCCAAGGCTGAACCCAACCCTGTTCTAACAGCCCGCACCACTCTGGGGGCACAGACCATGATGGTTCAGTAGGTGCCCACTGAATTCAACTGCAAGGCTGAGAGACTGGCACCCACACTGGGCTGGGAGATTTGGGGAGGGACCTCATGTCGGCCCGGGGAGGGGAGGTTCTGCTGATGAAACAAAGGTCACAGACTCACCGTCGCTTTTAACAGCAAAGACCTTTCTTGCTCGTGCTACATTTCCATCACCAGTCCATATATTTGTGATAAAAAAATGAGTCTGTCTCAACTGTGCTGACCCAAGGCCAATGTAGACTGTAAACCGTTAGTGCGTTAGGACATCTTAGATGCTACTGGGCTTCCAGAGTCAAGAAGGAAGACTTACACCCAGCCTTGGATTTATCTGACCGTTCTTCCCATGGTCACCCTGTCCCTGCTTCACCCACATTTCTGCTGACCCCAATTAAGGGGAGGCAGGGCCGGCTGCAATCCCAGGTGCCGACATACTAACAAGCCTCAGGCAAAAGAGAATAAATGAAACTAAGCGGGAGGGACCATCAGAGAGTCACCTGTTCGATTTCTGTGCATGTATGCACCAAGCTAAGAAACACCTCCTTTAAAGAAGGACACAGGTCTTAAATATGCTCTCTGGCCCACCCTAGCCCCAGGTCACAGATGCTTTCCCCATTGCATGTGATACAGGATAGGATTTCCATCTGGTTTCCCGATAGGGAGGGGAGAAGGGCTGTTCCTGTGCCCACACAGCCTGGGGGACCAGGTGCCACCTGCTCCGGACCTGGCAAGGGAGACTGCTTGCTGTTCCAAGGAGCTGGGAAGCTGGACCCAAAAGGGACTTGGCTTGGTTTCCATGGATGCTGCCTTGGAACCAGGGCCACTTTGGAGAACCTTTTTTCAATGAATTGTGCTGACCCTGAGGCAAGGTAACCCCTTTGCTAGAGCCCTGCACACACACGTGCATGTGTGAGTGTGCATTGTGTGTGCACAGGTGTGTGTGTGTGTATCTGGCCTTGGAAGAGTGGGCATTCACCTCCAGTTCCCTGTGGCTGCTCCCCTCCCACCTCTCCATGCCTCCCTTTGTCCTTCACTAATGACTTGGGGATGCCAGACAAGATCTTTCTCTTCTCAATAAAATGTAGCTCAAGATGCATTTTCTGTTGGGACCTGAGCTGCTAGCAGCTCCCAGTGCGTGATTGCCACATGGGATGTGGCTAGATGTGGTTTCTGAAGGAGTGGTCATTCTTTAATCTTGCCTCAACCAGAGCCATGGACCACTGGAACTCCGAATGGCCTGCTGTGCCCCAACCTCCAGGCAGGGCTTCCCAGGGATAAGCCGTTTTAGGTGAGGCAGGGGGCAGGCAAGACCCCATTCCTAAGGGCCCCTGTCAGGGGGCCAAACAATGGAACCAAACAATGGAACTACAGGAACTAAGCGCTGCATGCTGCAGCGAGGGGACGCCCTCTGGACTGAGGCAGTGTGGCTCCGACCCCGCTTCCTCTGCCTATGACCCTGGCCTCCTGTGCCTTGGTTTCTTCTCGGTAAAGCAGGGCCAAGGATGTCCATTTCACTGGGTTATTTTCGGGACCCAATGAGCTGATGTGTGTGGTCATAACTGACATGTTCATCCACTGATCTCAACCATTTGTTGGGCTTCTCAGGAGCAGGCACCATGACATATTCTGAAGACACAGAGATGACTCAGACTGAATGGCCCCTGGCCCTACGGAAGGCAGACGGATATCAGTGCACCACACTGATTGCACAGCAGTTGTAGTCAGAGCTACAGGGAGACCTGCAGGGGGAATAGGAAAAGCTAGCTGCAACCTCTGGGTGGGGGCAGTCAAGGAAGGCTTCCTTACAGAAGTGACTAAAAAACTGAGCTCTGAAGACTAATGGGATTAATGACAAGGTAAAAGGAGTTGGGATTAATTGGTATTAATGACAAGGCTGGGATTAATGACAAAGTAAATGCGGAGAGGAAGAGTGAGCACACCAAGCAGAAGGAAAGCCTGTGCAAAGGTCCTGAGGCTCCAAGGAGCACAGCCTGTCTGAGGAACTGACAGACCAGGAGGCAGGATGGCCCCAGGGTGGCTGCTGAAGTCAGCTAGAAGCCCCTCAGGATTTTTGTGTTTATGCTGAGAACATTAAAGACATTAAAGCATTCTAAGCAGTGGATCAGTATGATCAGATTTGCATTTTTCAAAGATGCTCTAGCCACCACCACCCCCAATCTACTTCCCCCACTCTACAGCCTAGGCCTGTCCAGGCAGGTGGGAGGCTATGGACACAGTCAAGACTAGAGTAGGTGGCGTCTGTGGGAAAGGAGAGAAGTGAACAGGACTAGAGAGAGAGATGAAGATGAAAGGAGGAGTCCCGGGCTCCTGGCTTGTGCAAGTGGGGGCAGGGGAACAGAGGTGCCACCTGCTGAAACAGAGAGGACCAAGCTCAGGAGGAGTCCTGTATGTTTGGACCTGCCGAGTCTGAAGAGGACGCCTAAACAAACCCGGGGAGATGGGGGTTCAGGCAGGAGGACAGTCAGGACTTGCATGGTGGCTGAAGGCCCAGCCCAGGGACAGCAGAGAGAAGATCAAGGCACCAGGAACCACCAGCAAAGGGCCAGCAGAGAGGAGACGCCCAGGAGGTGAACACATGGACAGATGAGCACAGTAGGCCCTGAGAAAGGAGAGCTGATTTGGGGACAGGCTCATGGGATGGCTAAGAAGGGAGCTAGGACTGGCCAGGTGGCTGAGCTTGGACATGACCCTCCACTGACTACGTCTCCATGCGTCTTGGCAGTACTGACCACCCCCTACCCCGCAGCCAAACTCAAGTGCCCACAGACCAGGCTTCCCGTTGCCCAGGCCGTGACTTCAAGACTGGATTGGCTCCCAGTGTCAATGCTTCCCCCTTGGGTAGACCGATTTCAAAAATGCCCCAGATTGTTCCCACCTCCACGGAAACACTCCCTTTGCAATGGGACATTAAGGCTCCTCCCACAAAGAAGTGGGGCCTATGTCTTCACCCCTGGGATCAGGGCTGGCCTCCTGACATGTGGGCCAAAAGAAGTCCTGCAAGTGGTGGTGAATCAGCTCCAGGTCCGGTTCTCAACAGGCCTTGCTCAATTCCATTTCCTGCCTTGGAACCCAGCCTGAGCTAGCCTTCTGTAGGATGGAAAACCATGTGAAGCAGGAACCAGTCCTCAAGTGCTGTCAATCTCCAGCCCTCCCACCAAATGGCCACAGATCCATGAGTGAGCCCAGCCAAGACCAGTCAAGCATGGCCCAGATTAACAGAAGTAACCAGCTCACCTACAGACTCATGAGCAAGAAGAAACAACTGTTGTTCCAAGCTTCTGAGTTAGGGGGCTTGTTTGTTATACAGCAGTACCTGACACTCTTCCCCCTAAAGGCAGGAAGATGCTCCACAACTTCATCCTGCTTCTCAGTATTAGACAGAAGCCAACAGAAACACACAGCTAAATTCAGTCTGGTAGGGTTTATAATTGATTTACTTGGTGAGATCTTTGGTTTAAATTTTTCTTTTAATATATTTTCAATCAGAAATGTAAGGAGCTGTTTGGAACGTCCCAGCAGAGTTCTCAGAAGCATCCTTTCCTGCGTTTCTCCAGAGAGGCTTGTTTTGTTTGTTGGAGAGTGTGTTCTCTTACAGCTTTTCAAATGCTACATTTTCCTCTGACGGCAGCCAGGGCATCTGATCGCAAGAAAGACGGTGACGTGGTTGCAATTGCTGTCAATATTCCTTTTATGACTCTGAATTTGCATCTGTGCAAGGCTGTAATTCTTATCTGAATGCCAAGCACAAATAACTGAAACTTATTTAAAATAACTGGGAAAATTCCATGCTGGAGGTTTAAAATAATTTTTTTCCTTTTGCTGCTGCAGATGGAGGAACTGGTCCTGGCAAGGCCATTTGAAATTAACTCAACAACTAGCCAGCCCCAAAAATTATGTGGCAGGTGTGTGCAAAGCAGAAAGATGAACAGAGACCCAGAACACTCACCCTTTGGTGCACCAACTCTGCAAGACCCCGTCCAGTCCCCAGAAAAATGAGACAGTGTGAGAAGAGGGGAACATGGGGACATGATGGGTCACTGTACAGGTGACGCCCCTGCACACACTCTGTCATGTGTGGTCCTCGTATCATTCTTGTGAGGGGTGCAGAACCAGCCTGACCCCAAAACCTCCACCTTGCAGTTCTTTACAAGATGCATCTGCAGGGGTTCTGCTGTTTTAATCATAATTTAGAGCCCTCTGATGCTCTGACCACAATAATGGTGCAATCCTTCTGCTCAGGAGTAGGGGGTGAGGACGGAGAGAAAAGTAACCCCGATGTCATGACCAGGAGAACACTAGCCTCATCTACCAACCTGCGGGCTGCCCAGCCAGGTCCCGCAGCCCAGGACTGCAGAAGTCGCCCAGCCAAGCAGAGGACCAGCTTGAAAGCCTCTCCCACAAGCACCAGCCAAGTGCAACACCTCAGAAGCCTGCCTGGATGCCACCTAACCCCACACTCCAGTCTCAACACACAGCATCTTTCAGGATCTCCCGGGGAGCTGGTTACTACTGACTATGTTGGCCAAAGGTGGAGTCTGGCCTGGGAACCTGCATTTTTTCAAGAAACACAGTGTTTCTGTTGCAAGGGGTCCAGGGACCAGACCTTGGGAAATGCAGCCATAGAAAGGGACTGGGCACCCAGAGGAAGAATAGGATACGCCACCAGGAAACTATAGGCCCCCCAGTCCAGGTCCCACTTGGAGGCAGGGGAGAGGCTATGGGCGAACAGAGGAATCAGGGCAGGACCACTTCATGGGAGAAGGGGACATTTGAGTTGGGTCTTAAAGCATGAGTAGGAGTTTCCAGGGTTGGGGGGCGGTGGTGATGGGCCATCCAGATCTGGCTCTTGAGCCCACTGTAATGTTCATAAACAAATGCTTTTGAACCTTAACGTCCCGACCCCACCCTGGGCACTTTCTCACATGCGTTCTTTTCCACTGGGCAACTGATCATTTACTCATCCTGGGAGCTCTCACTGCAAGAAGACCTCCTGGGCTTCATCTCACCGCTCAGACTGACTTCTTTGCAAGGGTGGCTTAGTGTCCTCCTTAGGCCGCCCCAGATGCCCAGCACAGGGCCTTCCCCAGGCAGGAAAACAAATAACAGTTGATGGGTTGATTGACAAGCCCCCATTGGAAGGAAACTGCAAGCCAGGTTACTATTTGGTCTAGGAAGCTACACCCCACCCCGACCCCTCAACATCGTCATCATTTCCAGAGAAGTGAACAGCCTGCCAGGACTGCCGGCCCCAGAAGCCCAGTCCTGAGCTTGGACATGCCTCCCAGGTGGCTGGGTGAGTGTCCTGGGGCAGCCCTATCACAGGACCACACCATGGGTGGCTTAAGACAACAGGAATCGATCCCTCACAGTCTGGAGGTGAGAAGTCCAAGATCAAGGCAGGCACGTGCGAGGCTGACTCCTTCGGAGGCTGTGAGGGAGGATCCATCCACCCCGGACCTCTGTCCTAGCTTCACGTGTTGCCCGCAACCCTCAGCGTCCCTTGACAGGTAGATGCATCCCTTCAGTCACATGGCCATCTTCTCCCTTTGTCTTCACAGGTCTTCCCTCTGGGCAAGTCTGCATCCGAATTTCCCCTTTTCATAAGGACACCAGTCCTATAGGATTAGGCCCACCCTAATGACCTCATTTTAACTTGATTACCCTGTAAAGACCCTATTTTCAGATAAGGTTACATTTTGAGGTAAACTTACTGGAGGTCAGGACTTCAACATATCTTTGCGGGGGGGACACATTCCTCCCCCTTGCCCCCACGCTCCTGTGTGTTCCCTGGGAGGCAGGTGGGCCTCGCACACCTATCATAGATGGCGGGAGGAGCAAGGATCGCCCCCCCAAGAGGACTGAGGAAGGTGCTAAGGACAGGCCGGCTGTATGCCCTGCTCAATCTGTCCTGCATCGCCCCTGCACGGGGGTGGGGGTTGGGGGGAGGTGGTCTGTCCTTCCAGCCTCTCTAAAGCCCCATCGCCTGGGTGGGGAGGGCTGTCAGCTCCACAGTGTATTCCAGTGTTTGATATGGAGATTCTGGCAGTGAGAATGGATGAGCCTTGGTCAGAGGTTTATGTAAAATGACAGCTTCTGGAGAATGAAGCCCTGGGATTAAAAAAGAAAAGAAAAAAGGAGGAGGATAAAGAGAAGCCTTGGGCTCCCTCCCCCTTCTCCCCTTCCCCTCCTCATGCATTTCCTGGAGGGTTGGGGGCACAGCAGCTCCTAAGGCTGTGGGAACCCCAGAGAGAAACCCGTGCATTTGGGGCTGCTTCCTCTTCACCTCAATTTGTCTCACCTTTGCCCCAACCTGCCCCTTCCTCTCTAATCCCCCTCCCCTCTGAACTGTCCCCCCACACACTCCTCATTTACTGTCCTGATCTGTCATTGCCCAGGATAAGGACCCCAGAGAGGTGACAGGCCCCGGTGGGTGATAGACACATACGAAGACATTGTAAACTATGAACAATCATTCTGAAACTTTCTCGTCCTACCATGTTAAGAGGATGGGTACTAGGGTGGAGGGACCAACTCCAGATCCTTCTTGGGAAGCCGACAAAAGCAGAGAAGGATTGCATACAATTGCCCTTTGTTTAAGAGGCAAATGAATATTCCTGCAGAGCTGAAAACTCATTCTTCACACAGATAAGCTTCCAAAAATTGCACTCTATTTGTTGCCAAGTTAGGGACTATTATTTCCTTCCCAAACCCCTCGGATCTTTTTTCGTGGCCTGAAATGCAAATTGCCTTCCTTGGTGGCCCTTTGGGGCTAGAACCTTGGTCTAAAGAAGTCTATCTCATCTGGACCTTGGGAAAAGAGATGGCTCCCCCTGGGAAAGAAAGTTGAAGGTCAGGGATACTGATGAAGGTCATTCTGGCCACCTCTCCCTGTCAGTGAAGCAGGTAATGAGACCTGTCCTCCTGTCTCACCTGGAGGTTCCACCTCCATTCCCTGGTATGCTTTTTCTCAGGGGAAGGGGCAGGGGTACACAGGGACATCCCTGCAGCCCTGGGAGAAACCTTCTCACTGTGACCCATGTCAAGGAAGAGGACTAGCATGGACCCCACCCAAACCTCAGAGAAATCTTCAATGAACCTCTTAAGAGGAGAGGGGCTCAAGACTGGGACTGACTTGCCAGGAATCCCAGGGGGTCCCACTTCCCGGAACACAAAATAAGCCTGTGACAGCTTCTGAAGATACTTCTGGGCCCTGGAAGGAGGGAGCTATCCCTTGTCCAGAAAATTCAGCTGGTGTGTTTTCAGCTCGGGCCTGCTTATACCCACTTCCCCAGCTCGCTGTCCTGGGACACGGATCCAGGACTGAGGATGAAGAGTCCCGCCACAAGAGATGCACCAAGAGGGACCCCTGAGCACCTGCCCTGGGGTCCCAAGTGCTGCCATCCATTGCAACATGTCCACCCAGGGCCAGGTAGCCCCAGGCTGAGGCTTTGTGAGTCAAGGCTGGACTGAGCCCACCTGCACCAGGGGCTGTACTCTGCTTGCAGCTCAGAGTCTGTCACAACCACTTTGCACTTCTGGAATTCCCAGGGGTGGGGGACACCTTCCTATGACCAATCATGGCACCAAAAGGGAGACCCCCAGCCAGGCTCCACCACCCAGAGAGGTAAGGGCACCATGTCCAGACTCATCAGTCCACAAATGTTCACTGAGCACCTACTGTGTGCCAGGTACAGCCCAAAGCAATAAAGCAGCACAGTTCCTACAAAGGTCCCACATCCCACCCCATCGTCCTTCTGAACTGAGGTTTCCTGTAGGGTTGCTAGGTCAGCTTGGAGCCCCTGACATACAGCCTGAGACAGGGTGTGGGTACAGATTACTTGTTAGGGAGTGATCCCAGGAAGCTGGAGAGAAGGATTGGGGGCCTGAGCCACGGATGGAAGAACAGCCGTGTGTGTGTGTGTGTGTGTGTGTGTGTGTGTGTGTGTGTGTGTGTGAATTTGTTTATTGTTTATTTATTTGTATAGTACCATCAAACTAGTCACCCTGTGGGCAGCTGGGGCTCGATCCATGGGGGATCCTCTGGGGAAACACACAGACCGGCCCCTCTCCCTGGGGAGGCAGGGAAGCTTAGGAGGAATTTCCACCAACCCTGGTGGAGGGCTGCCCCTGTTACCAGCCTGAGCGAGCCCTCCTCCCTCTAGAGAAAGCTCAGGGGCAGAGAAGCACAGGTGCCCAAGACAAGAGCTGCCAGCATGCACGGGAGCTGACCGCCATGGCCACAGCCGCAGACAATGAGGGTGAGCCCAGAGGTCTCCAAGGAACACACACTCCCGCAGGCCAAAACCAAGGCAGTTGTCTATTTCCAGGGAGCATGTGCCCCCACCTCCACCCCCCAGCCTGTCTCTCGAAGGCCAGCTTTTCAAGCATCCCCACCATGAGACTGGTTACTGCAAGAAGTGACCCTTGATAGGTGTTTGTGTCCCCTCCAAATTCATATGTTACATCCTAACCCCCAATGTGTTGGTATTAGGAGGTAAGGCCTCTGGGAGGTGATTAGGTGCTGAGGGATTAGTGTCCTTATAAAAGAGACCCCAGGGAGCTCCCTCGCCCCTTCCCACTGGTGTGGACACAGCAAGAAGGCTCCGGCTATGAACCAGGAATCGGGTCCTCACCAGACACTGAATCTGCCAGTGCCTTGATCTCAGACTCCAACCTCCAGAACTGAGAGAAACACATGAGTGTTGTTTATAAGCCACCCAGTCTGTGCTGCTCTGTGAGAGCAGCCCTGAAGGACTAAGACAGCAGGTAAATGTACCTGCAGCCTTGGCGTATCCAGACTATCTCCTCCACTGACAGCATCACCTTAGGCTTAAATCCCTGCCCCTCACCTCCTCCCTGCCCAGAGGATGCCAGACACACCCCACCACCCACAGCCCTGCCCTAGCAGAGCCCAAACCGCGGCAACAGCCAGATAAGACACGTGACTGCTTGGGGAATGGCAGAGAGAGGAGGGACCCCAGCCCCTCAGTCTAGAATGGATACACACGGGGTGCGGGCAGCACACAGCTCCCTTTGGCTGATGCCACCCTCAGGTGACAGAGGTGGGCGGGCAGCTACTCCGGGAGAGGCACGGGTGCAGAGAGACCTGCACGGGAGGACAGCCCACTCCGGGCAGGCCAACGCCACCCAGGAGGTTCCCCCCACCTCACACCAGGGACAGAGTCACCACCGTCCTTCCCACCTGTCCCCGATCCTTCCCCCCTCCCCTTTGCTCTTTTTTCTTTTAACTAAGCTTCTTTTGTTTTTCGAGGATCCCTTCATGTGTGCACACCCGCACATGCGTGTCGAGTTTTTATTCCAATCCTTAAATGAGGTCTTTGCTGAGAATTTACAATTCCCCCGTGGTCTCAATCTTGCAAAGACTGCTTTTTTAACGCTGTTAGGCCTTAATTCTAATAAGCCTCCTCTTTATTACAGAACCAGGTCACATTGCCTTGACATCGCCAGAAAATCTTTCATTGGCAGGGAGGGGTGGGTGAGAAGAGAGAGGGGCAGCGAGAGGAAGGGGCACGGAGACAGGAATTGGAGAGAAGAATCCTCCCTTAATTTGATGGAATTCTAAAATAATCTAATTTCTGGGAACCAGAGTGGCCTGATAGCTTTAGATAACTCTGTGATATGATCGCGTCTCCTACCAATGTTAGTTTTCTTTTTGTGTCTTGGTTTTTAAAATGACCAGAGAGAGAAGGGGAAGCAACAGAACCCGATGGCCACGCCGGGCACAAGTTCAGGTCCCAGCCCTGGACAGAAGGTCATCTGCTCTGGCCCAGCATGTGTTCTCCTGCCAGCCTGCTCTGGTCCTGAGGGCCAGCAGAGGAAATAGAAGAAAGGGACTAGCAGGCTCCAGGACAGAAAGCAAAACCTGCTCGGAGAAGAGGCTCACTGGATCAGGATACCTGGGAAATCCGTCAACGACACACTCTCCCTCCTCCCTCCTTCCTCCCTCTTTCTGAGTTTGTTGTTTTAAGGTTTAGGGGGATATGCAGGGAGAGATGTTACTGAGGAAAATGAAGTGTCAATCTGCATTCTCAGGACAAAAGGACAGCCCACACACACACACATTCTTTCAATGTTTATTAAACATCTACTGCCAGGGAGGTAAGAGGCTGTTCCCCTTTCCTCTACGCTTGTCACGGGAAGTAGAAAAATCCTAGAGCTAAGGGCTGAGATGCTGCAAGATGCTCCTTAAAACCTGCCGGAGCTTTCTGAAACTGAGGATGTGAGTCAGGAGCAAGGCCTTCATTCTAGAAGTTCCTGCCTATAAAGCTGTGAGGCAGTGCCCTGCAGAAGCACTCAGACTGTGGGAAAGACACAGAAGGAACTAGACCATTGTCTCCAGATCTTGAGACATTCTCTGGAAGCATCTTTTCCTCACCATCATTCAGCCCCCTCCAAGCCCTGTTTTTCTTCTCTCCCCAAAAGTCAACTTGAGACCCTCCATCCCAGTTGGGTATATAAATCAGGCACCACAACCCTGGACAAGCACAGACACAGTCAGACCACCCCAGGCCTGCAGCCACCCAGCCTCTGAGCACAGAGAAGATGCACCCTGTAGAGCCAGCAAGCCTCCCCGCCCCTAGGCCCTGGTCCTATCCTGAGTCTGTGTGACTTCAGTGTTCTTCTGGGAGGACAGTGTCAGCTCAGCCAATTGTTCAGTATAAAAATTTAAATCAAGGTCTAATGTAAGGTACCTTAGAAATCAAAGGTCATTTTTTAAACCTTGGTGCCAAAGAGCACTGGTGCACAGATTGAGGTGCTGTTGTGGGGGAGAGGAGGGTCATGCATCTTCCACTGAAGAGCGGAGACGTTCCTCGTGTCACAGGGCGCAGACACACGCGCCCCTAGAGCAGGCCCATCCACCCGCACTGGGACCCAATGCCCCTAACTGAGCCCCCAGCCACTCACCCAGCAAGTGCGTCTTGAGCACCTACTGTGTGCCCTGAGAATACAAGAGGAAGACAAGACAATATATGTGTATGTTTCCATACTAAAGTATGCAGATTGTTCTGCCAACTTCCCTTTCCAATTATACTGTATTGTGAATTTCCTTCCACATCATCTAAAACAGCTGCATAAAACCCACTATTTGAATAAACCATTCTTTCTAATCGTTTTTTAAACAATCCCCCACTACAGGGGGTCTGTCAGCAGTGGGAGACCTTTGAGAGGTGGGGAGAGGGCAGGCACTGGTAAGGATGGCCTGGCACTTTCCTCTGTGCTGGTGGCCAAGTCACGAGGGGTTCGAGTGCGTGTGCTCCAACAACTCTCCTGGAAGGACAGCAAGGTGGCAGCCCTTGGCCCACCGACAGCAGATTCTTGGATTCTGCAAGATACAATTGTGAAGGCCAATCTGCCAGCGGAGAAATATGCAGCGCATCCACAAGCTAAATATAAATAATATTGATTAGTCTGCCATCTTGAATTATCCATTTCACTTCTGTTTTCCATTAGCATCAATAATCCCGAGCTGACTCCCCAGTAGATGGGCCACATTGCACTCCACGGGATGCAGCCAGCCCAGGGTCACGCATCTAAGGAGTCTCAGGCTCTCTTCCAGAACAGTCTGGCATCTTCTAGAAGAGTCCAGCACCTTCCTAGGAATGTTCCTTCCCTTTCATCTATTCCTCACTCCAAGCCCAGTAAACAGTGGGGCTCAAAGACACATCTGAGTCACACACACACCCGCCCCCCACTTTTGGAGGCATTCTGCTCTCTTTGGCAGCTGATCTTGGTTCTGGGAAAACAGTGGCACACAGTCCAAGGTTCACTGAAGGGAAGGAAGCTAGTATGGCTGGATGCACAGCCCAACCAAGCTCACAGGGCACCACCTCACTGCTGCCAACCCCAGGGGCAGAAGCTGGGCCCACTTCTTCTCTGAGCCAGAAACCACATGGCTTTCCTACGGACCAGCGGGCTCCTCGTCCCTCTGGCAGCACCCCCGCTCCAGGCCCCTGGACACAGAGTGTGCCCATAACACACCTGGGAGGAAGCCCAGGCCTTCTGCAAACCCTCCCACCACCAGGACTCAGCAGGGGTTCGAGCGACAGAAAGGACCAAGGCACGGAAACCCACCAGGCCCCTCACAGCCGGCCCAGCCAGGATGGAGGGCTAACAAGACACAAGGCCCACGTCCACCCCACCCCAGCCAGCTGTCAGAACCCCCCAAACAGTGACTGAAAACATACAGTGAGTACAGGAGCAGCCTACACGCACTGGGGGAAAACAGGGCCCCTGCTTTCAAAGCCTTTACACTCTGATACAGGAGACGGGTGTGCAAACACCTAGCAGGATCTATCTATCATTTTTCATTCTTCCTTAGGAGTGCTAATTACTGCTCCCAGAAAGTGCTGCGAAAGACAGGGTGCTGTGAGGCCTGGAAGAAGCCATGAGGAGGGGCCTCCAAGGACGGCTTCTCATGTCCTTTGTGTGAGGTGTGCAAGTAAGTTCCAAATGCCCACCCGCCTTAGATATGGCCACAGGTGCAGCTCTGCCCCAGGTTTGTGGAAGGATCTAGGACCTCCCCATTTGTCTTCACCATCTACCCATACCCACTGGCCAACTACTCCCAAGATTCTCTAGGAGAAATGCAGGTCACCCCCAGCCTCAGCATCCCACTGCCCACTCCACATACAGGAGGACATCATGAGGAGACACCAGGGCTCCTGGTTCCTCAAGAAAACACCTGCCCTTAAACCAGGGGTTCATGAATTGGCCAAAAACACAATGCCAGAGTCTGAGATCACACCCCATCCATGGCAAAGTGAGACTGGCATGAAGCTGGGGAATTGGCTCCAGTCGGGGAATGAGCGAGGACCAGCTGTGGGAGGAGGGGAGAGATAGGCCTCCTATGGAGGTGCAGCGGGTTTTCTGCTCTCGGCGGGGCTCAAAGGAAGGAAACCAGAGCTCTGGCCAAAAATGGGCCCTCTGGGGTCCCCACTGCCCATCCCTGGCCACATGGTCCAGCACTAAGGCCTTCACCTGTCACTACTGTCCCAAAAAACTGGAATTTACTGCCCAGAGTCAGTCCCTGCCTCCACCGTCACTTGCTGAGTGCCCCCACATGGCCCAAGTTGGCTCCTGCCTTTCCGGGGAAAGAGAACAGCTTCACCCTGCAATAAGCAGGGAGCAGACACCCCACAAGTCACTGAGGCCTCAAGGCCCCCAACACAAAAGCAGCCAGACACCCATGCGAGAAAAGTAGCCGGACCCCACGGCAGGTGGTGACAAGGCAGTTGGCCCGCAGCCTGTTCTCTTCGCTTTTTAGCTGATGTCTCAGCAACAAAGGCAGAGCTTGGACCGTGGGTACCCTGGGGGCTCCCTTCGGAGCCCAGCAGATAGCAGAATGCGCCTCTACCCGTTCCGAGGGCTCCGCTCTCTGACTAGAAAGAAGTCTGGCCAGAAGGAATCTCGGTCTGGCTTCTTCCTCCCCCAAAGCCCCCCGCAGAAACTCATATCCCATAGCATGGCCCGGGTACATGCTCTGCAGCCGACAGGTGTAGGGGCTCCACAGGTTGTGCTGTCCTTACACGTATAGCCAGGTACAGGCAAGTGCTCCTTGAAGCAGCCAGGGAGTAAGGCATGCGCGCGCACACACACACACACACACACACACACACACACACACACACACACCCCTCACTGTTAAGGACCTGGAATGATGTCTTCTCTGTTCTCCCAGCTATAATTATTTTAGCGTGGGAGACAAATTCTGTCTCCAGGATCTCAGAAGTGCTACATTAGAATATTATATTCTATGGTCCTGCAAAATCTCTACAGTAGCTCTTTCCCTCCATGCTGGAGCACAGACAGGCTCCTCAGATGGGCGGACACACCGTGGAGGCCCTGCACCAAGGGTTTAATGCCTGCTCCGAGCCACTCCACTTAGAGCAAAAGAGCCAGGAACCACGCATGCGGGTAACCATGGCAACTTCAGGGAAGTTTAAAAAAATAAGTTTGTGAGTTGCTGGTTGTTATTTGGTGCTTGGGTTCTTTCCTTCTTTTTTAAGATAACAAGGTCCCTGAATAACACTTTTATGAGCTTTTCGGGTACAGCATCCAAAGTAGCGGCTGCCTCCAGACTTCTAATTACCTTCAAATGGGGCGGCGCATCTCGTCCAAGCACCACTGTCACATATCCAGGTTCTGTCCTTGGGTGGCTGATCTGCGTGGGGTGACCGTGAGTCAGTGCACCTCCCACACGTGTCTCCATGCCTCCCCCTCTTCAGGAGTCCCGAGACTGTCAATCCATACCCCTGGGGATCACAACCAAGTCCCACGACACCACTCACACATCTCCCAATTTAGGGAGAGGGTCAGGTGATCCCCTACAAGAACCTAATCTCTACATGCAGAGCTGTGCACACTCTCACGCACATGCATGCACAAAGAGCCACCATGAGTCGTGTAAACTACATTCCCCCACAAAACAACATCCCACCTAAACTCGGAAATGCCCAGGTGACCTCCACGGAGGCAAATGGGAGCCGCACCCCTGACACTGACCCTTTTCCGTGAAGGCAGAAGGAACAGGCTCTCAACGCTGAGGGACATGCTCACGTGCTGACGGGGCACACACGCCACGCACACAGCCATTGGTTCAGTGGCCCTGGCTGTGCCAGCAGTTAAGTCACGGCGGCAGAAAGCACACTCCTCCAGGACCGATGCCCCGATTGTCTGCAAAGCACCTCCGGGCAGAACAATGGTGGGGCCCCGCCTACCCTGCTGCCCACTGTGCCAACGCATCTATTAGGGTCGGACTCAGGAGTGTCAAGGAGCGCTTGAAGGCCACGCACTGTTCCATGTCACAGCTGTGGCGCCAAAGGGCTGGGCAGATGGCTGTGAAAAAAGGAATATTTTTTTTTTAAAGCAGAAAAATCCTAAATGGCCCTTTCAGCCTTTCAGCGCACATAATTGTAGTATCCGAGTTAATGAAAGGCCTGGCGTGCTGGCTGGCTGAATACCACTAACGCCGCAGCCCGCAGCTCACGTGGAGTGGCTCCACTGCCACCAGGAAAAGCAGACCACAGTGGGGAGGTGGGAGGGGGTGGGGAAGGAGGTGGGGAAACGCAGGAAATAAAGAGCGTTTCCAAGAATGACGAGGCTCCCACACGGGATCACATCATCAATTAGCCAGTAGGAGGGCTGGGGAGTGCTTGGCATCTCATTTCCACAAAGACAAAGTTTCCCTGAGGAAACTGCCAGAGTCTCCAAGGCACTGAAGTCAGACACAGAACAAATGAAGAGGGACGATGGCCGGGCGTGGCTGTCGCTCAGACACCCGCCCCAGGCAGCCTGGCAGAGGGTTGTGTGGGTTTAGAGACACAAGTGGAGCCTGCGCGTGTCCAGGAGATGAGCACACACAACACACATGTGCATGCACACATACATCATGCGCACGCATGCCTACGTGCACACGTGTGCACACACACGCATACATATCCATGTGCACGCACACTCTATTAGCAGGTTAGGGTCCACTGTCCTGACCCACAAACATTCCAGTTTGTGGCTCTCTCGCCTGCCAGGTACTAAGGAGATAACACACAGATGTGTTATTCAGAACTTCCGCAGAAGTCCCTGCAGCACATCCCCCATCTGTGAGGAGACCCTGGGGTCTCCAGCCCTGGACTCGGATGGAGCTCAGAGTACGTCAGATCCTTCAGCAGTCCATCTAGCTCGGCCATCTAAGTGGAGGTGACTGATTTATTCTGACCGTCCTGCCTCTTAACGACACGCTCTCCTCCAGCCATGCAAGGCTTTAATTGTCCATCCAGCAGGGCAGGGAGAAACCGTAAATCTTTCCTCCCAGCTGCTCTGAGCTCAGCACTGCTTGACCTGCCGTTGCCAGCCCCTTGCTTGCATCCCACTGGAGCAGTCTGCTGGCTTTGAAGGTGGAAGAGGGGAGTGGGAAAGCAGGAGCAGAAGCAGGAGAAAGAGGCTGGTGGGCTCAGGGAGGGGGATAGAGGGATGGTGCACGGCCATGTGCTCAGTCTGCTCCTAACCCGGGGCACTGCAGAGGAGTCCTCACTGCAGCTTAAAGGGGAGGTGGGGGGAAGGTAGTGTGCACAGGGTGCCCTGGGCTACACCCTCCCGGGCCAGTGCCTACACACCTGCCTCACCGGGCCCAGCTCTCAAGCAGCCTGACTCCTATGAAGTGGGCCAGACCCCGGGGGAGTCTCAGCATTCCCTTGCTTTGCTGAAAAACAGCACAGCCCTGAAAGGAATCCACTGGGGAGGAAATACTATCCTCCATCCAACCCTCACTATGTGTGACTGGTCCCGGCTGGGGGCACAGGGACCTCTCTGTAAGAGATGGTGGGGGGTAGGCCACAGGCACATAGAAAGTCAGCCTCAGGCTCCAAAGCAGGCCTCCTTCCCCCTCCAAAAGACTTAATGTTTTCTGTAATTTTAGTCTATATTAATGCATTTCAAAGTGGTGAACATTATAGTTATGATTATTACCTAAAGACTTCCTTTACAGCCCTCATTTTCTAGCATTCGTTACTTTCTGAAAAATTATCCTTGGGGGCGGAAGTTTTCCAAGTCTGGTCTTGTGAGTTTTCTTCTTAGGATCGGAGCAAAACATACTATTGTGTCCATGTTGGGAAGGGGGCAGATGGCTTAGCTCTCCCTAAGTCAGTCTCCGTGGTGACCTCTGACAAGGAAAGAATAACGTCCTTGTGGGGAGGGGCAGGACTGCGAGCTGCACTTTAACATGTCAGCAGTGATATCTATGACCTGGTTTTGGTTTTGCCCATCTGTTCTGTCCAGACAGTTCAACTTCTGAAATGGGATTTCCATCTACATGGGGGGAAGCACCCATGCACCATTCATTTTACAAGCTTAAGCACAGACAAGTCAGGACTGCAAGTGCTAATCACTGCAATACTGTCAATGCATGGATACAGCCGGACACTTATTTTCCAACACAAAGGCAACCTTGGGGAGAGAGCCCAGTCATGGCCAAGGGGTGCTGGAAGGGTCAAAAGAATGCAGATTCTGTGTGCATTCTTCTCAACTGTCCTAGGAGAGATCTATGAGAAAAAAAAAAAGGACATGCTGGTAAGCTGCCTTTTGTCCTGTTGTAAAGTTGTCCCAGACACCAATCCCAGGGCTTTCAAGGTTAGGATAAGGGCAATGGGGTCCCCCATCAAACAAAGGTTATCCTCTGGCTTCTCTATCCCTCCCTTTGGTCATCAGTTAAAGGTTCACAGCTGACAACATATCAAAAAGACTTCTGGTATGATAATACTCAATACAGCGTTGGCTGTCTAGGAGTGTTGATTATAATATTACACCACTGAAAACAATAATTCTCATCTTAAATTCCTCCAGCACTTCTCTTTTCTGCGAACATTTCAAAATAGTTGACTAATGTACTCATAGACAGCACCCCTAAGAGGTAGGCAGCAGGCACTATCAGTCCCATTACGAGCAGCCTGGGGGACACAGCGGGGAAGTCGGTGAATCACGGCCCCCACCCCCGGTCTGTGAGGAGCCTGGGTAAGAAGGCCCTTGGGCCCTAGTTCCACTTCTCCTGTCCCTGCAGCGGGGGCCCCAGCTGTGCCTAATGGCATCACAGTGGTCCCTTCAATGAGGGAGAGTCAATATTCCAGAAAGGCATGCACACTTTATGTTTATTTCTAATGGGTTTTGCAAAACTGGGTTTCGGTTTGTCACACATTGAGCCCTGAGAACCAAAACCATCTCCCTGCTGAAGGCAGGGGTGGGATAGAACCACTGAGTCTGAAAGTGCCATGGTGGCGATCTACAGGTTCAGAGGAGTCTGGGAGGAGAGGGGACGTCACGATTCTTCTCTTCCTCCTCCTCACGGAAAATCCAGCTGGCACTGACCTAGGGCCCCGACCTCTTAGAATCCAAAGCCACTCCTACAAAAGCAAAGTGCCCAGCACTCCCCCCTCCTTCTGTGTCCTTTGACATTCTGCCAGGAGTGGAGGCATGGGGAGGGCGTGATGGCCCATCAATGGGGCACACCACGAGCAGGCAGAAGCCCCTCCACTCTCCAGATGTCCTGGACAAGGCAACCCCTGGGTCCACAGCCCCACAGACAGGACCTCACTCACATCTTTCTGCCTGGCTGTGGTGTTCCTGAGAACATGAGCTTCCAGGTTCCTCTTGGGGGCCCTCCTAGGCCCCCGAGCAAGTAAGGACCTCCTCACCTATACAGAAATGCTGAGACTTGTTTCCATCTTGGCACCTGCGACTCTATCTGGAACCATTTTAAAACAGCATCTTCTCCTTGTGGCCACAGGAAACAGTGAAGAATCCATTTCCTTAACTCTGACGAGATGCTTATTCCTCCAACAGGCAGATGACACCGAGGAAGGTTCATGCTCACCACCAGTTGTTGTGCGCCTACTATGTACCAGCTCCTTTACATGTGTTTATCGCCCCTCTTCGCAGCTGAGTAAACTAGAGTTCAAGAGCTTGCCCGCAGGTCACAGGTTGGGAAATCTGCATGCCCTCCCCCACTGCATGCTGCAGTCAGCCCCACCACTCAGGAAGTCAGAGCCTGGCCTCACACCTCACGTCCCCTGCACACAGACTCCCTCTGTATCTCAGGCATGTGCCAGAACTGCTCCCTGCTCCCCTAATGGACTTGGGGTCTCGAGTAAGGTAATGAGCTCACAGCTTTGTCCAGAAGTTACATTCCATTTAAATGTGCATCTAAATGTGTGTGTCCCAGGGGTGAAGGGTGGTTCTTACAAGAATCAGCTGACAGGAGGAACGGCCACGATGTACAATCTCAGGGAAGCCAGAATCCGGTTAACAAGGAAACTAACTGAGTGAAGATTCAGACTAGACCTCCACGGAGAAGAGAGGATGGGAGGGCAAGTCAGGAAAGGGTGGGGCCCAACAGGAAACTGTGTGCAGACCCAGCCTGAAGCATCATTCTGATTTTCCTTTTTCTTCTAGGATCTCAAGGTGATGGGAAACATAGGGAAACCATGGTGTGTGCGGTGATTTCACTGAAGTATTAAAAATTCATCTTAACACCTCTTGATGAAAACAGAAGGTTAAAAAGCCCTGCTTGCTATTGCCAAAAGAAAGAGGTGTGGGCGCGGGGGAGAAGTCACCAGCAGGAGATTTGATTTCAGGGGGCCCAGAGGCTCTTATGTACAGACCCTGGAGCATTGCCCTGCACCCAATCCTTAAAAGTTCCAGAAAAATTAGGAACTATTTTCTTTTTAATCCTGTAGAGAAACCTCTCATTTAGATTCAGGAAGGATTTGAACTGTCAAAGTTTAGTGAGAAATTATTTCTAAATGTGCCTAGGTGTTTGTGCCTCTAAATCTTTCTCCAAGTTATACCCACCTTTTTAATACAAGTAAACTTTATGTTCTTTGGCTTCAACAGAGCTTCCCATTTTTACATAAAAAGTCTTCACTGCTGAGAACAATGTGCTTCTCTGTGTTCTCATTATCCTTGCCTAAAAGAAAACCACCCTGAGATGTGACGCCCAGCCTGGTGCCCAAAGACACAAATTTCAAGGGTGCAGGGGAAGTACCCAGACTCTGGAAGGCCACCTTTCCTGCCATCACCATCCCTCAGTTTCATGTGGTGTCACAAACAAGGAGAACGATGAGCAGAGCTGCAACATTCTACCTATTCACAGATAGAGCTCTGAATGGTCCCTAGTCTTCTGCCTGCGCAACTGTGATGGCAGCCCTGTGAGAGAGGATCTTTTTGGTGGGCTTGGGTTACTTTTTTGCTTGTTTGATTTGGCGGAGGGAGACTTTTTTTTTGACATAAGACAAGATGCCTTGGAGAAATAGAGGCACATGGGAGTCTCTTCTCTTCCATACAAAAAACACGTGCTACAATTTCACCTGGCCCTCCAAAAGGAACTTGATGAAACTGTGCAGGGTCCGGCTGGTAGCAAGTGCCTGTCCCCAGGCAGTTTCCTCACCTGCAAGTAGGACTGTTTTCTTGAAGGGCCAAAAGAGACATACATGACCACCTGCCTCTCATCCTGGTTTCCAGCCACAGCCCAGGGCTATGAGAGACCAGAAGGGTTGGCCCACTTCCCTGAGCATCAGCTGAGACCTGGCACACAGAGTTTATGACCAAGAGTAGGTCTGAGAGGGAGCTGGCATGGCTAGATACAGGGCAGTTCTTCACGCATGCCTCTGTTCTTCTAGAATCTTGGGAGGAATCTCTCAGGACAGCCATTAACCAAAGCAATCCGTGGTAAAATTCTGCTCCAAATATGTATACTCTCCCTCCTTCTTTTTTCTGCTGGAAATTCACTCTGACTTTAAACAAATTAAGCCTTCCAAAAAACTTGCAACTAGGACTGCTTTGTTCTAGGTCCTCAGAGGAAACCACAGACTCTGAAGACCCCACCCCATCCAACGCAAGCTGATGCCAACAAGTTACAACCCACTTCCCGGGTGGAACTAGTAGGACCCAGCCCAGAGCTACACAGAATAGGTAGAGACTAGATCCAAAGGAGAGGTCCCTGTCACACAGTGAGGGTATCTTCAGGCCCCAGAATTTAAAATGAAATTGGCAGTCCTTTCCCAGGCCCTGAGGGCCCTGCTGGCTGGCCAGTGCTCACGTGGCTCCCCTGGCTCCTGAGCCAGAGCATTCAGTTCTGCTTCACCTGGACTCTGGCAACACTTTCCAAAATGCAATTCATATACTGTGAGCTTTCCCCAAGCTACTAAAGGAAACACTTTCAAATGAAGTAACAGATTTTTATGCTCTTTATTATCTCAAGTCACCTTCTAAGGCATGTTTTGGTGTCAGCTCATGTGTTGGAGAAACTGTGACAGCAAACTAATTTACTAAGTGCATTGCACTTAAAAACATGCATTTTATAAACCAAACCAGTCTGCCACAAGGTATTTCTTTAAGCAAGGATACTCATTTTTCTGTCTGTAATCCTCCACAAAAAAAAAGACCTCACTGTGTACTCAATTACTACCCATCCCACTAGTAGATGAGAGCTGTCCTCAACTCTCATATGTAATTCAAAGAGAAAGTCACATACCAAGTGTCCACACCACTCAGAAAGTATAGGGAGAAAAAAAGACATGAAAGGGGAGGAGAGAGATACACACACAGACAGACAGTGAGAGTGAGAGAGAGAGAGAGAGAGAGAGAGAGAGATGGAACCAGAATGTTATAAATAAAAAGGAGACAGTGATGGCTCGGAGAGAAAACCTACTTCAGAGAGGCAGCAAAAAATAAGATGTTTAGGCTGTCTGAATGTTTCACGAACCTGTGAAAATAAGTGCTGCTTTATAAAAGAATGTGGGGAGATATTGCAGCTAATCAAAAAGATGCAGGTGCAAATGGGATGTGTTTATAAAGCCAGTATCTCGTGCAGAAGAAAGGCCTGCTGCAGGTGGGGATTTAGGGAAAGACAGGTGCCCACGGAGGAGCATAGCATCTCTGCTCAAGGGAGGAAGTTTCAGGATGGTTTTTCCCCTTCACTTGTTTAAAAACAAAAAATTCCTCACCAAATGTCAGCTGTGAGTCAGGTTCCATTTGTCTTTATAACAAACTATCAAGCAGGAGTGTGGAAATAAACACAGAGAGACAACCAACCAAAAACTGCAGGCACACGGATGGGCTGGATGAGGGAAACTCCACACTACAACCGCTGAAAAATAACATTTCAATTTCATGTTCACTGTTACTCTATGCTCACTGAGATGTTTCCCCCTGCGTGACTCCTCCAGGCCCCTTATACTGCCCCCCACAAACACACCACCATTCTGACACTTCTGGGTGGGATAGCAGCTCCCTTCACTTGTACATTCCTTCACTCCTAATTCCACAAGCATGCATCAAATAACACTGCGTGTACAGGAGGAGGTGGGGAGAAATCAGCCAGTATCTCTGCCCTTAGGAGCAAGGTGCCTCCAACTTCTACACATCACAGAACAAAGGGGTCTCGGACCATGGTTGAATGGGGGTGGGGGGATACTGTAAAGAAGACTGTAGGGTAGAGGCAGCACCCAAGCTGGACCAGGCTGGCAAGGATCCAGAACCAGGGATGGCATTTTCTATGGCCAATACCAGGCCTAGTTCATTCCCCAATACTAAAGAACTCCATAATTTCTCTCCATTTCTCTGATGCTATTTCTTTGAGCCATTGGTAATGCTCAAAGTTTAGTAAGTGGCAGGAACATAACAGAAGGTCCACTCTGGAATAGTACCCAGGAGTCCTCCCACCTGCCTCCTTCTTAAATCTGCCTCTTTGCTGGCCTCGGGCTAACCCTTCCCCCCAGCAGGGTGAGGTGAGCCACAGCAGCGCCCCCAGCGGCCCCAGGACAATGCCAAAGGCGAGAGTGGGCCAGGGCAGGCTGCGCGCCCTGGCCCTGTCCTTGGTGCTGCCGCCAGCTGCACCCCCTGTGGCAGGGGGCCTACCAGGACGCAGCCTTCCCTCCAGCCCAGCCTCTGGTCCCTGCGGAAGGGCCATGAATACACCCGGATCAGCTGCAACTCCTATCCCAGGGCACTGGACCAGAGGCATTTGCAGTGAAGGCCCAGCATAGTCAGAGCCTGGCCTGCAGGGACTTTCCTGGACTCCAGCTTCTCCAGGTGACCTGAGGCTACCCGAGGCCCAAGCGTAGACACAGGTCTCTCTAAAGCTCAGGCCCCTGGAGGGGGGAATCAGAGCAATAATTCAAGTCCTCTTTTAATGGAGGAGGGAATTGCTCTTGGAAATAGGCAACTTGTGCCAGAAAACCCCAGCAGCTCCAAGACAAACAGCCCACATGCCCCTGGCAAACCCTCCCCTTCGCTGGCAGCTGTCTCACCAGGCCCAGTGTACCACCACTCAGCTCTGCCTCTGCTCCCTAACCCCTCAGAGTTTCCCACCTCACTCTCCAGTTTTCTCCTCACTCTCTGCTCTACCCTCTCAGAAGCTCCCAGCTGGGAAATGAGGGGTTAAACGTTGCTTCCAGGAGTGTGCCAGCGAGGCCCGAGCCCCATGCCCATTCAGGGAGGCCTCCAATCTCGGGGGAGGGACGAGGCCTCCATCCTCGGCGCAGAGGGGAGCTCTGAGCCCGAAGGTGGAGGCAGGGACCGAGGGGGCCCGCCCAGCTGGCTCTCAGAAGGCGCCCGGCCGCCCCCTTCTGCCGCCCCCCAAAACCCCCTGGCGCCAGCGCTCTTGCGGCCTGAGGGAAGCCCACACCTGCCCGCATGCCGCTTTCATCAGGCGGCGCTTTTCACTGCAACTTTTCTCCCTCTCTCCCTTCACAATTTTCGCTCACCTGGAGGGTCTGGTTTTAATTGGTGTAATATCCCCGTTAACAACGCAGCCTAATTAAGACATCCGCCCAATTCCGCGATGCACACTTAATGAACAGGTTCTGCCGCAGTGTTTATACTTTTATTATTTTCAGACCAGTAAAACCAAAGCCGGTTTCTCCCTTAAAGACCTCATACGGGCGACCCCACTCTATTAGCTTCGTACCTGCTCGGTGCTAAGTGCCCTGGGCTTCCGGGTGTGCGCCCAGGGCGTCCCAGCGCCGAGCGGGTGTTTCAGCAGGAAATTAGCCGCCGGGCGCGCGGGAAAAGCGACTTCACCTCCAGCTGGGGTGGAGGGCTGGGTCCCTCCATCCCTGTCCTTTTCTTCCACCGCGGGATGTCTCGTGCGTCAGCATGAGTAGAACCGCGGGTGTTCTTTTTAAAGTGACCATTAAAAAATAAATCTAGTCCCTCCCCAAAGATGGAGAGCTCCGCCAGGAAGGAGTTTCTCCTCAAGCCCCTGGACCCCGTGCCGCTGGCGGGGCTGCAGTCCTGGACTCCAAGGAACATCCCTCCTGCCCCACGTAAGACCCCGCATCCTGGGGCCGCTCTGGAACGGGATGGAGTCCTCTTGTCCCTCCACGCCCGGGGCCGCATCCTCGTCCCCGCTCATACTGTAAGAGGGCCCCCTGCGGGGATGCGGGGCACTGCGGGGATGCACGCCTGGGGAGGCTCCGCACCGAGGGAGGCTGCGACCTACGGCCTCGTGCCACCCCTTGGTTCCTCGAGAGACAGCCCTCCCGAGGGGGCGACCCCCGGACGCCCCCCGGCGAGTCTCGCCGCCTCCGGGGCCTCTGGGGCCTCCGGGGCAGAAAGTTTGGGCCGGGTGTGCCCAGCCGCCTTGGCGCCAGCTTCCCCAGCCGCGCTGCGCCGGTCCCTGGGGGCGGCCGAGACTCGGAGAAGCAGCCTGGGTTCACGCCCGAGCCTCCCTAATGCAGCTCCCGAGACTTTGCGGGGAGCGCCCTCAGCCCGGCCCCTGTTGGGCCCTGCGCGCGGCTCGACCCCTGCCGCTTTACACTCGCGCACAGCGCTGCGCTGAGGGCCCGGGGCCTCTCTAGAAGACCGTGGGAGACCCTTCCTCCCCCAAACTCCTTTGGGTCATCAACTCCTCTAGTGAACCATTCTCCTCGAGGACCCAGGCAGGGGTCCCGGGGACTGGGTGCCTAGCGAGAAGCGCATGCATCCCGTGGAGATCGCTGACCGTCCCCCCACTCCCACCCGCGCGAGCTCCAGCCGCGTACCCGGACGCACCCCGCAGGGCCGGGATCTCCTCGCGCTCGGCCTCCCCCCGCCAGGGAGTTCCCCGCGCCGGGCATTGTGCCGCCGCCGCCGCCACCACCGCCACCACCACCACCGCCGCCGCCGCCAAGCAGTGCGCGGGACTCCCCGGCGTCTCCATGGAGCCGACCCCGGAGCCTTCCCATTCACAAAACCGCCCCTCCGGCCGTAGGCTGGACCACGTGCCCCGACCCAAGCCCAGGAGGGACACGGAGAGCCCCGACCCCGAGGGCGCCACCCCTCCCCGCGCGCCCTCGGGTCGGTCCCTGGCCGCGCTCTGCAGCCCCGCGCCCCCGCCAGCCCCGCCTCCCCCTGCGGGGTCCTGTGCGCCCCTCCCTGGGACGTGCCCACCCCCCACCCCGCTCAACACGAATGTAATGACCGCCGCAGGGCGAAGCGCTGGCGGCGAGGACCCAGCTACTCACGGGCTCAGCGCTCCCCGCGGCAGGTGACAGGGGCCCGGCGGCCATGCCCCGGCTGCATCCCGGCCGCCGAGCTGGCAGCGGCGTCCCGGGGCCGCGCGGGCACCGGCGAGCCGGCGGCGAGGAGCGCACGGGGCCTGGCTCAGGCGGCGGCTGCGATCGCGTCTCCTCTGACCACGCGAGCGGCTGGGGGCCGGGGCCGGGGCCGCTGTCCGAGGAGGCTCCGCCGGCTCCGGAGCAGCCCCGCAGCTAGCTCCTCACTCGCTCTTCCCTCGCCGCCTTCTCTCTCCCTCTCTCTCCCTCTCTCTCTCTCTCTCTCTCTCACTCTCGCCCTCTCTCGCTCTCTCTCTCTGTCTCTCTCTCTCGCTCTCTCTCTCTCTCTCTCTCTCTCTCTTCCTCTCTCTCTCCCTCTCCCTCTCTCTCCTCTCTCTCTCTCTTCCTCTCTCTTCCTCTCTCTCTCCCTCTGTCTTCCTCTCTCTCTCCCTCTCTCTCTCTCCGGCTCTCTCTCCCTCTCGCCTCTCTCCTCCCCCTTTCTCTCTCCCCGGCCCCTCTCGCTCGCTCGGCTGGAGAGAGGAGACAGCAGGAGCACGCGGCGGCGGCGGCTGCCCAGGCGGAGCGCGGCAGCGCGCGGTGAGGGAGGGGGCTCGGGCAGCCGCTCGACCGGGAAGGGCGGCGGGGCGGGGAGGGCCGCGGCGGAGACAGCGCAGGCCGGACGCACCCTTGCGGCCCGAAACGCGGGCCAGGAGAGCCTGCACGAGAGAGGTGGGCGAGGCGCGGAGGACCCCCAGAGCTGCCCGGTTTCCCGCGAGCGCCGCCCTCCGGTCCGGTTCCCGTCTCCCCTCCCTCTCTCCGGCGATCCTGAGGCCGGGCAGCCCCAATCAGGACCCTTACCCTCCTGCCACCCTGGCCCTGGCCCTGGCCCAGAAATGACAACACTGGGGATCCCCATAAATAGGATTCAGGCAGCGAGGGTGAATGCCCCCCAACCTCTGCCGCCGGTCTGCACTGCCTGACCTCCTCTTCCAGTATGACACACACACACACACACACACACACACACACACACACACACCACCCCTTACTGGGGCTTGAAATTCGGTGTCTTGCCTTCCCAGGAATCCGAGAGTGAGTGACCAGCCACACAGAGTCACCACTGGGGTGTTTGTCCAGATTGACCAACCAAACCAATTCAAACATTTCCACCCTGGCTGGGGAAGAGGGGCTGTCATTGTAGGAGGTCAGCTAAGGATTTGCCTAAAATCAGAAAAGCAGGCATTCCCTGTCCCCACTCCCAGCTGCCCAACCCTAGGGGAAGGGACCCTGATGTAGGGTCTGGGACGGTCTCTATCATTGGGATAGAGAGGGAGGGGGAGCAAAAGGAAAGTGGAGGCTAAGGGCCAGTGGAATGGGAACCGTCTGGGCTGGCAGGATGATACCCATGGAGAGCTGTGAGGTCACACCAAAGACAGGCAGGAGGGCCTTGACTGTCCCAAACAGAACCACAGGATTGGGCAGGGACTTGCTCCTGTTTCTATGCAAAAGACAGGCGGATGCAGTGCCTGGAGCACCACTGAGGAGGGTAAGAGCAGGGATGGAAGTGAACTGCACCCTCAAAGACATTCTCAACCTAAAAGCAAATGAAAAACCTGTGCCAGGTTGCTTTTACTTCTCGATGCTGCTTCTGGAACAGACTCCTCCTTATACCTGACTGTCCTGCTTTTCTGTGTGAGGCAAAAAGCATGTCGTGGAATCTGGGCTTTGTTAGGGGCCTGGAGGATTCAGAGACAGTGAAGGGAGGGACGTAAACTCAGTTCCTACGTGCCTAGAGTTCTGCACTGCTGGCTGCCTTCCCTGCAGAGCAAGGACAGACAGTATCCACGACAAGTGGCTACTGTCCACTTACGAGCTTAACGCTTTTAATTTCTGGTCCTTTGGCCTGTCTGGGTCATTGATCTTTCTTGGTCAGTGGGAGTCATGCTGTACAATTTCGAGTTAGCTTCTTGGCCCTACAGCTAAACACTGGATAAATGCCTTGTCTACCAGCAAGGCAGCTGCTTGGTTGATTGAACTTTCCCCAGCCCCCGTATTTGAAACGGCACATCCCTGCTCAAAAGACCTAATTGGCTCTCTCCATCCTCTGCTGTCAGATGGTCCAGGCCTCCAACTCACGGCTGGGCCCACCCACTCCTCATCATCCCTATAGGCAGGTCTTTTGCTTCCAGGAGAGCTCTCTGAAGACAGCACCAAATCTTGTTCCCAAGCTCCGCCAGACCCAGCCAGCACTCAGCACACAGTAGGTCTGCTCAGACACCTGAGCCTGTGAATTGAAGTTGGCATCTGTGGCAGGATCAGCCACAGGACCTGCACATCAGAATCCCTGTCAGGGACAGGCCCTGGCAAGGCTAGCCTCGTTACAAGCCCCATGGAATTTGCCCTTCCAGCACCAGCTGCCGTGGAATGGGGATCTGGCCAGAAAAGGGGGTCAGGACCAATCTGTATATCCTCATACTAGGATCAGCCAGGGGGGGTTCTATCTTGGGATATCATTGAAAAGAATTTTACAAACCTCTGATTTGGAAACTTCATTTAAAAAAAAAAAGTGAGACCATGAAGAAGGAACCAGGAACGGTCCTTTGCAATAATGATTAGCATAGAAGCAAAAGGAGATTTAGCTCGGAGCCTAAAATGACAACTGAACACACATAGCTAATTTTACTCCCCCTGAAAACCCCACTGAAACTACTGAAAGAGATTTTTTTTTAAGATACAAACCCCAAGGAGCTGGAGAACAGAGAAAAGACAACCATGAACAAAATGTGGGAAGCAGGAAGGCAAATGGGCAAGTGGTGCTTGGCCTTGCGGAGCTGAGTCCTAACCCTGACGTGGGGAAAGCTGAGAAACAGAACCTCCAAAGGCTTAGAGCTGTGGGACAGGTAACTGTGAGGCAAGAAAGGCAGCTAGCAGCAGTGATCTGTCTGTGGAAGGGTACTCCTAGGGAGGAGGGTGTAGCAGGGGCTCTGTGGCCTGGGGGACTTCATGCACAGTGACAGAGGACTGTCCTGCATTCTGAAGGCTGAAAGCCCCCCCTCAGTCCCCATAGCACAAACATCCTCCAGGCAAGAGACTAGAAAAGTCTCTTCCTATTCCTGTAGATTTTAGGAGAAACCTAAAGATGTAATTTTGCTGTTTCCCAGCAGACCACTGAGTCAGTCTCCCTAGAGAGAAGCCCCAATGGATGAGCCCACCCAATCCTCAGACCTTCCAGTCAGCTCTGCAGTCCCCTCCCCTAAATGTGAGTAGACGACCCAGGATTACCAGGCACCTGAGGAAAGCCTTTGAGAGAAAGAGCCACCCAGGTGGGGACCTAGGGGGTGGGCATCTTTGAGGAAACAGACATTAGGCAGGGAGGAGAAACAGCCATTTAATATCCTAAAACACAGGGCTTCCCTGGTGACTCAATGGTTAAGAATCCGCCTGCCAATGCAGGGGACACGGGTTCGAGCCTGGTCTGGGAAGATCCCACATGCCGCAGAGCAACTGAGCCCGTGCACCACAACTACTGAGCCTGCACTCTAGAGGCCACGAGCCACAACTACTGAAGCCCTCGTGCCTAGAGCCCGTGCTCCGCAACAAGAGAAGCCACCGCAATGAGAAGCCCACGCACCACAACGAAGAGCCCACTCACCGCAACTAGAGAAAGCCCATGCATAGCAGTGAAGACCCAACACAGCCAAAAATAAAATAAATAAAATAGATAAATTTATTTTAAAAAATCCTAAAAGACAGCAGATAAGATATTGCATCTATGAACCAAGAGCAGGATGCTACTTAAGGAGAACATCTAGAGAACAAAACAGGGCTGGAAAATTAAACATGTGAGAACGGAAACAAAAACCTTCAACAGACAGGTTGGAAGATAGAAGGGAGGGGATGTCCCAGAATGCAAAGCAAAAAGACAAAGAGGAGAAAAATAAGAAAGGATGAAAGAATTAGATGACCAGCTCATGGGGCCCAGCACCTGTACAAAAGGAACCCACCCTTCCATTCCACCCTGTCTAAGAGAAAGAGTTATTTAATTTAATAAATTTTCCCAGAAATGAGTTTTCAAGTTCTCAGCACAGTGGGAAATTGACCCACATCAAGGCATATTATCATGAAAAGCAAAACACTGAAGAGAAAGAAAAGTTTCCACAAGCTTCCAGGTTCCACAGAAAAGAGCAGGAATAAGACTGTGCTTCAGAAGTCTCAACAACAGCAGAAGCTAATAGATAATGGAGCAGTGCCCTCAAAGTGCTGAAGGAAAATATTTTCTGGCCTAGAATCCATTACTTATCCAAATGAGCAATCTAATGTGAGATTAAAATAAAGATGTTTGCATGTGCAAGGTCTCAAACAAATTTACCACCCATGCACCATTTTTCAGGAAGCTACTAGAGGATGTGCTCCAACAAAACAAGGGAGTAAAGCCTGAAAGAGGATGACAAGGGATAGATGCAACAGTGGATCCAGTAAGAGAGGGAGAGACGAGGGGAATTCCACAGGATGGGAGAGAAGGGAGATCACAGGAGGGTGGCTGTCCAGATTAGAGCAGGGTGGCAACACGTCCAACTGCCCAGTACACAGACCTGCTGAGGGTTGTTATCACTAATATATACCTTCTGACATTGTACTGCCCTTTTAATGCCAGATGCACCTGCCAGGCTCTTATCTGTACTTGGCCTGCTTGGGCCAGGTCCTGATGGAGTTCCAGCTCTCCTCTGCATGCACTGGCACCTGTATAAGCTGAAGACACTCATTTTCCCCATCAGAAGTGTCCTATTTTGTTTTCTTAGAAACAGGAGGATGGCCATAGTGAGCTAACAAACAGACAATTCAGATAGGTCTATTCCCCCACCCCCACCAACCTGCCAGACATCCCAGCTGGAGATGGCCCTCAGTTCCCCAGGAAATGTCCATGGCCTTGCCAAGAGCCTCTTAGAACAGATGCCATGGTCCTTTCAGGGCCAGTGGGTACACTGACTCCCTAAAAAGGACTCTAGTAAACTCTCAGGCAGCTGAGGCCAGTCTGTGACCCCAAGACTATTCCTTTTCTCTTCTCCCAGGCTCCTCCATCTACGAGTAGCAGCCCAAAGTAGCCACAAACAGAAAGGATACCATGGCTAGTTCTCTATATTAATCACCTTGCACATAAGTAGATGATGATAAAACTATAAAATGTTTGAGGAAAACACAATCTAAGGGGCCTTCTTTGTCCTTGTCAGTCTTTCATGACCAGCTGGTAGACTGTTGGAGAATGTACTTTACACCCATTGCTGGGCTTCTTTGTTTGGTCTTTTAATCCAACAGAGTAAATTAGAAGGTTACTCAATGCAGTCATAACCTCCTTGCTAAGAATGGATCTTTCTCTCTCTGTCTCTCTCTACACACAGACACACCCCAATATTTATGTTACATATAAATATATAAATTTTTTCATTTCCTCACCACCATTGTTGGTATTTGGGCTTTCCCCTTCGGCCACAGTGCAGGCCGTGCTAGGACACTGTGGAGAAGTGCCCCCTATCTTAGTGACTTCCCCATAGGGACAGCCCCACAGGGCCTGAGGGAACCTATTATTCAAACAACACATCGACATTCTTGCGCACAAAATGCAGGGCAGCCATGAAAAAGCTTATATTCTCTAGGGCTCCAGGGGTTGTATCTCTCTGGATCTTGTGAGATATAGGTCACAATGAAACCTCGGAGGTCAGAAGCACCAACCTGATTAATTAACAAGTGACACTGTGAAGGCTGGCCGGCTCAGGCCCACACCTCTACTCACAGCTGGTGGAGAGGCACCCAGCGTGCGCCCAGCCTCAGCAGGGGCCGCAGCGGCTGGGCCGGCTTCCCAGTCTTCCCTCATACCTGAGTAACAGTCCCAGACTTTGCCCACTCCTGGTCCTCCGGACCCTGGTTGCTGGCAGACAGACAGACAGCGCTGTCTTCTTTGCCGAGAAGGGAGGGCTCAGATTTGAGCAGCTTTCTTCCCTCTCCCCCGCCATCCGTGTCCATCTCCTCTTCCTGCTTCCTTCCCTTTCAAATCCTCCCCCTGCCCCCATCCAGCCCCCTTGGGCTTCCTCCTCTTCCACCTTCCCTGCTCTGGGGGGTTCTAGCCCACCAGCCTAAAAGCATGGTCAGTCTTTACCCATCCTTTAAGAACAGACCTTAGAGCTGCTCTCCTCCCGTCTCCTTCCCTTTATCACAAGGGGTCCCCATCTCCTTTCCAACACCCCCCTGGAAATTGCCCTGCTGGGGTCCCTGGTGACCAACTAGCCTGTGCACCCTCCTCCGTGCACTGGATCTTTCAAGGCAGGTGGCACGCTCTCCACTCCCCTTCTAGAACCTTCTCCCTTATCCTCTATAACAGCACTCTCTCTGCTCTTCCCTCCTGAGGCAGCTCCCTCCGCATCTCCATTTGGTTCCCCTGCTTCTCCCTAAATGCCAGCTTTCCCCCGAGACTCCATTGCCAGTCCCTTCACATTATTTTCCTCGATGATCTCACCCCCTCCCCTGGTTTCACCATCGCAGACGTCATCCCAACATTTCAGAGCTGGAAGCAACTCCAGAAAGATGAGAAAACTGAGGCCAGCGTGTCCAGGTGCCCTGCCGGGGCCTCCTGGCACATGGGCAGCAACTCCAGACCTTGAACCCAACCTCCGACCCTGCCATGCCATGGTGCCTCTTATCTCACACGCAGGGGGGCAGGTGGGCACATCTGCGATGTCGCGCACACTTCCGGACTGGGTGTTTACTTAAGAGCGTGCAGCTCTATATCAGCACCCAGTTGCTTTCAGCTCTGACATTTATCTTCTCCAAAGGAGGGTGAGCCACTTGCAGATCGTCCCATCTCTCCTCCCACGTGGCTGGGAAATGTCAGAGGGAGATCCAGGCAGCTCAGGGTCCCTTGCCCACATTGCACACATTTCAGTCATTGGGCTGCTTGGTAACCCAGCTGCTTTGGGAGAGCTGAGAAGGCCTGGGAAATGCATGAGGGGAGCCAGCAGAGGGTTCCCAGGCACTGTCCAACTTTCATAATCAGGGGCGACAGCCAGGGCCAAGAGCCTCCCAGAACAGATGCCACGGTCCACTCAGGGGCAGGTGTGTCCTTCCCCATCTTCTCAGATCTCCTTGTTTTGAGTGGGACCCACGCCATGGCTTAGAGCTCTGCCTGCGATTGCACAAAATACCCACCCAGAAAACAAATTAAAAATAGGAAAAATCCATCCGAGGCATGTGTCTGCTGAGGCAGAGTGCTGTCAGATTGCTAGGCAACCCCAGGCGATCCTGTGGGAAGGTCTGTGCTAAGCTTGTTCCACAGAAGTAGCACTCTTGTCCCTGTTGTGTAGATGTGCTCAGCCGAATCTGAGCAAGGTCATGAACAGAGGGAAGGCACAGGCTGCCTGAACTGAAGACGTGCCCATCTGCCTGGACAAATGCATTTTCCGGAGGACAGAGAAGAGGCCGAGGGTGTCCGCAGGATGAGAGGCATCTGGATGCACGCTGGAAAATCTATCTGGTTTCCCCATGTTCCCCAAGATACAGGTGTTTAGAACTGTGTAGGCAAAATGCCTGAATCTTAACTGATTTTCCCATCCAGCAGTCTTCATCACCTTCAGCCAGAGGTGAATTAAGCAGGTTCAGAGGCTGAAGACAGAGAAGGAGGAGAAAGGGAAGATGGATGCACGGCCAGAGCCCGTGGAGGAGCAGGGAGGAAGCAGAGCTGGGAGCACCCAGGCACCGCCATTCTGGGCTTTGTGCTCCCAAGGCCAAGATGGAAGAGCATGCTTTCTTTTTACAGTTCCATTCAAACCATAATCACGATAACATCTTTGTGGATGTTACAACATTGGCCATGAGCATAAAGTACTTTTAAAAGGAAAAGGCAGGGGATGTGGCATCATGAAAAATAACGAGGATTTTCACTTAGACTTGAAGATCTTTAAAACAAGGGTGAAGCCAAGAGAGCTTCTTCCCTTTTACGATGCCGCACAGAGACTGCCCAGGGCGAAGGCAAAAGGGTGTGTTAGCTTCCTGGGGCTCCCATCACACAAAACCAGGGGCTTTAAACAACAGAAATGTATTCTCTCACAGTCCTGAAGGTCAGAAGTTGCAAATCAAGGTGTCAGCCTGCTGCCTCGAAAGCTCCAGGGAGAAACCATGCCAGGCCTCCCTCCTGGCTTCTGGTCACTGCCAATGGTCCTTGGCATCCTCGGCTTGCGGCAGCATCACTCCAGTCTCTGCCTCTGTCTCCACGTGGCCTTGTCTCTGTGTCCTCTTCCCTTCCTTATAAGGACCGCAGTCTTTGGATTGAGGACCCACCCTAATCCAGCACGACCTCATCTTAACTAATTGCATCTGCAAAGACCCTATTTCCAAATAAGGTCCCATTCTGAGGTTCTGGGTGGGCATGAATTTGGGGGGACATTATTCAATCCACTCCAGGGGGATTGATAATGAAATCAGATGAGCTTCAGAGCAGGGAGGCATTGGCCATCACCTGGTCCAGCCTGTCCCTCTCTCCTGAGGGAATGTCTCTTACAGCACCCCAGACACGGCATCCCCAGCTCTGCGTGGGCACTACCATGGCGGGGTGCTCCCCACCTCCCATGACGGTCTCCCCATCAGGGGAGGGCCTGCACTGCTGGAAAACCTTCCTCCCAACGTGGACCCAGAATCTGCTGTGGTCATTGTCCTGTTGAATCTAACAGAATTTTGCACAAGTCCTGGCTCCAGCCCCACCACAGTCAGATGGCAAAGAGGACATATAATTCTCCCCCTTCTGACATGGGGTTTCCAATAAGATGTCCTAACGGTCGCTACAACACATGCTGCTTCATGTCCAGCCAGTTTCTTCCACATGGTTTCTGTGCATACATCCAAACATGTGGGGATGAGGGTTTCACTTACTCCTGTTAAATTTAATCCAATTGGTCATCTTTTGTGTTGATTCTGCCATCTGATATATCAGCCTGTCCTTCGGACTGTATAATCCCCAGGTTGAAAGCACAATTGAAGAGCCTGGCCCAAGCCAGCGAGAAACTGAGCACAGAACCCTCCCACGTGCCACTGAGTGGGTGGGTTGCCGTGAGGATGTACATTTTAAGGGTACAGCTATTAAATAATCTCAGTAACTAACATAATCAGAAAGAACACTTCACTGAATCACTTTGGATGGCTTTTATCATTAAAGTTTGGAATCTACTGAGTACCTTAATGGTAAACTCAGACCTTTACTATTTCCATAAACTTCTTTTTCTTCTTCCAGTTCTATTGAGATGTAATTGACACATAACATTGTATTAGCTTGAGGTGTACAACATGATGATCTGATATATGTACTATAGCAAAAGAATTACTGCAATAAGTTTAATGTTACAAATTTTTTTTCTTGTGAGTCTGTGAACTGAGGTGACAGTTGTTGGTATGACTGAAACGACATCAGCTTCACTGGGACGTGACCGATTGATGTCCTCTAGAAACAAAGGACAGCCCTCCCCTCAGTCACCGAAAGCTCACGTACGCAGGAAGGGCTGAGGGACACATGGTTGTGTGCGATGCAGCCCCCGTGGGGTGCTGACTGCTGTCTCGTGGCTTCTGGCACCCATGTGATGGCACCTACATCCTACAGGACAGGGTGTGTGTTAATGACATGGCTTGGGAGCCACCCGAAGGAGGCAGGGGAATAAATGACAGAGGGGAGAAAACTGTAGGTGGGTTGCAGGCCTCTTAAAATCTGAGCTGTTGCTGTCTTTGAATTCATCCTTATTTTGAATTTCATTCTCTGTTTTAAGATCTTCCCCAAAGAAGACATCTTTACATTGTGGCTTTATTTCATACTTGCTCCCAGAGACCTCGGAGCACTGCGTTATCTATGGGCTCCCATACACACAGTCCTGTACGAATACACCTGATCACGTCCCCAACAACAAAGGCAGTGCCAGTCACCACCACCAACCAGACTCACAGCTCCAAGGCCCTCTGTCTGACCAAGGCAATAGCAGAACAGGAGATGCCTCCCTCCAGCTCCAGCTGACTCTGGAGAAGGCGCCCATTGTGGGTAGGGCTACCCACATTGCACTCCTGCCCTGTGTTAGTGTCCCCGGGCCACCAAAACAAAGCAGCACAGGCTGGTAGCCTAAACAACAGACACTGGAGGCCAGGAGGCCAAGATCAGGGTGTTGGCAGGGTGGTGCCTCCTGGGCCTGAGGACAGACGTCTTCTCCCTGTGTCCTCACGTGATTGTCCCACTCTGTGTCTGTGTCCTAACCTCCTCTTTTCATAAGGACACCAGTCATGTTGGATTAGGACCCACCCACATGACCTCAACTTAACCTAATTGCCCTCTCTAAAGGCCCTGCCCCCGAATACAGGCACATCCTGAGGTGTTGGGGGTTAGGGCTTCAACATGTGAATCTGGGGGACAGTTCAGCCCACATGCCCTGTTGATGTCCCTATTTCTCCTAAGAGCCAGTGCTGAAACTCGGCCATAACTCTCACTCTTCCTTCCCCTCCTCACTCAGCCCCGTCTACATCCTAACTACACCTACATTTCTGTCTCGATCTAGCATTGAACCTCCACGTGAAGCTGGGAGGTGGGCTGGGCAGGTGGCACTTTTCACATATTTGTGAGGTGTGGCAGCGCTGGGGTCGCAGGTCTTCCACCCCTGCCCAGCAGACCTGGTCCCTTGGCCATCCAGGGGAGCACCCCCTCTGCCAAGCTGGGTGTCTTGTTTTGTTCCCAGCAGTGGCAATAAATGACTCAGAGCACACAGATCCTTGGACCAGGGCCTCCACCCAGTGCCCCCTATATGCATCTTCAAAGCAGCCAGCCCCCTGGGATGTCCAGGACAGATTTCCACCAAGATAAAAATGAACATTGAAAATGAGACACTAACTCCCGGAGACTGTTCACCAAGCACGGCTCCACAGCCACAGGGCCCCGACCCACTTGCCCAGTTCCTGAGAAACAGGAAAGTAGCCTCCCCTGTTGAGGAGGACAATCCAAGGCGGGAGGACAGAGGGCCTGGGTGCCTGGCCCAGCCTGGCTGCCTGGATGATGGGGACCTACCATTGGCATCTTTAGGGCTTGGTTTTCTCCTGTGCTAATGGGCAGGGATGGACCTCATGACCCTCAGTCCATCTCCAGGAGTGGGAGCCTACAGTTCTGTCTGAAGCAGCCTGGCTGCTCCAAACCAGCCCAGCAGTGCCAGTGCCCGAAGGAGACATGGGGGCAGGAGGAGAGGTGAGCTGCCTGTTGTTCCAGATCTTCCTCCTTCTACCTCCTCCTCCAGGAAGCTCATCCTTTTCCAAAATAGCTCCTCTGCCTCCTTCCCTCCTCTCTCCTCCCTGCTTCCGGGAGCTCCATGGCCAGGTCCCACCTGGCAAGGGGCAGCGGTGTTGGGGGAGGGAGGGTATGGCTCTCAAGCTGCAAAATTTCAAGGTCAAACAATGACCCCTCCATCCCTCAACCTCCCTCCCCTCCAGGTCAGGCTCCACCATCCCCACAGCTGGCAGACCAATAGAAGGAGACTTGTTCTCAGGCCAGTTCCCCTGTTCCATGGTCCTCACAGTGCCCAGTCCCCAGAAGAAGGGTCACTTGAGCATTTAGAAGCTCCTACAGACTTGCCTCCCCCTGCCCTGCTTGGGGAGCCCAACTCCAAATGAAGTGCTGACCTTTCCTTGGCCAGGCTGTGGCCCCTGCCCACCCAGAGGGTCCTCCTCGGCCCCCCACCACAAGGACAGGCCTAGGGATAGTCAACCAACCTTGGCCAAGCACTTTGGACCCCACACTGACGCAGATGTGCCCTCTGCTCAGCTTTGTGCAAACCCAGCTCATCTCCCCGCCACCCCCTGCAAACTCCCAGGACAGTGAGATCCTTTCTGATCTTCAAGGCTAACACAGCAAACCAGGGGCCCGGTACACCAATGCAATTTCCTGCTCCATGCAAGTCAGCAGAGTCCTTGGCAGTCATGACACACCACATATCAGGCTGAAGTGGCCAGGAGCAGGGGCCAGCCAGGAGAACCTTGTGCTTTTTTTTTTTAATTGAGATGAAATTCACATAACATAAAATTAACCATTTTAAAGTGCTCAATTCAGTGCCATTTAGCACATTCACAATATCGTACAACCATCACCACTGTCTAGTTCCAAAACGTTTCCCTCATCCCAAAAGGAGACCCTGTACCCACCAAGCAGCCACTCCCTACTCCCCCAGCCCTGTGCTTTTTGATGTTAAATGAATAAAATGCAAATTGCTTCTACTATTCTTGCTCCAAAGCACTGGTGCTTTTTGAATAGGAATGTCACACCGTCCTCATCTTCTTGGCCTGCCCACTTAACACTCAGGGATGTTCCAAAATTGTCACATGAAGGGACAGGCAGTCTTTTTTTTTTTTTTTTTTTTTTTTTTTCGGTACGCGGCCTCTCACTGTTGTGGCCTCTCCCGTTGCGGAGCACAGACTCCGGACGTGCAGGCTCAGTGGCCATGGCTCACGGGCCCAGCCGCTCCGCGGCATGTGGGATCTTCCCGGACCGGGGCACGAATCCGTGTCCCCTGCATCGGCAGGCGGACTCTCAACCACTGCGCCACCAGGGAAGCCCTGACAGGCAGTCTTAAGCTGCCTTCGTGAACAACTTTGCCATTTGCCCAAAGACAGTAATTCCTCATGCATTCATTTACCCAAAAAATATTCTTTGAGCACCTTCTATGTGCCCAGCTCTAGGTCAGTCGGCGGCTCACAAGCATGAAAAGGATCCAATCCTGCCCTCCAGGCTCTGGGTGCTGAGTTGGGGAAGCAGATGGGTAAACAGCTAAATGACAAGGCCACATGGTAATGCTTTGAGAAAAACATGAAGAAATACTCCACCCACAGAGCGGCCTCACCGCCCTCTATCAATATTTTTATCCATACTCCCACATGCTAACATGGCCGTCTTCACCTCCAACACCATCTTTAAACACCAAAGATAGGGACACATATGCTGGATGAGACCACAACAGGCAGGGGCTTAAAGAGGCAACTCACAAAGAAGACTTCAAAAGGGCCCCAAAGTACAGAAAGTGTCTCATCTCACCAGCCACCAAAGCAATGTAAATCAAAACAAACACTTCCACTTTTCCATCCACCAGATTTTGAAACTGCTGATTGCAGCCAGAGCTTCTGCTGGGAAGTTACCCTCTCCCGCACTAGATGGTGGGGTCGAAGCTGGCATGTGTCTGGAGGGCCGAGTGGCACTTGGATCAAAAGCTTCCAAAATGTGTTTAACCTTTAACTCAGCAATTCCACTTGTAGGAATTCACCCTAAGGAGAAACTCAGGAACAAACGCAGATTTATCTCAAAAGACTTATGTACTAGAATGTTTGCAGCATTGCTTATGACATCAAGAGACTGAAAACAAACTGAATGTGCAACTACTGGGTGCTTGGTGAATAATTTGGGCACTCATTAAAAAGCCTACCATAGGAGAATATTCAATACCACTGCAAAGTGTTCATAGCCTTCAAATGGGAAGGTTTATAAAACAGAGTGTGCAATACAATGCCATTTACACTCCCCAGGCCCTGAAACAGGATGGAGGGACACAGTCTCTTGGCCGGCAGTGATTCCCTCTGTACAGGTGAACAATGGGTAATTTTCCTTTCTGAAATTTTATTGTATATTCTAAGTTTTCTACGTTGGATCTCAATTGCATTTGTAACCAGGAAAAATATAAGGAGTGTTTTTTAATTCGATTAGAAATGTTACAGAGGCAGTTTATCTGCCAGCGCACCAGCTCGCAGGGGGAGGAAGAATCTGGACAGTTCCTGATAAACACAGGGCCCCACCTGCAGGGGTGAAAGGTTCCCATGCCTTTGACCAAGAAGCTGAGGGAGTGCAGTAGTCAACCTCTTGACCTCTCTTTTCAGATTAAGTTTTGAGTTGATTTGCTGGTATCATGCCATCAGGAGCTCCACATGTGTCCTTGGAGCTCATGGACCATCTTGGCAACACATTCTAACCCTCTCTCTGGCTCCTCTCAGGAGAAGGCCCCTCACAGGTTTATTATTTGGAGCTGAAGTTCTGGAAGTTTCATCATTACAAAATAAATATTTTTGAAGCTCATGATTCGTGAGAGCAATAAAAGAAAATTAATTTTTATTGAATTCCTACTGTGGGTTACACACCTAACATGCAATTTCTCATTTAACCTTTGAAATAATGCCTTGAGGTCAGTGTTATTGCCCCCGAATTACAGATAAGGAAAATGAGTCTCAATAACCCAGACCCAGAAAGCTGGCCTAGGACTCAGCAGCTGGCTTCCCCCAGAGCGCCTGATCAAAGAGAGCCAGAGAGGAAGTCCCAAGACGGGGGCCACAATCTTTTTGTAACTTCACAGCCAATAAGGGCTACAGGAACCCAGACTCCACTTGGACCCCAAAGTAAGGGCTTGATGTTCACCCTTTCTAGAGAATGGACAGCTCGCAGAGAACGGTGCTCTGTGTCTCCTGGCCACCCCCCACCCAGCCACAGGGACCCGGCAGCTGATGAACTGGGGCACCTGCAGCTGAGGGGACTATCAGGGGAGACTGTCCAGCCACGCACACTGCAGGGATCTGAGCCTCCTTCCTTGTGACTGCAACATCTCTGAAATGAAGAGACAACTCTATTGGGAGAACAAGTGCTAATTAAATTTCCTGGGATCACTGAAGAGGAAATTACTTAATATTCTGAACAGATTTAATATTTGAAAGCATGGACGGCCTTGATTTGTTGTGGATGGGTTCTCTGCCAACGGGCTTACATTTGATGGGATCCACACAAGCTAGGAGGAGGGGATGGAGGTGGCTGGAGGCTGTGATGTCCCTGGAAGCCAGAGGAGAGGGAGAGAAACTGGGCATGGCCAGAGGGCAAGGTCCTCATAACAGCCCTCCACAGGGACCCCAGGCACTGCTACAGTGAGCTGAAAGTCATATTCATGGTCTCTGAAGCCCCATGACTGTGGGTCCCTGACATCTGCCTGCATTCACCCCACCTTTCTGTAACTCAGGACCCTTGTTGGCCAAGGTAGCCACCTGAATGAGAGGAAGGTCTTGTATTCCTTGGAATGCACGATCTAAATACCCCTGTGTCTCTTGGCGGAAGTGGGAAGAAAAACAAACACTTTTACCACATCCCCAAGATACACAAGTCTGGACCTTTCGGGAGCCGCTCAGCCTCGTCACCATCATGCCACCCAGGGACCACCCACAGGTTCCTCTGAGAGCTGTTTCTGGAGGAGCCGCTCCCCACAAGCTCATCCAGGTGCCAGGACGTGGTCTCCAGACCCTGAGCAGCAGCTGAGACCTGGCCACTGGGGGCCCCTCCTTGGAGGTTGGCAGCGGCTGTGGGGGCCCAGGCTGGGAGTCACCCTCAGTTACTGCCAAGCAGACAAGCTCAGGGTCACATCACTCTGGCTGTGCTGCACCCATGGGGGCAATTGCTAGGCCAGGGGACCAGCTCAGCCAACCCCAAGGCAAGCCCTGCAGGCTCCTCGAAGCCCTGCAAAGGGTAGAGGGCAGGGGAGAGGTGGGTGAGCTCAACTCACTGAGGCAGGGGGTGGGGTGCAGAAACCCCAGATGAGAGCTTGGGCTAGCCATGGAGATGAGGAATTCCCACCCGGCCCTCAGACATGAGGCAGAGAGTCAAAATATTGGGGGAGCAAGTGACGGAAACTCAACTCACCCAGCTTCATCTGAAAGATGGTTCATTGGCACCCACTAATGAAGTACAGCTGGCCTTGGAGACAAAACGTTACACACACACACACACGCACACACGCACACACACACGCGCACACACACACACACACACACAAACACACACCTGGTCCTCCCTTTCCATTGACCTAATCTCCCTGTTGAATATGTGTCCTGCATACACTGGATGTGGAGGACAGAGTCCATGGCTGCTGAACATGAGGGCTTAGAGCTTCTCAGCTGAGCAGCCCCCCAGAACATAGAGAGCACCTTCCCCCATCTCTATACAGAGAAGCCACAGTGAAGGATGCAGATCTCACGTCAGTGGGGCCCATCCTGCACCATGGCCACCCTGAGAGGGGGGTGCACTGCACATGTGGAGGGAGGGGACACACAGACTGCATGGATCAGGGGCAGGCAGAGGCCACAGCAGCTCCAGCCCAGGTGTCCTAGGTGCCCAGTGGGCAGACCATGGCTGCACAGCACCGAGGCCACCAGCCGAGAGGCACAGAGGCTGATACCCTACCACACAGAGCTCGGAGGAGGCACCTGGTCAAACTCCAGACCTGGCAAATGCCAGCACCAGCCTTCAGAGTGATTTCTTTTTATTATAAGTGATTCTGGGCTTCCCTGGTGGCACAGTGGTTGAGAGTCTGCCTGCCGACGCAGGGGACACGGGTTCGTGCCCCGGTCTGGGAAGATCCCACATGCCGCGGAGCGGCTGGGCCCGTGAGCCATGGCCGCTGAGCCTGCACGTCCGGAGCCTGTGCTCGGCAACGGGAGAGGCCACAACAGTGAGAGGCCCGCGTATCACACACAAAAAAATATATATATATAAGTGATTCTGTCTGCTTCACACTTCAGGGACTGGAGATTGGACATGCTTTATAATTGTAATTAAAATAAACCAAGCGCCCCGAGGGTCAGTAGGATTTTACATTGAGAGGTTCCTTCTCCCATCTTTCTTACCCTTCTGACCGACTGGGAGTTCCCCAGAGCCAGTGTCCCCTGACATACAACCCTTGGAAGAACAGAGCCCTGAAATAAGTCTGTAATTTTGTTTTTTTAATTGTCTCTCCTACTTAGTTTCCTGTTCAAACAGATCCCCATGCCAGTCTGTAATCCCTGTTTAAGTACCTAAACCTCCATAAAATAACCCACAGACCAGTCCCATCTTCCTGCTGCTCTTAACCTGTCTCCCATAGTCTTTGGTTGCTCAGCCTCTTTGACACTAAGCTTATCTGGCTCACCTGGCTTTGGGCATCCATCAGGGAGGAGGGGCCGCTGGAGCCCCAGAGTCCAGAACAAATGCCTCTCCTATGCTTTCTGAACACTACCCTCAAGCTCCATTTTCAGTGAAGAACTGCAGATCCCCTGCACTTGACCGTGAGTCAGCCCCTGCCCACATGCCATCACAGCCACTGGCGAGTGGCTGGGAGTGCTGCCCCTCCCCTCCCTGCAGGTCCTCAACAGTCCGTAGCAGAGTGAATCCTACTCCCACCTTGTATCTCTCGTGATCCATTCCAGGGGACCTGGAGGCCTTCTGCCCCTGCTGTTCCCCGAAATAGGCTCAAACCACATCCAAAGTGGACCTTCTGGGTACACCGAGCTGTGGACACAGTGCCCATCCTGCAAAGACAATGACCCACCCCTAGGGGTTCAAAAGCACCCACTGCCATTCAGCTCTGTCTAATGAGCATGGATGATAAGCTGCAGGAGGCCCAGGAGCATCCTTGGGGAGCCTTCAAGGAAACTGACTCAGAGAGGACGTGAGCTGTGCGGGGCCAGCGCTGGGTCCAAAGAGACCTGGCATCTAGGCCTCCCAGCCTGTCACTTACTATCCACACATCCTTGACTTTACTTGTTTCTCTGACTATAAAATTGACTCTGACATAGATGATCTCTAGGGTTTCTCCCAGCTCTAAAATTGTCTGCTTCTGTAATTCAGGAATAAACTGTGAAACATGGATGAGACAGGCCCAGAGCTCAGAGGGTTATAGTCAACGGTTGTAGGGTTCAGGGGAGGCTTCCTGGCATCCCCGAGACTCAGCCTGCACACAGGCCCTGGCACGTGGGCCATTTCTTGAAGATACCACATGGCAACCTGAACGTTCTGACCCCTTTGAGAGGCTGGAAAGAGTGGCTGTGAAGGAGTCCTGGAAGCCTGGGGCCTGAAAGGAGCTTCCCTGGTCATGTGAGGCCACGTGAGGCCACATGAGGCCACAACCCCTCCCTTCCCCTTCCCAAACTATTCCCCTGGATGCAGAGCTTGAAGCTAGGGAGACTGAGAGAAAGTCACTTTCACTAGACAATAACACGATGAATTATTTTAAAATTCTGAGTGGACAATATTTAATATTACATAAAACACAGAAGCCAAAAAAGGAAAAGAGTTTTGACAAAAAGATAAACAACTTCTGTATCAGAAAAAGAAATGCTATAAACAAAGTCAAAAGAAAAATTATACGGTGAGGAGAGATTTATACCATGTATAACAAAAGATTGATCACCTTCATAAATAAAAAGTTCTGGCAAATTAATAAGTGAAGGACAAACAACCAGTAGTGAAACAACCAGTCCACAGAAAAATGTAAACAGCCATTAAACATAGGAAAAGATGCTCAATTTCACTCATAATTAAAGAAATTCAACTAATAGCAAGGTAAGTGTCAAACTGGTAAAAGTATTTAACAATACCCAGTACTGGACGATACACAGTAGATAGGATTAAACTGGTAAAATCTTTTGGAAGGACTATTTGGTGATATTTATTAATTTTTAAATGCACATGCCTTTGATTTAACAATTCCACTTCCAGGAATCTATCCCACGGACTTACCCTCACAAGTAAGCAAATATTTACTTACAATAAATTAAGTTAATATTATTATAGTAGCAGGAAATACACTGAGAGGGAAAGGGTCCACCCACTAGGAAATAAATTATGGAATGCCCACATGATGGCATATCCACAATCATATTCTTTTGAAACAAGGGAGAGCTGTAAGTGCTGATGAGTCACTGTTTCCAAAGAAAATTGTAACCAAAAAAGCAAGTTCCAGAACAATAGACATAAAATCCTGTTTATGTAGGAGAAAAAAAGGGATATTCATATATATATATATATATATATATATGAAATTTTCTGGAAATATGCAACACCAACTTTACTGCTAAGCTATGGAAATGAGCTGTTAACAGAGAGGGTCAATCAGGGAGATTTTAGTTTCTACTTCTTAACTCTTCTATATTGTTTTAATCTTTTTGCCATGAGCAAACATACTTTGTTCATAGAAAAAAAATGGCTTTAAGGGAGATGAGAAAGTCATGCTCTGGTTTTCTTGGTGAATTTAATTATCTCTGCCACTTCACTTTTTTATTTTTAATGTTACATGAGCTTATTGTAAGGAAAAAAGTATAAAGTACAGATTTTCAAATAGAGACAAATATAAAAATTATTCATGATCCCACAATCAAAATATAACTACTGTTAATAAGTACGTGTCTGTGCATAAATGTGGTTTGTATTTTAGATTATATGTTTTTTACCGCGTCCTGAGTCATTCCCACTAGTATAAATATACTCTAGTATCTCCCAACAACAACAGTAAAACCCTCCCTTGACTCAAATCTCCCTACAGATACTGCACTGCTTCTCTGCTCCCCTTTGAAGAAATATTTCTTAAAAGTTGTCTTTACGTGCTGTTCCCACTTCATCCCTTCTCATTCTCTCCTGAAGTAACTCTAAACAAGTTTCTTCTCACTCTTCAGTAGGAAAAACTTCTGCCAAGATCACCAATGACCCCCCCAACCCCCACCAACATGGCCAAACACAGTGGTCAATCCTCAGCCCCCATCTCACCCCTCCTTTGTCAATGTGGACACAGTCATTAACTCACTTCCCTAGAAAGCCTCTTTTTGCTTGGCCTCAGGGACACCACTTTCTCTCTTAGAGGCCTTCTCACCTTAATCAAGGCCTTCTCAGTCACCCTGGCTAGCTTCCCCTCATCTCCCCAAACTCTACACATTGATGTGCTCAAGGTCTCAATTCTGGGACGTCTCGCCTCCATGTAGGAAAGATGTCATTTCTCCCATTCAGTCTCGTGACTTTTAAAAAAACATTATAGTCCTCCCTAGAGCAACCACTAAAAAGTACAGTGGATAAGGCTACAAAGGCAATATATAAATTAAAGTGGAGCATAAAATTAACCACAATGAAGGCAGAAAAGGAGGTACAAATGAACAGGAAGCAGGAGAACAAACAGAAAACAAATAGTAAATGACAGACTTAATTCTGGCCATATCACTAACTACATTAAACGTAAACATACTACACACTCCAATGAAAAGGCAGAGGTTGTCAGCAACAGAGATAGACTGAAAGTAGAAATTTAAACTAATACAAGGCAAATAATAAGCATAAGAAGGCTAGAGGGATTATATTAATAACAGAGTAACTAGACTTGAAGACAAAGGGTATCAACAGAGTTAAAGGGTGATACTTCATAATAAAAAAAGGAGTTAATTTATTAGGAAAGTATAAAATTTACAAGCCTGAAAGGCAAAATAGAATTTCAAATACATAAGGCAAAAATTGAAAGAATTAAAGAGGGAGATCCACAATTACAGGTGGAGATTCTCATACCCTTCCCTCAACTGTTGATAGAACAAGTCAACCAAAATCACTGAGGTAGAAGATCTGAACATTAACCACCTTGACCTAATTGACATTTATAGAACACTAAATCCAACAACTGCAGATACTCATTCTTTCCAAGTGTATCCAGAATATTAACAAATAGATCACGTGCTGAGCCATTGGAAAAAACTCTCAAGTGATGGCAGCAAGATGAAGAACCAGGAGGTCTCAAGGCTCATCTTCCCCCGAAAAACAATGAATTAACAACTATATTCCGATGAAAATAGCAGTGATGGAACTCCAGAGCACAACAAAGAGGCAACAGAAACCCTGCGGAACACAGAAATCAAGGATGGATGCATAGAAAAGCATACCCTTCCTTCCGCTTGAAGACAATATGGAGCGCTCTCCCCCATAAGACAACATGTGCTGAACTCAGGGTCTGCCCCTGCCTACCTTCCTGTCCACCAGGCCTATAACTAGGTTAAGTCAAGCATAACCCAGCCGGGAAAGTGGAAGGAAAGGGACAATACCAGCCCCACCACCCCAAGAGCCAGGAGACCTACCAGGACCCACAGGAGCATGCTGCTTGGGATCAGATACTGAGGGAGCTTGACCAAGGGGGCTGGGGCACCACCAGTGCTGGGGACAATTAGCCATGTGGTAGCTATGGGGGAATGTCACTCATTGCTCCAACAAGTAGGGATGCTTGGCTCAAGATCTACGTACAAGATCTACAACTGCAAATAAAACACGCGAAGTCTCTGCCTTTGGGGGATGTCCAGTATGGAAAGAGTAGAAATAAACAGGAAAGAGAACAATATAAGTGTATGATTCCACACTGAGAGGGGTGCTGGGAAGGCTATGAATAGATTCTGAGTTGGCAAATGAGCGGGAAGATGCCCTGAGCCCCTCTGAGCCTTCCCAAGAAGGTTGACACTGGACGAGACTCAGAGTTGGAGAAAGAGCCAAAGAGATTAGCATGGGAGATAGCTCCAATGCAGGTAAGAGCTCAGGTATGCTCTACACACCAAAGGGGGCCGGGATGGGGGGTGGGGCTAGAATGCGGTAGGCAAGGGGATGAGGTTGGAGCGGGTCAGCAAAAGCCAGACTATGCCAGGGTTTTTTAGCTCATGCCCAAGGTTTTAGGGTCCATGCAGATGCAGCCCAGTGGAGGGCTTCAGCAGGGAAAGATGTGGGAGGACTGACAGTTTTAAAAGCCCATGCTGGCTGCAACACTAGAATGGCCTGGGGTGAGAAAAATGGGGAGATCAGTTGGAGAGCTATAAACGTCCAGGAGCAGTGAGGAGGTGCAGAGTCTGTAGGGAACCCTCGTAATGCTGGTGTGAAGTCAGGGAGCAGGCCACAAAACCACCCTCACTTCTGACACCAAGTGCAAGTTGGGGGTCCTCAAGACCACCCTTAGGTTTGATAATCTGCTAGAAGGACTCAGGGCTCAAGAAAGCTGTTACACTCACTGTTATGATTTATTAGAGTGAAAAGATACAGATTCAAGTCAACCCGGGAGTCCAGGAAGATACGAAATGTGGGGCTTCCGTTGTCCTCTCTCCCTGGAGTCAGGACAGTGCTGCTGTCCCAGCATCAACGTGTGGTGACATTGCCAACCAGGGAAGTTCCCAAGCCTTGGTATCCAGTCTTTGCTGGGGTCCACCATGGAGGCACTTTGATGCCCACGTGGCTAACCTCAGTCCAGCCCCTCTAGAGGTCAAGCTTATACCATGTGACCCAATCCCACCCATGTGACCCACCCATGTCACATGTTGCTGGGGCCCAGAGCCCCATCTTAAATCACTTTGTTGGTGTGGCCCACAGCTGCCAGGCAAACCAAGACCAGAACATTCCAAGGGCTTAGAGATCCCCTTAGAGATCCCCTTTGTCCAAGGGCAAAGGACAGACCTCTTTTGGGACAAGGTTAAATCCTCTGCTACACGGCCATTATCCCTGGAGTCTGGCTTTGTAAGCCGGACAGTCTCTGCTTGGCATTTTGTGGAAGTAGATAAAGAATCAAACTCCAAAGCAATTGTTCCAGATCCTTCTTCTGGATGGAGTCATTGTGCACATATTAGTTGGGGCAAGAAACTGCTGAGGAGTGAAATCCCAGTGCTTGCTGCTCTGGGTCGATTCTGTGAGACATTGTGTCCCCTGACTTTTCTGTCCAGGGGGACTGAGTTTCAGGTCAGTAAAAAAAAAAAGGAAGCTTCATATGTCACCACGGCACTGGGAGTTGGGGGGGTGGGGACCAAACAGACAAGTTACCCCGAGAAGCATCATTTCACAGGGAATGTGCAGTAGAGAAAAGACCACCTCTTCCAGCTCCCCAGTTTGCACAAATGTGTGTAGGGGAGACTAGAAATACAGTGGACAGAAATTGGTGAACACACACTGCATGTGCCCAACACACAGCCTCTGGATAAAGAACTGGGAATTCTCTGTAACTGGTATCAAATCTGGATTCAAGGGAAGCCCCCCACACAGCTCATCACACCAGGACCTCAAAGCCAGGCCCTCCCCTTCTCAGCCCAAGGCTGAGGGTCAGAACTGAGCAGCCTCAAACCCTGGACCCTTCCTGGTAGCTGCGAGGATCCTCCCCGATTGAGCCTCACCTATTTTGGCTGCCCCATCACTCGGTCGCCACCACCAGCCCTCCTTCTGCCTCTGGGTCCACCAAGAGCCCAGCCCAGCCGAGGGAGCTGGGGGGTCAATGAGGGCTTTCTGAGAGCGAGGATGACCCTGGGGGGCAGGTGAAGGATGCACGTAGCTCCCTCATCCTACCCTTCTCCCTAGTGCTGCCTCCCCTCTTCTTTACCTCCTGGGGTCCAGGCACGCAGCGTTCTGCTTTCCCCACCCCCCTGCATCATCCAGCTTGCCTGTCTCTCACTTAAACTCTTGCCACCTGGACCACAGTGGCCTCCTTTATTAAGGACACAGAGCCACCTGGGCCGGGGAGAAGGGAGGAGGGGCAGCAGCAACAAAGCCTCCACTAAGGACTAGGGGGAGGGGTCCCACTGGCAGCGGATGGGGGGAGGCAGAGGCAGTGGTGAGATGCCCCCACTGAGGGCCCAGAATCAACTGTCAAGTGCGTACAGACATGAAGAGTTTGTGTGCAACCAGCATGAGGCATATGTGTCAGAGACTCAAAGGCATCCGCGATCATTTGACATCCTTGATTTAGACTGATGTTCCTGCACCTCCTGTGAAAGCGTTTTATCTCTCTGCATCTTCCTCTCTCATCCACGTGCGCCTCACGCTCTCCCTCTCACTCTCTCACACGTTCCTCCTCCTCTGGTCTCTCCCCTCTCCGCTCATTCATGGTGGTGAGTTTCAATATCTTTCCATTCTGCTCCCCCCCACCTCCTTCCCATGAAAAGAAGCCTCAGCCTGTCTTTTATGTATCCAAAATGCACACTTGATTTTTTTCTTACGAAACTCACCCTCTGTCTTTGTCACACATGCCAAGCCCCAGGATGTACTTGAAAACGGAGTTTGCATGTCCCAGGTGTCGTGCAGAAACTGATGGCTCACTGGAGGGTGTTGTCAGGAAACTCAATGAGGAGGAGTACCCATTATCACCTTGGGGAGCATAAAAGCCATCTCACCTGCTGGGACTGATTTAAGAAAAGCCTGGACAGCTGCACGTTAATCAATGAAGTTAGAACACACCCTCACACCATACACAAACATAAGCTCAAAATGGCTTAAAGACAAGCATAAGACATGACACCAAAAAACTCCTAGAAGAGAACACAGGCAAAACATTCTCTGACATAAATCGTATCGATGTTTTCTTAGGTCAGTCTCCCAAGGCAATAGAAATAAAAGCAAAAAAAAAAAAAAATGGGACTAATCAAACTTATAAGCATTTGCACAGCAAAGGAAACCATAAACAAAGTGAAAAGACAACCTACAAACTGGGAGAAAATGTTTGCAAATGATGTGACCAAGAAGGGCTTAATTTCCAAAATATACAAACAGCTCATACAACTCAATAACAAAAAAACACAAACAACCCAATCAAAAAATGGGCAGAAGATCTAAATGGACATTTCTCCAAAGAAGACATACAGATGGCCAACAGGCACATGAAAAGATGCTCAACACTGCTAATTATTAGAGAAATGTAAATCAAAACTACAATGAGGTACCACCTCGCACCAATCAGAATGGTCTTCATTAAAAAGTCTACCAAAAAAAAAAAAAAAGTCTACAAATAACAAATGCTGGAGAGGGTGTGGAGAAAAGGGAACCCTCCTACACTGTTGGTGGGAACGTAAATTGGTGCAGCCACTATGGAAAACAGTATGGAGGTTCCTTTAAAAACTAAAAACAGAATCGCCATATGATCCAGCAATCCCACTCCTGGGCATATATCCGGAGAAAACCCCAATTGGAAAAGGTACATGCACCCCATGTTCATAGCAGCACTATTTACAATAGCCAAGACATGGAAGCAAACCATCCATGGACAGATGAATGGATAAGGAAGATATGAAGAAAAAAAAAAAAAGAAGATATGGTTTATATACACAATGGATTACTACTCAGCCATAAAAAAGAATGAAATAATGCCATCTGCAGCAACATGGATGGAGGTAGAGATTATCATACTAAGTGAAGTAAGTCAGAAAGAGAAAGACAAATACCATATGATATCAATTATATGTGGACTCTAAAATATGACACAAATGAACTTATTTACAAAACAGAAACAGACTCACAGACATAGAAAACAAACTTATGGTTACCAAAGAGGGAATGACGGGGAGGGATAAATTAGGAGTTTGGGATTAGCAGGTACAAACAACTATACATAAAATAGATAAATAACAAGGTCTTACTGCATAGCACAGGGAATTATATTCAGTAACCTGTAATAAACCATAATGGAAAAGAATATGCATATATATGTATAACTGAATCACTTTGCTGTACACCAGGAACTAACACAACATTGTCAATCAACTCTACTTCAATAAAAAATAAAAAGAAAAGCCTGGAAACTGAGTCAGAGCAGAGAATCAGTGGAGGGAGACAAAGCAGGCTGCAGATGAAGAAAGAGTGGCAGCATGTCGCAGGAAGCTCTAAACCAGGAGCCCCAGGGACTCCCCCAACCCTGGCTCCAGTTCCCCTATAAAGCACAGAGCTCAGCTGCTCCTCCAGGCCCTCCTACACAGACACCCTCAGTAATGAAGGACCCTCAGGAGCAGGGTGGCTTCGGGACCAGGACCTGCCTCCCACCATGGTCCCCTCCTCTGCTCTGGATGCTGCAGAGAACGCAGGTCCCGCACATGGCGATGCTGCATGTGCTCATCATCCCCACCTTCTTCTCCAGCAAAAGACTGGCTGCCTCATCCTGAAACGCAACTACCTCCAGGAAGAGAGCCCACAGCTTGCCCTCCAGGCCCACCAGGGAACCCCGGCCAGCCCAGAGTGTCCTTTATCATCCAAGCACAGGGGTCCCTGCTCCTGTCTCCAGAGACAGGGGTCCAAACAGCAGTGCGGACCCCTTCTCACTTCTTCTGTGAAGTGAAGCCTGCAATTATTTGGTAACAGTAGTGTGTCAGTCTGTTGGGGCTCCTCTAGCAGAATGCCATAGCCTGGGGGCCTTATAAACAACAGAAATCTATTTCTCACATTTATGGAGCCTGGAAATCCAAGAGCAGGTGCTGGCAGATTCAATGAAGTTCTGCTTCCTGGTTCACAGACAACTGTCTTCTCACTGTGTCCACTGATGGCAGAAAGGATGAGGGAGCTCTCTAGGGTCCCAGTTTCCACACTTACGACTTAATCACTCCCAAAGGCCCCACCTCCAAATGCTATCACGTTGGGGTTAAGGTTCCAACATATGAATTTGGGGCAGGCACACCAACGTTCACAGCAGATGGACATTCACCTTGCAGGGGTTAACAAGGAGCACGTGCCCCGTCGCTGTCCCTCCATCCTGCCAAGCACCCTCCTGCCACAGGGCCCTTGCACTTGCTGATCCACCTGCCTGGGACACTCTCCCCCAGAAGAGCACAGGTCACTCACTGGCCCCAGTCAGGTCTTTGCACAGCATTGCCTTAGGAGAGAAGCAGCACCTCTCAGCTTTACTTCCACCTGCTGTGTGTGTGTGTGTCTGTGTTTCTGTGTGTGTTGCTTTGCCCCATCCACTAGAATGACAACAGGGACTCAGTTAACAGCTAAGCCGCAGCCCAGGTGCCTAGAACCATGTCCAACAATCAGACGCCTTTAATAAATAATTGTTAAGTAAATGGCCACGGTCAGCATCCCTCCCAGGGTGTCTGGTGGGTATCGTCTATCATATGCGTAACAGTGGCTCACAGGAATAACCCAGTTCTCTGAATGTGGGCAGGTTTCTCTCTCCCACCACTTCCAGCACCCCGTCCCTCTCCCTGCCTCAATGCAGCCTCATGTCTCCCAGTAAGGAAGGCAGCACAAGTCCAGCAATGAAGTCGCTGCTGCTCCAGCAGTGATGCCTTGAGCTAATTCCTGCCACTGCCAAGGAGGATGCCCAAATACCTCTGCACAAACAGAGTAACTACTTCTAAACATAGCCACCTCCCCAGCCGTCACTATCAGATGCTAGCAGGTCTGATCCAGAGTCAGCCCCCAGCTACCTCCCCAATCTCAGGAGCCCGGGATCATGCAGACAACCCGTGGGAGCACCAAACAGGCACAGGCCACCAGAGCACCTCAGCCCACCAGCCCTGCCTCCCCCAACCGAACTGGGCCTCCAGACACTGGCACAGACCAGGGTCTAGGGACCTCAGGGTTCATCCACCCTGACCTCAGTCTCCTCCTCAACCCTCCACCCTGCTCACCAATCACCTGGGCCACCCTGCCTGGTCCCCAACTCCTGCCCGGCTCCCCTGGACCAGAGTCTTCCCAGGTGGGGGCCTCCCAGGGCAGGACTGCAGGGCCAAGGGAGGAGGGAAGACAACCCCCAATCCTCTTTTGGGAAATGGAGGTGAGAGAGGGGCCAATTCCATTTATGCGAAACTTCCAGATTAGGCAAATCCAGAGACAGAGAGTGAATGAGTAGTTGCTAGGGGCTGCGGTAGCGGCAGGGGAGGGGGTGGTCTATGGGATCGATGGCTAGTGGGTACGGGGTTTCTCTTGGTTGGTGGTGAAAACGTTCTAAATTCTGCTGGGGTGGTGGTTGCACAGCTCTGTGAATATACTGAAAACCACTGAATCGTACACTTCAGACAGGTGAATTGTGTGCTATGTGGATTCTATCTCAATGAAGTTGTTGGGAAAAAAGACTGCTGGAGCAGTAAGGACCCCTCCCAAAACCCACAGAAGAGCCAGGGAGCCCATGCCCAGCTGTGGGGCCCATGCCTTTCTGGTGGACTCACGAAGGGACGAGCCTGAGGCTGACCTAAAAGGAGAAGGTGGGGGAGGGCAATGGGAAGCCCCCCAAGCTGGAGGCCAGGGAAGGAAGGAGGAGTGCACATGGCTCACATCATCATTAACTCAGAACCGACCCTGCCCCCAAATGGTGTCCAGTATAAACAGACGCTCCACAAGCCACAATCAGAATGCACATTATTAATACAATATTATTATATTCCACAATCTCTTGCATTACTTCCCTCTAGCCCAAAAGACAGAGCTCTCCCAGGGGTCTCCCCACCAAGCCCTCTAGGGCCACACCTGGGTTCCCCACAGCTGAAGGGTATACATCCCACGATGCCCCCCAAACAACTCACCCTCACAGGATCCTCTGCCCTGCCAGGGGCTGGGGGCTAGGGCGGGGCACAGCTGCCTGGGTCTGCAGTGGGGACAGGGCACCTCCACCCTTGAGTTTCCGTCTTCACAGACTTCCCAGAGCCAGCCAGATGCCCCACCCCACTTCCTGATTCTAGGGCTCGAGGGCTCCCAGAGGCGGGGACATAACCGACAGGGTCTGTGCAAGCTCTCCAGGCCTGTGTGGGCCATCAAGGTTTCCCAGACCCCCTTGCAGTAGGTTGGAGTCATGTGGCCGATGGAGAGAAGTGATACAAGCCATTTGCAGCTCTGGCTCTTAAACTGTCCTTCTCAACTTCCCCAATCCGTCCGTATGCCCCAGCACGGCCATGGAGTTACATTCCAGATGCACAGCCACAATGGAGTAAGGCAGCTCAGCCCACCTCAGCCTCGGTGTGAGTGAGAAATAAATCTTTCCTGGCATGAGCCATCGAGATGTCTGAGTTATTTGTTAGCACAGAAGAGTCTGGTCTAATTCTGTGTTGATTAATCCAACAACTCTTTTATGTTTTATAAAAACACCTTTGCTGCAAGTTCCCGAAGACTGATTTAAAGAACTCTTGTGAGTGATCCCAATTTGAAATGGGGAATGAGACTTTTCTGATCCCTTTTCTTCTCAACAATCCCCCAAAACAAGTAGATAGAGAAACAGAAACACAATGAACGAGCAATGTGGAATCCCCAGTCATGATGAAGCCAGGAAGCTGAGAGAGGAAGGCTGGGTGACCCAGGGACAGAGGAGGCAAAGCTAGCGACCTCCAGGATGGGGCCAGGGAATGGGGCCTAGCTGATGTGCTCCATAGACTCCTCCCCCAAAATTGTGGAAGTTGGATACTATGAAGGCCAGGGTGAGGCACCAAGATCTAAATGAGAAATGTGGGCCCTGCCCACCTCCATACAACAAGGTACCCTCTCCAAGCCCCACAGAGACCTGATACTCATTCTTGTGGGGAGTGAACCAGAGAAGCCCCAGGCTTGGGGATGCCAGCTCAGAGAGGGTGAGGTCAAGCACAGCGCTGAAGAGAAGAGGATTGAATAGAAGTCTCCACTCTGAGGGTGACAGCCCCACCCAGCCAGCCTCCCCTACCAGCCCCAGAGCACCAGAAGCCAGACCTATCCCCTCACTTCAACCCCACCCGAGGCAGGAGATCAGAGGATCATTCTTTGGAGAGACTAAAAGCTGTCCCAGAGAAAAGACCTACAAATATACTGAGTCATATTGGAAAGCAGGCTGTCCTCCCATCACTCTATAGCAAAGCCCATGCATGGTCAGTGTCCGTGCCTGCCAGGCCTTCAGACCTTAGCCACGTCCGAGTGCTCTAGACTCCAACAGTGGTATCTGCATCTTGTGCCTGAAGGTTTCCCTAAAACCTCAGAGGACTGCTCTGCCTTCCTGCAGCAGGTGGACAGGTCCTGACATTTACCCTCCCCCTCCCCCATAGCCCTCAACCAATGACTCAACCAAGTCAGGGCACAAGTACCCCAGTGCCATCAACATCATCCAGGTGGAATCACTCTGAGGTATGTGTTTTGCACCACTTCTCAGAGTTCTCCGCAGGATCGAGTTCCAAACATGCACTGCAGTGTCTGACTTAATGTCATACCCTTTCTTGGCCACCTTCCTTTCCATGTTCCAAAACCCCACTCCCATACCGGGGTTTCCTTCACCTCCCAAATAAACTGCTTGCCCTCAGATTTTCATAACAGGATTGGCTTCTGGAGGAATCAAATAGAGATAGTCTACAAGCTCCCCACATAGGCACATACACACAGCCTCCAATCAGCTTGTGGGCTGAAAATATGAGGGGACAGAGAGAGAGATCACCAGATATTCAAGAAAAGCCTCCAGCATGGACAACAGAGACCAAAGCAAGAAACATGGGGAAATTCAGAATAAGTGCTGTGGTGGGTCAGCTTCCTCCAAGACGGCAACCTCCCGGTACTCACGTCCTTGTGTCTACCCTCTCACAATGTATCACGACAGAAGAGATGATGGTTACTTCTGAGATTAGGTTATAAAAAGCACTGAAACTTCCATCTTGGTTCTCTCTCTCCATCTCAGATCACTCACTTTGGAGGAAGCCAACTGCTATGTCCAGCAGCCATATGGAGAGGCCTGTGTGGTAAGGAATTGAGGGCTCTGGCCATTAACCAAGTGACTGAGCTTAAAAGCAGATCCTTCATCTCCACGAAGCCTTAAATGACTCCAGTTCTGGGTGACACATTGGCTGCAAACTCATGAGAGACTCTGAACCAGAACCACCCAGCTAGGCCCTACCAGACGCCTGGCCTACAAAACTGTGAGATGAGAAATATTTGTTGTTTTAAGCCACTGTGTTTGGGGTAATTTGTTACACAGCACTAGATAACTAGTACAGGTATATACTTCACAAAGAGAAGAAAACTTCAAAGAATGTACCATTAATATCTTCACAAAGATGAGACAAGCTATTGCCATTCACGAAAAAAGAAGAAACAATTAGAGAACAAGAATGCCTGGAAAAAAATATATAATAATATAAATTTAGGTCAATAGGAGCCTTGGAAAATTAAGTCCAAGTTTCCAGACAGCAGAACAAAAAGTCAAAGAAACGTACAATAGGAGATCTTTTTTTCTAATTGAAGAGTTAGATGATGAAGCCAGGAGGTCCGACATCTGACAAATAAGAGTTTCAGAAAGAAAGCACTGAGAAAATCAAGAGAATAAAATTATCAAAGAAATAATACCAGAAATCTTCCCAGAACTGAAAGACATGAGCCTTCAGATTGAACAGCATACAAAGTATCCAAACAATAAAAGAACAAAGGCACATCTTTATGACATTTTAGAACACCAGGATAAAAGTTTCCAGAGAGAAGAAAATCAGGTCATAAAATAGGATCAAATATTTGAATGGCATCAGACTTCTCAACAACAGCATGGAAACCAGAATTTGGTGGGAAAATGCCTTCAAAATTCTAGGTAAAAATAATTTCAAAACAAGGAGTCTACATTCAAACTGAACATGAGAACAGAATACGGTATCTAAGATGTTATAAGAGAATGAGCTCCACTAAGACTAGGTAGGAAACAGAAGGATGAAGCTGCAAGATCTAAGAAGCGTGGGCTCCATGACAGGAGTGAGCAAAGGGAAGTCCTGGACAAGAGCCATGCAGCAGCCTGGAGCAGCCCATGTAGGCTGGGGCAGGTGTCAGAAGGCTCCAGGGCAACTTCAGAGGGCTGATCAACTATCTGACAGGACTGACCTCATGGGCGCTTGCACGGGAAGGCATGCTGGAGGGCCTGTGAAAGCATAAGAAATTATTAACTTCAGGATAAACAAACAGCTGTACACAAAAAAAATGTTGTAGTTATTATAGTCATGATGAAGAAAACCTGTATGTAGATTTAACCAAAATATAAGAAGTTATTTGGGGAGGACAGAGGAGAGGGAAGAAGGAGTGTAAGTAAGCTAAAAACCTAATCTACCATAAAAGAAAGCTCAATGACAAAGTCTAAAATTGATGAGTAAAGAAATTTCAATGTATAGGTAATGTTTAGAAATAGAGAGGTATTATGGACTGAATGTTTGTGCCCCCGCAAATTCATCTGTGGAAATCCTATCTCCCAATGTAATTTTATTAGGGGATGGGGCCTTTGGGAGGTACTTAGGTCACAAAGGTGGAGCCCTCATGAAGGGGATTAGTGCCCTCATAAGAAGAAACAAGAGAGCTTGCTCTCTCTTTACTCTCCTGCTAGCACCTTGATCTTGGACTTCTGCCTCCAAAATTGTGAGAAATAAATGTTTGTTGTTTAAGCCACCCAGTCTATGATAATTTGTTACAACAGCCTAAACAAGAAGTAAATTCCAGAAAAGACAGCTAAGAGTATGCAGAGATAAGGAGGGAGAAAGAGGCTGAGAGGGTGTTTGTTATAACCTTGGAGCACTATTTGACTTTTAAAACTACTGTCTTGTTATACACCTTGATTTTTTTTTAAAGGTTCATTTAGTTTCTTGAGAATAAGTATTGGAGTACCTGTACAGGGAAGTCTCACCAATTCATACAAGTCTCGTGGCTTGTATAAATGAGTAAAACATCTGAGCAGTTCTTTTTTCAGCTTCACAAAGTAGGTAATCCAGAGCAGACTAACGGTTTTGCCAAGATAAGCAAGGGCAAAAAAGAAAGATGGAATTGTGGAATTGTGCAGCTTGCAAAGATCTTTTAGTTTCCTGGCCCAAAGCACCTATTGTACAGACTTGTAAACTGAGCCCCAGAGGGGCTGTGCTTACCCCAAGGCACGTGGGTAACAACCAGCACAGCCAGGACTCGAACCCAGGTCTCTGACTCTCCAGGACCTATTCTCCTTTATGTAGCCAGAGCACCTGAACCCCTCAAGACCACCCTCCAAAGATTTTATGCACAGTGGGAAGAGTCTTCTAGAACAAGTGATCTGGCATGGGGGGCAGGGGAGGGGGAGAGAAAACGAAGACACTGGGAAAACTGGCTCCAGAGATACTTTAGGTGTCACAGAGTGACATACATTGGCTATGCGACATCTAAAAGGCTCAGTACCATGCCTGATCCTTTTTCAAAAATTAACTCTATAGATCTAACCCCAAAAGTCTATAGCTCAGGTTGGAGTTCAAATAAACGTGGGCATGGCCATCCAGCCCTGGGCACAAGGCCCTCGGCGTAAGGGAGTCCATCCTGTTACGTGAACTCTGACGATGACGACCCATTTTTCAAATGAAAATAACTGGACTTTCACACGTACTAGAATGAATATTGCCCTTCGGAGCGCTTCTGTCACCTTGGAGAGGGCTCTCTTTTGTTTGTTTAATGCTACCTATTTAAAACACCTGGGGACCCCACTTTTGGAGGTGGCCTTCAGAGCCGATGTAAAGCCACCACAGGGACGCGGGTGTCCCTCCCTCCCCTGTCCCTGAAGCCACGTTATTCAAATGCCTCTTGGCTGTCCGCACAAAGCAGGCCTCCCCTCCGAGGACTAAGACCTAACTCCACGGACGATTTAAAAAAGAGAGAACTTCAGAATCCGGAGGGAATCGTGAAACAAGAGCTCTACCACAGTGATGCTCGGGGCCGCAGCTGGGTCTGGGCGCTTGGCTTCCCTGGAGGCTCTGCGGCCTCGGCCTCAGCCTCCGTGCTGGCCCGGCCCTGGGGCTGCAGCCTGAGCCCCGACCTCGACCAGAACAAAGGCGAAGAGGGCCTGATGCCCGCGGGGCAGCCCCCCAGCCAGGCGGCCCTGCGACCCCGCGGCCTGCGACCCTGCGTGCCCCGACCCCAGGCAGCTCCCTGGACGCCTCCGGAAGTGACTGACAGGACCCGAGGAAGAGGCGCAGATAGGCACAGTGACTGACCGGTACATACAAAGTTCTGTCCATGTGAGCTGGGCCCACGTGTCCAAACCCCTTACCTCAAATTCCAAAATCCAGAAAGCTCCGAAAACCTAACGTTTTCTTTTCTAATTTTGGCGCCAAAATCTGACCAGAAGTGACCTGCGGCCATTGCTTACCGCGGTGACGGGAGACGCGTAGCTTCTCACTCTTCAGAGCTGCGGGGTGAAGCCTGAAGCCCCCGCGCGGAGGCAGGGAGACCGAGGCGGAGGGTGAGGCAGCCACGGGGCTGGGGCGGGTGGGGCGGGGCCGTCGGGGGAGCGGCCACACGAGGCTGGTCGCGGGCGCCCAGGGGCCGCCGCCAAATCCGGAACGTTTACATTGAGGTCTTCGCGGGCCGGGCACGTGGCCGCCCGGGCCGTCTTGGCAACTCTCTTACGGCTGTGCCCTTGCAAGCGGCACCGGTCTGCCGCAGAGCGGAAGTTCCGAGGGAGAGGGCCGGGGTGGGGGGGGGGGGCGGGCGAGGAGCCTCGTGTGGCCCGGGGCCAGCTCGGGGTCACCCGGAGGTCACATCCTCTCAGTGACCTCCGATGAGGCAGTGCCACCCCAGGCCCGAGAAGCCTCTTTCACAATATAAAGTCCATGTATCCCGTTATCTTTTCTAAAATCCGAACAAGCCCGAATTCCAAAACCTGCCTAGTTCTGAGGGAGTTCTAACAGCTTCAGAGAAGGAAATGTGGATCGGTATTATTTTAAATTCCAGAACCAGGAGCCCCCTAGAACCAAGGAAAAAAATGAAAATTCCAAGAATAAGTTTCCAGAGGAAGGAGAGACTATGTATGGTAATGGTACCATGGAGGTCCTTGAAATGGGGCATCCTATGGCAGGGGGAGGGGGTCTCCCCTGCCACAAGATGACCAAGAGTCATCGGACATCGATGGGACAACTGATGTGTTCTCTCAGTCCAGTGTTGCCCAGGGCCTCTGCACCGTGGCCGGCACGGCTCTGCCCAGCCAGCCCACTCCACCTGCTCCAGTCTCCTCTGGTCCTACTCCACCTGCTTCTGCCGAGCCAACCACGGGCTCCTCCAGCACACCTGGTCCCTGCAGGGCTCCACTGGACTCCCACCTGCTCAGCCCCCTTCCCCGATCCCCTGTGTAAAATGGCATGCTTGCACACACATGCACACCCATGCACCCCAGGAAGAGTCCTGGCCCTGTCCAGTGTTCCTCCAGGGCTCTTATCACCACCAAACACATTATACTTTTCATGGTTGTCTCACTAGGACATGTGTGCCCAGCAGGGAGGACATGAGTTTTGTTAACAGCTGATTCTCCAGGACCCAGTGGGTTCTTGATACATATTTGTTAAAGCAATGAATGAATGCCCTCCAAGCCTGGCCTCTTATCTGCTTCTCTAAACCATGTAGCTTAAAGAGGCTGCACAGAGCAGTGGAAACCCACTGGGCAACAGGGCTGCCTGGCTCTGCCCCTCACTGGTGAGCCTGCCACTCTGAGCCTTATTTTCTCATCTGTAAAATGGGAATAACAACAGGAGTTTATCTCACGGGGCTGTTGTGGGGATTGGGCTCATTTATGTGAAGTTCTTACGTGAGAAGCATTAGATGCTGTTCCCAAATTTCAACGTATACAGAACACGCACAGCCAGCCGCACCACCATGCTTGGCCTAGGATCGTGCAGAAAACTGCCTCAGGCACAAAGAGCCCTGGGAATCAGGTATGAGGCCCCGTGCTAGTGACCTGGGGCTACCCTAAAAAATGCCACATAGGGGGCTTCAAACAACAGAAACTGATTCTCTCCTGGTTCTGGAGGCCAGAAATCCAAAATCAGCAAAACTAGTCTGAAATCAAGCTGTCAGCAGGGCTCTGCTCTAGCACAGAAGCCATTCCCTGCCTCTTCCAGCCCCTGGGGGCTGCTGGCCATCCTTGGTTTGTGGACGCATCACTCAGTCTTCAAGGCCAGCGTCTTCACATCTCTCTCTGCTCTGTCTTCACGTGGCCTTCTGTGTCAAAGTGTCAAAAGTGGCAGATCTCCCTCTGCCTTCCTCTTATATGGATACATATGACTACATTTAGGGCCCACTCAGATAATCCACCATAATCTCCCACCTCAAGATCCTTAATCCCATCTGCAATGACCCTTTCTCCAAATAAGGTCACATTCACAGGTTCCAGGGATTGGGACCTATATATCTTTGGGGGCCATTATTCAGCCCATCAGATTCAGAGGCCCTCTCCCCTAATCCACTCTAATCTGCTCTGGACTCTAGGAAAATTACAGGAGATTTGGGAAGATGCCATGAGGTGTGGTTGAGAGAGCCCTGTGTGGGGAGACCAGGATTAGACCCTCTCCCTCACTGCAAACACAAGACCTTGAGTTAGGCGCTTACCCTGAGTCTCAGCTTCCGGGACCATCAAGTGAAGGTCAGGGACCGACCGCATGGGGTGCTATGTGGACTAGAAGATGAAGCGCCCAGGGTGGGGTGACGGATGGGCCACAGGAAGTAAGTGTCACGAGAGCATCATTCAGCCACAAAAAGGAATGAAGCACTGACGCACGCTACAACAGGGACGAGCTTTGAAAACCTGCTAAGTAACGGAAGCCCGACACAAAAGCCATGTGTTATGTGATTCCATTTATATGAAATGTCCAGAATAGGGAAATCTATAGAGACAGAAAGTAGATTAGTGGTTGACAGAGGTTGGGGGGCCTGGGCGGATGATAGTTATTGTTATCAACTTTAGAGGTGATGAAAATGTTCCAAAATTGACTGTGGTAATGGTTGCGTAACTCTGTGAAGATACCAAAAACACTTTCCATGGGTAGATTTCCATGGGTATGCATGGGAATTACATCTCAATAAAGCTAGTTTTTAAAAAGAAGTGAAGGGACACACGGAATTCATAGAACAGATTCCCGCTGGATATCTTCCAGCTGGGATGACCGTGGGCTCTGAGCTATGTCTAAGGGTGAGAAGTGAAAGTTCCAGCCCAAATGGGAAGTTCCAGCCCGTGCCCTCAGCAGGGTTTATTCTGTGGGGAGAAACACGATCCACCTGCCATGCCAGACTTATCCTCTGTTCTGCGATTTCCAGTGGAGATCCTGACAGACAGGGGCACAATTTTCCCTTCAGACAGGCTCTGCCTGTGGAAATGCAGAGCAGCTAAAGATATTAAAACAGCAGCTGATTACCCACAATGCAGTGTACTGGCACAATGATTTAATGCAACCTTGAAGGGCATAATTAGGAATTAGGCAGACAGCCACTTTCTTGACCGGGGAGAGAAAGGATGGTACCCATGTTTCTCTCCGAGAGACACTCCCAGGAATCATGGGTCATGTTTGGGAAGAAGGTGAAGAGCCTTTTCAGTTTCATGAGTGATCGTGGTGGGAAAGATTCGTGGAACATTATTCAGCTGCAGAAACTAGAGGTCATCTCGTAGAGAAACAAAATGAAGGTTCCGGAACAGTTGGGGTGGTCAAGGTCTGCTCAGATCTGAATTGGATGTCAAGCGGGGTCTCCATCAATATCCTCACTTCTACTGTCTCACCTGACTGACCCCATCCATCCTCACGTCCTGTCGGCCCCACTTCCTAAATCTTTGACCTCCACCCACCCAGCATTATTATACCTGCGCCCACATCCTTGTGTCAGCTCTGCTTCCAGGACAAACCAAATTAAGGCAGCTTTTTAACAGAGCTGTTAGCAACCTTTTTCTGTAAAAGGTCAGAGTTAATATATTAGGCATCAAGGGCTATATATATGGCCTCTGCGGCAACTATTCCACCTCTCGAAAGCAGCCATTGGCAATACATAAACTACTGGACGCAGCTGTGTGCCAATAAAGCTTTGTAGACACAAACAGGCCGTGGGCCAGATTTGGCCCACAGCCCTAGTTTGCTGACCCGTGTTCTGGTTCACCCCGCCCCTCTGCCGTCTTCCAGTAGTGTCTCCACATAGCAGGCAGAGACTGATGTTTGCAAAAGGCAGGTCTGATAGTGTCACTCCCCAGCTCAAAGCTCTTCCAGGACTCCCATTGCCCCTGGATAGAATGCAAACCCCTTGCTTTGGCCTACGGCCCTTTCTGCCTGAATATCCTGGCTTGATTTCAGGCCACTCTGGGTCACCTGAGACATTTTTTCTGCCTTTCACACGTCTTCCTGCTTCTCAGTCCCTCCAGATGCTCCCCCGCCCCATTCTGTGTCCAACACCTACCCATCCTTCAGATGTCAGCTGAATGTCCCCTCTCCAGAGAGGGGGCCTCTGACAACCCCTAAGACCGCATCAGCTCCCATCACCTGCGTTCCTAGCACCCCTGCACCTTTTTCATGCTCATCACAATAGTGTTTCTCTTGTGTGCTTGGGGGGTCCGGTGCTGCCTCACCTGACGACAGCACAGCGCCTGGCACGAAACAGGAACTCAATAAACACATGGTGGATGAAAGAATAAAAGGACGAAAGGATAAGAAAACTGTAAGCTCCTTATGATGGAATTTCGAAAATGATACAATGACATGCTTTTGATACCATACAAAGATGAGTTGAAAATGCCAAGTAATTAGGAGCAGGTTGAGGGATACTGTCTTGAAAAGTTCCCCCTCAAACAGCTTGAAGAGTTCATGAGGCTGTGCTGAACCAAAGAATCATGTCAATGGAAAGTGTGGTTGTTGAATAAATGAACTTCCACGCAGCGTGACCCAGACCATGAATACCCCAAGTTCAGAGAAAAGAGAAGGTAGTGTGGGCTGGAAAATCACTGCGATTCCTTCTCATACACAGACCTTTCCAACAAAAAGCCCGGGCTGGGTGGCCACAGATGGGAACTGCAATGGGCCATCTCATTTAACTCAAGCCAGGAGTATGTGGGGATGAGGAGAGGGGTGGGGGGATGAGGCTGGGCAGGCCCATAAATTCTGTCAGAGTCAAATTGGAGGGGCTCCAATGCCCTGCTAAGGAGTCTGGGTCCCCTGGGACATGTTTCCTTCTATAGGTAACGGGGTTGAATGTTCTCGAGCAGTGGCATATGACAGAAATAGCTCTGTTCCTAGAAAACACCTCTGAAAGCAATGGGATATGTAGGCCGGGAATGTCAGGGATGGGGGGAAGAGGAGGTCTCGGCAGTGGTCCAGGTGGAAGATAAGGAGGTACTGGAAACTAGAACACAGGAGGTGAGGCGAGCAGGGCGAGGGGTGTAGAGGAGAAAGAGCAGAGACAGAGAAGTGGGAGGTGGCCCTGCAGGTGGAGCCCTGACTGTGGCGAACAGGGGAGAGGCCCCACCACGTGTATCATGGGCACCAAGATGAAGAACCATGGAGGCCAAGGGAGGCTGAGCCCCCTTCCTTTCACTCTTGAGGAGTTAAATCTGACTGGAAATTCATGGCTCAGAGCTGCTGACGGGCTTCTCATGCCTCTACTTCTTGGTCCATGCAGGTAGGTAGTCTACATAAAATACAGGTGACCCCATGTTGAGACGGGAAGGCATGCGGGATGTGACACACTGTCCTGGGAGTCAGGAGGAGGATGGGGCAGGACCTCCACTCCCACCACATCCCAAACCCTCCAGGATGCTCTCCTCCTGCGGCCGCCCTTCATTAGTGGGAACGTGGGGGGAAAGCAAGAATCAGAGCACAGTCCTGATCCCATAACCACTTCCTCCATCAAAGTGTTTTGGGCCTTGACAAATGGTCCCCCTAGAAAAGCACAGCAGGCCAGGCAAGCGGGTGGCCCTGAGGATGCCAGGCGGGCAGCAAGACATCCCCTGGACCGAGGTTAACTTCCTGGCCTTGGTGAAGACACTGCTATGGGTTTCTTTATTCTGACTGTGCCTAAGTCCTTTGCCATCCTGGAGGGCTCCACCCTGTCCAGACACATTTGGGCCAGGACACCCCATCCCCACCACACATACACACATATTCGTGCTTGTGGTGGCATGGAGCACAAGAGCAGATCTGTCTGGAAACGGGCTCTTGACACAGTGCCTTTGTGGCAAGTGCTGAGCGGCGGATGGGAGGATGATTTGTGAGATGGAGGGGCAGGTGGGGTGGGGGAGGAGGAAGCATGCACGCAGCGATTGGAAACCTCCTCTGACCCTGGTTCTCAGGGGGTCTTTAAGCCTCCAAGTACCCTGCCTCACCCCCACATACTCTTAGGAGGTTCTCAACATTCCAGCCACACATACCAACCCTGGATGGATTCTAGAAGCTCACATAGTACAGGGCTGGATAGCAACACCCACTATTCTGCCATGGAACGCTCTGGGGTCACTATAGCAATCATCCTTGAACACTTAGGAAAGAATGTGGGGGGCAAATGAGCACCCCAAGGGTCTGCTTCCCGGGCTTTTAAAGGAGACTCAGCTCCCTCGGATAAATGCATCGAGGCCACACTGAGGGGCACATCTCAGTGGGGCCTGGTCCCTCCAGGGGACACAGACGGCATTTTCTGGACAAAGCCCCTCAAGCCCACATGAGCCCATGCTCTAGAGGATGAGACAAAGGGCGAGAACACTTTGTTCTGTAAAAGTGACAAATGAGACCCTTTGTTCTCAGTGGCCCCAATACAGGCAGCACAGGGGAAGGATTTAATTTACTCATGGGTTTTTTTTTCTTTGAATTGACAATTCACTGTTTTAAAAGGGAAGGACTCATAGTACTCATAAGAGAAAGGAGACAGAAGACTTAGAAGGGAGTCAGCAGTGGCTCTGTTCTCTGTGTCCTGATTTACACGTGGGCAAAGACACACCTCCTCTCTCCTTTCCTCTCTCTCCCTCTCTCAACATGTGATCCCTCACACCTGCACTCCTGGATCATTTCCAATACCTGCCTGCACCCCTTAAACTTCAGCTGCTCCAGGTTCCAGATGCCCCTGGAGGTTGGTGAGGGCGGCACTGGCAGGGAGCCCGGACACACACAGGTGACCTGCAGGTTGGCACTCGGTGACCCCTCCAAGATGGCAGTATGAGGTCGGCACCCCCGCCAACCCAGGGGGGACTGTGATACCTGTCCCTCCTGCTCTGAGGCCTTCCTTCCCCCTCCTGTGACTCCATCCCCATTTATCTCTGTGTCAGCCGCTCAACACATCCTTTTAAATGGTGCGTGCACATGGCAACAGTATCTACTCAACAGGCGTGTGTATTCCTGTTCTAGAAGCAAAAGGAGATGGGGGCAGAGAGGCCAAGCTGAAACCCTACCAGCACCTGGAGAGGCACCCAAGGGTCAGGGAAGTGGGGATGGGTGTCCTTGCATTGGTGTCTTTGCAATGTCCAGCTCTTGGCCTCGGGATAAAAACTGTTTGTAGACGTAACTGCTCCCAACACCTGCAGGGCCCTGGGTCCAGAGTGAGCAGGGCAATCAGGAAGGGGGCAGATGAATCCAGCCTGCTGCCCATCATCTCAGAGCAGGCAATCATAGGTGGGTTTTTAAAAGTAACAACTCAATGTGTTTAAGTCATGTCTCCCAGCAGCCCAAGGGAAATGCTGGACTAACGATATTTTCTAATTTAGGTGAAATTCACATACAGAAAATTAACTATTTTAAAGTCTACGAGTTCAGTGGCACTTAGTGCATTCATAATGTTGTGCTACCACGACTTCTATCTAGTCCCAGAATATTTTATCAGCCCAGAAGGAAACCCCACACCATTTACCAGTCACTCCCTACTCCCCTGTCCCCCTAGCCCCTGGCAACCACCAATCTGCTGTCTCCATGGATTTGCCTGGTCTGGACACTCCGTACAAGTGGAATCATACAACTCTGTCCTTTTGTGTCTGGCTTCTTTCTCTGAGCACGTTTCCTGAGTCCATCCCGGTTATAGGATGTCATCAGGGCTCATTCCTTTTTATGACGAAATAATATGGGCTAACTTTTTGTCACTCCAGTTCTACAGCTGCAGCGTTTCAAAAACATTGAGGCAAAGCAAGAAAAGAACAGCTCCTTCATCACCACCTTCATACCTTCCGTTTTCCCCCCAAAGTAGCAGATGAATGAGAAAGCCAAGAAGAGGGACCAGGGGAGGGTGGGGAAGGGGCCAGAGCCCTGGGAGCAGCAAGCCAGGAAACTTCACGCACTTAAGAGGGTCGGGCGTGTGGGGAAGCCCGAAGGTCATGACTCACCTCAGATGCAGCCAGATGTTGCCTGCTGAGCTGAGACCATTACTGCCCAGCTCCACGTGGTCCCAGCAAGTCAGCTGTGCTCTGAAGACCCTGCACGGAGCCTAACAGCTACAGGTGTCTGCCAGCTAGAAAGAAGCTCTGAGAACACGGCTCCTTCGTCTGAGCCTGACGTCTGCCCACAACAGCTCGGGCCACCCCACTGGGACCAAGAGCAGGCAAAGGGACACTGGAGAATTAGCAGCGGCCGCTCGAGTCTTCCCACCTGACAACACGTGGGTCTTGCTGAGCTGGGAGCCAGGAAACCTGTAGCCCTGGTCCTGGTTCCCACCGTGAAGGACAAAGCAGGTGACTCCTTCAGACTCACAAGAATGGGTGCATTGGGCAAGACCAGGGGTTCAGAACCTGGGGAGAATTCAGAGGGTCTGTGAACTTGAACAGGAAAACATCTCATTTTTTCCCATGCACACCTTGATCTGACAATTCCTGCAACTGTGAATAAAGGTCCCAGCCACAACAGTGAAGCAGTCTCTGCCACATCACAGGCATTTTCCTGTCACGTGACAGTTGTTGCAGACATCTTGAAATCTCACTTACCCAGATCATTATTTCTAAATTAAGGTGTTTCTCAGAGCCGCCTTACTTAATGCCTTAAAAGAAGCAGCACATACAATCGCCAAAAGGTAGAAACAACCCAAATACCTATCAATCGATGAACAGATAAACAAAAGTCAGCCATAAAAAGGAATGCAGCACTGACACGTGCTACAAAATGGATGAGCCTCACAAACGTTATGTTGAGTGAAAGAAGCCAGTCACAAAAGACCATACGTTGTATGATTCCATTTTTATAAAATATTCAGAATAGATACATCCATAGAGAAAGAACACATATAGGTGGTTGCCATGAGGGAGGGGGAAGGAGAAATGGAGAGCAACAGCTTCTTGGGTACAAAGTTTCCTTCTGGGGTGATGAAAGGGTTTTAGAACTAGTTAGAATTAGTGGTCGCACAACGTTGTAAATGTGCCAAATAACACAGAATTACACACTTTAAAATGGTTCATTAGGGCTTCCCTGGTGGCACAGTGGTTAAGAACCCTCCTGCCGATGCAGGGGACACAGGTTCAGGCCCTGGTCCGGGAAGATCCCACATGCCGCGAAGCCACTAAGCCCGTGGGCCACAACTACTGAGCCTGCGCTCTAGAGCCCATGCTCCGCAACAAGAGAAGCCACTGCAAGAAGCCACTGCAAGGAGAAGCCCACGCACCGCAGTGAAGAGTAGATTCCTCTTGCCGCAACTAGAGAAAGCCCAAGCACCGCAACAAAAAAGCAACGCAGCCAAAAATAAATAAATAAAAATACATTTAAACAATAAACTAACACACCATTGCAAAGCAATTATACTCCAATGAAGATGTTTAAAAAAATACATTTAAAAATAAATAAATAAAGTCTGTATTTAAAAAATGGTTCATTATTTGTTATGCGTGAATTATGTGTTATTATATGTGAATATCTCAATTTTTAAAAAATGTATATAATAATATCTTGTTTTTTAAATACTTTGATAATTATATTTCAATACTCTAACCCTAGGAAGTTTCTTTTATACATTTAAGACCATTATTCTGAGAAGGAATTCATTGGCTTTGCCAGATGCCAAAGGCTCTTTGGTATAAAAAGGTTGGGGTCCCCTGGACTGGAAGCCCTCCACGGCCCACTCTTTGTACCTGTTTTTACCTGGACAGGTGCAGTCCTGGCTCCTGGTCCCTCCCAGGCCCATCCTGGCACTGTGTGGAGAAACCGGTGGCTTCCCGGGTGCTGCCTGTGGTGAGAGCGGAGCATTGGTTTCCTCCTGCTTTTCACTGCTAACGGGACTGGTAGTAGACAGGGCAAAACCCCAAGTGTGCCCCTTATCACCGCACACTTAGAGGCTTTCATTCGGTGTGGAAGGCTCTCTGATATCCAGGACTCATCTCTAAAAATGTAGATGTCCCGGGAGAGGTGAAATCCAGCACTGTAACCAAGGTGAATCTGCCGACAGGTGAGGCTGGACCAGGTCGCAGGTAGAGGAAGATGGAGCTTCGGGGGACAGAAGCAGCAGAACATGAAAGGGGAGGCTGACAGAGGACCCTAGGGTGAAAAGGCTGCCTTTTGTCTGAGGTGTGTCTGACGCTGGCTTGCCTCCCTGAACAGGGAATGTCACGTCACTGCCACCTGCTGTGAGTGCAGAGGGCCTGGTACCTCTTCCAGATCCCACCCAGCGATGAGCCCACCCAACCCCACAGCCGAATGAAAGTGCACCACTATCCACTCAATGCAGATGCTAGCTGATTATTCCTGACTCAGCCTTTGATTCCCCTGTGCCTGCTTCCTGCCCCTCTACATCTGCATTCAGGTGCCCCTCTCTGGTTGTAAACCCCTAGGGTGATAAAAGGGATTACATACTGACTATCTGCCATGCAACGTGCTAGGTGTTTTATAAGCATGATCACATGTAGTCCTTCTGCAAGCCCACAAAGTAGGCACCATGTACAGATGGAGAAACCACAGCTCAGAAAGGTGAACCTGTCGCTTGTGCGGAGCTGGGACCCAAGGTCCAGGCTCTCTCCTTCATGCCCCTCCTCCTCTGAGAACGAGAAGTCCTGTCCTGGGTTCTTGCATCACTTACACCTCGAGAGAGAGTTGCCGAGCCCCTCCCGTTTGCCGGGCACCGTGCTTGTGGGTCGTGGGCAGGCACGTGTTCTGCTTTAGCTCATTCTGCTGAACAGTTTCCAAAGTGCTTGTTCCGGTTTTCATTCCCACGAGCAACGTATGAATGTTCTTGTTGCTCTAGGTCTTTACCAAACCTTGAGATCGCCAATCTATTCTAGCCATCCTGGTGGGTTTATAGCAGTGTCTCAGTCTGCATTTCCCTGATGACCATAAAGCACTCTATGAAGTGATTATTTGAGTCTCTTTCCCAGTTTTCTATGAACCCCTTTTTTGGTCATGTATTTTGCAAATGGCTTCTCCTGCTCTGTGCTTGCCTTTTAACTCTCTTAACAGCGCCTTTGATGAACAGAAGCGTTCAATTTTAATATAACCCAATTTGTCAATCTTTTCCTTTACAGTTTGCACTTGTTGTATCATGAAGATATTCAGATTTTCTTCTATGTTATTTTCTAGAAAGTGGAATTGATTTTCATGTATGGTGTGAGGTAGGGATCAAGCTTCCTGTTTTTTTCTCCAGTGGCTCACCAACTGGCCCAGCACCATTTACAGCAAATATCATTCATGCCCCCTCCTCAACAGTGCCACAGTTGTCATATATCATATGCCCATATGTGCTGAGTTTATTTCTGGACTCTCTGTTCATCGGTCTATTTGTCTAGCCTTCTATTCGAATTTTTTTAACCTCTCTTGGAGATTCTAACATGCAGCCACGGTTGAGAAACACTCACCTTGGACCTCGCGGTTCATGGGGAGAGGTTTGGGTGTTAGTCTAAATGCAAATAGGTAGATGCCCAGTAAAGGATTTTCAGAGGAAAAATAGCAATCCATCCTCCTCTCCACTCCCTCTCTTCTCCTCGCTCTGACCTCCAGATCCCCTGAAGCCAAAGTGCAAAGAAGGAAATACAAACACAAGAAGGAAAGCTTTCTGCTTGGGCCACCGGCCATGCCTGAGGAAATCTGATCCCTCCTGCAACCACATTTGGTTCCCAAGTTGCCATGGTACTTCCTGTAATTAATGGCTAGGTTTTAATTAAACATTGATTAGCTCCTAATTCGTCTAATGATTAGTCTTGGGGAGGAGACAGGGCTGTCAAACCCCATAAAGGAGGCGGTGGAGATAATGAAAGATTATGGCTTAGGTGGAAATGTTATTTCTCCCTCCCTCCAGGCCAAATGTTTTCTATAATTTTGGTCTATTATAAATGATGCTTTCAGTGTGAATTTTTCTAATCGGTTTGAGGCTGATGAAGTCCCAGGTGACTGACGCAAGGAAGATTGAATGTATTCGCCTTTTCATCAGATTTCAGCCTCTTAATGCAGCTAAAGAGCCTTTTCCCACTTACAGAGGAATTAGTTTCTGTCTCCACAATGAAGTCATCCTGGGCTGAGGCTGTGTCCTCCCAAGGCCTTTGTGGGGGGCTCAGACCTTGCCAAGGACTTCTGGGATGTGAGAGTAACAGGACTTTCTCCCCCAGAGCAGATTTTGCAAGCACCTAATGCCCCGTGCCACCTCTCCTCATTCTTCTCTACTTTACCCACACCTCCCACCATGCTGATGCAGCTCTGGTTTTATTCTGAAAACAGAATACCAGTCATGTGTAATCTGCTCCCAATAAAAGATGCATGCAGCCTCCCCCGAATCTCAGCCAAAGAGAAAGTTTGAGGGGCTGCACATGGACACAGCTCAGAGTAAATTGCGTTTGAAGTTAATCTATAGACGTCAGCTATGCAGCAAATCTTGCAGGGAGAAAAAGGATTCGATGATACTGGTTAACCATCCCCAGTGTATCTTTTGGAAGTTTGAATTTATGCAAAACAATACAAGATTCCCTTAAAGCCGTGTGTTGAGCACAAAGCTCGGGAGAGAACAGAGACACGAAACCTGAAATCCAGAAAGGCTTAGGGTCGAGGAAAAGATGCTGTCTACGGAACAAGGCAGGTCCTGACAAGCAAGACTTGCCAACTTGAGAAGCCCCAGCATTTGCTGTTGGGGGTTCCTGGTGCTACCAGAAACACCCCAGCCAGAGTCAGAGAAGGCATGGGGAGGCTCAGAAACCAGTGGAAATAGTCACACTTCTTTTTTAATTGTGGTAAAATACACATAACATAAAATTTAGCATTTTAACCATTTTGAAGTGTACAGTTCAGTGACATTCAGTACATTCACATTGCTGTGCAGCCGTCACCACCATCCATCTCTAGAACTTTCTCACCTTCCCAAACACTAACTCCCCTCCCCCCACCATACCACCTCTATGACTTTGACTTCTCTAAGTACCTCATATGAGTGGAATCAGACAGTATCTGTCCTTTTGTGCCTGGCTTATTTCCCTTAGCATCATGTTCTCAGAGTTCATCATGTTGCAGCAGGTGTCAGAATTTCCTTCTTTTTCAAGGCTGAATAATATTCCATCATGTCAATAGGCCACTTTTTGTTTGTTCATCCATTGATGGAAACTTTGGTTGCTTCCACCTTTTGGCTATTGTGGGGAATACTTACATTTCTTGAACTAACAGGAAATTTTATTTGAGTTATTTGAGTCTTCAGGTGGAAGATTAGGTTAGAGAGGACTCTGTGCTAATCCCCCGAATCTCTGCTTTACTCTCTCTTTAAATAAACAAGGAGGGACTTCCCTGGGGGTCCAGTGGTTAAGAATCCGCCTTCGAGTACAGGGGACACGGGTTCGATCACTGGTCAGGGAACTAAGATCCCACAAGCCTCGGAGAAACTAAGCCCACGCACCACAACTACTGAGCCCGTGTGCTCTAGAGCCTGTGCGCCACAACGAGAGAGGAACCCACATGCGACAATGAAGAAGATCCCGCAGGCTGCAACTAAGATCCAACGCAGGCAAATAAATAAATAGACAAGGAAACCCAACAGGTATATCCCCTTTTATCAATTTTACTTGTCATTTTGCAATAGCTTTTGACAGACAAGCACATGGAAAATATCCAACACAGACTTTTATCATCTTACTGAGACTTGGCCATATTTGGCCTCTTTACTGGTGAGAGTGAGAATAAACGTGCAGGGTGTTAAAGTCAGTGGGGCTTGGGGACCACTTGCTATGGCAGTCAGCAGGACTGACTGATACACTTCCCCACATAACCCTGGGGTGCCCTGTGGCCTGGTGAACTGGGATCCAGGCGTCAGTCTCAGAGGGAGGCCTCTGCCCTGACGGAGAGCACCCTCATGCCGTGGGCCGTTTCCAAGCCTGTTCATAATGACCACACCCACGGGGTCTCTGCCACGTCCCTGCTGCTGGAGGAAAGTCCACCTCAGCAGCAGGGAGTGTGGCTCCAGGGGGACAAGGCCAGAGGCTGGGAGACCATGGGGAGATCCCCACTGGTCCTGTTAGCCCCTTGGGATCCAGACAAAATGGAAAACACCCACACCTTTAACGGGTGGGCAGTAGGCAAAGACCCGGCATCAGATGTCCAAAGGGAAAAAGAGAGATTAGGTCACATATGAGACTTGACTTCAAAATGTTGACACAGCAGTATTATTGCCACCCAAGGCACAGAAATTGAAAGACTCAAAATCCATCTTCCTCTCAAAAAGAAACCCCAGATGAGAACAGGGACAGCCAGCCACAGCTCTGCCGACCACTCCTACTGAGGGAGAGAGAAAGAGAAGCAGCCATCGTGTCAGGGAGACACGTCCGGGGTCACTAAGCCCCCCACCTGAGCAGCAGTTTGCACGCTGAGTGGCAAACACACCCCATCTTTCAGGACGTGTCCCTCCTGCCTCCTTCTCCTGAGCTCATTCTTCTGCCGACGTGGCTCCGCTGTCCCGCCAGCCCCCACATCTGCTCCTCCTCTCACTGACCCAGGTTCCCACACCCAGGAAGCTCATCTCCAGATTCACAGGTGCGAAGTATATGGGCTTACCTGTGCTCAGCCGGGGGCAGACGTCCAGGAAGATGCATGTTCTAAGCTGGAGGGGGCCCCAGGAAAGCTGGTCTTCATTCCTGATGGGACTTGTCAGGGGAGGGATGGGCTCAGGCCAAGGATCCCAGGGTGGGTGGACCCAAGGAGGGAACTGGGAAAGCTGCAGACTCCACACAACGCAGCTGAATGGCAGCATCCATATCAGGACCCAAGGCTGCAGGTGTGTCCCTGGCGAAGCTGAAAATGGGCTGGGCTCTGCCTTAGCCATGGGGCACTGCCCAGGAATATGAGATTTTCCTTTAAGTAATCATTGGAATAAATGCTTATGATCTGTCTGACTGGGGCTAAGCCCCACTTCAGACAGCATGGGGAATACATTAACCAATGGGTGGGTCTAGGCTCGAGGGAGGAGCCCCTCACTGCTGGAAGGCTATGAGACAACAGAAAGTTCCAGGAGGTCAGGGAGGGAAGGATCACTTCTAACTGAAGGTGCACAGAAGTCTTCCTGGAGGAGGTGACATTTCAGTGGGGTTCTGAAGGATGTGCAGGAGGATTTCAAAAGGGGGAAGTACCCAGGTGCACGTCCCACACAAAGGTCCTAGGCCAAGGCAGAAGCTCAGATGGTGACAAGATGCAAATGGGGCTCTGACAGTCATGGGGGACAGGATTGCCTCACCAGAAATTCACTTAGTCATTCTACAAACATCAATTGGCCACCCAGGGCTGAGTGGACTGAGGGTCAAAGCCAGACTGCAAAGAGCCCTCCAGGGGCAGCTGTTGGAGACACTGGACAAGAGGTGAAGTGGGGTCAACCCGTGCCGTGGGAAGAAGATGCTACTCTGGTGGTTCCTCGGGAGGGAATTCAAATCCTCCGCCCAGCCCAGGCTCCCCTGGGGACCTGCAGGTCCAGCATGTGGGAGAAACACCCCCTTCAGTGGCTGATGGGCTCCTGGAGCCCAGCTCCGGGGACTGCGGGTGACGTCCCCGCCCATGTGAATTACTGATCACACCCACCTTCGGTCCATTGGGCTCCAGTGACCTGTGCCTGGCTGACCTTTGCTCTTCATGTCCTGTCTTTGGGGTGCAGCCTTGGCCAGGGGGCAGCTTTTCCTGTTGACTGCAAGGCCGGCCTGCGTGCTAGTCTCCCTAAGCCATGGGTTCTCTGCCTCCAAACCCCCACCTCCCCGCGTTCACTCACAGGACTGAAGGTGTATTGATCCCTGCACAGATCTCATCAGATGCAGATTGGGGGAAATCGATGGGATTAGGGCAGGGGTCAGGGGCCATCCTCCAACCCCAAGGCAGTGGCAATGCCCACCCTCACGGTCTCCTGCCCACAGGGACCCCCGCAGAGTGTACTCCTCTCAGACTTGCATTTTAAGGATAAAGAGGCAGCGGGCCCTTTTGCCAGGATGCATTTAGAGATCTCAGCTCTTCATGGGGGGAGAAAAGGTCGCTCTCAGCTCAATGCAGCCTCCTTCCGGGGTGAAGATCACAATCAGGGCTCACCACTGCCAGCCACTTGCTTTGTAACATGTCCAGCCAGCTCTGCAAATTTAAATCCCTGGGAGGTTCCTGAAGCACAGTCAATGGTGACGAGGACGGAAGCCAAGGCTGTGGACTGAGAGAGAGTGCCAGGCGGTCAAGAGAAACGCTCAGTGCTGCCCGGCCAGGCTCATGCCAGCCAGCTGCTTAAGACCCACAGATGCCCCAGCCCGCAGGCAGCCCTTCGGTTCCTGAAACTCTGGGACGCGCACGCACACACACACACATACCCGTTATGTTGCTTCACCAACTGAAATGTGTCAGCAGCAGAAGAAGCGAGGCTCCTGTCCCCGGCCTTCATGCTTCTTGCTTTTCTAAAAAGCATCTTCCACCTGTGCTTCTGTAGCCCTTCCCCTGTGCAGCAGAACAGGTCTCAGAGACCAGAGCCCCTGGATGCTCGTTTATCCCAGCCAGCCTCAGGGCCGTGCTCCCTTGGGAATAAAACAGACACAAGTGAAAACGTTTCTTGGTTGAGGCAGCTGGGCCAGCCACATCGGGTGCCTGGAAATTGTTTCTGTCTCGGTCACATCCAGAGAGCCATTTCTGAGGGTGTTGACAGGCCGCGGTGCGTCCTCAAAAGCCGGGCGCTCTGTCACGATTCACCGTCCAGGCATGTGGATGACTCAGAAGAGCTGTGGCCAACTCCGCGTGGTCAGCTCCCACCCGGCCACGACACCCCATCCTCTGAGCCTGAAGGCAAAGAAGGAATGTGAGGCCCCACCGGCTAGTGAGGTGTAGCCCCCAGTGGACGCTGCATCTGGTTCTTATTGGCTCCTGTCCTGGGCAGGACTTGGACACAGGTGGGCAGGGCCAGGAAAGGGGTGATGGCACTAGGTTTGAACACACCTTGTTTGAATCTTCACTCACGTCACTTTGCTTGAAATCTGCCTCCCACATAGCAGACTCTCTGCATGCCCCACCCTTGCCCCACAGCTTCAGGGCATGCCGGCCCAGCCTCTAAATGCCAGCTCCTGCCTTTATTTGCCTGAGGGTTTTCTCCAGCCTTCAGAGCCGCTGTGTCCACATCCGCCCCACCTCGGATCCCAGGCAGCAGGCCTGAACACCCCCAGGGAGCAGCCCTCAGAGACTGGGGATTGGTGTATGAGACCTCTAGCTCCCCTCCCCTCTGGTGGAGTAACCCTGAGACACGTTGTCAGCTGACCTGATAATCCCCCTTAGGAGCTGCCTCCCTCTCCTCCTCTCGCCCTGACCGACGCGCTTTGCAACCTCAGGTAAACTACCTGCATGCATCTCAGGGTCTGCTTCTGGGGAAACCCTATCAAAGCCCCGACCCTCAGCTCTATGACGGGAGGAGCTGGGAAGGGGAGGGGACATGTGACCCAGGAACATGAAACCGCCTGAAATGTACATTATGTCACTCAAGGCTGAGCCCACGACACAGGGGGCACTGAGGGCCAGTGGGCTCAAGGAAAGGCCTGTGGATCAGGAGCGAGGGGAGGAAGCAGGAAGAGAGAAGTGGACAGCAAGGACAGCTCCTGGGAAGACAGGTGAAGGGCCAAGAAGCCCATGGAAAGACATCACTATCATCAGGGAGACGCAGATCAAAAAACACAGTGAGACACCACTTCACACCTCCTAGGATTAAAGAAAGTGGGGGGGGGGGGGGGAGGGAGGGAGGGAGGAAGGGAAAGGGAAGAAAGGGAGAGAGAAAGGAAGAAAGAAGAAAACAAACAAGTGTTGGAGAGGACGTGGAGAAAGTGGAACCCTCATGCATTGATGGTGGGAATGTGAAACGGTACTGCCACTGTGGAAAAGAGTTTGGTGGTTCCTCAAAACCTTAGTCATAAAATGACAATACAACCCAGGATGTCACTCCAAGGTATAGAGTCAGAAGACTTGAAAACAGATACTCAGACAAATACATGCACATGCTTGTTCAAGCAGTACTATTTACAACATCCCAAAGGTGGAAGCAACCGAAACGTCCATCAGCCAATGAATGGATAAACAAAACGCGGTCCATCCATACGATGGAATACTACATAGCCCATAAAAAGGAATGAGGCACTGACACATGCTACAATGTGGATGAATCTTGAAAACATTATGCTAAGTGAAAGAAGCCAGTCACAGGACACCACACATTGTATGATTTCATTTATATGAATTGTCCAGAACAGATAAATCCACAGAGGCAGAAAGCAGATTAGAGGTTTTAGGGGCTGGAGGGAGGCAGGAATGGGGAGTGACTGCTGATGGGGATGGGGTTTCCTTTTGGGATAATGAAAATGCTTTGTAAATAAAGGTGCTGATTGCACATCGTGACTGCACTAAAAACCACTGAATTGTTTACCTTAAAATGGTAAATTTTATGTTAGGTGAATTTCACCCCAATTTTTAAAAATCCATCTGTGTATCAAATTTAAATACATCTGTCTGGATTAAAATTAAAATTAGGGGCTTCCCGGGTGACGCAGTGGTTGAGAATCCTCCTGCCAATGCAGGGGACATGGGTTTGAGCCCTGGTCCGGGAAGATCCCACATGCTGTGGAGCAACTAAGCCTGTGCGCCACAACTACCGAGCCTGCGCTCTGGAGCCCACGAGCCACAACCACTGAAGCCCATGCTCTGCAACAAGAGAAGCCACCACAATGAGAAGCCCACGCACTGCAACGAAGAGTAGGCCCCGCTCACCACAACTAGAGAAAGCCCGCACGCAGCGACGAAGACCCAACGCAGTGAAAAATAAATAGAATAAATAAATTTAAAAAAATAATAAAATTAGTTGACTTCAATCTTTTATTAATACGAAAAGAAACTGCAACTGAGGTGGAAAAATAAAGCAAATTCTGTCACACGTTCAAAGCCCAAGAGAAGGCAGCAGGCGTGGCAACCTGTAAAGGGCTGACCTTGCAGGGCACTGCACTGATTACAACCGATCTCTGCACTAAGCCAACCCAGTAAGCCCTAAATTCCTGTATCACTATGGTTAATCACAGAGATCATCACTATTGCTAGCATCCCTTTTCCTTAAGAAGCCATTCACCCATTACCTGGAGTGGGAAACTGAGGACTGCGTGCAGCTTGGAAACTGAGAGAGGTCCCTGAGGGGTCCTCAGTGGGGTGCCCTAGAAGGAATGCCCAAGGTGGGTTTTCCCTCACAATTTGGTGGGGAGTGGGATTCTGAGGGAGGGTTCCCAGGAGAAAAAACAAGAGGGAGGGAAGCACGTGGGGCCGAGAAAGTCACGGTCTCAGCAGAAGGCCAGCTTCAGCCTGGTCCTGCGGGACCACCAGGGTCGCTCCCTCCCTGGGACCAGCCCTTTGCACCTCCTGTTGCCCTGCTCTGGTCACTGCGGTGGGGGGGGGGGGGGGTTAATTCTCTATAGAGGGTGCTGCTGCAAGTTGGCAGAGCTGGGGAGGGGGTGACTCAGATCTTAGGGGGCAGCAGCAACAACCACAGAGTCCAGTAGAAAGGAGTTCAGCAAAATTCTCTCCTTGGCCTGATAGCTGACCCTAAACCCAGCTCTGCCTGGGCCCTCTGGTCAGCATCTCTTGGTGGCCCTATAAAACAATGATCACCAGTACTTCCAGGCTGTCCAGAACCTTTTGGAAGGCATCTTTGATCATTACACATTTAGAGGTGCAAATAATGGTAATAATAATTAGAAGGCAGTTGATCCAGGCTGCACTGATTTCTTGTTTTGTCTTGCTCTAAGTGGAGCTAATCTTACAGCTAGCATTTAAGTGGCTAGGGCAGGAAAAAATTGCATCCTTTTTTCTCCTCCAAATAGATTTTACCCTCATCTGGTGACATGAGCTTGGCAAGGGGCTTGGGTGACAGGCCCTGCCATGACCCGGCAATGGCGGCCGTGAGCAGCTGACTCTTCCGGTTTGTTGCTGCCACTTTAGCAAACCGTTTCAGTGGATTTTATGTTGTGGTGCTGTGTTACCCATGTCCACGTCAGACCCCAGCATGGACAGAAACCAAGCCACCAAACAAGAAGACCCAAAAGGACGTGCAGGGTATCTGTGCAGACTGTGGCAGAAGGCTGGGCAGCCCGGGGGTCCCAGCAGATGGGAACGCACTCAGGTCTCCAGGGGCAGAAAGAAGTTTCTGGAGACATCCTCCCAGCGGCTGCTGTCTCCTCGGGCTGCACAGGGCTTGTTCGCAGTTAATGAGCCCTAATTAATATGTTGATGGGGATGTGCGCTGTTTATATTTGGAACATTTTTACTGTGTCAGTTGTTGCTTTTGTTGGGTTAATGATGTCCAGGTTGGATCGGGAGTCTTGGGAAACAGATAGTAAAAGAAGCTGTTTCCCCTCCTCCCCCCACCTCCCAGCCTCTTCCTCTGGATGATGCTGTTACTGCAGGGAGGGCCTCCACCCCCAGCTCTCGCCCTCAGCCAGCCATCTGACCCCAGACACGTGCCCAGGCCATGGTCCAATGGCATCCGGTCACTCTGTCCCTATCAGTCATGATTTCACAGGCCACGTGCCCAGAGTTCCAGCCCTTCCTGCTTCCCTCTGGGCGACTGACCAATACTGGCAACTCCTTCTGTGTTCACACTCTTTAGTGGGGACATCTGAGAAGGGGGCTCCTAAGAGACCACTTGGATGGGTCCCACGTAGAGGAGCTGAAGGCTGAGGCACCAGAACCAAGTTAAAGCTCAGAGCCTGGATGTGCTAAGAATATCTCTCTCACTGAAACATTCCAGGTGTTTCTGTGGGGTGCAAGCAGCAGGTACCCGTAACCATCCCAGAGAAAATATTTAGCTCCCAAGTACTATGGCAATTCAGGAGCAAGCTCAAATTAAAAGAATAAAAAAGGAGGATGCCTGAGGTAGGGTGTCATCTCTGAAACCACCACTGGCTTTTACAGCCTGCTTCCAATGTGCCTTTCCAACCCCCCACTGCTCCCTGCTTGACCCTCTCCAGTCTCCCTCCTACCCACCCCCCCACCCAGAGTTCATATCTCCTTACATCTGCACCTCTGCATAGTCCTCTCCCTCCCCAAGTCCTTAGAACACTCTCATCCCTCTCCCCAATGTCAACTTCTCAAAATGCCACCCCTCTTCTAGGTCCAGTGTATAAGTCAGCTGCTGCTGACCTAATGCTGTGTAACAAAATACCCCCCAGAGTCAGCAGCTTATGAAAGAATTTATTCATACTCTGACAGGTCTACGGCTGATCTCAGGAAGCTGGATGAAGATGGCTCAGCAGAGGGATTCTGCCTCAGGCTTCATATCCCACAAGCTAGACTCCAGGCTGTAGAGCAGCAGATCTCCCATGAATGGGATGGGAACTTTTTTGGATCTAAAACTAAAGAGACGTCCCATTTTAAACAGGGATCTGAAATATGTGAATCAGAAAGGAGAGAGGCAGAGAGAATGGAAATGCAGGACAGAGATTCAGACAGAAAGAGGAGAGAGAGTTGAGGGAGAGAAGGAGAGAGATAGAAAGATGAGTAAAAGCAAAAAGTACACACTTGCCCATAGAGTAAGACTCTCCCAATCTGGAAATAGGAGAACTGTCACACTGACCCAGAAACACCAAGCAGAGCCCAGGGGATGCCTTCAAGCTTGAGTGGCCCCCACGCTGATACAAATTTGGTCATGAGAATTCACGAGTAGATGAGCTGTGAAGGGTGGGCTCTTCAGGAAACGGAGCTTGGATGCCTGGTTACCTATATCTTTTTTTTTTTTTTTTTTTGGCTGCACCACCAGGCCCTCAGCAGTGAGAGACAGAGTTCTAACCCCTGGACCACCAGGGAATGTCCCTAGTTACCCTATTTCAAAAATGAAATTGAACACCTATCCCACACCACGAGTGTGCATCACACAACTTTAAAACTTTTCAAAGAAAAGATTTAGGATCTTGTAGTCAATAAGAAAGTTTTTTTTTGTTTGTTTTTGTTTTTTTTTTGCGGTACGCGGGCCTCTCACTGTTGTGGCCTCTCCCGTTGCGGAGCACAGGCTCCGCGGCCATGGCTCACGGGCCCAGCCGCTCCGCGGCACGTGGGATCCTCCTGGACCGGGGCACGAACCCGTGTCCGCCGCATCGGCAGGCGGACTCTCAACCACTGCGCCACCAGGGAAGCCCAAGAAAGTTTTTTCTTAAAAATCAAAACCCAGGGAGTTCCCTGGTGGCGCAGTGGTTAAGAATCCGCCTGCCAATGCAGGGGACATGGGTTCGATCCCTGGTCCAGGAAGATCCCACATGCTGCAGAGCAACTAAGCCCGAGAGCCACAACTACTGAGCCTGCATGCCACAACTACTGAAGCCCATGCACCTACAGCCCGTGCTCCACAACAAGAGAAGCCACCACAGTGAGAAACCCGTGCACCGCAACGAAGAGTAGCCCCCGCTTGCCGCAGCTAGAGAAAGTCCGTGTGCAGCAACGAAGACCCAACGCAGCCAAAAATAAATAAATAAACAAATTTTTAAAAAAATTAAAAAAAATCAAAACCCATAAAGGAGATAATCAAGAATTTTTAACTACATTAAAATTTTAAACTTTATACGGAAAAGAAAGTGAGAATATGAGCAACAATCTGGTAGGTGTTTACACCATGCATAAGTGACAAAGGATTCCTATGCAGAATGTGTGTAGAACTCACAAAAATCAACTTTTCAAAAACACATGACAATAGGAAAATGGACCAAAGACAAAAAAGGCATTTCATCAGAGGAAATGTGAATGTCTTTTAAAACATGATGCTATATTCAAGTAACGGAAATGTAAATTAAAACCTAAGTGAGGTCCCATTTTACAGACATCAGATCATCAAAAAATTTTAAATGAGACAGTATCAAGAGTTGGCGAGGGTGTGGGTCACTGATGAATCCGACACCGCTGGTGGTCGGACATGTCACAGCCATGCTGAAAACAATTCATCATCATCTCATGAAGCTGAAAACGCACCTCCCTAAGACCCTGAAACCCCCCTTCTTAGCCAATTTTCTAGAGAAACTCTTGCCCGGGTTCACCAGGAAACGTGAATATTTACAGCAACGTTGCTTGAAATAATTAAAAACATATCCACCAAATGGAGAATGGAGGACTGTCGTTCCCTCACGCACTGGAATTCTACACGGCGCTGAAAAGAAATGGACTGCATTTATATATGAATCTCAGAAATAACAACATAGAGTTAAAAAAAAAAAAAAGCCAGGGTGCAGAGGAATCACACAGCGAGACTCTGCTCAAGTAAAGCTCAGAAATCCACAACTAAACAATATGCTGCTTAGACCTAGACGCCGAAGAGTTCAAATCACAAAGAAAAGCAAGAGAATGAACAATTCCAAACGCAGGGCAGAGTTCTTGTATTGGGGACAGGGAAAAAAACGGGGGTGGGGTGGGCAGCAGGACCCAAGGCCAGGATACCTGTCTGTGCTTCTGGGTCGGTGGTGGGTCCACAGGCACATTTTGCTTATTTATTATTTACACTTTGATGTCTATGCATATTTCATCACGCAAGAAAGGAGCAAATGGGGAAGGCAAGAAGCTAATGCAATGGGACAGAGGGCAGCGAGGGGGAGGGGGGAAGGGCAGGGCATGGGCTGCAGGCTTGTCCTCAGAGCCAGGAAGGTGCCCCCCAACCAGCTGATGGGGATCCACCCCCAATCCGCCCAATTTTTCCTCGAGGCCCATCCTGCAGACCGTCTCTGCGTCTGACACCCTACCAGAACAGCATCTCAGGCTGCAGGGTCTGTCCTCCCGCCTAGAGGCTCATGTGGCCTGGGACACGCTGCTCTCCCCTGGGCTGACCTGGGCTGGATGGGGTGTGTGGTCCAGCTGCTTGTGGGAAGGTTCGCCTGCCATTCAACTTCCCCCTGGACCTGGACTCACCCTCCTTACTCAGCACCTCCCGTCTTCCCTCCTTCCCATCTGACCCACAGGGCAGGTGGGGCTCCCTGCTGTGCCCCCTCCACATGGAGGGGGCAGCAGCCCCAAGGCCCTAAGGGAGACTCACCTCCTCTTCCAGCGAAATGTTCTCCTGGGCACGGTGCCCTCCACCGGAAGACGACAGGTATGTGACACTGCTGTCCAGTCCTCTTTGGCAAAAGCCTGTTGGGTGCCCCCTCCACCTGGCCCAGGAGGACAGCCTGGGTCCCCACTCGGCACCCACAGTGCACCAGCTCAGCATGGCTAACCTCTGGCAGAGGGAGGAGGGTGCCATGGGCCAGTCTCCCTTCTCCGTCTGGACAGACCATCCAAGGACAAGGCTCCTTGCAGGTGGTCCTGAGGGCTGAGCCATCAGTCTGCCTGGTGGGCTCCACCTCCCTTCCTGCCCTGCCACCAGCCCCTCGGATAACACGGGATGCTGCCTCTCAGGCTCTGTTGCCCTCCCCCTTGATGATACCTCTAGTGCCCCAATATTCAGCACCAACCCCAAATCTGGATGCTCGGCTGCCTTTGCTGGCCCCTCTCACATAATGAGATGGATTTGGACCACAGCTCCTTCGTTCAGTTTTATGGAGTATTACACAAAAATGCTGTGAAATTAGGTTCTGGTGCTAATACCACGCTGAGCCCATCCATCTGCTTTCATGTCCAGCACTGAGACTAAAGGAAAGGGGCCAGGACAGGCGGGACCGGGAGGCCGGGGCCTGGGGCCCACGGGCTGGAGTTTCCAGTCCAGAGAACACGGAATGGGAGACAGGGCACAGGGGAAATGGCCTGGACCCCCCAGGAGGAACCCAGCATGACTCAGAGGTGGGGGCATTGGAGAGGGTGGGGCTCCCAGACCCAGACCCGTGCAGAGTCCAGAACTCCTTTGAGTTGGGCCTCTGGTCTCTGAGGCTGGTCACTATTGCAACCAGCAGAGTGCTGCTACACAGTGCTACTCAGGGGAGGAGGGGAGGGCGGGGAGGGAGAAAAGCCACCCTCAGGCCACGGACATGCCTGTTCCCTCTGGCTGGCTCCTCTGAAAAGGCTGCATTATTCCCAACACCCCAGGCAGGTGGCCCTTCCTCACTTGCTTCCCTCTTGAGGCTCTGAGCTGTGAGACCCTCAAATGCAAGTCTTCCCATATCACCCAGTCCCCCACCCACACTGCCCTAGCTTCCCCCTTCACACAGCTTCACCTGCCTCGTGTCCCACAGGTAGGGTTTTGCCCCATCCAGGTTCCCATGGGCCGTCCTCCACTGCTGGGGTTCTGTGGGCTGGCATCTGGGCTGACCCCACAATGGAAGCCCACTTAGCATGTCAGAGATGGACACCACCTTAGAGATGGGTTAATCCAGCTCTTCTGCCACCAGACCAGGTAGCAAGGTCCAAGCAGCCGTGTGACCGGCCCATGGTCACCGGCCTGTCTGGGGGACTGGGTTCAGGGACGACTCCCCAACTCTTCCCGCCCCCAGGAGCCCTGATGGGCCAGGAGCATATGACTGTGGGTAAGAAGCACAGAGCTGGGTCAGGGTGCTGGCGGTCACTGGAAGGAGAAAGCCATCAGTAATGGACGCTTCCTGCCCACGTTGTGGCAAGGGTGAGAGCTGGGACGAGGCCATCTCGAACTGGCCATCACCCAACCAAAATAGCGTGTTTTAAGTAAGCACAGCCCTGGCCAACACGGCTATCAACATTTGTTTGCCTAACTCAGGGGGAGAGAAAAAAATACCAGGACTCAAGCACTGAAAGTGAAAATGCTCCAATTTCCCATCCAAAGGTTCTGCCGTGGGCCTGCGGCCAGGAGGACTGGTGCATTGGACCTCATCCCCTGTCCTAAATTTAACCAGCTGGAAATCTTTTTTTAAGTCGCATCCTATTCAACCTTTTGAAATAAAGATTTGCTTTTAATAGGAAATCTGCATTTTATTGTGCGGAGGAGCTAGGCACCCCTGGCTTCACTCGTCCTCCTCCTGGACAGCAGTCTCCTGGTTTTGGCTGCAAACCCAGGGAAACGCTCAGATAGGGGGCGGGGGGGGGGGGGGGCCTGAGGGCTCTGACCGTCAAAGATGGTGTCCCTAGGCTGAGGGCACGTTTCTGAGATGGCGGGCACAGAGGCCTCCTCTGAGAAAGCAGGAAATTAAAAAAGCAAAAACATCGGAAAGATGCCCAGCCAAGAAAATAAATAAGACATTCTTTAGTTCTCGCTCACGCCAGAGACGCACTGGGATCAGGGAGAACCTGGGCGCAGACCGCTGGGTTCAAACCTCCCCAAACCTCCCCAGCTCCGTGGTCCTCGCCACTCACAAAACATCTCTAGGCCTCAGTTTCCCCATCTGCAAAATGCACCTCCCTCCTTGGGGCCGCTACAAGGATCGCAGGAGTTAACATCTGTGGGAGTCACAGACGGTGGCTAAATAATAAATGATCAGTGAGAGTGTTCCCTCGTGCAAGTGGCTTGTCGCCGAATCACGAGGAGGTAGAGGTCACAGGCAGGGAAGAAACATGACATTCAGTCCTATGACCCTGTGTGTGAGGCCAGTGCCATGCTGGGCTGTGGGGAATACAGCCGTGACCTTCACCGACCTTGTCATCTCACTGAGAGACGAGGCAGACGTAGGGGTAGGCCCCGAAGTAGGGGGCCAGAGGCAGACTGGGGAAATGCTAGGGAGGGCCCAGCAGTTGGGAGCAGCTATACGGATGACAGCAGATGTGAGCTGGCCCTGAAGGAGCTGGGCAGGCAGAAGGGGAGGCCCCAGCGTGGGGTGCACACAGGAGCAGGTTAACGAAGACACCGGATGACTGGGGTGATGAATCCTGTGTGTCTCTACAGGTGACCCTGGTCCAGGCAGAGGTGATGCAAGCAGTGGGGATGCGGGGAGACCTGTGGGTCTGAGAGCCCCCCCTCCTGGGCCCCAGCCACCGCAGAGCTCCCTCCCTCCTGCTTTTGTCTTTTGGGAGGTAAAACCTCGCAGGCACGTGGCTGAGAGCCAGCACACATTCAGAGAGCGTGCACACAAAGGGACCCTGAGTCTGCAGTCTCTCCCCTCACTGAAGTCAGACCTTGCCTGAGCTCTGGACCCCGCAGGTCACCTGGGTGACTGTCCCCCCAGGCTCGGGGGGCTGCTGTGGATTCCTGACCATCCTCCGCTCTCTCCTCGGCCCCAGCAGCTTTGAGAAGTTCAAGTAACGCTCACATAGGTCTCAGACCCAGCGCAGCATCCACCGGACTCCAGACTGGGGACTTTAGGCCCAGGCCAAATAGCTCTGAGTCCATCCCACCTGGGGGCTGTCGAAGGTGGCAGTTGTACGTTTACACTAGGCTTCAAGTTTTTATTTTAAATTATCATAAACTCACCATCTCCTTCATTTTATGCCCGTATGTACAACTTCTCCACGGCCAAGCCTGGTCTGGCCCTGTGGGGACATCACAAGGCACAGTCCTGCTGCCCCCTCAGGCCCCTGGACCCAGCTCAGCAGGACCAGAAAGGGCCACCAGCACAATCGGGGATATTTTCCCACAGAAAGTAGGTGAGAGGAAACCTCTTCACTCTTGGACGTGATTTGACTGATGTGGCCGTTACAGCTCCACTGGAGTCCAGGCAAGGAGTGGAAATGGACAAGACCAGAACCCGGTCCACACCTACCCACTGCCCCAGCAGTGAGACGACGCCACCACCAGTCTGCTGGTCCCGACAGCCACCCGGTAGGCAAGGAGGCAGACGAAGGAGGAGTGGGCTCTGGCTGCCGCCTGGCTCCTAACGCTCTCCTGCAGCCTGATCTGGGCTCCAAGAATCCATCAACAATTCCAGGAACTTCCTGCCTCGGTCCCCGCTTCTGTCCCGATCTTCAACCTGCCTAGGACCCTAGGCCTCCTGAATGTGACGGGTCCATGGGCAGAAGGACAATGGGTAGAAGTCAAGCCAGGATGTCTCTTAGATGAAGACCTAAAATATTCTATGAATCCATGTTACTTCTTTGCTGGAAGAGGCGCACGCGATGGAGTTATCTTACTGCGAAAGCAGAGTTGCCAGTTTTGCTTTGTTTAAATAGCACATGTTTATCACCTCACAGCTGGTGATTCAGATTAATCCCTTGCCTTCCCAGAGTCTCATCTCTCTCTGTCTCTCTATCCCTCTCTGTCTCTGTCTCTCCATCTCTCTCTTCATCTCTCTATCTGGCTCGGTCTCCCCACAACCCTCCCTGTCCACAGCAGGTTCCCAGGGGACAGAACCTTCTGAAATGACAAGAAAACAGAGTGACAGGGCTTCCCTGGTGGCGCAGTGGTTAAGAATCCGCCTGCCAATGCGGGGGACACGGGTTTGAGCCCCGGTCCGGGAAGATCCCACATGCCGCGGAGCAACTAAGCCCGTGCGCCACAACTGCTGGGCCTGCGCTCTAGAGCCCGTGAGCCACAACTACTGAGTCCATGTGCCACAACTACTGAAGCCTGTGTGCCTAGAGCCCGTGCTCCGCAGCAAGAGAAGCCACTGCAATGAGAAGCCCGCGCACTGCAACGAAGAGTAGCCCCTACTCGCCGCAACTAGAGAAAGCCTGCGCACAGCAACGAAGACCCAACGCAGCCAAAAATAAATAAATTATTTTAAAAAAGAAAACACAGTGCTTCTGCCCACCCGAGAAGTGTCAGGAAAGGAGGAAGATGCCCTCCTGAGTCAGGGCAGAACAGCCCCCAAGTTCCTGGAAAAACCCCTTTCCCCAGTCGGTTCCCCCCAAAGTTTGAGTTCCAGCTTCATCTGCTTATAGATCACCAGCTTCACAAGAAGGATGGGGAAGGGTAGCAATTCATGAATAACAGAAAAGCCGGCAGCCCCTGGACCAACTGGGACAGGTTTCTATTTGGGGGCTTTTGGGCAAAGCCTCAGAGACAGGCAGCAGCAGCTCCAGGAGAGACAGGAAGCAAAATGGCTGTCAGAAAAAGCCATAAAAAAGGAAACATTCCGGGCTTCCCTGATGGCGCAGTGGTTGAGAGTCTGCCTGCCGATGCAGGGGACACGGGTTCGTGCCCTGGTCCGGGAGGATCCCACATGCCGCGGAGCGGCTGGGCCCGTGAGCCATGGCCGCTGAGCCTGCACGTCCGGAGCCTGTGCTCCACAATGGGAGAGGCCACAACAGTGAGAGGCCCGCGTACCGAAAAAAAAAACAAAACAGGAAACATTTCAATAAAAAGGTATTCATATATAAAGGAATGGTACATTTTTAAATGCTTCTCACTTGGTTTTCCCCAAGGTCCTTGCAACTTGCTTCTGGAAGGGTTAAGGGAAGACTTTGGAAATGTAAGTTTAATTGTCTGCTGAACAACACCCAGGGCTGCGCCCTCCCCGCCCGGTTCAAGGGGGCCTCGTCCAGCTCCCGTGGAGGCCTGTCTGCCGGTGCAGCGACCAGGCCGGCAGCCGCTGCCCGCGCGGAGCTGTCTGGCCTTCACAGGCTTTTTATTGTATTATTTAACACGCGACCATCTCAGCGTGCGCTGCAGCCTGTGCACAGTTTATGTTCCCAGCAGAGGGGAAATAACTGAAGGAATATTTACAAAAAGCTGAGTTACGTAAATATTTTATGCCCGTTAATGTGAAGGCTGGTGATGCCGTGTGAGGGGAGCACGCCCCACGGAATGCGCACAGGGTACCGAGGGAGGCCCCCGCAAGCAGCAAGCAGATCTCCCCTGACTCTCAGCCTGCCTGTGAGGGCGAGACCCCAGGCCTCCCCAAGGCAGAGAGCCCACGCCCCTGCCGCCCATTCCGACGCCTTAGAACTGGCTTATTTCCAATAGAGCTTGAAACAAGAAAAACATGAAACCTGATGTCTTTACTAAAAAGGCAAAACTTTCCATGAGCACGCTCTATGAGTTCAGTTAATGTGGTTCTCAGAGTGGGGTTCCCAGGAGCAGCAGACGTTACAAATGCAGACTCTCAGGCCCCACCCATCACCCCATGGAATCAGACACTCTGGGCCACACTCACTTGGACTCGCCCTCTCCGGGACACAGTTTTCGCTGCGGTATCTCCCTGCCTGGATTAGACTAAGCGGGTTGGCTGGAGGCAGTGCCAGAGGTGTTGTCCCTGCAATGCTGTCCTTAGGGTATTTCACAGGCTGGGGTGTCCCCCTGGCAGAGAGGCTTCTGGAAGGGGCCGAGGATATACAGCTGCACGGGGCCAGGTGGCAACTGCAACCCCAAATCTGGGAGACCCTACTACCCCTCCCGACTCCCAGAGCCCCAAGACCCCATCTCAGGCCCCGGAATCAGAGCAGAGCACGGCAGGCAGGGGTCCCCAGCTAAGGGTGGGAGGGAGCAGAGGCCTCTGGCCTGCTGGCCGGGCACTTTTACTGGACTGTGTCCTTCAGTGACATTCTCCTTGGCCGGTTCCTTTGGGGCAGGGAATCCAGCTTTCCTAGACAGGAAGCAGGAGAGGAGGGGGAACACTGAAGCTCCCCACTCCTTTGGGGAGCTCCACAGGCCCGCAGACAAGCTGTGTCCGGTCTAGGGACTGCAGCCTCGGCGAGGAGCTGGCCCCGGCCTGCCCAGCCTGGACCCAGCCCCCTGGGCCACCTGGCACCATCTTCGGGGGCCTCCCCACCCTGCCCCAGGGCCCTATGATGGGGCATCCAAGGGAGGGGACTTTCCTGGAGCCAGGCCCTAGGCAGAGTCTCCCCTCCCAGGTCAGGTTGGGGTGCAAAGTCTGTAGGTGGGAGGCTGAGGCCAAGGTTAAGGGGCGGCCCATGAAATAGCACGACCCACCCTCCCTCCCCTGAGGCTTCCACTAGAAAGGTCCTCCTCCCAGCCAGACAAGTGTGAGGGGAAGGGAGAAATTCTCTCCCTGGGGGGGGGGCGGGGGCTCATGGATACTCCTTCTTCCTTCTGGAGGGGCCTGAAGAGAGGAGACAAGGCGTGGGGGAGGGCAAAGTTCAGGGAGGGGGGTGCTGGAAAGGGCAGGACTAGAGGGACATGGCGGGGGAGGGGACTGGCGCAGCGAAGCCTCAGCCGCCATCAGGCACGTAAGCAGGTGCTCGACTGAGACACTCCCTTACGCAGATCAATGTCAGCAGAGCCATTAGCCACGAAAACGGGATGGAAGCAAAGGGCCCAATTGGCAATCAATGCGGGGTGAGCAGGACAGACAGGAAAGGGCCCGGCCGAGGACACCAGGGCCAGCAACGGACATCTCAACCCCGGGTGGCAGCTGGGGTGTCCCTTCTCCCCGTCCAAGGACCAGCTGCCACCGCCATGGTCTGGGCTCCCCATGGCCCGGAAGAACTGCTGACTGCCAGACACTGGGGTGGACATGCGGGTGGCACCGAAGGAAGGACGTGTGCAGGTGTCCCCAGGAGGTCGGCTGCTGTGGTAGCACCGGCCGGTACGAGTCAAGGCGGCACCCTCTGCCTAAGATTCAGAGTCCACAAGAGGTATTGGGGCCCGTCGGAGCAGGGCAGATCCCCAGCAGCGTCAGCCAGCTGGGAAGGGGCCTTCCCACAAGAGGAGGGATGGAGCTCCCCGAGCTTCCATTCCTAGAGATTCGAGAACACATGCCAGCCGTGTGACCTCTCTGGGCGCCCCCTGCAGGGGAGTCCCATGAGAGTGCAGCGGGTAATAGAGGGCTTGCCCAAAGCCTGGCAGGCAGTGAGCACCGTTTTCCCTGTCACCTGGGGTGTGTGGGTGACCACGTGCGTGTTTCACTTGTTCCCAGGGAACTGCAAAGACCCTCGTGAGCGAGTGAGAACTTACACTTGGATTTCCGAATCTCAGCAAGAAAAATGTGTCACCTTCTTTCAGTCCACACGAAAAAGAGAGGTCGGGGACAGTGGCTGCTGAAGCTCGTCCACACGTCTCCCTCTCTCCCTCGCAGACCCAGCCGAGCCAGCCGAGCCCCGGGGCCTCTTTCCCCTGGACCCACTCTGTGCCCCCACCGGGTCCCTCCGAGTCCCAGGCAGCACTTCCAGGGTCTCGGTTCCACCCAGCCCAGGCCTGGAACCACAGAGACACGGGTCAGGTACCAGCCCCCTGTGAGGACCTTACAGGGATCCTGGACCACTCTGGTCCTCACCATAAAATGGGAACGTGAGTTATCACAGCAGTTACAATTACAGCAAGGCCACGGGACAGGAGCACCGGGCCACTTGTCCCCAGACTGTCCCTAGGGGAAAGGCTCTGCAGAGTTCTCTGGGCACGAAGGGCCCTGGAGCTCCTCCCTGTGGGGACAAGACACACCCCCGACCGCCAGACTCACTGGAGCATCTACAGGCCGGACATAGGATCTGCATCTGCTTTGGGAACCAAAGGTCTAAAGGAGATATGGGCAACGTCTGTAGCCCAAAGAGACACCTGCAGGACTAGGGACCCCCATGGGGGCTCCAGGATGATCCCAGAAGGTCTCAGCAAAGGCAGGAGGAGGAGAGAGAGAAAGGACACAGAGACCAAGAAGGAGGAGAGTGGAGGTGGAGAGAGGAGAGGAAGAAGGTAAAGGGTGATCCAAGGCCCCTGTGCCCGATGGGGAGCCTGCGACACCAGGGCAGGCCCAGACCCAGGGGAGAGGGCTCAGAGACACAAGGGGAAGCAGAAGACAGTAGGCAGCGACTGAGCCTCTCCGCGCCTCAGTTTCCCCATCTGCAGCACGAGGCAGCAGGGAGTCAGCCCGCGAGGCGGAAGCCTCGCAACGACATGGCAGCCCGGATGCTGTCGTTATGTTTGGGAAGGGCCCAGGTAATAGATGTGAAAACGGGCAACGGGCGCTCGCCTCGGCAGCGCATAAACCAAAACTGGGATGATGTGGAGAAATTAGCCCGGGCCCCCGTGAGGAGGACTGCAAAATCCGTGAAGGGCTTCACAGGAAAAGATACAGCAGGTGTTCAAAACCTTGTACCAAAATGTAGAAACAGCTCAAACGTCCATCAACAGATGAATGAATCAACAAAATGTGGTCCCTCCATACAACGGAGTATTACTCAGTCATAAAAAGGAAGGAAGTTCGACACACACTACGACATGGAAGAAGCTTGAAAACATGGTGCTAAGCGAAGGAAGCCAGACACAAAAGGCCACGTGTTGTATGATTCCGTTATAGGAAGTACCCAGAATAAGCAAATCCATAGAGGCAGGAAGGGGATTGGTGGCTGTCGGGGGGTGGGAGTGAGGGGATAGGCAGGGGAATAAGTAGGACGTGATTGATAATGGGCACAGGGTTTCTTTCTGAGACAATGACACGTTCTGGAACAAGATAGAGGTGCTAGTTTCACAGCAACACCAATAGTAACAATAATACCGAGTGCCAGCTGTGTGCTGGACAGGGTCCCAAGGGTGTAGCTGGGAGCCCTACTATCCCCCTTTTATAGCTGAAGGAATCAAAGCTCAGAGAGAGTGAGTGACATACCCAAGGTCTCTGGGATAACTGTGTTTGAGGAGGAACTCAGGAAAGAGGATGACAGGACTCACGCAATGGACAAGAAGTAGCTGCCATAGCCCCAGCCTTGGAGGGGCATCTTGGGCCCCCAGAGCTGGGCATGGAAGGACATCGCACCCGCTGGCCGGGCAGGAGGCGCCGCCCAAGCCCTGAGCCCTCCGCTGGCTCCTTGGAGAGGCCGTTGCAGCAGACATCAGGACCACACTCCACCCGGTGTCCAGAGTGACCTCTGGAGGGCAATCTTGACCCTGTCATACACCCTCTCCTTCACCCCCTGAGGCCCACACGCCCCTCCCTTGTCCCTGCCCCTTGGCCTTTAAAGGAGCAGCTCCCCAGCAGTGATGAAAGCACGAAAGCAGTGCCCTGTCTTGCTCCAGGAAACAGCTGCTGATGGCACACAGTGGCCGCAAAGATTTTTATTTGTAATTGGTTAATAAAAAATAGAAGAAGATATTTTTGGGTTATCATTATCAGCGTAAGAATATAAGGTGATAAATTCACCTGGTGTGCGCAGGCCTCGGGACACAGCTGTGACGCCCCCACCCAGGGGTCTAAGGACTGAGGTCAGGGAAGTGACTACACCACCTCAGCGGGACCCCTGGGGCCTGCCTTCCCGCCTACCACACTCCAGCGGACCCTCCGCCTCCGGTCTGGCTTCTCCCTCCACCAGGAGCCCTCCCACCTGCCCGCCTGCCTGCTTCCTCCCCACCTCCCCTTCCTCCGAGAAGCAGCCCTGACCCCCGACCAGGGCGATCCCTCCCCCTGCAGGGCCCCTCTTCCCACCACCCACTCCTCCGCTGTATGGGGCTGGCTGATGATGACAACTGAGCACAGACACGGCTTTCATCTGCAGGTTCCGGGAGCCTCTCAGCCTGTCTGCCATGAGCAGCTTTGTTCCCAGGGTGGGCCACACACTCCAGCGGCACCCCCGGGACCCTTGGGAATCCCGCCAGCTCTGTGAGCACGGCCACGTGCTGGCTGCCAGGAGGATCCGCACCAGAAGCGGACCCCTAGCCCTGAGCCTCGGGGACAGATGACCCAGCAGGACACGAGCAAACAGGGGCAGAAGCCACCCCTCGGCCTCATCCCAATTCAGCCCCAGGTGGACGAGAAAAGCCCCACCAGGGGCCTGGAACAGAAGGGCCGGGCTCCGGACCCCTGCCTGGGCCACCATCTGTCCTGACAGTCTGCCTGTCTGCCCGGGCAGCCTCTCCTCGCAGCCCACCATCTGCCCAGCCCACTGGGCCCTCCTCCTTGCTCTACCAGGGCCCTCAGGAGGGGAAAGGGCAGGAGCCAGAGCCCAGACCTGACTGCCTCAGACCAGCCCCCTCTGGCACCCCTAAGGGGAAGGGGACAGCAGAGCCCCACCAGGGCAGGGGGCACCTCCAAGACTCTGCCTCGCGACTTGGGGTGGCGGAGGGAGGAGGACAGAGGGCTTTGCACCTGGAGGAGGCAGCACACCCCACCTCGTCCTCCTGTTCCCCTGAGGCCCGCGCGGCCAGGTCCAGCTCCTCAGATGTCCCTGCTGGAGAGGCTTTGACCGCAGCCCTCACCCAGACCTTCAGCCCCCACTCAGCTCGCCCTTCCAGGTCCCCGGCCAGCACCTTCGCCTCCCCAGGACCCCCAGGGCCTGAGAAGGAAGAAGAGCCACTTCTATCCAGGGCCCAGTCCAGGCTGATGAGGGAGCAAGACACCAGAAGCCCCAGCTCTGCCCCCAAGGCCCACAGCCAAGAGCAGGCCCCATCGTGGACCCCAACGCGCGCCCTCCATCATCTGCTCAGAGGAAACCAACATCCATGGCAGGGCCTCCCATGGGGACCCACCTTGGGCACAGGGCATTTTGGGCCCTTGGGAGACGGCAGCCGAGCCCGGGAATGTCAGCTGCAGCACGAAATCCCCAAGAGGTCAGATCAGGTGATGAGATGAGACCTCAGCCCCTCCCTCCGCCTCAGGACCCCCTGTCCGTGAACCCCACCCTCGCCTCCTCCCAGGATTCCCCTCACTGTGTGACAGGATTGCTCCTCCACAGATGAGATGGTGGGCGGGCGAGTTGTCCTTGGTGAGAGGGGCCGGCTCCTCGCAGGGAAGTGGGGAGGGGGGAGGGGAGGAGCGCGCCCCCCACCCTCATGAGCAGGGCCCAGCCATCTACCCTGCTCTCTGCTGGAGGGTCAGCTCCCGGCTGTGCCTGGGTTCTTCCTGGTGGGTCAGACACGGAGACAGGTCCACACTGCAAGCCACAGAGGGCAGCCTTGCAGGTGGTCAGCCGCTCTGTCTGCTCCCACAGCTCCCCAGTTCCCAGCCTGGAAGTAGCCCCCAGGCGAGCACTCAGCAGGGAGGTCGGCGAGGGACCGGAGGCTAAGAGCCGCCTACTGCTGCTGTGTCCCCTCCCCCACCCCAGGAGCAAGCAGCCGATGGGGCCTTGCCGCACCCCCCCCCCCTTCACGACCCTCCTGCGGGACCCCCAGGAAGAGCTTCCATTCACCAAGCGTGATGACTTCCAGCTGACACACCATTCACCACGAGACATCCTGGAGCGGGTGGGTGCCCTTCCCGAAGTCCACCGTATTGGACCACTCCCCATTCCCTCCCGGGGCAGGAGTCTGGGCCCAGAGCCTCAAACCCCCAGTGCACCCACCAATTCGTCACCTCACTTCAGTGACACCCATCTGTCCCCACCAGCCTCAGTCAGATAACCACGCAAACGTCTGCTTTCCGTGCAGGAGCAGGTGGAGGAGAGCCCGAGTCAGCCGGGTGGGAGGAGAGGGGCCAGGGAGCCAAAACAGCTTTGCAGCTGTCACCATCACGAGGTTAGAGACAGCACCACCAAACCCACCTCTGCACACCCTGCAGGGCACAGGAGCCTCTGTCCTCCCTTGGCTCCGCCAGCCTGGCCGGAGAGGGTGGGCAGTGGCACTGAGTAGGGACAAAATGTGGGAGACCCCAGCCGGCTGCTGAGACCAAAGCCGGTGGAGCCGTGGCTGGACAGCACCACCTGGTGGACACATCGGAGACTACAAAGCCAGTCGGCGTTTTCGTTCTGGTTCTGGGATTTTTAGTCTGGGGAATTCTTCCCCTTTTCCCAGGGGGGCTCTGTGACTATCAGAACCCCCTGCCCTCTAATCGGATTCTGCTTATATATGGCTCGTTATCAGAGGGCCCAACCCAGGCACTTCAAACAAGGCAGGAAAATAAACCCCCCAAAGAAAGAGCTTCTGGTCAGCAAGCCCCCTCCCCAGCGCGGGCATGTCTGTCACCCACTGTCCAAGCGAATAACCCTTCCTCCCACCACTGATGTGACAGGCACCTGTGGCCTGCCTTTTGAGGGGAAAATCAGAAATCCCTGGCCAAAGAGGGGCAAATCAAGCCTAAGAGTGTAGTGAACACAGTTGGCTGAAACAAACATAACACATAAAATAGAAAATATATAGAGAAAAAGGGGGAATAGACAAAACAAAGCAAAACCTCATGGGAAACTCATTGGAACTAAGTAGGGCCCAACTCGCTACTCCAAAAATTGTTCACTAAAAGAAAAAGAATTAATGATTTCCCTTTTTAAACTATATTTCAGGATAACCTGATAACTCTAGTTGACAAGGGAAGGTTGGTTTAACAGAATTGTAGCTGCTCATTGTAAAACGATGATACCATGAGGAAATCACCATTTTGAAAGCTCTCGGGAAATAATTATTTCTCAAAATGGTCCTGAATGGATAAGACCATTGATGAAAGACTTTACCAAGGAGCTCTGGGACCTGTTGGTCAATCCTAGCATCACAGGTGTGCCTCTGAGTGAAACTCAGAGCCCCAGCCACAAAGGGTTCTGGCAGAAAGATAAACCTGAATGAAGCTTCCAGAGCTAAACTCCCATTTCCAGGAAGGGTGGGGATGAAGTGACAGCAGTAGGATGCGATCAGATCCAGAATATGTGGGACATTCAGCAGGACAGCAGATCTGGTTTCTGCAGCGAGTCATGGCTGGTGGAAATGGGGAGGGGGTCCTGATCTAGATTAAGAGAGATTTAAGAGACACAACAATTAAATTAACTTGTGATCCTTGTCTGGAACATGATTTAAACAAACCAACTGCAAAAAGGTATTTTTGAGACCATGAGAGAAATTTGGTTATAAATAGGGCATTAGCTGATACTAAGGAATTACTGTTAATTATGACCTTGCGTTAATGGAGCTTTAAGTATGTCACGAAGTTTCCCATATTTGGAGAGTTGCATCCTGACATTTGATGGAGCAGAGTTACAGAATGTCTGCTACAGGCTTGAAAATACTTCAACCAAAGGGAACAGCAAAGAACAAGAAAACAGCAATAGTTGAAGTTAATGTGATGATTCTTGATAATTGTCAAACTGGGGGAATGCACATATGAGAATTTATTGTGCTAGTCTATATTTAAGTATTTTGAAAACTTACATTATAAAAAAAAAATTGAAAGAAAAACATGTCCTGTCTCCTACAAACCTCACCTGGCATTGTAGAAATTTTAGAAATTGCAGAAGTCGACTCATGTTGTATCCCTGACCCCCACCTTCTCTCTTGCTCAGGGAATATTCGTTTGGGGGAGGGAAAGTCTATGGTGTCATCATTGCTCTTTTATGGTTCCTGTACCCACAAGCCCATGGGGCTCTCGCTGCAGGGCTGGGCACCTGGAGGGGGGAGGTCCTACTGGGCCCCCACCAAGCATCCTGGATGCCTCTCATCCCCTCCACACCCCTCGTGGACTTTCAGAACCAGTTCAACATTGTGCTGGGGAAGGAGCTCACCCAGAGGTCCCATAGCCCCTACACTCCCTCTCTGTGGCCAGCAGAAAAATGACCCCCAAGATGTCCTCATCGCAATCCCTGCAACCTGTGAATATGGTACCTTATATAATAAAAGGGACTTTGCAAGTGTGACTAAGGATCCTGGGATGGGAGGATATCCAGGATGGTCCAGGTGGGCCCAGTGTCATCATCAAAGAGGTCTTTCTAAGAGGTCGGGAGGTCAGAGAAGATGTGACAACAGAAGCAGAGGTTGGAAGGATGCAACATAACTGGGCACCATGGGCCCAGGACCACAGCCTCCCCTAGAAGCTGGAAAATGTGAAGAAATGGATTTCCCCTTGAGCCTCCAGATGGAAGGCAGCCCTGCCAACTCCTTGATTTTAGCCCAGTGAGACTTCTGACCTCCAGAACTGTAGAGAATGATGTGTGTTATTTTAAGTCGCTGAGTTTATGATCATTTGTTACAGCAACCACAGGAAGCTCACACACTCTGCAAGACTCATCTGAATGCTGGACTCAAGGGAGCTAGAGGGGCTGAGAAGGTCACCCTGGTGGTTTGAGGGCAGGTGATGCATCAGCGACCTCCCTCTGCTCCTCTCCCCCATTCCTCCTTGGCCTCCACCCTTGACAGGGTGCAGGGGCAAACCCGCAGTGAATCAGCCCCACTGGGCAGGCTGCACTAATTCTCTGTGAGACAGAGCTGTTCCCCCCCGCAGCCCCTCCACCGACCCCGAGAGGCCCGGCCTGGGCAGCCCGTGGGAGACAGGGCCCCGCACATATGCTCTCCTCCCTTCTCTGGCCCTGGCCCTGCCTCCCTGCCTGGAGTGCAGGCTCTCGATTTCATCTCTCTGCATCCCCAGCTCAGCCCACACACCTCCAGTCATCACCCAGTGTCCTGTGACATGGAGCCCATTACTATCAACAATGCTGTGATGGCAGGAGGGCAGGTGGGGATGATCATGGGACCACACAAAGGTGGTTACCTGCCCAAGGCCTTGCACTGCACGAACGGGACACCGTTCCTGTCCGCAGATAAGGATGACGAATTGGGAGGAGAAGGCCTGGTAGTGACATGTTGGATAGCCCCTATCTGCCCATCATGGCCAAAGGTAGACCCTTATCTGTCATGATACGTCCCTTCTTCATGATCAGGGCATAAACAGCATCCAAATAGTTATAAAATAGATGGTTCTGGAGATGGCGGGTCCTCTGAAAGTCTTACGGGAGAAGGTTCTGTGATAACAGCCTGGTGAATAGAGACGTTATCTGTCGTGTTCCTTTGCCCACAGTGTCTGGAAAAGTCCACAGCTGACTCCGGACTTCAGCACCTACCACTCCTACCCCACCATCTTCGTGCCTCTTAGAGCCGCTGCCCCACCCCACTAAGGTGGCCAGGTGCTTTCTGGGAGCCAGCGGAGGAGATAGAGAGACCTCAAACACTGCCCCGTGGCCCAGCCCCCTGGAGCTGCCACCTCCTCTCTCCCCCTGCCCATCAGATCTCAGCCACTGGAGCAAGAGGGGAAAACTGTTTACACCAACACACTCAGGAAAAACCCCTTTGGAAAATTCTAGGCCTCAGTCCTGAGTGCCGCTGGAGACCACGGCTGGTGGCAGAGGACCAGACCAGGTGGAGTTCTAAGAAGAGAATAAGATTTATACCCAAAACAAGTAGGAGACAATGACAAAGCAAGTCTGAAGAAAAAAACACCCAGTAGATGAGCTCTATGGAGGCCGAGGGGCTCTGAATGATGCTGTGACTATCAGAAGAGCGGGTCCCAGGCAGTGGGTTCCTGGGGAGTGGGAGGCGCTCAGCCAAATACAGGACAAAGGATTTGACCAGACCTGGCCAGCGGGGTCACAAAAGGGAGGGTGCTGGGGGCTTCCCTGTTGGCGCAGTGGTTGAGAGTCCGCCTGCCGATGCAGGGGACACGGGTTCGTGCCCCGGTCCGGGAGGATCCCACATGCCGTGGAGTGGCTGGGCCCGTGAGCCATGGCCGCTGAGCCTGCGCGTCCAGAGCCTGTGCTCCGTAACGGGAGAGGCCACAACAGTGAGAGGCCACAACAGTGAGAGGCCCGCGTACCGCCAAAAACAAAAGGGGGGGAGGGTCCTGGCTGCCCCCCAGGCAGTCAGGAACAGAGCAGCCTCGGGGTCACTGGAGGGGGGGGGGGGTTCCAGGTGGGAAGGGAGGAGTGATGCCAGCAAATGTGACTTCCTGTCCCAACTAGCAGAGGCTGCTGCTGACCCCCTGCCCATCACCCCCCCCACCCTGATGCATCTCCTGGGGGCACTCTGAGAAGGTGAGGCTGACACCCGGAGGAGGAGGCGGGAGGGCAGACGCCCACTCAGGCCTTGCTGTCTGGGAGAAGGCCACTGGTCCAAGGACACTCTGATGTGGGAACCCCTCGGCGGAGGCAGGAACCACTCGTGTCTCATCGTCCCCCCCTTACAACAGGCCACCCCAGGGGCTGCTGGCGCCCCAGCAGAGGTAGACCCTGAGATAGATTCTGGGGGCTGCAGGGTCCCCGGTGGAGAGAGAGCTGGTCCCCCAGCTAGCTGTCCACCGCAGGACTGGCCCATCGTGACCCAGGTCACAGGCTGAGCAGCTCGGCTGCTCCCCTCTCCCCAGCGGTTACAAATCAGCAGTTTTAAATAAAGGCGGCAGCAGGAGGAATCACTGGAAAATGTGTCCAGAGGGGACTGTGCCCCCAGGACCCAAAGGCCACGGAGGCCGGCAGCCTGCATTAACAAGCAAGGTCTCCTCCCCACACAGCTGACCGCCAGCCCGGAGAGTCGGGCTAGACCCTGGCGCTGGGCCCAGAGCTGCCTGCCCAAGGTCCCATCCGCATCTTTCCAGGGTGACCACATCCTTCCCTGCTGGTCCGTCCTCAGTGGGAACACAGGGCAAGTGCCCGGCCGACCCCCCCAGCCACCCCGCACCTCACAGATGCAGGAGGAAGCCGGAGCGGCTGGCCTGTTCCAGAGAGAACCTCGACCCCAGCCACCCCCAACCTCCCAGCAGACAAGCTCCCAATCCTGGCCAGTGTCCCAGGCCCTGTGAGATTCTCAGAGCCACAGTCTATCGGTGAAGGGGGGAATCACGAACATGGCAGTTTCCTTTATGCCAACCAGAGCCGTAGAAAGCAAGCTTCTTAAATAAGCGTTGGATACCATGGGGCATCACTCAGAGCACAGGGAGGTCGCAGAGCCACACAACCCTGCCTGGCAGCTCCCAGCTGCCTCCCTGGGCCCCTGAATGAAGAGTCCCAGAGGTGAGTCTGGGCGCCTGGCCCGCCAGCCCGAGATCCCTCTCCAAGGTGAGCAGACCTCACCGTCTGATCGCCTCCATCAGCCAGGACCTGGGAGTTAATTCTCATTTAATGGGCAGCTGCTGTCACGGAACAAATGATGGAGTGATGTGTGAGCAGGGGGGAGCGTGGTGTGGAATAGCTAACGGAGGGCAGGAAGAAGCGGGGAAGGTGAGAGCAAGGAGACAGGGGCTCGACTTCAACAGCTGGAGCCCAGCGAGGGAGCCAGCAAAGGGAAGGGGCCAAGGAGGGGAAGACTCTAGCCGGGTGAGGGCTGCAGACAGGCAGAGGTCTGCGGGGCAGGGGGCTGGCAGACTCTGGAGGCTTAAGAAGCAACCCTGAACAGTGAAAAGAGACAGCCACGAGAGCACCGAGCATCCTCCAGCACCCCGCAAATATGGTCGCTGCCCCTCACAGCCCTGCCCTGATGGATGAGGAGGGCTGGGGCTCCCCCACTCACATCCTGCCTTAAATCCAGTGCTTTGCAGCTGCTGACCATCTCACAGAAAGTCTGCTGAAAGGGAATCAGGACCCCGGGTTCTGGGCCTGCGGGACCAGTGGAGCCTGGGGGAGGCGAGACTCCTCAGAGCTCAGCATGGGGGCTGCACCTATGGAATCGTTTCCTGTACCCCACACCCCACACCCCATCCTGCAGGCCTCATCACAGTCCTTGACACATTGCCTCACTGGCCTGCAAATGCTCTGTTTTTTTGTTTTTTTTTTTTTTTTTGCGGTACGCGGGCATCTCACCGCTGTGGCCTCTCCCGTTGCGGAGCACAGGCTCCGGACGCGCAGGCTCAGCGGCCATGGCTCACGGGCCCAGCCGCTCCACGGCATGTGGGATCTTCCCGGACCCGGGCACGAACCTGCGTCCCCTGCATCGGCAGGCGGACTCCCAACCACTGCGCCACCAGGGAAGCCCAAATGCTCTGTTTAATCACTTAACATTCACAAAATACTATTAAGAAGGAGAAAGACAGGGACTTCCCTGGTGGTGCAGTGGATAAAACTCTGCACTCCCAATGCAGGGGGCCTGGGTTTGATCCCTGGTCAGGGAACTAGATTCCACACGCCACAACTAAGGAGCCCGCCTGCCACAACTAAGGAGCCCGCCTGCCGCACCTAAGAGTTGGCGCAACCAAATAAATAAATTCTTTTTTTAAAAAAAGGAGAAAAACAGCATCAAAAATAACATTTATGATGTGCATGGCAAAGATGGTTAGTGGCTGTGGCCCCTTGGGCTGTGAGCATTAAAATCACTGCTATCTCCCTCTCTATGCTTTTCTGTATTTTCCAGATTTTCGGAAATATGTTTGAATTGTTTTCAAAATGATCTCCTAAGTTAGTTTTGAACTTTTAAAATTGTTTTAATTATTTTTAAATTTCGGGGAGACAACAGTTTTATTATTGTGATTTCATTTTATGTGTCTGCCCTCCAGCAAGGACCCCATCTTTCTTATCTTTGTATTGAAGTCCCCCACACAGAGCTGGGCCTCTCTGGGGTTCCCCATGTTTTAGAGAATCATCCCTCTGCCTCTAAGACAGAATCTAGAATTCTCTAAACCTAGTGTTAAATCACCCCTAATGTTCTTGACACCTCGGATTCCAAGATCTTTTTATTTTTTAATTTTCACTTGGAGTAAAATACACAAAACATAAAATTTACATTCACATTTTGTTGCAACCCATCTCCAGAACTCTTTTCATCTTGCAAAACAGAGACTCTGTCCTCATTAAACAATAACTCCCCATTCCCCTCCCTCCAGCCCTTGGTAACCTCTCTTCTACTTTCAGTCTCTATAAATTTGACCCCTTTAGGGACCTCATACAATTGGAATCATACAGTATTTGTCCTTTTGTGACTGGCTGATTTCACTTAATGTCTTTGAGGTTCATCCATGTTGTAGCCTGTGTCAGAATTTCCTTCCTTTTTATGGCTGAATAAGAGTCCATTGTGTGGATGGATCATGTTTTGTTCTGTTTCATTTTGATTGTTTTTATTTTTTTATTAAAAAAAATTATACAATTTTTAAAGGTTATTTTCCATTTACAGTTATTACAAAATATTGGCTCTATTCCCCATGTTGTACATCCTTGAGCCTGTCTTACACACAATGGTTTGTACCTCCCACCCCCTCCCACCTCGTATGTACCCCCCCTTACTTGTAACCATTAGTTTGTTCTCTATATCTGTGAGTTGGCTTCTTTTTTTGTTATGTTCACTAGTTTGTTGCTCTTCTTAGGTTCCACATATGATTGATATCATACAATATTTGTCTTTCTCTGTCTGACTTATTTCACTTAGCATAATGCCCCCCAAGTGCACCCATGTTGTTGCAAATGGCAAAATTTCATTTTTTTATGGCTGAGTAGTATTCCATTGTGTGTATGTGTATATATATTTACCACATCTTCTTTATCCATTCATCTGTCGATGGACACTCAGATTGCTTCCATATCTTGGCAATTGTAAATAGTGCTGCTATGAACATTGGTGTGCATGTATCTTTTCGAGTTAGTGTTTTTGGTTTTTTCAAATATATACCCAGGAGTAGAATTGCTGGGTCATATGGTAGTTCTATTTTTAGTTTTTTGAGAAATCTCCATACTGTTTTCCACAGTGACTGCACCAACTTACATTCCCACTAACAGTGTATGAGGGTTCCCTTTCCTTCACATCTTTGTCAGAATTTATTTGTGTTCTTTTTGATGATAGCCTTTCTTACTGTTGTGAGGTGAGATCTCATTGTGGTTTTGATTTGCATTTCCCTGATGATTAGCGATGTTGAGCATCTTTGCATGTGCATGTTGGCCATCTGCATTTCCTCTTTGTAAAAAAGTCTATTCAGTTCTTCTGCGTATTTTTTAATTGGGTTGTTTGTTTTTTTGATGTTGAGTTATATGAGCTGTTTATATATGTTGGATATTCATCTCTTATCGGTCATACCATTTGCAAATATTTTCTCCCATTCAGCAGGTTGTCTTTTTGTTTTGTCGATGGTTTCCTTTGCTGTGCAAAAGCTTTTAAGTTTAATTAGGTCCCATTTGTTTATTTTTGCTTTTATTTCCTTTACTTTAGGAAACGGATCCAAAAAAATATTGCTGCAATTTATGTCAAAGAGTGATATGCCTATGTTTTCCTCTAGGAGTTTTAGAGTATCCGGTCTTATATTTAGGTCTTTAATCCATTTTAAGTTTATTTCTGAATATTGGACCCTGTTTTGTTTATCCATTCATCCATTGATGGTCACTTGGGTTGTTTCCACCTTTTGACTATTGTGAATTGTACTGCTATGAATATGGGTGTGCAAGTATCCATTTGAGATCCTACTTTCAATTCTTTGGGGTACATCACCGGAAGAAGGATTGCTGGATCACATGCGAACTCCACTTTAATTTTTTGAGGAACCAGCATACTGTTTTCCACAGCAGCCAAACCATTCCACGTTCCCAGCAGCGGTGCACACTTGTTTCCTGGTGTTGTTTGGCTTGGTTTCGATGCAGCCAGCCAAATGGGTACAAGGTGCCTAAACTCTCTTTGCAGGAGTCAGCATAGAGAAACTGGAATGAAAACTGCCCTCCAGAGGATTCTGAGGGCAGTGACACCACCCTGTACGATACTATAATGGTGGATACATGTCATAAATTTGTCCAAACCCATAGAATGTATTGATACAACACCAAGAGTGAACCATAATGGAAACTATGGACTTTGGGTGAGGATGAGGTGTCCATGCAGATTCAGCGATTGTGACAAACGTGCCGGGCGGGGCGGGGGGTGGGTGGGGGTGTTGATAATGGGTAGGCCATGCATGAGTGGGAGCAGAAGGTATACGGGAAATCTCTGTACCTTCCATTCAATTTTGCTGTGAGTCTAAAATGACTAAACCTAAAACAAATCTTTATTTATTTATTTATTTAAATATACCCTCCATACATCTAGGAGACTGGGGAAGAGAGGAAAGTAAGAAAGGGGTAGAGACGGTGTTGTCCTTCAATTCAACCATGTAAGGGCCCAGTTCTAGACTGACCTACAGTCTTAGGCAAGTACCTAATGTCTGGGGACATTTAGTCAAATCCTGGAGGTGGCCCAGGCCCTGAGCCCTCCTGAGTCCCCCATCCACTCCATGACCCTCACACCTCCAGTGCTGGACCTCCAGGTAGGAAGGGTGATGGGTCCCTCTCTCCTCAAGTAGGGCCCCGTGGGAGCTGAGTCTGGGGTCTCCCGCTGGATCTGTCAGGCTCCCCAGCCCAATGGGAGGAGAAGGCCAGCCCAAGGGCAGCCGGCACACCTCCCCGCTCCTTTCCTCAACCATTCATCCACCCATCCATCCCTCTCCATGAACACTCTGATATCTCCACGTGCTTAGATATGAACACAGTACAGACATGTCTTTTCAGGGACCCACTGCCCAGTGGTGGGGAAATCAGACCCACAAACTCATAATTTCAGAAAAGGTGACAAGTGGTTCAACAGAAGAACCACAAAGGACAGCCCCAAAGGTTCCTGACTCTGCCTGGGGCAACGGGGAGAAGCTCCCCAAGTGGGGATGGGGGTGGGGGGACCAGGGCTGGCCCTGAGCAGAGAAGAGGCCCTTCCTCGGTTTATGAAGGAGATGGTGGCTCTGGGGAAGGACAGTGATGCCGACATGACACTGGGGGACCCTCGGGGTCCGAGCACCGGTCCTGAAAGCCCTGCCTGGGAACCTGGGCTTTGTCCTCTAAGTGACAGAAACAGGAGAGGGGACAGACTTACTTTTATAAAACTTGGGTGGAAAGTGAAATCTTGTTTCAGGAGAAAGATCAAGGTCTGATGTTGGCAAATTAGAGGCTGTGATCCACTCCAACCCTGCGGGCTGAGATCCGTGGGCAAGTGGGCGTCAGCAAAGCAGCCCTCCTTCTATCCTCTCCCTCCCTCGCTCCCTTCCCCTCTCCCTCTCCTTCTCTCTCTCTCTCTCCCCATATCTGTCTCTGTCTACTCCCTCCACAGCTCTGCCTCCAACTTCCTCCTTTCTCCCCGATGGTGGTCAAGCCCGCTGATCCCAGGAAACAGTCTGCAGTCTCTACAGGGACCTCACCCTGCAGGGTTGTCCCCACCCCAGGACTACCTGCTCTTCAAGACAAACCGTCCCCCACCCAGCCCTCCCACCCACCTCCCCCATCCCATCCCATCCCAGGCTCTGGAACAAGCAGCCCCATCTCCGGGGGGACCTCCCTGCACACCAGGAGGGAAGCCTGCAGGGAGGGGAGAAGCTCTGAGCGAGGGGAGTGCCCAGAGTCCTGCTAACCACAGCACATAATCCTGTTAAAATATTAAACCTCATTTAGCCAGGAGGCTAGGTGGCTGCTGAGATAAAGGCCCTGAGAAGTAATAAAAGGCAATAGCAATTGATAAAGTGGATCCTTGTTGCACTAATAAAATCCCAGTTGGGAAGGTCAGGTCGCTAATCAGGACAACCATCAGCAGGCAGGTCCCGGCCTCAGCAGGAAGGGGTGACCGCCTCCCATGACACTGGAGGGTGCCCATGGTGGGAGGTCTCCAGGAGAGAGAGGGGAGGAAGCCAGTTCTCTCTGCTCCTTCTCTCCACAGCACCACTGGGCCGAAGCAGCCCTTTGAGAAGGAATCACCATACTTGGACCATGGTCTCCCTCCCACGTAAACCACTGTCTGTAAACATTGTGGCCACTCCGGGCGGCACACCTGAGAAGCCCAGGCCTGTCTGTGTGTGGCTCCTGGTGGCTTCCCACTGCCCCCCAGGCACTTGTTCCAGGCTCAATGGCTCAGCCCACACACCCCTCTCCAGGGACATGAGGATGAAGCACCCAGTCCAGCCCCCAAGCCAGGAGTTCACATGGACCACCTCCCAAGATGACTAACGCAGCAACAACCTGCATCCTGGTCCCTGTTTAGGAACGGTCATCACTGTGTCCCCAAGTCAAATTCTTCTTTGTCCAGGTCCCGCCCGATGGCGACCTTCCACTCCAGCTAAACTGTATAACTGTTTGCTTCCCAGAAGCAAACATTGTGCTGGCAACACACCAATCTCTCCGAAAGAGCACGAACTGGCAGCTGGGAGAGACCCACCCAGACCCAACTTTGCACTCATCACTGTTGAAATTCGGGAGGTGGGCCCTTGACCTCCAGGGCTCATCCAACAGAGGGGACAGCCCATGGCTGGAGGACCCCTGCTTCCACACCCACTCCCCACCAGGGCATCCAGGGCTCCTTGGCAGGCAGCACAGCCCAGGGGGCACGGTGACCAGAGAGGGAGAGAGAGATCCCCATTTTTAGAAGGAGACAAAGGAGAAGCAAGGAGATCGGTCAGGAGCGGATGGCCACAGCAGTGGTCCCGACCTGCTAATTTCATCCACGTACTCTCTCATTCATGCATCAAGAATCATGCAATGCCTACTGTGTGTCAGGAGGCGGGGATAAAGAGTCGCTCACAGCCTAGCAGGGGAGACACAGAAACAATTGCAATGTAGTTCACTCATACCAGGTTGTGAATGAGAACAGGGTGGCACTGACCCGGGAAGCTGACCTTATGGAGACAATGCCTGGTATGTCCCTCTCCCCAGCAGAAACCGAGCACAGGGCTGGGCAGGCCTGTTCTCCCCAACCTGAGCCCCATGCACTGCTCAGACCGCCCAGGGTTACATGTGTGCTGCACACCACCGCCTGTACATGTGTCAAATCCACCCGGTCCCCAGGCCTCTGGGTCAGGGCCCCCCTAAACAAGAAAAGCAGCAAATAAACCACTTCATGCATCCCTCTGTGTCCTCAAGGAGGGGTCCTTCAGGACCTCTCTCCATCATGGATCCTGGTTTGCCCATAAACGTCGCACCCAGAGGAGCACATCAGCCCTGTCTCTCAAAGCTGCACACGCACCTGACTCAGCTGGGGAGTCCTTGGCTTCAAGAACAGCTAAGACGGTGACTTTTTAAATGTTTTATCAACACCCCAGTAGCAAGGGGCACACCCACCACCCAGATCTAATATCATCCTCCAATAACAGGAACCAGGGCTCCTTGAGAAACACCTGATTCCAGGACTGAGGTAGAACATGTACAAGATGAACCCGGAGCATCCTGTGCTCCAAAAAGCAAGGGAGACAGACAATGGGGTGTGTCAGAGTGACGCAGGAGCCGACTGAAAGAGTTCCCAGCGGCCAAAGCTGGAGTGATTTAAGCAACACAATAAATAAGTAGTATTGAATTGTAATTCAAAGTATAAAATAAATATCCATGAGTTCATACTGATATAAATGATTGAATAAATTAATAAAGCAGAAGAATAGACAAATGTACGTAAATGCTCCCAAGGAGGTGGAGCATGACCCCTCCCTCCTTAAGTGTGGGCGGCACTTCCTCCCAGAGAGTGGAGTATGAAAAGGAGGGCAGGGGAGAGTAACTTCATGGTGGAGAAAACTGGCAGACGCTCTGCTGGCCAGATGGTCAAGGTCAACATCCACAGTGATGAGTCACGTGGACAGTATGTACCCTTGACAGGACATAATGAGAAGATGCTTTATCTCTGTGCTCTTCCTCCCAAGAAGCCATAACCCCAGTCTAATCAAGAGGAGAACATCATATCACCCCAGCTGAGAGACTTTCTACAAAAGCCCTGACCAGCACACCTTAAAATCTGTCAATGTCATGAAAAACAAGGAAAGTATGAGAAACTGAGACACCCAAGAGGACCGTAAGGAGATGTGACAGCTCAGTGTAATGGGGGATCCTGGGACAGAGAAAGGACACTGGGGCAGGCACTGAGGAAATCTGAACAGAATAGGAACTCGAGTTAAAAACGACTTATCGGGCTTCCCCGGTGGCGCAGTTGTTGAGAGTCCGCCTGCCGATGCAGGGAACACGGGATCGTGCCCCGGTCCGGGAAGATCCCACATGCCGCAGAGCGGCTGGGCCCGTGAGCCATGGCCGCTGAGCCTGCGCGTCTGGAGCCTGTGCTCCGCAACAGGAGAGGCCACAACGGTGAGAGGCCCGCGTACCGCAAAAAAAAAAAAAAAACGACTTATCAATACTGGTTCATAAGCTGTGCAAAAATACCACATAATGTAAGATGTTAATAATAGGGGAAACTGGGCATGGGGTGTATGGGAACTCTCTACTATCTCTGCAATTCTTCCATAAACCTAAAATTATTGCAAAATAAGTTTATTTTTTAAAATGTTTTGCCTAACCAGAAAGTATGGTAGATACTCGCACACATTTTCCCTCTAAATGTGTTTATTCATATTCAATAAATATGCGTTGAGCACCTACTCTGGGCTGGCATCATGCCAGGCTCTGGGGACACAACAAACAACAATACAGCAGGCCCTGCCTGCAGGGAGCTTTGAGTCTACCTGAAGAATGACCAGCACGCAAGAGGGTGGGGAAAGTTACAGGTGACAAACATAAATGACAGGAAAATAGATTTCAGAAGTATATCTTCCCAAAAATATACACCACAAATTACACAAAGAACTCATAAAGCCCTAAGATGCGATGATCGCTTTGACCACTCAATCAATGGTCAAAGACGATGAAGCATTTGCATGCAGGTAGCTAGAGATAAGAAATCGTGACACGAAACTCTCCTGGCCTCCCTGGCTTAATACGTTAAGACCTCATTACACACCTACCAAGCTACCCAAAAGGAATAAAAAATAAAACCCAATGAAAATAGTGGGGCAGAGGAGGTATCAGCAACTATCCACTTCACCCGTTCCTGATGGCAATCTGATTGTAAGAACCAAGTAGCCTTTACATCCTTTGTCCAATAACCCCTCGCTAGGGACTGTACCCCAAGGAAATAATGTGAGTGGGAAAGAAAAGAAAAAAGTCAGTGATACCAAGATATTCACAGCTGCACTATTCTTTAAAGAAAAAAATCAACAGCCCCCAAAGCTGGACAAGAAGATCCCAAGTGGCTGGTAAGTCAACGGGATCTAGAAGTGGTTCCAAGGTGGGGTTCTGTGGCCAGAACACCTGGGCGCAAGTCTCAGTTCCTCCACCAGCTCAGTGACCTTAAACCTCTCGATGCTTCAGTTTCCTCACCCGTAAAGTGAGGGTATTACTAACTCCTGCCTCCAAGAGTTGCTGCAAAGCTTGAATCAGATCGTGGATAAAGCCCTGGGCTTGATCTGCAGAGATGCCCTGTCGCTGTTAGCTACAGTCAACTGCACGATCTTTCTGCTGACGTGCTCTAGGAGACCAGGGAATAAAAAGGAATCTGATGGGGGGTGAGCCAAGCAGCTCCCTGTGACAAAAGGTGAGCGAGGAACAGAGCCAAAAAAAGGAGGGGAGCTCCCCCAAGTCTGGCTGAGAGCCGGAAGCGGACCTTTCATGCCACCTGCAGGGCAGACCCAGGCCAGCAGGACAGGGTGAGCGGGCCAGGGAATTCCCATATCCCCGATGAGGACCAGAAGGATGTGCAGAGTGAGAGCAGAACAGCAACTCCTCCCTCACCACACCCCACAACCACCCGCCACCAACATACCCCAGGTCTGTGCCCCTCTGCCCCTAGCCCCAGCTTTGCCCCTGGACCACTGCATCAGCCCCTCACTCACCTCCCGCCTCCCGACCCCCCACACAGCAGCCAGCATATTATGACACACACACCCTGCTTAAACCCAGCAGGGCCTCCCAGAGCCATTATCCTATTGGATTAGGTTAAGATAGGTCCTGCTGAGAGTGACAGAAAACCCAAATAACGGCAACGGAAGCAAAGACAGAGCTTGTGTAACTCTCCCTTCGAGGGTGCCCCAGGGGCTGAGCCATTCGAGGCTGGCTCGGCCACACTGCCCAGGACGCCTTGGGGGACCAGGCTCCTTCTGTGTACCCTCCCCCGGGGAGCCCCTCATCATCGTCAGCCCTCGGGACAGCCTCTGAGCTTGAAGCACCAGAGGGAGAAAGAATCAAAAAAGAAGGGCAAAGCTGGCGCTGGGAGGAGACGGGGGGCTGTCACATGACATTTTTCTTTTGACCCATTGGCCAGGACATGCTCACATGGCCAAACCACACTGCAGGGCATGTTGGGAAATGTAGTCTTTTTTTTCTTGGCAGACATTTTATTATGGAAGAAAGGGAGAATACATATTGGAAGATATAAGAACTAATATTAGAAGACAACTAACATAAAATCCAGATACCCCTAGGCCTGCCTCCCAGCCTCAAGCCTGATCACTCCCTTCCTCCACCTCATCACCCTCATTGTCTGTCCTTACCTGGAAGGCTTTCCTGCCCACTCTTCTCCCCGCTAAATCCATCCTGTAGGTCTGGATCCTCAGAGTAGGCTTCAGGTCCCCACTCCCAGCACTAGTGTGAATGTGGTCCCCGCTGCTCTCTCCTAAGGCACCCACACTTCCACCGTGGTGCCCCACATTCGGTGGCTACTCACACAGGTACCTGGTCCACCGGCTGGAGCTCTGGGCCATGATCTCGGTGAGGGAAGGCCTGCCCTCTGGTCCTCCTGCACCCCAGCTCTGCGTGACGCCGGCCCACGGCAGCCCCCACATGCCCTGGTTGTAGGAGTCCATGCGGGGGACCATCTCCAGCTCTCAGACTCCAGCATCCGAGAGAATCATGAGGGGTAGCACCGTGCGTGGATTCCCCCCAGGGTGTGGCTCTGCAGATGGGGGGAAGGGCCCAAGAATCTGCACCCCGGGGTCCCCACCGCCTCACCCCAGAGGAGGCTGCTGATGGCTCTGTGACGCTGGGGATCGCCTGATGAGAATCCCTCTGGCCAGCCAAGCAGAGTCCTAGGTACGACTGCCCTCAGCAGGTCAGCAGCGGAAGACAATTTAAACCAGGACATACCAAGGACTCAACACCTCCCGTCAAATTTCTCATGGGCACCTCCAACTGGATGTGGCCAAAATAGAATGTTCTGCCCTCAACCTGCCCTCTGACCTCTGATCGCCCAATGGGATGTACGCAAGACACGATCACCCTGGCTGCCCAGGCGGGAAACCCGAACGTCTCCCTTGATTGCTCCCTTTCTGTCCCGCCCAACATGCAATCTAGGAGCAAATCCCTCCAGGAAAACCTCCAAACTCCCTCTGCATCTGTCACTCACACTGCCACCCTGGTTTAGACACCAGCAGTCCCCTCCCTGTGGAGCACCCAACCTCCCTTCCATTGTTATGCTGACCGTCCTGCAAATGGAGCAGCCTGTGTGTTCTTTTTTTTTTTAATGTTAAATCAGTTTATGTCACTCCCGTGTTTAAAACACCATCCCATGGGGGCTTCCCTCATGGCGCAGTGCTTAAGAATCCGCCTGCCAATGCAGCGGACACAGTTTCAAGCCCTGGTCTGGGAAGATTCCACATGCCATAGAGCAACTAAGCCCTGCGCCACAACTACTGAACCCGTGTGCCACAACTACTGAAGCCTGTGCACCTAGAGCCCGTGCTCTACAACAAGAGAAGCCACCGCAATGAGAAGCCCACGTACCGCAACCAAGAGTAGCCGCCGCTTGCCACAACTAGAGAAAGCCCGTGGGCAGCAACAAAGACCCAATGCAGCCAAAAATAAATAAATAAATTTATTTATTTAAAAAAAAAAATCCCATGGCATCCTCCCTGCACTGCACAAGAATGCCAGGCTCCGTACAACAGCCACACGCCCCAGGACCTGCCCCACCGCTCTCCCACCTGCCCCGACCCACTCCCCTGGCTGGCGATCCCCGGAATCACTCCCTCACAATCATCCTCTCACCAGGCCCTGGCCGACCACCGATCTGGTGCTGCCCCCTCCCACACCCCGCCCCCCCGACAGATGCTCCATCTCATCTCCCAGCCACCAGGCCCTGGCCGACCACCGATCTGGTGCTGCCCCCTCCCACACCCCCCCAGACAGATGTTCCACCTCATCTCCAGCTTTACTTCTTTCTGCTGACTCTATTTCACTGTTTTACTTGTTTATTCACTTTGTGTGTCCCCAACCGTGATGAAAGAAGCCAAGAACACTGTTTATCTCGTTCACTGCTGTGTCCCCAGGACTTAGAATGGGGCCTGGCTCACAGAATCTGCTTCATAGGTAGTGAGAGAGACAGAGACAGAGAGGGAGAAAACTGCACAATGAACTCAGGGGTCCCTCTCCCGCACCACCCTCCCCATGAGCACAAGGTAAAAAGGGAGGCCCCCCTTCTGATCACCTTGTTGATGAACTCCAACGATGAGATTGCCCACACCTGTGCGCCCCTCTGAGGCTCCCTGGGGTCCGAGAAGGAGGGCACAGCAGGTGCTAATCTGGGCCATCAGGTTGGATCTCTGCCCGCCGCATGCCAGGAGCCCCCTTAACACAGGCAGGGAGGGGAAGAGGCACTCCCCCAAGCTGGGGCTCCCTGTGGACAAGGTCAGCCTCCTGGACCCTGGACCCCGGCCAGCCCGCCCCACAGCCCTGGCCCAGGCAGGCCTGAGACCCACGTACCCCAAAGGCCTCCCCAAAGTATGGTCTGGAGGAGGGGCTCCCATCCAGGTGCTCTGGGAGCACAGTAAGCAGGGCACAGGGACAGAGAGTTACTATGAGAGCTGGGGCGGGGATACAGGCTTTCCCAATGGAGTAGGCCCGTTCTGCTCTCCAAGCCTTCAGGAATGGTCCCCACGCTTCCTGTAAAGACACTTATTCACGAAGTGGGCAGGGCATGAAGCCCAGAGAGATCCGCTGGCAATAAAGGCAGACGCGCATGAGGGCCCGGCAAGGACACGTGGTCGGGGCCGCTGTAAGGCACAGGTACATGCACAGTCTCATTTCAGTTGCACAGGATAAGACTGGCCCAGTGACCCTGGGACTTTGCTCTGCTCCTCAGAAAGCACCTGCCTGGGTTCTTGCATGTGTGGAGAACCCATCATGCGAAGCCCGGCTGTCCTCCTCGCCGTGGCTCTGGCCACCCTCCTGGTTCCAGCATCAGGGGCGCCCATCCAGCGGCAGGGGTCCCGGAACAAGCTACTCCTGGTGACCTTCGATGGTTTCCGCTGGAACTATGACCAGGACGTGCACACCCCCAACCTGGACACCATGGCTCTCGATGGGGTGAAGGCTCGCTACATGACTCCGGCCTTTGTCACCATGACCAGCCCCTGCCACTTCACTTTGGTCACCGGTGAGTGTTGGCCTCAGGTGGGGCTTCGGGGTGGAGGGAGAGCTGAGAAACCAGGGAACCAACAAAGGGAACTGAGCACATGCATGGAGCCCTGACCCATGGGGCTCGTGGTGCCAGAGACCAAGGAAAGACCAAGGAGGGAACACTGTCACTGGGCAGACATGACACGGCCAACGGGGTGGTCAGCGACCCTTACTGTTGGTGGCAACGGATAGAAGGCAGATAAAAACACCTGGGTGTCTCAGTTTAAACGGTGATCACAGCCAGGGTGGCAACCTGGGAGGGCTTCTGGTGGAGGTGAAGGTGGCCAGGACTCAGAAAGGCAGGAGAAATGAGCCTGAGTCTCCTGCTTTTTCCACCACTCACCCCTCTCAGCCACCCTCGAACCCACTATTGCTCTGTTTAGGCTAAAAGCCTAAAATCCAGGTGTCACAGAGGCACACTCCCTCCGGAGGCTGTAAGGAAGGCTCCTTCCTGCCTCTCCCAGCTTCTGGTGGCCCAGGTGTTCCTCAACTTGTGGCCACAGCTCTCCAACCCCTGCCCCCTTGTCACACAGCCATCTCCCCTCTGTGTATCTCTCCTCTTCTTATAAGGACACCTGTCATTGGATTTAGGACCCACCCTGATGCAGAATGCCCTCATCTTAACAAAACCAGTTACATCTGCAAAGACCTTATTTCCAAAACAAGGTCACAATTGTAGGCTCCGGGTGGACACAAACTTTGGGGCACATCATCCGGTACAGAACAGCTTACTCTCACACCAGCATTCCCATGACCACAGACCCTTCCACACACAAACGGAGGGACCTGGTGCTCCCTTTTGCATGTCACCTCCTTACTTAGCATGTCACAATGGGGATGTGGAGAAAGGAGGCGAGCTCTTCATCACCCCGCCCTTTTCCACCTTCTGAACTCACACACAGGCATTTTGCCCATGAAAACAATAAATTGTAAAACCTGCCTCCTCTTGGTTCATTTATCTGCCTGCCTGGGATTCTATTTCATGGCTGGGCCATAATTTATTTAATTAGCTCCCTCCTGATAGCCAGCCAGGTTGCTCCCAACCTTTTGCTAAAACCAACGAGGCTGCAAACAACATCTTGGCACGTGTGTATTTGCGCCTTCGTGCGCGTTTAGCTGCACGGTAAGCTGCTCAAAGTGGAAGCAGAATCTGAGTCAGAGCATGTGGCTGTGATGGCCCAGCCCGGCTCCCGTGGCGGCGGGTGCTTCCCCGCTGCCCTGGCTGTTTCCTGCCCTCCCACCACTTCCTCTACGCGCCCACCCACCCCACAGGCAAATACATCGAGAACCACGGGGTGGTTCACAACATGTTCTACAACACGAGCAGCAAGGTGAAGCTGCCCTACCACGCCACACTGGGCGTCCAGAAGTGGTGGGACAATGGCAGCCTTCCCATCTGGATCACAGCCCAAAGGCAGGTATGCTGCACCCACACCCACTCGGACAGACGGGGGAGGTGGGAGGGGGACCCAGCCAACGAGGCCATGACCACGTGACATCCATGGCAGGCCCAGTCCCCGCCCTGGGAGTCCAACACTCCCGGCACAGAGGGGTGTTGAGTGGGGTCCCACGGGAGGTGGGAGCCTGATGCCCGTGAGGACCCACCAGCAGCTACACAGCCTGCCCACTCCTCCCTGGAGCCCTGGGACCCAGAGGGGCTGTTCCATCCTCCCAACCGGAGTGAAACCTGGACTTCGGTACTGTTGGGAAGGGGGCCGCGGGGAAAATAATGTGACTCCACAAAAAGGCAGGTAACAATGAAATGGCTTCATACTGTTCCCCTGTCGCACGCCTCTCAGGGCCGGGCAGCTAATTCTAAAGAGGTGGGTCATCCTAGTGAAAAGCCCAGGACCCCAGCATCTTGCAGTGTTCTGGGCTTCCTGGCAACAAACTCAAATGATAAACTTCAGAGGTTACCCCCACCTCATAGGCAAGGCATCTATCCATTCATATCTGAGTCCCCTCACTCTGGAAGGAGCTACCAGACACCAGGCTGACTTGCAGAAAGTGTAGCCAAGAACTTGGCATCTCGAGGAAGAATGGCCAGAGGGAGTGGCCAGGCAGACGGGGCATGCACGGACAGATGGTTGTGAGGACAGATGGATCTGTAAATAAAACAGCAATCGGTTTGTGGAAAGACAGACGGATGGCCAGGTTGAAGGCTAGAAGGGCAGGTCATGGGCGGTGTGTGGAGGGGCCGATGGACACACGGCTGGACGAGAGTACAGCAAGCAGAAGCCGGGTTGCAGGACGGAAGGGGAGGGCTCTTGGGGCAGCACTGTGACCTAGGGCTACGGTGTCGATGAGGACGCACTATCTCATTGGTGCCGGGCCCACTAGGCACCTGCTCTCTCCTCTACAAAATCAGTATCAGCCCTAATAACATAAGAGCTACGAAAGACCTTTCAGAAAACACAAAGTCCCGTGCCTGCAGTTAGGAGCAGGGATGGGTGAGTGGGCAGAGCAAGGGCAGGCAGCGAGGGCAGAAGCGTCAGCAGCTCATGACAGGCAGGGGACAAGTGGCAGGAGGCCCGTGGCTCTGACACCGCCTTCCCCGGCAGGGCCTAAAGACTGGCTCCTTCTTCTACCCGGGCGGGAATGTCACCTATCAAGGCGAGGCCGTGACGCTGAGCCGGAAGGAGGGCATCCTGCACAACTACAAGGACGAGAAGGAATGGAGAGCCAACATCGACACTGTGATGAAGTGGTTCACAGACGAGGGCCTGGACCTGGTCACCCTCTACTTTGGGGAGCCAGACTCCACGGGCCACAAGTATGGCCCCGAGTCCCAGCAGAGGAAGGATATGGTAAGGCAGGTGGACAGGACCGTGGGCTACCTCCGGGACAGCATCAGGAACAGCAGCCTGGAGGGCAGCCTCAACCTGATCATCGTGTCCGACCACGGCATGAGCACCGTCAACAAGAAGGCCAGCGACCTGGTGGAGATCCACAAGATCGCCAACTTCACCTTCAAGGACATTGAGTTCGAGCTCCTAGACTACGGACCAAATGGGATGCTGCTCCCCAAGGAAGGAAAGCTGGAGAAGGTATACAAGGTCCTCAAGGACGCCCACCCCAGACTCCACGTCTACAAGAAGGAGCTCTTCCCCAAGTCCTTCCACTACGCCAGCCACCCCAGGGTCACCCCCCTGCTTATGTACAGTGACCCCGGCTATGTCATCCATGGGGTGAGTTCCTGGGGGTGCAGGTGCTTCCCTGGGCTGCTGGGTCTCTTTCCAGTTCTGTAAAAAGCACCCTCTGTTTCTAGCCAGACACTAATTTGAGGAGTGTCAGCCACCAAAGGGACACACCTGCACTGTGTAACAGGAGTCGGGGCGGTGTACGTGCATTGCATACCTGTGTGTACGTGCGTGCATACGTGTGCACGCATATGTGTTTGTGTGTGCACATGTGTACGGGGTAAAGTGCAGGAAGATTAGCTGTAAAAGTGACACGGAAGAGGTGAGAGCAAAGAGCCCAGGGAGGCTGAGTGGGAAGCAAGACACAGAGCAGGGCAGGAAATCTGGGAGAGGAAGTACCGAGGTTTGGGGCGCCCAGCAATGGAAAGGAGCCCAGCAAGCATCCTTGGGCTGAAGCTCCACCCCACTTACTTGGCGGTCTCCATTCACATCACCGGGTCTTCGCTAAGCCTCCCTCTTTAGGCCACTGATCTTTGGGGGCTGAGAATTCAGAGAGACTGAGGCTCAGAATCCTTCCCGCCCACACCCCCACTTTGAACTCCTTCCAGGGGTCCTCTGCCAATGCAGGGCCGTGCAGAGGGTGCTGGTGGAGAGGGTGGGGTGGGCTGGGAGGGCCAGCAAGAGCTCACTCGGGGTCCTCCCTTCCCGCAGAGAGTGAACGTGCAGTTCAACAAAGGGGAGCACGGCTTCGACAACAACGTCATGGACATGAAGACCATCTTCCGGGCCGTGGGCCCCAGCTTCAAGAGGGGCCTGGAGGTGGAGCCCTTTGAGAGCATCCATGTGTACGAGCTCATGTGCAGACTGCTGGGCATCGTGCCCGAGGCCAATGACGGGCTCCTCGGCACCCTGCTGCCCACGCTCCAGGAGGCCGGCGACGGGGTCCTCGGCACCCGGCTGCCCACGACCCCCTCAGGTGCACCCCTGCCCTCCACCAGCACCCATTGCACCTCCAGGCAGTTGCAGGTGATCTGTGCGTGCACAGCTCTGACCAGCGTGCCCAGCCTGCCACTAGGTGTCATCTTCTCTTCCCCTGCCCCTGGCTCCTGGGAACAAACACCTCGAGTCCCTGACATTCCCACGGGCCCTGTGCACTTTGTGCATCTTGGCGGCGCAGGCAGGAGAGCAGATGGATGTAAGCAGCCTTGTTTAAGGCGGGGAGGCTGAGGGCCAGAGGAGCCGGCGGTTTGCCCACAAGACAGGCCTTCCAGGTGAAGTCCACCTCCAGGTTCCATGGCCACATGAGGGCTCCTTTCTTCCTAAAGTCTTCCTCTGCCAGCCTCTCACACACATACCCTCCCACAACCCTGACCCGTCTCAGGGGCAAAGGTCACCTGGGAGCTGGCAAGGTGGCAGCCCCCGTGGGTGCCTGGCTGGAGGTGGGCAGGCCCCGCCGGGCAGGGGCTGTGAGGGGTCACATTGAAATGAGCCAGGAAGCCAGTGCAGCTGGGGCAGGAGAACAAGGCCGGGGGGCGGGTGGGGCCGGTGATGAAACCAGGGCACTTGTGGGGGCAGCCTGGTGGCACCTCACCCGCCATTAAGCAGTCGGGGTGAGGGACATGCTCCCATTTCCCTCATTCACTGGCTCCTCCGACTTTCCTTAGGGTCTGCCCTCCTGCCAAGAAGCTGGCCCCCCTTGGTGACAGGACTGCTGGTGGCTGCAGTTCTCCTGGTCAAGGTCGCGTAATACCCACTGCTCAAGGTCAGAGGCCCAGGAGGTAGAGGGGAGGGTGGGACCATGCTCCCTGCAACTTCAGCTGACACCCCCGCCCTGTCAGTCCTCGGGCGCCCAGGCAGCCCCTGCCAGCCTCCCTGCTCTAGACTCGGAGCAGTTCTTTCTAAAGCAGACAGCCCAGACAGAACTTCCCCGGCCCCTTCCCTCCTGCCTGCAATGTCTCTGTTCTCCCTGGGAACAAGGGAAGCCACGGTGGGTCAGGTTTGGGAGGAGAACTGCAGGGCAGTGTTCCTGGAATGTGTGGGAAGCAAGCTCGGAGGACTCAGCTAGCTGCTGGGTGACAGCCCCTGGCCAAAGCAGAAGCAGGTCACTCGTTCTTTCTAAAACTACGCAGCGGGAGCCCGCTTGGTGTTAGGCTCTGGCCTGGGCTCTGGGGACACACAGTGAACCCTGGAGTTTGTAATTTAGGGGCCAGGGAGGGCAGATAATATGAAGAGAACAAATACATACCCAATAATGGCAGAGAGCAGGCCATAGAGAGGGTGGGGGAGAGGGGACTGCTGTTTAGGTCACCTGACCTCGCCTGGAAGAGCCTCTGTGGGGTGGGGGAGATGTGGGATGAGGCCTGAATGATGAGGACCAAATGGCCGCACCAAGCCCCAGGGGACGAGATTCCAGGCAGGGGAGAGCAAGAGAGAGGCCCTGAGGTGGGACTGGCTCCTGTGCTTCTGGGAAAGAAAGGAAGCCAGTGTGCTCAGAGGCTGGTATACAAGCATGGGTACGCGACGGGCTTCCATGGGAAGGCCCTGGGGGAGCCCCCAGCTGAGGTCACGCAGGGACGTGCCGTGGTCGGACACGAATGATCAGATGGCACACTAACTGCTGGGCAGGAGCACAGACACAAGAGCAGGTGCGGCCAGTGAGGGGGCCACTCAGGGGTCCAAGCAGGACATCTCAGTGGCAGGGTGGAGATGGGGCAAAACGGACAGATTCAAGATACCTTTAAGGGTATACCTGACCTCCAAGGTTTATGGATAGATGGTGGGAGATGGAGGGTGAAGAAAATGGAGAGGTGAACGATGAGTCTGAGGATCGGGGCCTGAGCTGCCCGATGAAGGACGGAGCCACTTACGGAGAAGTGAGCAGGCTAGAGTCATTCTGTACCCGCATGCCCCACCTTCACCCACCCTATTCCCGCCCAGGTCCAGCTGAGGGTCAGGAATTCCCACAGGGGCCCTCCTCAGACTCCGCCCACCATGGGTGCCTCTGTGCTCCACCCTGGCCAGCGAATTCCCTCTATCCCTCCCTCCGGGCACGTCTGCTTCATCTCCTCCACCAGACCCGCCTTTCCCCGCCACATCCCTTCTTCCCAACCCAACACACACCTGTTCTTCCAGGCCCACCTCCTCCAGCAAGCCTGCAGAAGCTACTGGACACGGATGCGCCTGTCTCCTCAGTAGACCTGGGGCCATGCCTCCCTGTCCCAACAGCCCCAGCCCATGCTTGGCCATGATGGTGCCGGCACTACGACCTGCCCAGGTTAGACCTCCGGAGGCACAGGTCCACTCACCGGTCCATGGCTCCCAGACTCGCAGGACGCCCCCACTCCTTCCCTCCCCCTCCCTCTCCTTCTCACCCCCCTCTTCTGCCTCCCCACTTCCTCTCACCGCAGAACTGTCCCATGGAGGTGCCACCATCTGTGGCCACGGGGGCGGGGGGGGTGTCGGGAGCCTGCTCGGGAAGGCGCCGCAGGCCTGATGGTGGTCGAGCTATAGGACCTCAACCTCCACCTCCGATGGGCGGCGAAGAGGCTCTGCCTGGAGTTCCCTGTCCCAAGTCCGCATGCCTCCAGCCTGGGGCCATCTCCATCTGGGCTCACCAGGTCCTGCACCCAGGCCACCGGGAGGGTACCGCCAGGCAGAAAGCATGGATGGAAATAAAGGACCAGGCTGGTCGTTACTAAAATGCAGTGACCAGTGTGGGTGTGACCTTTTATTCTAAAGCCTGCTGGGTTCTTACAGCCTCCCCACTTGGATCCAGTGTATAATAAACTCCTAATTCCTTAGGAGGCTGACAAACACAGGGGAACCCACTCATTCTTGTTGGGGATGGGTCCTAGAGGTACAGCCAGCAAGAGGTGGTAAAGGGTGGGATCCCCGTTAAAAAGGAAAGTGGGGGGGGGCTTCCCTGGTGGCGCAGTGGTTGAGAGTCCGCCTGCCGATGCAGGGGACACGGGTTCGTGCCCTGGTCCGGGAAGATCCCACATGCCGCGGAGTGGCTAGGAGCGTGAGCCATGGCCGCTGAGCCTGCGCATCCGGAGCCTGTGCTCCGCAACGGGAGAGGCCACAATAGTGAGCGGCCCGCGTACCGCAAAAAAAAAAGAAAGGGGGGATGAGAACTGACAGGGAACCAGAATCTCTATGCCACACTGTTCAGCAAAAAAGAAAACATAGCAATTGGTAGAATGCCATTGGGGCGGGGAGAAAGGGGGAGAAGTCTAGACATAAGACATGTCCCTGGAGAAGTTTCAAGAGAGGGTGAGCATTGACTGGCTCCAGAGAGGGGACCTGGGTGGCCAGGCCAGGAGCAGGGAAGACACTGTCCACCACCTAGTGCCTTGGACACTGTCAGTACTGAGCCACTTCAAGGACTGTGCGTTCACAACTACTTTCAAGAGCGTAGACTTTGGAGTCAGACCAACTCCTGCTCCAGTCTGTCCCCACCCACAGGCTGTGGCCTTAGGGGGGTCTTTTACCTCCTCCAACCTCAGTTTCCTCATCTGAAAAGAATGGGATGATAAGGAGGTGCCTGCCTCCCTGAGATTACCCCAGGATGAAGCACCGGGGCAGATGCTTCATAGTTGGTAGCCATGGGAATGATTAAATCCCTACTGTGGGAGGTACTGAACTTGTCAAATTCAGCTCTTTTTCTTTTTCTTTTTAATAAATTTATTTATTTATTTTTGGCTGCGTTAGGTCTTCGTTGCTGCTTGCGGGCTTTCTCTAGTTGTGGCGAACGGGGGCTACTCTTTGTTGCGGTGCACAGGCTTCTTATTGAGGTGGCTTCTCTTGCTGTGGAGCACGGGCTGTAGGTGTGCGGGCTCAGTAGTTGTGGCACGTGGGCTCAGTAGTCGTGGCTCGCGGACTCCAGAGCGCAGGCTCAGTAGTTGTGGCGCATGGGCTTAGTTGCTCCGCGGCGTGTGGGATGTTCCCGGACCAGCTTTTGAACCCATGTCCTGTGCATTGGCAGGCAGATTCTTAACCGCTGCGCCACCAGGGAAGTCCCAAATTCAGCTCCTAAACAAATAAATCCAGCTGTACCGATGGGAGACGCATTGTTTGAAGGACAGCTTTGTCAGGATCTGCCTATTCCTCACCTATGAATCCCCCCTGTCCCTTCCCCGGGCCTCTCGCTTCTACCTGCAGCTTGAGCTTCACCTCCATCTACACGATCCATCCATCCCAACCTGCCCTCCATAGCTGCCTAACCACCAGCCTAGAACTGGAGTCCTGCCTGACCGGAAAGGCCTTGCGGCTCCCTGGCCCTGCATCCCATAGTTGTCCTGGAAGGACTACCCCGCCCCCACTGCCTGCAGACATACCAGGATACCCAGACCCTCCTGCCTGCCCGTACCACCTTCTGACTCTGGACAGGCCCAAATCAGGCTGGAGGAGACCGGGGGGTTATCCCTATACATCCACGTCCACGGAGCAGTGAGAGTTCACAGGTGCCGGCATAACAACCACGACCCCCAGGTTTCCAAGAGACACCCAACCTTTAACTGAGAGCCCACGATTATCATGGTCAGCCTACCCTACTTTCCAGGGACAGGCCAACAGATACTCTGAGAATTACTCTTGATTGGCTCTTTCAAACAGAAAAGAGAAAGAGAGAGAGAAAAGAGAGAAAAATAATCTGGTCTGTCCCACATTAAGTATCCTGCTAGTACAGATGTCTGGCGTCACCAGAGCACCCAAAAAAAAATTCCAGGCAGTTGACTGACTTACTGAATAAGCTTCCTTTATCGGGAACACAGGAGCTAAGGTGGGCAGTGAGCTGTGGGCTGTTTCCCATCTGTGCAGCTGGGGGTGGACCAGGGGTGGGGGCACTGCCCTGAGCAGCATGGCGGGTTCAAACCAGCTCCTGAACTCCACCACTCACTAACTCACCACTCTGCAGCCCTGGGCAAGTTCTCACACCTGGGCCTCAGTTTCCTCACCTGTAAAATCAGGACCAATAGCAGCACCTGTCTCATGGGGTGGGCCTGATGACTGAGTTAATATCTGCAAACCGGGCTTCCCTGGTGGCGCAGTGGTTAAGAATCTGCCTGCCAATGCAGGGGACACGGGTTCGAGCCCTGGTCCGGGAAGATCCCACATGCCACAGAACAACTAAGCCCGTGCGTCTCAACTGCTGAGTCTGCGCTCTAGAGCCCACGAGCCACAACTACTGAGGCCCACGTGCCACAACTACTGAAGCCCGCGTGCCTAGAGTCCGTGCTCCGCAACAAGAGAAGCCACCGCAATGAGAAGCCTGCACACCGCAACAAAGAGTAGCCCCCACTCACCGCGACTAGAGAAAGCCCGTGCACAGCAACGAAGACCCAACACAGCCAAAAATAAATAAATACATTTATTTTAAAATATATATATATTTACAAGCTGCTTAGAACGGGGCCTGGCCCACGGAAGGCCTACGTGTTTTAGGAGTTATGAAGAGACAGGGTATCACGTAGTGAGAAAGTAACAACGGCTCCCTTTTCATCTCCAAGCCTTCTTGTTTCTCTAGCAGACAGCTTCTGGTTGGTGATACTAAATCTTAAAACACCTCCTTCTGTAGCATAGAGAGAGGACCCAGGCTCAGAGCTCTGGCGGGCAACTGTATAAGGGTGGAATGTTACAACCCTGTTTTATTTGCATTATATTTGTTTTTATGATCACCTTCAGCCTGGATGAGTGCTACTGATTTTCCATTTGAGTCTGTTATTTTAAATTTTTTCCTTTTAAAAGTAACAAGTAAAAAAGAATGAGTTGATTTAAAGAAAAATGTTGACTGGTGGACATAACAAAACGTATAAATAATAAAGGAGGTTATCCGGAAGCAGACCTGCTGGAGGTTGTCCACTATCCTCCTGCCTCCCCTCCCCCCCCACAGTGTGGCCAGCCCAGGACACTTCTGGAGGGCAGCACTCGGCCTCTCTATGGCCAGTGTCCAAAGGTTCCCCCTCCCAGCCCCTCCACAGAAATACACTATATTTCAAACATGCCCCGCACCCTTCCCGGCTACCTATCAGAGGAGTTCAGGACACCACGGAAAACTAATGTTGCAGTTTGCTGCACAAAGTTTATTTTACTATCAGTCCAACTAAAAGAGTCTGGAGAAAACCCCAGCTGAAACGAAGCCATGCACTGCATTCCGGAGCCACGTGGAGATGACTGGGCACTCACACATCATCCACACACAACTGCCTGTCAGCTCAGAGCCTTTGTTGAATTTGGCCAGTCCCGCTGCTGGCAGTAATGGATGAAACATCTGAGTAAAGACTGGGTAGTTCATGCCTGGCTGGGTGCATGATTGGGACACTGAAAGCCCCCTTTGTCAAGAAGCTCTATTCTTTAGAGCCAGCTCTGCATGCTGTCACCAGGAGGCAGCACTCTTGGGCTCCTCAACACCCCTTGAAGCCTTTCTCAAGCAGCTTCTGAAGTAGAGAGGAATTCAGAACCTCCTGTTCCTCCAGCTTCTCCTTCTTCTCTGAAATAGCTGCACTCCTCCTCAGACCAGCCTTGGGGAAGTGATCAAGCAGTATTTATGTTTCCTCTAGCTTTAGATGGAGCCCCAAGCAAAATACCGGACGTTCAGAGAAAACTAGAACTGTCTACACTAAATTTGTTTTAGGATCCCATGACGGAAGGGATCATGTAGCCCCACGCTTAGCACAAGGGCCACCCTGGATCAGTGGTTCTCAGATTGGTAGGTCTGGAAGTGGGCCTGAGAATTTACATTTCTCACTAGTTCCCAGGTGATTCTGATGCTGCTGCCCCTGGCACCACATTTGAGAATCTTTGCACTGGATAAAGGTTATGAATGAAAGAAAAGAAAAGAAAGACGGAGGGAGGGAGGGAGGGAGAAAGGAAGAAAAAGAAGGAAAGAAAGAAAGGAAAGGAGGGAGGGAGAGAGAGAGAGAAAGAGAAAGGAGGGAAGGAAGGAAGGAAGGAAAGAATGGAAGGAGGGAGGGAGGGAGGAAGAAAAATGGCCTAGACCAACCTCCTCGTGTTAAACAGGATAAGAAGGTGGCGTCACCCACCAGTTTGCTCTGGACAAAGGTGGGAGGGAAGCACAGGTATATCCAAGTTCAATCCTGGTAGGCTTGGCCAGCCTCTTCCCGAGAAGGCTCTACTTGCTGGCAAAGTCTGCTTTCCGGAACCCAGCGAGCTGCTCCCCTCTCCACTGAAGAGAAGCCTCCCTTCAGCCCTTCCCAGTCTTTTCATTTGTCCTGGGACTCAACAGGAGCACCTGCGAGTCTTAAAACCCGACAACTGCTTGCGACGCATTCCGGCGACCTTTAGAACGCGCGGGTTCATCTCCCCCGAGCTGGAACCGAAGCGCCGAAGCCTTGCTGCGCCTTCACACCTCACAGCAGCAAGCGCTTTGCGCACCGGAGTCGCTGGGAGGCGAGACGGCAAGAATCCTTCGGCCCCCGCCCCAGGCCTGCAGAGCTCCCGACTCAGGGCGCCGGGTCCCCCAGGCAAGCAGGGTCACCAAGGAGGGCAGCGCGTCCAGACCCCAGCGTGGGCGCCTCATCCGACGCCTCCCCACCCCCCACCCCCGCCACGGGACCATCTGTTGCCATGGTTACCCGCCGCACTCCCAGCAGCCCGAGCCGGAGGTTCATCTCGGCAGGCAGAGGACCGCTGAGCCCGCTTGAGCTGGGGACTCAAGCAGGACGGGACGCGAACCTCACGCGCCGCATACGTACGCTGTACACTTTCACACGCGAACCGCACACGCCGCGCACTCATCTCACCCGCACTCGGCACGTACCACATCCCACCCCACACACACCACATACACACAAAACACACGCCACATGCACGCACACTCCACACGTGTTGCGCACACTGCATGCACCCCACGCTCTACACCACCTCGCTCCACACACAGCATAAATACACGTACAACACATACAGACACACACCCCTACTCGGGACCTGGACGCCGGAGGATACCAGCCCTAAACAGGCGCCCCCCGCTGGCCCTGCGCCGACTTCTACCTCCGAAGGCACAGCCCGCAGCCGGGTAGAACCCTTGCCCGCGCACGCGCAGCAAACTGGTGCGCCCGTTCCTTTTGTGATCGGCGGGCAGCGGATTCCCTGGCCCTCTCTGCAGCTCGACCTTGAAGGTCATTTAAGGGACGGGGCAGCACCGAGGGGCGCGCACCCCCAGGCTGGACGGTCAGCGCGGTGGCCCCGGACCCCCCACTCCTCATCCCGCCCGGAAGCGCCCTGACCCCGCGTCTCCTAGCGGCCAAAGCCCAGCGGGCCAGCCCGAGGGTGTCCCGGTCGGACTGTCCGGGGGCGCGCTTCCAGGGAGAGCTTGCCAGGGCCTGAGCCTGGGGGACCCCACCACCACCATCGCAGGGATGCCGCCTCCTAATCCCATCGCACCTCCGGAGGTTGCCCCTCCATCCCACAAGGCAGAAGGAGGCTGAAGGTGGTGAATCTCCCAGGAGGAGAGACCTAGGCCACTCACATAACCCCAGTGCCAAGAAGGCAAGTCGCTAAGACCCGGAATCTTTTCCATCCGGATGAGAATTTACTCTGGTCAATTTTTTGTTTTCCTTTTGGTGATAAATCACTGAAACTTTCAGCTTAAATCTCCAAAGAATTTCAAAAAGTGGAGCGACATAGCTGTAACAAAACTATCCCATTACCATGAATAAGTTTTATATGAGTAAGTTTTCTCATAGTCTACACCAATAAAAATGAAAAACAGGGTTGGAATTGATTCTGAACCACATCTCAGATAATAAGTGATATTCATCCAATGACACATGAGCCATTTGAAAACGTAGAGCCCCAACTACCTCGTTAAGAGATGCAGTCCAACAAAAATTTAACTTTTATATGTATATCATAAACATATCCCACAATTTTAATACATTTTTGTTGGTTTGAGGAGTTGATTAGCTGTATAAATCACTCAACCCAGAGAAACTTTTTTTAATAGAGTCTTAGAGTCACAGGAAATAAAATATTTAAAATTTACATTACATACATGTTTTTGTTGCAGAGACCTATGCTTGAGTGGTTAGTGAATTACTTTCAAACGTAAAAATGCTTTTATCAAAATAAAATTCAGTGGAAGAAGTGAAAGGTGGAGGAGAAAAGAACCAAGAAGAATCTGCCCATGTCTTTGGTATCAGGAGGCCACATTGCTGACTAAATTACGTTTCGTTTGATATATTTAAAAGAATTGTCCAAGGAAAACTGGAGGCAGATGCATTTAGAAAAAAAAAGTCTTCCTGCAAAGAGTGCAGAAGAGGCAGACTTTAGAAGGACTGGCCCACCAAATGCAAAAAGCCATCAAGTAGTTAAAGGGGAAAAAAAAATCATGAGAGAACTAAGGTCACCAAATTTACATTCATCTGTCCTGGGTGGGTCAGCAGCCACTTTCTCCTGCGATAATGCTAACCCTACAGGTCAGGACACGTGACAGGAAGAGCAAAGGTCGGGGCTAACATTCTTGTTGTTATCGAATAGAGTCGACGTTCATAGGAAATAGGCAGGGTTGGATCATTTAGAGACTGTGATTTATGTTTATCTCAAGGTGCAAAGTGGTTTGCTGGGTTGGTTTGGGTTTTTTTGTTTTTTGTTTTATTTGGCTGCGTTGAGTCTTTGTTGCTGGGCACGGGCTTTCTCTAGTTGCGGCGAGCAGGAGCTGCTCTTCATTGAGGTGCGCGGGCTTCAGTAGTTGTGGCCACACGGGGTCAGCAGCTGTGGCTCGTGGGCTCTAGAGCGGAGGCTAAGTAGTTGTGGTGCACAGGCTTAGTTGCTCCGCGTCATGTGGGATGTTCCCAGACCGGGGCTCGAACCCGCATCGCCTGCATTGGCAGGCGGATTCTTAACCACTGCACCACCGGGGAATTCCCGGTTGGTTTGTTTTTAGCAGAGGAATGTAACTTGCTCAATAACCTTGGAAGCAGGATGAAATGTCAGATTTTGCTTCTCCAGAGTGAGGAAACATTTTATTTTTGAGTCGAAGTTTACAATACACTGGAAATCACATCGTTTGCAACCTTGTAAACCTCATGATGAAAAACAATAGATATCAACCTGAAAAGGTACCAAAGTTGCATGATTTTTCCAAATTCTTTTAGGAGTTATGTGGACAAAGCAGCTTGAAGGCCATTGACCTAGTTCAACTCCCTTCTGGACAGACTTGTCCACTGTTGCACAGAGCGCTGGTAAAATGCAAGGGAAGCTGGGCAAATGACCAAGGAGCACAAGGAAAGACACTCAATGTCACCATCTTCAAGGATATGCAAATTAAAACCACAGTGAGATGTCACTTCACCACATAAAATGAATATAATTTTTTTCCAAAAGGGAAAATAAGTGTTAATGAGGATATGGAAAAGTTGGAACACTCATATATTGCTGGTGGGAATGTAAAATGGTGCAGCCGCTATGGAAAACAGTTTAGTGGTTCCTCAAGAAGTTAAATATAGAATTACCAAAGGACCCAGCAATTCCACTCCTAGGTATATACCCAAAAGAATTAAAAACAAGTGTTCAAACAAAAACTTGTACACAAATGTTCATAGCAGCATTCTTGACAGTCGCCAAAAGGTGGAAAAAGCTCAAAAGTCCATCCACAGAAGAATGGAAAAATGAAATGTGATGTATCCATACAGTGAAGTAGTATTCAGCCATAAAAAGGAGTGAAGCACTGACACACGTTACAGCACAGGTGAGCCCTGAGAACATGCTGAGTGAAAGAAGCCAGACACAAAAGGTCACGTGTTGTATGATTCCGTTTATATGAAATTCCAGAATAGGCACATCCTTGGAGACAGAAAGCAGTTAGTGGTTGCCAGCGGCTGAGGGGAGGGAGAAACAGGGGGTGACTGCTTCATGAATGCAGGTTTCCTTTTGGGGTGATGAAAATGTTCTGGAACTAAATAGTGGTGATGGTTGCACGACACTGTGAATGTACTAAATGCCACTGATTTATACACTTAAGATAGTTTAAATGATATGCTTTATGTTACGTGTATTTTAGAAAAAAAAAAAACAGGTTCTGGGGCCCCACAAAAAAAAAAGCAGGGAGACTGCATAGTGGCTGTGTTTCAGGCCACGAAACACGGGGGACCCAGTTTGCTTAGCCCGCTTCCAACAAAGCTGTCCCAGTCCTCTGCTTAGCTGATAAATGCTGCTGCAGGGACCCACAGGGGAGCCAGGAGGAGCAGCTTGGGTTGTCCCCGCTCTGAAGAGGTCAGCCCAACTCCCATCAGAACCTGGCTGGAGCCCCAATTCCTCCATAAGAGAAGCTCAGGGAAGGTGGACGAGGACGCTCCAGGGAGCACCTGGAAACTCCTCCTCAAGGCTGCTCTGGGCTCCAGTTGTGGGGTATCAGTCCCGGTGAATTGATTCCTGGTGGCTCAGTGTGGAAAATGACATTTTTCAATCATCAGATTCAAGTCATCAGCAGATTGTTTTTCTTTTTTTAAACAGAGCACACCTTAACAGATCCCTCCCACCCTCTCAATAAAAAGTTAAGGTTGACGTATTCCACATCTGGAATTAATTAGGGAAGTGGTTCTTTTAACCGGCAGTTCCTTGGGAGAAACGCATTCTGGAGAACAAATGTAAGAGCCAATGTTTTTGGACAAACCACGCCACAGAGAAAACCCCTCTGGAAGTCCAGTGTTTTACATGGAAACTTCTGCTAAACAAACAGGTCAGGGACAGCGGCACATAATTTGTAAATGTCCAGACCAGGGAACAGGAAAGACCCAGTGTCTGTCCAGAACGATCATCCCTCCCCAGCTGCACACTCCCTACGGGAGGATCCTCCCAGAAAAGGCTCTGGTTGTTCAGTTCTTACTACGGCTACTCTGAAGGCTTTATTAGAAAATTAACGTTTTCCGTTTATGTCATTTTCACCAAAGGTTTGCTTTTCTCATGCGAAACGTGGGTAAATAAATTCTGCAAAGAAATTCAAAGGACCAATAAACAAGCATAGGGAAGGATGTTCATCCTTTCTAAAGAGCCAACAGCAGAGGGATGCTATTTGGACCTAATCATTGCTTTTTAAGACAAAACACAAAGGCAGGTTCCCACCACCACTCACCCAGATGGGAAACAACTGTCATCACCCACCTTTTCACTCTTTCTGTGGTTCTGCTTCTCCACCAGTTTTGCCACTAATTATGTATGAGACCCTGTGCAAATCATCACACCTGTGTGCCCAGTTTCCTCTGTTAAAACGGGGTTCTGTGTGGTTTTTGCACTTTATTTTTTATTTTTCAGCTGCACTGGGTCTTCATTGCTGCGCGCGGGCTTTCTCTAGTTGCGGCGCGCGGGGGCTACTCTTTGCTGCGGTGCACGAGCTTATTGCGGTGGCTTCTCTTGTTGCGAAGCACAGACTCTAGGCACGCGGGCTTCAGTAGTTGTGGCACGCGGGCTCAGTAGTTGTGGCCCACGGCTTAGTTGCTCCGCGGCATGTGGGATCTTCCCAGACCAGGGCTCGAACCCGTGTCCCCTGCATTGGCAGGAGGATTCTTAATCACTGCACCACCAGGGAAGTCCTTTTTGCACTTTAGGGAGTGCAAGTTACATAGACTGAGCAGGGCCTCACTGTCATGCTATTCTGACCACAAAGGCCAATGTGATGCCAAAAGCATTTCCTTTTTTTTTTTATTATTTATTTATTTTATTTTTGGCTGCGTTGGGTACGTGGGATCTTTCGCTGAGGCATGCAGGCTCTTCGTTGTGGAAGCGGGCTTCTCTTGAGCTGTGGCATGTGGGTTTTTCTCTTCTCTAGTTGTGGCCCACAGGCTCCAGGGTGCATGGGCTCTGTAGTTGTGGCGCACGGGCTTAGTTTCCCCGCAGCATGTGAGATCTTAGTTGCCTGACCAGGGATCGAACCCGCGTCCCCTGCATGGTAAGGCGGACTCTTTACCACTGGACCACCAGGGGAGTCCCAGCATTTCTGTATTTTGTATCTTCAACTATATCTTGAAGTTACCGACCAATACGCGCTCTTCCATCCACAGAGACAATCCGGCTACCTACTATGTGTGTTTTCTGTGGCGGCTCTAACAAAGTACCACAAACTGGATGGCTTCAAACAATCCAGACTTCTGGAGGTCAGAAGTCTGACATCCAGGTGTCGGCAGGGCCGGGGTCCCTCTGATGGTTCTGGGGGAGAATGCTCCCTTGCCCCTTCCAGTTCCTGGTGGCTGCCAGCACTTTTTGGCTTGTGGCCACTCACTCCAATCTCTGCCTCCGTCATCACATGGACTTTCCTTCTATCTGTGTCTCTACTCTTCTGTGTCTTATAAAGACACTTGCCATCAGATTTAGGGCCCACTCTGTTCATCCAGGACAATCTCATCTCCAGATCCTTAATTACATCTGCAAATACCCATTTTCCATAAAAGCTCACATTCGGAGGTACTGAGGGCTAGGACTTAGAACACATCTCTTTGGAGGTTGCCAATCAACCCACTACACCTGCTTACTTTATACATCTAACAACTTTGCCATGGGAGTGATTAGGTATTGTTATCCGGATGGATTACCAACCCATTAATAGGGAAAGAGCTACCCCTGGAACCCAGTGTTCCTAAAACCCCAGCCAGAGGTCAGCTGGAATGTCCAGCAGGAACCTGAAACAGGTGAAGGGGCTGGTTTATTTCATAACATGAAACAAATCCTCTGGGCTTTTTGCCCACAGACCTACCCCATTTGTGTGTTCAATAAGCAGGAATAGTCCTATTTCCCCAAGAGATGGAGACCTCTCCAGCTGTTTTTTTATTTTCCACTTTTGATAGAGACACAGGTAATGGAAATATTTTGCTTTTTGCTCAACTCGACCATGAGAAAGACAACAGCATAAACACAGTAATATACAGCAGTCCACCTCTGGTCTCGCTGCCGGGACGACACTGTCCCGGGGTCAGGAGCAGCTCTATCTGCTCCGCGGTGGCTGACATGCAGGGCGGCAGCCCAGTGTGGCCAGATCTCCCTGCTTTTCACAAGAAACTTGACAGTGGATGTTCTTGGGGGGTGAAATCTCCCCATTATTAAATGTTGACAATTAATTCAACATATTTAAAAGCCTGTTTGGTATTTGTACGCCCACGTTCACAGCAGCACCATCTCTAAAGTCAAGGGGTGGAAGCAACCCAAGTGTCCATCGAAGGATGAATGGATAAACAAAATGTGGTCTACCCATACAATGGAATATTATTCATCCATAAAAAGGAAGGCAATTCTGACACCTGCTACAATGTGGATGAACCTTGCGGACATATCTGTGAAATCGGCCAGTCAAAAAAGGACAAATATTCTGATTGCATTCATGTGAGGGACCTGAAGCTGTCAGATTCACAGAGACAGACAGTAGATGGTGGGTGCCAGGGGCTGGGGGAGATGGATGGGGAGTTAGTGTTTAATGGGCAGAGTTTCAGTTTGGGAGATGAAAACATTCCAGAGATGGATGGTGGTGATGGTTGCACAGTGATGTGAAGGTACTTAATGCCATGGAATCGTCCACTTAAAAGTAGTTAAAAAGTAAATTTTATATTATGTTTAACAATTTACAGTTTAAATGTACAATTGAAAAAATGTTTAAAAGACCCAGCTTGGACCCAGCATGGGCCACACATCACATCTGGATGCCAAATGAAGCCCACTGACTGCCAGTCTGGGGGTTGAGCAAAGTTTCTTGATGGCAGCAAGCCTTATTCCCAGGTGTTTCCCCAGCACCCAGCCCACCACCTGTCTGTCCCCTAGTAGGTTTAAAATATGTCATTTGGTGTTTTGGTTTTTCAATGCAATGTTGGTAATATACACAATACAAAGGAACTGTATACACGGAGAATTGTGTGAGCCTTTACACACACACACACACACACACACACACACACACACCTGCACAGAGGGGTGGGTTGGTAAGGAGGTGCATCCAGGGTACCTAATGCCATCCACTTAGCTCCACGAAGAAGCCCAGACAGGCTACCTGTGATGATCTGGATGGTAAAACGTTTCCCTCGAATTACATAAATACATTTTCTTTCGCAGTAGAATGAGAAAGAATGTTGAGGGATACACAAAGCCAGTGAACTAATTGGGAGGATGTGGAAAGTAACCAAGTCATCCCAAAGTGGCTGTGGGAAAAGGCTTCAGCATTTTCAAGTTTAAATTGCAAAGCCAGCTGGAGGCAGACGGGGGAGGCTTCTCTGTACAGGAAAAGGAACAGGCAAAATGCCCAGTCGGATACATTTTTTTCCAAGATCTTCAGCCTGAAACACAAGGTGCTTAAAAAGTCTGCCTTTGACACCCGAGACCTGGCCAGCCCAGCCTAGAACAAGGACAGCAAAGACTTTGGAGGAGGGAAGTAGGAGGTGTCCCCATTGTCAGCCAGGCTTCCCTCCCTTCAGTTCTGTAAACACACCTGTGGGGGCAACAAGCAGGGACAAGGACCAACAAACATAATCAACGTACCTCTTGCTCCCAAACTGGGTCCTTTACATTTATCATGAACCCTCCTAGGCCACCAATCTCTCCTTCTCGCCGTCCTCACCTTCAAAATGCACACATAAGCTCATCACCAACATTCCATCAACTCTTTTTTTTTTTTTTTTTTTTTTTTTTTGTGGTACGCGGGCCTCTCACTGTTGTGGCCTCTTCCATTGCGGAGCACAGGCTCTGGACACGCAGGCCCAGCGGCCGTGGCTCTCGGGCCCAGCCGCTATGTGGCACGTGGGATCTTCCCGGACCGGGGCACGAACCCGTGTCCCCTGCATCGGCAGGCGGACTCTCAACCACTGCGCCACCAGGGAAGCCCTCCATCAACTCTTTAGTGAGAACCTACTATGGCCGTGCACAGCTTTCTAGGCAGAATCCCTGCATCCCCTGCCCGGAGCTCCAAACTCCTGCCCTCAGCCTGGTGAAACCGGTACTACCCCGACCTCTACTGTGCATCACTGCATTCAGGTAACTTCCAGGAGTCAGTGACATTCCATCGTGGAGGCACAGAGGTTTCAACTCATGCCAACGCAAGACACCACGGGCCACATGGAGCTTTGGGTTAGGAAGGTTTCTGAGACCCAGTCTAGGCTCAAAGGGAAACCATGCTGTGGTAAATTGGTGAAGTCATCCCTGGAAATAAGATGGAGAAATGATGGTGCCTCCCAGTTCTGGGTTTATTTTATTCTAAAGCACTTACCAAAATTAAACTTAAACTCCTCATTTTGATACAGTGTGATCAAGGTATACAAGCAAAGGAAGAGTGTGGCTCGACAGTTGAGTTTCGAAACTAACACCAGTAGAAACTCCTGTGTTTTGCTGTAGGTATAAAATTATTTCCTTTCCATGCTTTTCAAATACAAGGTCCTAATTTCTTCAATATACAAAGAGTGGTCGCAAATACAATTTTAAAAAGATGAATGACGTAATAGTAAGGATTTGAATAAAATATTTAGACAATTCTCAAAAAAGAAGTATATTAATGGCCAGCAAATCCAAGAGGTGTTCAGCCTCTCGCTCATAACTAAAGCAACACAAAGCAAAATGAGATGCTATCGCGGGGGGCGGGGGGTGGGGGGATCTATTTTAAAGTTGAATAAAAGCATTTTCACCTAATGTTGGTGGGCGTGGGCATTGGTGAAAGTTTCTGGAAGAACAATTTGGCTTCATCTATCAAACTTGAAGATTTTATATATCCTTTGACCCACACACTTCACATGAGCCTGCAAAAATACTTTATGAGGCGTTTACAGCAGCATTATTTGCAATGTCTAACACTTGAAAACTACCCAAATTCCATCAACAAGACAATGAGTAAATTCGTGGGGTAGACATTCAATGGGATACTACTCAGTAATAAAAGTGAACTATCTGAACCTTACAGACTAATGCTGAGTGAAATAAGCCAGACAGGGAATTCCCTAGCCGTCAGGTGATCAGGACTTCTCACTTCCACTGCAGGGGGCACCAGTTCAACCCCTGGTCGGGGGAACTAAGATCCCTGCAAGCCACGCAGTGCAGCCAAAAAGAAAAAAAAGCTAGACAGCAAAGAGGACATCCTGTATGATTCTAATTACATGAAATTCTAAAACAGGCAAACTAATTTATGGTGTTAGAAGTTGGAATAGAGGTGACATCTTGGGTCGGGGGGGGCCCCAAAGGAGATTTTGCCTCAGCATCCTCCAGCTGAGTGGTGATTACAAAGATACATACATAATGTGAAAATATACTGAGCTAGTTCCTTAAGATCTGTACTCTTTAGTATATGTAAGCTATATCTCAATTTTACAAGTTATTTTTACTGTGAGCATATGTTACTTTATATGTACAAAAATCACAATATATTAAAAATACTCAAAAAGACAAGCTATAAATATGTTCTTACCATGAGCATGTATTACGTGTGTGTGTGTGTGTGTGTGTGTGTGTATATATATATGGAAAACACAGTATATAAAAACACATTTGAAATATTTTATGTATATGTTAAATACACAAAATAGAAATATATCTTTTATGGTGAGCACACATTACTTTTATATATATGGACAACACAAGATGTAAGGAAAATATAAGACCAGACTCTTGAAAGAGTAAATCTCCTCGCCCCCCAACCCCCAACGTGCAAACTAGTCCCCTCCTTTGCACCCAGCCTCGGGGGGAATCTGCATCCCTCCCCAGCCCACCCAACTCCTCTGTCTTGCCCGGCCTCCTGGCACTTGGCCACCTGCTTCAGGACAAGAGTCATTTCTAAATACTTGCACTTGAGAAACTGTGAGATCAAAAGGAATTCTTGCTTGTGTTCAAGAGGCCTCGACCAGGGGAAGGCCTCGGGCCAGGTGTAACTAACAATACATCTCCAGCCAAACAACTCTGTGTTGCTGGAGATGGAGATAAAGGACTCTGGGGGGTTCCTGGGAGGCTTCCAGAACATCAGAGGAGGTTTCCTGGGATCGACTATAGTGAGAAGGGCAGGAGAGTTTGGGATGAATCCAGGTGAGACCCCACCTGTGTCCAGGGCAAAATGATTCTCCTGGCTGTTGGCTTTACAGCTGCAAAGTCTGTCCCTAGGGGGCAGGGAGGAGGTGCCCGCAGCTGCGCCCCAGGGTGGGTGCTGCAGTCCCCCCAGGCACCTGTGTGGACAACCAGGAAGATGGGGTCTGGGTGGTGGGAAGTGTGGAACACTTCCTTTCTCTCAGGCAGTCTCACTGGTTAGATAGTCAGTGGGTCTGCTGATCTGATCAGGCAGGAAATAGGAAAAAGGAAGCAAGCAGACATTCTCTGTGGGGACAGCTCAGCTCTCCTCCCAGGACGGGGCTTCTGGGCTCCCGCTGCCTCCAGATGTTGGCTGTTTCTTTCCTAAATGAAACCACCAGTGCCTCCCAGCTCAGAAACAAGCCCCAGGAAGATGAGGACCACTTGGCACTTTGTCATCTGCTGCAACTTTCAGCTGGAAGCCGGATCATCTATATAACCCAGGCCGGAAGAATCTCCTCTTTTCAAAGGAGGGAAGCTGAGACACGGTGTGATTGCACATTCCCAAAGAGATACAGGGCTACTGAGGGGGTGACAGGCACCCCCTGCCCATTCCTGCTCCCTGGAAGCCATGGCCAACCTAAACAGGAGGGCCCAAATGCTACCTAAAGCTGGATACCAGAGAGACAGACAGAAGGGGGAGCTGAGATGTAGAAAAGTGACCAGTCCCGATCTAAGAGAAACTCAAAATGCCATCTGAGCCAGAGCTGTCTCATGTGTTTTGACTCAAGTTTAAAAAACATGGTGGCTGGGACTTCCCTGGTGGTGCAGTTGTTAAGAATCCTCCTGCCAATGCAGGGGACACAGGTTCAAGCCCTGGTCCGGGGAGATCCCACATGCCGCGGAGCAACTAAGCCCATGCGCCACAACTACTGAAGCCCGCGCACCTAGAGCCTGTGCTCCGCAACAAGAGAAGCCACCACAATGAGAAGCCCGCGCACAGCAACGAAGAGTAGCCCCCACTTGCCGCAACTAGAGAAAACCCACGCACAGCAACGAAGACCCAATGCAGCCAAAAATTAAATAAATAAAAAGAGAAGACAATAAAAAAGTAATAATAAATAAATTTTAAAAAAACAAAAAACATGGTGGATATTTCCAGCACCAGGCTGACCAACCCTTCTGTTTGTGCAGGATTCTCCCAGTTCTAGCACTGAAAGGCCCTCACACAAGCTGTGTTAGTTTTCTAGGGCTGCCGTAACAAATTCCCACAATCTGGAGGGCTTAAGACAACAGAAACCCATTGTTCTGGAGGCCAGAGATATGAAATCAAGGTTGGCAGGTTGTTTTTTTCTGGAGGCTGAGAGGGAGTCCATCCTTGCCTCTTCCAGCTTCTGGGTTTACCAACAATCCTTGGCTTGTAGACACATCACTCCAATCTCTGCATCGCCGGCACACAGCTTTCTTCCTGTGTCTGTGTCCCAAATTCCCCTCTCCTTCCCCATATGAGGACACCTGACATTGGATTTAGGGCCCAGCTCAAATTCAGGGTGATCTCATCTCGAGATCTTTGACTTAACCACATATTCAAAGACCCTTGTTCCAAATAAGGCCACATTCACAGGTCCCCCAGGATTAAGACTTGGACACATCGGGGACACGATTCAACCCACTACCCTGGAAACTCCTCCGTCTCAGAGAAACTAGCACAGTGGACACCCATTCCCCTCCTGCTGCTTCTACTATCGATGCTGCCTGCGTGTCCAGCCCCAGAGCAGACATTTTCAGGTGGCAGAGAAGATGGGAAGGGCCCTGCTCCAGCCCTGTGCTCATTTCAGAGTGGACACCCTGCCACCGACCCTGGGCAAGGCCTGGGCAGAAATCCCTCCAAGTCTGGGTGTGGGGAGAGGTGGCAGAAAGCCCCCTTGCCTGCCGGGGAGCATATGGTAGCCCCACTTGTTGGTGTGGAAGACCACATGGCTCCCATATCTGGGGCCTCTCCTCCAGCTCTATTCTACTCTCTGACATTTTACTATATTCTGCTCTGTGCCTTCACCTTGACAAGTTATTTTTGGAGCAGGCATACAATGATGTAATAATGAGATGTCGTAATGACATCTAACATTCACTGAGGCCCAAGTGACTCTCAGTCCTGACGTCACCCCAAGCGGCATCTACTGCTAAATCCCTCCCAACTCGGGGCGAATTCCAAACCTGAATCCAGCTGTGCCGGCCTCTGGAGGCCCAGGCCTCATCCCAGCCTCCAAGTGAGCACTAGCTCATTTCCTACAAGCAATTCCCACTCTCGTAGCTCTGAGGGCTGAACCCTGCCAGCCAGCTAGGTGGTTTAGCCTTTCCAAAAAAGTTCAGAGGGCATCTGTCAGAGAAGCCACCTGCCCTGGCCCTGGGCAGGTTTTCATGAAACAAGAGTCACTGAACTTTGAACCAATCACAGTGTCGTGGACTGAATGCCTGTGTCCCCACCAAAGTTCATATGTGGAAATCCTAACCCCTAATGTGATGGTATTAGGAGCAGGGGGCCTTTGGGAGGTGATATTGTCATGAGGGTGGAGCCCCCATGAACAAGGTTAGTGTGCTCATATAAAAGACCTGAGAGCCCTCTCTCACCCGCTTCCCACCATGTGAGGATGCAACAGGAAGCCTGCAGATTGGAACCCCGAATAGGTCCCTCGCCAGAACCCTGGAACCCCAATCTTGGACTCCAGCCTCCAGAACTGTGAGAAATAAATGTCTGTTTTTTATAAGCCACCCAGTCTATGGTGTTCTGTTCTAGCAGCCTGAGTGGACTAACGCAGCCACTTAGCTAAATGCATCTCCCAGCTGCCTCATTGATCCAGGCCTTACTTCATCGTCTCCTGCGGCCTGTAAGAGAGAAACCTGCAGAACAATCAACACCACACAGCACCCAAAGAGGCTGAATCAGGAGCCCGCCAGGGAGAGGCGCCACCAGGGGGAGGGGCCCAGACCCACTCCCGGCTGGGCATCCAGTGTCTGGAGACAGCACCGAGCGAGCAGCACCCCACCCTCCATGGGAGTTGCCATCCGGGCTGGGTAAGCCCCTAAGTCCAGAATGGCAAACAGGAGTGAGAGAGAAAGCAGGTGCATGCAGGAGCCTGTCGGGGGGAATCCACCCAGGGTTACCTGACTTTTACAGTTTTTCAAGAGATGACTAGCTCCAATTAAAAAGAACATGTGTACATTAGGGAGATCAAATCAAAACCACGATGAGACACCACTTCACATCCACTAGGATGGCTAGAATTTAAAAAACGGAAAATAAGAAGCGTTGAGCATGTGGAGAAATTGGAAGCTGTGCGTTGCTGGTGGGGATGTAAAATGGTGCAGCCACTGCGCTCCTCCAAAAGGTAAACAGAGGGGGCTTCCCTGGTGGCGCAGTGGTTGAGAGTCCGCCTGCCGACGCAGGGGACGCGGGTTCGTGCCCCGGTCCGGGAGGATCCCACATGCCGCGGAGCGGCTGGGCCCGTGAGCCATGGCCGCCGAGACTGCGCGTCCGGAGCCTGTGCTCCGCAACGGGACAGGCCACAACAGTGAGAGGCCCTCATACTGAAAAAAAAAAAAAAAGGTAAACAGAGAATTCCACAAAATCCCTCAATTCCACTCCTGGGTGTATACCCCAGAAAATGGAAAATGGGCGTTCAAAGAAAGACTTGCACACAGAGGCTCACAACAGCATTATTTGTAACAGCTAAAAAGTGACAACAACCCAAAGGTCTTATCAGTGGATGAGTGGATAAGCAGCATGTAGCACATCCAGGATGTAGCACGTCCAGGTGGTGGAATATTACTCCCCGAAGCAGACACATCACACGCCGAACGTGAACCCTGAAAACGTGGTGCTCAGCGAAAGACGCCAGACACAAAAGGCCACATACCGTATGATTCCATTTATATGAAATTCCAGAGGAGGAAACTCCATAGAGAGAGAAAGTAGGTTAGCGGTTTCCAGGGGCTGGGTGGTCGGGGGTGGGGGAGGATGGAGAGTGACCACTGGCGGGTTCAGAGTTTCTTTGGGGGTTGGTGGAAATGCTCTAAACTGACTGTGATGATGGCTGTACAACCTTATTAATATACTAAAAACCATTGGATCGTATACTTTACAATGGTGAATTTTATCTTGGTGAATTATGTATACATTTTTTAAAGCGTACAAGCAAAATAAAGGAGATCTATGGGCCACATTCCACCTGAGAACAGCAATTTTCAGCCCGCGACCTGAGCAGAAGCCCTCCGCCTCGGCACTTGGTCTCCATGCCAACTGGATTCACTTTTTGCTGTTCCTGCTCTAAGACAAAAATGTGAGCTAGAATTCTCTGATAAATATGGTGCTACTGGTGGTGGGCAGTGGCCAATCGTTTTGGACAGCCCTTAGTATCAAGAGCAACAGAAATTATTATACCCTTTGATCCCAAGATTCCCTCCAAGAAAACATACCATAAGGAAATAATTCCAATTACAAAATGTTTTCTATTCAAAAATGCTTATCCAGCATTATTTATTCAATGTTAAAACAACTGGAAATAATCTAACCAGCCAACAGTTTGCAGAGGTTGAATAGATCACAATGTGTCAGCAGGGAGGAATCTGGCCTCCATCGCTTACACTGTGTCACGTGGACAAGCGTGGTGGGCAGAATAACAGCCCCCGGAGATGTCCACACCTGAAAGCCCAGAGCCTGTGAATATGCTGTCTTACAAGGCAAAGGTGATTGTGCAGACGTGATAAAGGTAAGGGCCTTGAGATAGGAGATGATCCCAGATTATCCGGGCAGGCCCATGTAATCACAGCTGTCCTTATAAGTGAACGAGGAAGGCCGGAGGGTGGGAGTCAGAGGAGGAGATGTGAGGGGGGAAGCAGGGGTCAGAGGAAGCAACAGACAATGCTGCACCGCTGGCCCGGAAGATGCAGGAAGGGGTCACAAGCCAAAGTAGGAAATCTAAAGTTGCTCAAGTGGGAATAATAATTTTATCTGGGCTTCCCTGGTGGCGCAGTGGTTGAGAATCTGCCTGCCAATGCAGGGGGCATGGGTTCGAGCCCTGGTCTGGGAAGATCCCACATGCCGCTGAGCAACTAGGCCCGTGAGCCACAACTACTGAGCCTGCGCGTCTGGAGCCTGTGCTCCGCAACAAGAGAGGCCACAACAGTGAGAGGCCCGCGCACCACAATGAAGAGTGGCCCCCACTTGCCACAACTGGAGAAAGCCCTCGCACAGAAAAGAAGACCCAACACAGCCAAAAATTTAAAAAATCTTAAAAATAATAATTTTACCTGCTTCTTGGACTAGTGTGAGACAAGAATTAAACACTAGTGTGAGACAAGAATTAAACACAATCATCTCTATAAACTGTTGTCACAGTCCCTGGCATGTAAGTGCTCAATAATGACAATTATCCAGGGACAACTGTGCCATCATGTAAAGTTACGTTTGCAGAGAACTTTCTTTTTATGGGAAAATGCTCCTGGTGTAACATTAAGTGAAGAAAGGATAAAGATTATAAACCATATAAAGTAGTAAGGAAGAAGCAATTATATAAGTATATTAATATTGCCCTTTTTCTAGGTGATCTTTATTCTATCTAAATGTTCATGTATTTTCTATGGAATATGTTTTACTTTCATAATCAGGAAAAATGTGGGGAATTCCCTGGTGGTCCAGAGGTTAGAACTCCGTGCATTCACTGAGAAGGGTGTGGGTTCGATCCCTGGTCAGGGAACTAAGATCCCACATGCCACATGGCTCGGCCAGTAAATAAATAAAGATAGATGTTTTTTAAAAAATAAATAAATGAAAAATTTAAAAAGAAAACTGTGTTTGTTTTTCAAATGGGGCCCCTGGAACAAAGTTTTCTTCCCTCCTTTCGGGGTCTCTGTTAATGGCCAAGGCTGACTGCATGCAGCCAACCCACGCTTGAGCTTGTATCCCTCCCTACATCCTCACCATTTGTCCTTAAATGCTTCTGTAGTATCAATTTTTAAAACTGTTGAGTCGGGGCTTCCCTGGTGGCGCAGTGGTTGAGAGTCCGCCTGCCGATGCAGGGGACACGGGTTCGTGCCCCGGTCCGGGAGGATCCCGCGTGCCGCGGAGCGGCTGAGCCCATGAGCCATGGCCGCCGGGGCTGCGCGTCCGGAGCCTGTGCTCCGCAGCGGGAGCGGCCACAGCAGTGAGAGGCCCGCGTACCACAAAAAAAAGAAAAAAACTGTTGGGTCGGCACTTGTTCGGTGGTGCAGTGGTTTAGAATCCGCCTGCCAATGCAGAGGACACGGGTTCGAGCCCTGGTCCGGGAAGATCCCACATACCGCAGAGCAGCTAAGCCCGTGAGCCACACGGCCCAGGTGCCCATGCTCGGCAACAAAGACAAGCCACCGTTATGAGAAGCGTGCGCACTGCAACGAAGAGTAGCCCCTGCTCGTCGCAACCAGAGAAAACCTATGCGCAGCAATGCAGACCCAACACAGCCAAAAATAAATAAATAAATAAATAAATTTATTAAAAAAAAAAAAAACTGTTGGGTCTTCCCTGGTGGTCCAGCGGTTAAGACTCTGCGCTTCCAATGCAGTGGGCACAGTGTGCATGCCGCATATCCTGCATGCTGCATAGTGGGCCCGGAAAAAAAAAATTGTTGACAATCTGATGGGTGAAAATAGATGCTGTAATTGATATTTTAATTTGCATTTATTTGATTATTACTAGGATGGGATCATCTTTTCCATGTATTTCTTTACCATCTTAACTTTTTTTCTTAACTTTTCTTCTGCAAATTGCCTCTTTATTTGTCTCTTTGCCCATTTTTTTCTTGGAGTCTCTCTGTTTTTGTTTTTGTTTTTTTGGCCACGCTGCACAGCTTGTGGGATCTTATTTCCCTGACCAGGGATTGAACCTGAGCCCTTGGCAGTGAGAACACACAGTCCTAACCACTGGACCACCAGGGAATCCCCAGGACCTCTTTTTTTTATTTCTGTTTTTAAATTGCAGTACAGTTGGTTTACAGTGTTTGAGGTGTACAGCAAAGTCATTAAGTTATACATAAAAATATATATCTATTCTTTTTCAGATTCCTTTCCATTATAAGTTACTACAGGATATTGAATATAGTCCCCTGTGCTATACAGTAGGTCCTTGTTTTTTATCTATTTTACATATTATAGTGTATATCTGTTTTTATTTCTCTAAAGAATAAAGCATGGATGTGAACATCCTGTCCACTTATAATTTCATTTTTCTCACTACCTTTTTATGATAAAAAATGTCAAACATACAGCGAAGTTGAAGGACGAGCTCATGAACACCTGGGTATTCTCCACTTAATTCTCAGCATTTTGCCACATTTGTTTTATCAATTTGTTTTTGCCGATTCATATGAAAAGAAGTTATAGGTGTTGATGGCATTTCCCCACTAAACACCTCAATATACATTGCCTGAGAACCAGGCTCGCCTCCTACCTAGCTGCAAAACCACTATCACACCTGAGAAAATGAAAAATAATTCTCCATCTCATCTAATATTCAATCAAGATTCAAATTTTCCCAGCTGTCCCCAAAATTTCTTTTTTTTTTTTTTTTGCGGTACGCGGGTCTGCTGCGGCCTCTCCCGCTGCGGAGCACAGGCTCAGGACGCACAGGCTCAGCGGCCACGGCTCACGGGCCCAGCCACTCAGCGGCACGTGGGATCCTCCCGGACCGGGGCACGAACCCGCGTCCCCCGCATCGGCAGGCGGACTCCCAACCACTGCGCCACCAGGGAAGCCCCAAAATTTCTTTTTCAAAGCAAGACCCAACCAAGCTTCAGCACTGCATTTTCTTTTTTCTTTTTTTTTTTTTTTTTGACTGCACCACCAGGCCTGCAAGATCATAATTCCCTGACCAGGGATTGAACCCACGCCCCAGCAGTGAAAGCCCCAAGTCCCAAACACTGGACCAACAAGGAATTCCCGCATTTGCTTTTTAATGCATCTTTATAGTTACTCATCTTTTTTATTTTAATGACATTTGTATTATGCTTAGAAAGGACTTTCCATGAGTAAACAAATTTATCTTTCCTATATTTTCTTCTGTCATAGCCTTACTTTTTTAAAAAAGTTAAGCTTAGGGGCTTCCCTGGTGGCACAGTGGTTGAGAGTCCGCCTGCCGATGCAGGGGACACAGGTTCGTGCCCCGGTCCGGGAAGATCCCATATGCCGCGGAGCGGCTGGGCCTGTGAGCCATGGCCACTGGGCCTGCGCGTCCGGAGCCTGTGCCCCGCAATGGGAGAGGCCACAACAGTGAGAGGCCTGCGTACCGAAAAAAAAAAAAAAAAAAAAAAAAAAAAGTTAAGCTTTTATCCATCTGATATTTTTAAAATTTGTGTGTCAGTGTAAAGTGTACAACTTTATTATTTTTTTTCCTAAAAGATTACCAATTAGTCTGACACCTCTCATTGCCTAACCATCCCTCCACACTGATTCAAATGTCACTACCATCAGGGGCTCAAAGTCCTCTGTATGAGTTTCCCGGGGTTGCTATAACAAAGTACAGCAAACCACATGGCTTAAAACTTACAGAAATTTATCCTCTCACGGCTCCAGACACCAGAAGTCTGAAATCAAGGTGTCGGCATGGGCACATTCCCTCTGAAGGCTCTAGAAGAGGACTCTTCATTGCCTCTTCCAGCTTCTGGTGGTTGCCAGCCTCTCTCAAAGTTGATATCTTGCATGATTATAGCACAATATCACAACCAGGAAATAGACATTGGTACAATCCACAAACCTTCTTCAGATTTCTCCGGTTTCACTAGTTTCTGCTTTGGGGGATATGGCTTAAATACAATAAAATACCCCCATTTTAAACAGTTCTACCCGTTCTGATAAATGTACATAGTTGTGCAACCACCACCATAATTAAGTTTTAGGATACAGAAGACGATGGAAGAAAAGACCAGAGTGGAGGGTCCCCAGACTTTCTGGGTTTTTTTTTATTTGTCTGCGCCGGGTCTTAGTTGCGGCACACGGGATCCCCGTTGCCACGTGCGGGATCTTTCAGTTGCGGCATGAGGGATCTAGTTCCCTGCATTGGGAGCGCGGAGTCTTAACCACTGGACCACCAGGGAAGTCCCTCTCCAGGCTTCCTTACAAATACCTTTTCTATTTGTTCATTATGTAAGCAATACACATTCCTTGAGCAGACACGATTTTAAAAAATAAGCAAAAAATTAGACAAATGTATTTCCAGCCTTTTGTGGACATAGTTAACAAATATGGAATCATTTTGTGTATATAGCTTTATAGTCTGCTTTTTAAAAAACTTAACACGTCTGTCTGCCCAGGACAAGAAAAAAAAAAATTCTACAGCACTTTTTATGACCGTAAGGCATTCTGTTGTATGGCTGTCCCATGAGAGAGGCAGAGGAAATCCTAGGACAGTGAAGAGAGACTTTAGGACCACATCCCCAGTCCAGTTTGGGGAGCATCCTGCCAAAAATCCCACGTGCCTTCTGCAGACAGCCCCCACCCCTGGCTCAGGCAGCCACTGATCTGCTTCCTGTGCCTGTAAGTTTTGCCTTTTCTAGAATTTCATAGAAAAGAAAGCACATATATGTAGTCCTTTGTGTCTGGCTTCTTTCACTGAGCGTAAGACGTTGAGACGTGTCCGTGTTGTTTCTTTCATCAGTAATCCCTTCTTTTTAGTTGCGAGCAGCCGTCCCTAGGATGGTTGTACCAAAACTTGTTTATTCATTTACCAGCTGACGGGCATTTGGCTATTCCAAATGAAGCTGCTATGAGCATTCACATACAAGATTCATGCGGACATGTGTTTGCAATTCTCTTGGATAGATACGTAGGGGGATTTCCAGGTCATATGGTAAGTGTCTATGTACTTTTAAGAAACCGCCAAACTGATCCCCAGAGCGGCCGAACCATTCTGCCTTCCCCCCAGCAGCGTGTGCAGGTTCCAGCTTCCCCACACCCTCACCAGAGCTTGCTATTGTCAGTCTTCTAAACTGTGTCTGCTCGGCAGAGGTGTGGTTTTACCGTGTGTGTCCCTAATGAGCAGTGACATGGAGCATCTTCTGAGGTGCCTGTTGATGGTGATGTCTGCTTCTGTGATGTGTTTGTTTAGATTCTTTCTAGACAGCCCCCCTTTTTGGTTAGTCTCCTGTTTTATTACCTCGTGATCAGAGAATGGGGCCCATATGGTTTCCACTTTTGGAATTTGATATTCTTTGTGGCCTAGAACATCAAGTTTTACAAATGTTTGATGAGAAGTTGAAATGAGTCTTGGGTTGACAGGAGGGGGCAGAAACCCAATTCATACTAGCTTGGACCACCAGAGGGATGTCCCAACTAGGAAGGCCCCGGTGGATACTCTGGGTTTGTCCCAGGTTTCTCTCTATTTTTCTCTATTTCTCATTCTCTCCTTCTTAGCCTGCCTTTCTCTGTGTGCTGGCTTCAGTGTCTCTCAGTAGAAACGCTTACCAAGGGGCGCGGGGGAAGGGCATGACAAACATCCCTCCAATTTAGCCACCTCAGAGGAAGCAAGACCCTCCCGCAGGGTCCTTAGGTGAAGGCCGGGGGAGGGCTGTAACTGCCCCAGCTTGAGTCACGGCCATCCCCAAGCCAGGAGCTGCATAAGCTCCCAGGATGCATGTCCAGCCCCACAGCCAACGCACACCCAACCACACGGAGAGTGAGGGTTGGCACCCCAAAGGGAGGTGGGTGCTCTCCCCAGAACCAGGGCTAGGGAGCCAAGCATACAGATACATCCTGCCAGGGAAACAAGATGCTCCATCAAGACATCAAAAGTACCAGGGTCTGGTCCTCTGAGACCTTTCATGCCCGCTGGGTCTGTGATTCCTCAGAAGGATATCTAAGAGTCTCAGCGGCAACTGTTCTCTCCTTAATTATTCTAGTTGTGATACTTACCACTTGCTGCTTTTTTTTTTTTTTTTTTGGCTATGCCGGGTCTTAGTTGCGGCACGAAGAATCTTTGTCGCCGCGTGCGGGATCTTTAGTTGCAGCATGCAATCTCCTAGTTGCAGCATGTGGGATCTAGCTCCCTTACCAGGGAACGAACCCCGGCCTCCTACACTGGGAGCACAGAGCCTTAGCCACTGGACCACCAGGGAAGTCCTGCTACTTGTTGCATTTTAATGCTACCTCTCCTGCGTTAAAATTCATGAAAAGAAAAACTTGACGGGCTGTAACTTATTAAGATGCAACAGCTTTCTTTGTTCTGGTGCACAATTTTTTAATGATTTTTTAAAAATTAAGCCAGCACCTCTTCACTTTTCTTCCCTCTCATAATTTCTACCTCTCTTACTCAAAAAGTCTGTCCTTCTCGAGTCTGCCCCCTCCCACCCCTGCCACCCTGCCACCCAGCCACCCAACTGTCCGAATTTGAGCATCTGAGTTCAGAGATGCTGACTATAAGCATAATGTGTACTCATCGCAGAAATCTTGGAAAATATAGACAAGTATAAGAAGCATCAAAAAACTAACTTTAATCTCACATAAAGTATTTTTATTATTTCTCTCCACTCGTTTTTTAGATGCATCTATATAGATATTTTTATAATATTGAGACCACACTGCACCTGTTTATTTAATCTGCATTTTTTAATCTAACATTACACATGGTTTCCACCATGTCATTTAAAAAGATCTCCTAAAACTTGTATTTTAAGGATCATAGAGAATCTCCTTGGATGAGCACAGCACACTCCATTTAAGTCAGCTGCCCGCTGTGCTGGACATTGAGCTATTTCCAATTTAATGATAAGCTCTACTGCAGTGAACAAATCAGGACATAAATAAATCTTTCTGTACATCTCTGATTTTTTTTTCCTTAGGCAAATGGATAACAGAAGGGCATGACTGATGTTAAGGATCTGGAATCGCATTAGCAAATTACTTTCCAGAAACAATGAAGCCATTTGCATTCCCACCCACGGCGCATGAGGGCTGGTTTCACATAGTCACCCAACTTTTACCAGGGCCTTCTAAATTGATTTTTAATTTAATTGAGGACTTGAGGGGTTAAAATCACTAATATGCTCTTTCCTGGGATGAATTTGCCCCATGCCTACCTTCAAATTATTAATTTTTATGGCTAAGGCTGGGGTTACAGTTCTGTGCCAGGTGGTGTGGTGGATTTAGGGACGTACCAATTCCATTCCCACCCTTGAGGGTTTATACCCTGATGGGAAGGAATTTAAATCAAGAAACAATTAAAGAACAATACACAAATTAAATAAACCAAGAAACCCTCATGTACTCGCAGGAGGTCATCAAGCTGAAAAGGCCTGAATGAGCCTGTGAAAGTGAGAGGGAGGTTGTGTACACCTGGGGAATGCGGGAAGTTGGGGTAATTCTTTCCGTGGACATTTTGGCAATTCATGTCAGAGTCATAAAAATGTTTGAATGTTTTCATGGGATTTTTCGAACCAGAAAGAGTGATAAACTTTGATCAGAAGGAATCATGCTAATGTCACTACAAGTAAATGGGCTGGGCTGCAGGCTGGCGTGTACTGTCACCCCATACACATTGTCCCTAGTACATACTGTCCCCTTGTACATGCTGTCCCCTGGTACACACTGCCCCTGGGTCATGCCATCCCCTGGTACACAGTGCCCCATGGTGAATAGTCCCCTGGTACATACTATCCCTTGTACACACTGTCCCCTGGTACACACTGCACCTGCCATCCTTTTGCAGGTCCCATGGCAGTACATAAACTGCTCATACCACTGTCTCAGCCATGGACCCTGTATCTGGTCTTTGTCTCCTCCACGTGAGGATGAGGATGAGGTTGATATGTGCCCCACATGTAGTGAAAGCATCAGAAGTCAGCTCCAATCTGCTGCTGCCTCTCCGGCAGGTGGCCTGAGGCAAACTCCACCAAGCCCGTGGATGAGCCCTGGCCTCTAAGTCTCTCCTGCCGCAGCGCCACTGTACCCAAGTCCTTCCCTGGCCATCTTTACCTTTGAGTGGCAGGAAGTACCTTCTTCATTCATTCAACAAGTTTTTGAGTGTCTTTTGTGCCTGAGCCCTCTCTACACAGTGGGGCCACAGCAGTGAACTAGCCAGACCTTGAATTGTGAGTCCTCCTACCTTGTTCTTTTTGAGATTGTCTTTTTTTTTTTAGTATTTATTTATTTACTTTTGGCTGCATCCGGTCTTAGTTGTGGCACACGGGCCACAACTTGCAGTATGCGGGCTTCTCTCTAGCTGTGGTGCGCAGGCTCCAGAGCATGCGGGCTCAGTAGTTGTGGCTCACGGGCTCAGTTGCCCTGCGGCATGTGGGATCTTAGTTCCCCGACCAGGGATCGAACCAGTGTCTCCTGCATTGCAAGACAGATTCTTAACCACTGGACCACAGGGGAAGTCCCTTGAGATTGTCTTGATGATTCCAGGTCCTTTTAGAATTAGCTTGTCAATTTCTTTTTTTTTAAGTATGCTGAGATTTTGATTGCGAGTGTGTTAAATCCTTAGATCGAGTTGGGGATGTTGACATCTTAAAAATAGCAAATCTTCCAGCTTATAAACAGTCTTTCTTTTGGCCACGCATAACGGCTTAAGGGATCTTATTTCCCTGACCAAGGATCGAACCCGCACCCTCAGCAGGGAAAGCTCAGAGTCCTAACCACTGGACCGCCAGGGAATTCCCAACAAACAATCTTTTTTATTTAAATCTTCTTTAATATTTCTCCACAATAAAAAAAAATCAGAATATACTGAGGGGAGACTAGGGCCTGAATATTTTTATTATATAAAATTTTTATAAAATTTGAGTTTTAAAAAACACATTAAACTATAACAAAGATCAAAGTAATCCATGAGCTTAAAAGCTAGATAACTCACGAAACAGTATTTTATATAAATTTATACATGCACAAGGTAAAATTTTTCAAATATTCACAAGGTCATAAACTGATCATTAAAAACCTCTTCAGAGACTTCCCTGGTGGTCCAGTGGTAAAGAATCCACCTTACAATGCAGGGGACGCAGATTCAATCCCTGGTCAGGGAACTAAGATCCCACATGCCGCAGGGCAACTAAGCCCGAGTGCCACAACTACTGAGCCTGAGTGCTGCAAACTACAGAGTCCACACGCCCTGGAGCCTGCAAACCACAACTAGAGAAGAGAAAACCCGCACGCCACAACAAGAGAGAAGCCCGCACGCCACAGCGAAAGATCCTGCATGCCTCAACGAAGATCCCACGTGCCACAACTAAGACCCGACACAGCCAAAAATAATTAAATAAATAAATAATAAATCTTAAAAAAAAAAAAAAACCTCTTCACTGCCCCCCAAAAATAACCACTGTTATGCATGTCTTGAGTATCCTCTCAAAAGATTTGTATACATGCACCAACACACAAATTCCTTTTGGTTACACAACAGAAGTAATATCATATATATTTGTAGAGGGCTAAATAATGGCCCCCACATAGACATGTCCAAGTCCTAACCCCCAGTACCTGTGAACGTGACCTTATTTGGAAATAGGGTCTTTGCAGATGTGATTAAGTTAAGGATGTCAAGATAAGAGCATCCTGCACTTAGGGTGGGCCCTACAACCAATGACTGGACTTATAAGATTTAAAATGTCTTTACAAGAGAAAGGAGAGGGAGGTTTGAGACACAGAGAGACAGAAGAGAGGCAGGGAAGGAGTCCATGTGAAGATAGAGGAGGAGAATGGAATGGTCTCTCTGCCAAGGGATGCTAAGGATTGCAGGCAACCACCTGCAGAAGCTAATAGCAGCAAGAAAGGATTTTCCCCCAGAGCCTTCAAAGGGAGCTTGGCCCTGCTGACACCTTGATTTCAGACTTCTGGCCCTCAGAACCTTGAGACAATAAATTTCTATTAAGTCATCAAGCTTGTGGTAGCTTATATGGCAGCTCTAGGAAACTCATACAATATTGCTCCATGCTTAGATTTTTCACATAATAACATACTACCTTGGAGATCTTATGTGTCCACCTGGCTGGGTTATTGCCCCCAGTTGCTCAAACAAACACTAGGTGTTTCTGCAACAGTATTTTGTAGATGTGACTAACATCTACAATCCGTTGACTAGAGGTAAAGGAGATTTTCCTGGATAATTTGTGTGGGTCTCATCCAATCAGTTGAAAGACCTTAAGAAGAGAACTGAGGTTTCCCTGAGGAAGAAGAAATCTTGCCTGTGAACATGAATTCCAGCCTGCCCTTCCTGACGGCCTGCCTTAAGATTTCCAATTTGCCAGGCAGCCCACAATGGCATAAGCCAATTCCCTGCAATACATCTCTTTAGGTATTGGCATTTCTGTATCGGTGTTTCTCTGGAGGATCCTACCTGATAAAATCCACCCCCCAAATGAGGCTGTGGGCCCTGCTCTGTTGTCACTGCTGGCTGGGGTCCCTGCCAGCCCTGTTCCTCACTCTTACAGGGTAGCCTAACACAGTGCCAGGCCAAAAGAGCCACTAAAAAATATTTGCTGTGTGCATGGTCTCATGACCACCTCTGAACCCAAAATTCACCTTGTGAATTCCTATCTGGATGCGCCCTCACTATCTTGTCCAACTCTGTCTACTGAAGTCGTGGGTACATTGATGTGCCATTCATTCTGGGACATGTGCTCCCATCAGCAGCATTCACACTAAGACATGAGACTCTAAAAAGCAGCGACTGCAGGATGCAACTTGTACTAAACCCCAAGAAATGTGAAATGGTGATGTCGATAGCAGCCCCTTTCACTTACATAGCCAGGACGTGTATAATAGAAGATTTCACCCCGAAGAGGAATATTCTATGAAAATACCTCAAAAGACAGTGGTCACCACTGTCATCTCAAATAACTGGGAGTTATTTCAGATGCTCACAGAACCTGTGAGGACATGCCCAGCCAAAGGAGCCGGGCTCCAGCACCTGGCCGTGCATTGTGATTAGATTAACAGCATTTCAACCAGTGTTTTGTTTCTGCAGTCATCATGGACACTTCTGCTGCAGGCCTGCATCCCTCTCACAGTCCAGAGAACAGAAAAACTTGATATTTTAAACAAATGTTACTCTTTGCAGCAAGAGCTAAACATTGGAACAACTCACCGTCTGTCAATCAGGATCTATTTATATAAACTACCATACATCAACTACAGAATATCATGGAGAGATTCAAAGGAGCAAGGTAGGTCTATCCACTTGTTGGGGAGCAATCTTCGAGCCATACAACTAAGAGGAAAAAAAGCAGCAGGCAGAACAGCCTTAGTGCACTACCATTTGTGTGACCAGAAGAAACCAGCGGGAGGGTGCACCAGGAGGAAACGCTCCACGCATCCTTGCTGGTTCAGGCACAGAAAGGCCCCGGAAGAAAACCTAGGAAGGGGTTGAGTTTGTTGCTTCCAGAGTGGAGAACTAGACTGCTGGGGACAGGAGGGGAGGGAGTTTTTTCAGTATCCGTCTGAACCTTTTGGCACCCGGGGCATGTCCCACTCTCCTTGCTCAGTTAAGAGCCACAAAGGCCTATGGTGATGGAGAAGCAGAGCTGGAGGCTGGGGGGCTGGCAAGGTGCTGCCCGGCATGAGCAGGGGCCCAGCCTTGGACATGTCAAACTAGACATTCCCGCCGTCCTCTGGACCACCCTGTACTCACCTGCAAAGCGGAATTTTCATGGTGCCTTTTGGTTCTAACATTCCTTGCCTCCAAATGCAGTTCCTCTGATTATCACTGAGATTTTTGCCAACAAGAAGCAGGAAAATGACTTTTTAAAAGAAAATGTGTCCTTTGGACTTATCTTCGTACTATCTCACCAAAGCAGCAGGATTAAAGAGGGTAATGAAAATCTCTTGTTTCATGTGACCTGAGCGACAGACATTTCTTTGTTTGGGTTCTTTTAGACAAGAAGTAACCCAGCAAATGAAGGGAGTGAACAAGAGCATGCATTTGATTCACAGGGGGATTTGCAACCCAGTTCTCAGGTCCATCAATCCTGAAACCCCTGGGTTTATCGATGGTGCCCAAAGGATTTATAGAGGATGCTCAAGATCGCCTTTAGCATCCAGGGAGAACAATTAGCAAACTCACGATGTGTATTTGTTTACTGCTTTGAATCCCCAAGCTAATTATTGGTTTTTAAATAAGGACTTCACCCTAAATTTTAAAACTTTGTTAAGTGTAACTTATTGTTAAATTTGAGAAAATAATGTATGATATTTCAGACTCGAAAATTGCACTCATAAAATCATTTTTACACTCTAACAATCCCGCACCAGGCAAAGGTTTGAAAAAAAGCAGATGTGGGATGTGTAACAGACGTGACTAATTTGTGTTAGAATACCACTGAAACCAGCTAAGCATCAAATACTTTCAGAAATGCCCTAGATGGACTTATACCTCCCAGAGTTGCTGAGAATTCGGGGACAGAGGCAACCCCATCTACCTGGGGTGGGAGTCTAAATCAATGCTGACCCCTGGGGGACACTTTGGCAATAGCCAACAAAAAAAAAAGTAGACCCATTGCCCTTCAATACAGCATCAGTACAATACATGCTGTTCCAGAGATGTGCCAGCACCTTGCACATGCAAAGATAAAGATATTCAACCAGGGAATTCCCTGGCAGTCCAGTGGTTAGCACTCCGCGCTTTCATGGCAGAGGGCCCAGGTTCGATCCCTGGTCTGGGAATTAAGATCCCACAAGCCACACGGTGCAGCCAAAAAAAAAAAAGATGTTCGACCCGTCAGAATGGTCATCCTCAAAAACTCTACAAATAGGGACTTCCCCGGTGGCGCAGTGGTTAAGAATCCGCCTGCCAATCCCTGGTCTGGGAAGATCCCACATGCCACAAAGCAACTAAGCCCGTGAGCTGCAACTACTGAGCTTGCGTGCTGCAACTACCGGAGCCCACGCGCCTAGAGCCTGTGCTCTGCAACAAGAGAAGCCACGGCAATGAAAAGACCGCACACCGCAACGAAGAGTAGCCCCCGCTCGCCGCAACTAGAGAAAGCCCACGTGCAGCAACGAAGACCAAACATAGCCAAAACAAAAAGAGTCTACAAATAATAAATGCTGGAAAGAGTGTGGAGAAGAAGGAACCCTCCTACACTGTTGCTGGGAACGTAAAATGGTGCAGCCACTATGGACAACAGTATGGAGGTTCCTTAAAAAACTAAAAATAGAGTTACCATGTGACCCAGCAATCCCACTACTGGGCATATATCCGGAGAAAACTCTAATTCAAAAACATACATGTATCCCAATGTTCATAGCAGCACTATTTACAATAGCCAAGACATGGAAGCAACCTGAATGTCCATCGACAGAGGAACAGATAAAGAAGATGTGGTTTATATACACAATGGAATATTACTCAGCCATAAAAAAGAAGGAAATAATGCCATCTGCAGCAACAAGGATGGACCTAGAGATTATCATACTAAGTGAAGTAAGTCATATAGAGAAAGACAAATATCGTATGATATCACTTATATGTGGAATCTAAGAAAATAATATAATGAACTTATTTACAAAACAGAAGAGACTCACAAACATAGAAAACAAACTTATGGTTACCAAAGGGGAAAAGGGGGTCAGGGATAAATTAGAAGTTTGGGATTAGCAGATACAAACTACTCTATATAAAATAGATAAACAACAAGGTCCTACTGTATAGCCCAGGGAACTATATTCAATATCTTGTAATAAACTATAATGGAAAAGAATCTGAAAAAGAATGTATTTATATATATGTGTGTGTATATATACATATATGTATAAAGGAGTCACTTTGCTGTATACCAGAAACTAACACAACATCAAAAATCAACTATACTCCAATTAAGAAAAAAAATAAAGATGTTCGTCACTGCACTGTTTCTAATAGTAAGAAATTGGAATCATGGACTGATATGATTGCAAAATTAATAAACGACACTCTTTAAAATAAAAGCCTTCTACAACAGAGGTCTCTCATAGGGGGCTGTGGTCTGGTCTCCAAAGCAACATCGCAAAGGAGTTGGTTAATTGTCGTTCCCTACCTCCTACAACAGCGTTCCTTAACCTCCCCAGCCCCCAGGATCCAAGGGGGGTCCAGTCTATGCATATGCATATGGCAAGGGGCCATGCAATAGGCTAGGCGGCCTGGGGCAGGCCTCGTGCAGCCCTTGAGGGCCTACTGTGTGCAGGCTGCCTCACTACTTCCAGACGTAGCCTGCCCGCCCCCACCAGGCACAAGTGGGGAATGGCAGGAACAGGCTCCACAGCCTCAGGACTTGAAGCAATTTACGATTCCTTGCCCTCATCTGTAAAATGAGGGCTGGGACACGCTGCCCTTTGTAAGAAGTGTTCTAAACAGTGTGAGCTGCAGACGGCCTCGGGGGGGTCTCCTGGGTCAGGACGTCTGGGGTGGGGCCCAGGGTTCAATATTTGCATTGTGTGCCCAGGGGATACTTAGGCAAACTGAAAGCTTGAGAACTTCTGCAAGGGCCCTAACTGTGCTTATTTTTACTTGAGTTCGGATACATAAACACTGTGTGTCACGTATGTATAACATTTATCCATTGCATATACAGAGTCAGCATCACATAACACAGCTAGCCTGTAAGTTATACCTCAGGCTTGCAAATGTGAGCGGACCTGGTTGGGGGACAAATCATCACATTAAATATTCAAGTTTGTGCAATGTATTATACATCCTGAGTTTATCCCGTGCAGACCATTGAGCGTGTGTCCAGTGTGGATGGTGTTAGTTACTCCTTTTAGCCAACTCTAATTACGGTAATGAGACAGTATTTGTAAAAGAAACTAAGAGCTGGCCTGAAACTGTTTTGTAAGATGTAGCCAGTGTTATTTAGTTTTAACTGCCAAAGCTGACAGATCCAGGGTATTGGCTTCATCTCAATTTCTGACTTTTCCATTGACTTGAGAATAATACCGTCACATCATTCATTTCTTGTCTTGGTATCTTTGCTTTCGGATCCACAAGAGCAGTATGAAAATATTTAACCTTTCTTGGTGGTATTTCAGACATTAATTCTTAATATTTGTCATTGGCACTGTCACTTGCACAGAAAGAAAGTGGCATTAAACAGAGTACTTGGGCTTCCCTGGTGGCACAGTGGTTGAGAGTCCGCCTGCCGATGCAGGGGACACGGGTTCGTGCCCCGGTCCGGGAAGATCCCACATACCGCGGAGTGGCTGGGCCCGTGAGCCATGGCCGCTGAGCCTGCGTGTCCGGAGCCTGTGCTCCGCAACGGGAGAGGGAGGGAGAGGCCACAACAGGGAGAAGCCCTCGTACCGCCAAAAAAAAAAAAAAAAAAAAAAAACAGAGTACTTATGTTTGCCTGTATGCCTGTATTTTTTAATACCTTTTTTGTACATGTTTTAAACATTCTCATAAACAGTAAAGTATAAATGGAAATGTAGATAAACTATTCATGTTCCAGGATTAATTTAAGTATCAATAATTGCATTACTTTCATTGAAAATGTCTAAAGTATAGTCCTTGCATTCCTAAGGACTTGTATTGCCCAGTACTTAACCACTAGCTACACATGGCTATTTAAATTTAAATTATTTAAAATTAAATTAAATTAAAAAGTAATTCCTCAGCAGCACATTTCAAGTGTTCACTAGCCACAGATGGCTGGCGGCTGACACACTGAAGCGCATGGACATAAGGCATTTGCATCCTCTCTGAAACTTCTACTAGACAGTGCTGTTACAGACTCTGCACTGTATCCACTCATGTCTAGATGACAGCAAATGCTGAGGAACCATTTGTTGAATGAATAAGAAAATAATTAGTTCTAATTTGTCTTAATAATTCTTAAATGTGACAGTCAAAACAGAATCAGCTTTGGCCCAAACCCATGTTTTGACACAATTGGATTAGCTGGAATCATTCCTCAATTCTGCCAACTTCCGGTTTTGTTTTTAAGGAACACTTCACAAACTTTGGATCATACCTCACCCCATTTACCTGATAATTTAATTATAGTCAAATAGGTCATATTTGTTTCTCCCAATAAATTATCTAAACGTTATTTTACCCAAACTGGGCGTCCCCAGTTGGATAGACAATGTATGTATTAAACCTTCCAAGAAATTGATTTTTTTCCCCCAATGAGTTAGGATCACATTCTGGACAAACTTATTTCTTAGGGAAAGAAAACATTCTCTTTTCTAAGCTTTCTTTTCTTTAAAAAAAAAAAAATTAAGCAAGTATCCCAGGATAACATATATCATCAAGAGGAAACTGGAAACCTCCAGGGCAAAAACCTCACACCCCAGATGAATTCTGCAAGGAAATGTGAGTTGAAACTGATCCAGCTATTTGTAGGATTACAATAAATACACCTTTGGCCTCAGCTCCACAATTTACTGCCTGGCTCCACAAGATGAGGATACAAAAAGAGCTGTAGAGAGATTGTACGCAGTTCTCTCTACCCCAGGAGTGCAGGTTTTATCCCAAAACAGGTATTGTGGGCTGCAGCGCCCCCCCCCAAGTAAGCAATCAACACCCCACCAAAAGCAATCTTCCTTCTTCCCACCTCCTTTGCAAATAATATCTGAGTTTGCAAATGTTACTCAAGTTCTCTCCAGGATATCGTATGAACGTAACCTATTTAACCAAATAAACTGAAGAACATGCCAGAAACTGAAAGATGGGTTCCTGAAGTTCCATATTTTCTACAGTAGGCCTTTCCTATTAAAACAACAACAAAAATACATTTCTCCTGCAGAATCCCTTATAAATATGGTTTTAATGATCAAAATTACATTGAGACAGTTTCCTGCAACAAGAAACGACTTTTTGACGTACTCAACCCATAGAGTACTTTGCAGCTCTGTCCAAGGGAAAAACAAAGCCAGAAAATGAATTTTGAGTTAAACTGTACTGATACGAAAAAAAAGTGCTAACGTATATCCCCTTTATTACTAGTTTGACTTGCTCTGATTCAAGATCTAAATGATTTAAGGGAAGAGTTGCTCACGGAATACCGATCTGAACAGCGTTAAGGGTGGCTGCCGAAGATGACCCCACCGGACTCCAGCCCACCGCCTTCTCTAAACCCGGTCCAGTCTCCTCTCTGCCGCACGCAATTGATCCAAAGGACATGGACTGCCAAATCCTAGCGGGCCCATTAATGACTTGGTCCTAGGTTAGAACCATGTCCTCAAATCCCAATCCCATCTCCTCCACATTCATTTCCTTAAAATCATGAAATAAAATTTTAAAAGGTGCAGTTGCTTTTCCCCCTACGTGCGCCCTAAAACTTGGGGGTTGGGTGCCACTCTTCACAACTTAAAGAACGAAGAGCCGTTCGTTTCCACCAGATGCATTTTCCTCTCTCGCCTTTGAGATAAAAAGCTGGGCTGCTCCGTTTTTGCCGCTCACCTCCTCCCCCAGCACTTTGTCTTCGATTCCTTCCCCGCCCCCGCCCCAGCCCGTTTTGCTCCCACGCAAAATAGTACGATTGCCCGAGACCAAAGGAGACCAAGTTCAAAAATGCGGAGGGCGCCTGGGCCCTCCGCGCCCCAAGCAGCGCCCCTCGGGGACAGAGGCAGGAAGCGGCCGCCTCGCCGCGTCCCAACTTCCCCCCGCTTCGGGGCAGAACAATGGCTTTTTGCCCGGAAAACGAAGTTCGGAGGAGGCCAGGCGCACCCCGGAGACCAAGCGGGACTCGACTGTTGATCGCCAGGTCCGAAGAGGCAAGGCGCCTCCTTCTTCCCCGCGAGGGACCCGCCCGCGCTCTGCTGACCCACGCGCGCTGCCCGCGGCCCCAACCCACCCAGACCTGGCGCGCCGGACCCCCCGCCCGGGGCGCGAAGCTGGTCCCGCCGTGAACAATGCGCGCACCGCCCCCAGGCACCGCCCCCTCGCGCTCATTGGCCCATGCCGGAACAGGGCGGCCCGCACGGGCTGGTGGCGGGCTGGGGCGCGCGGGGCGCGGAAGCGTTGCGCGTGCGCGGGGCGGGCCTGCGCGGGGCGGGGGCGGTGCTTTGTGTGCGGCCGGGAGGGCGCGCGGCGGCGGTGGCTGTGCGGGGAGCGGCGAGTGCCGCGGTCTGGGCGGGGCAGCATGGAGGAGCTGAGCAGCGTGGGAGAGCAGGTCTTCGCCGCCGAGTGCATCCTGAGCAAGCGGCTCCGCAAGGTGCGTGCGGCCCGGCCCGTGCCCACCCGCTCCCGCCCACCCCGGCTCACGCGCCTCTTCTCTCCCTGCAGGGCAAGCTGGAGTACCTGGTCAAGTGGCGTGGCTGGTCCTCCAAGTGAGTCCCCAACAATGCGGCGCCCGCCTTCCCGCCCGCGCCACCTCGGTGTGAAGGGGGGGCGGCGTGGGGTTCCTCGGCCGCGCCGTCGGGGGGCATCGCGCGCCGGGCGGGAAGTTTGCGGGGGCTCCGCGGGCTCCTCGGGCTTGACGGGAGGGGGCACCCAGCCTGCGCAGGGTGCCCTTTGTTTACAAGCCCGCGGGTCGCAGGGCTGGGCGGCCTCCCCTTCCAGCCCGCCCAGCTCCGCTCCCGGCGCCCCGGCCGCCTCTCCCCGCGCCTGGCCCGCGCCCCTCCGGCGCCGCGAGTTCCTCCCGCGCCCATTTGTTGCATGCTCCCCCGCCCGCCTCAGCCCTCCCCGCGGGACGCGAGCTCCCCTCCTCTAGTCCGTATTTTCCCCGCTGTAACCTGAGCTTTCTATTCATGGATGTAGGGCTCCTTTTTTTTTTTTTTTTTTTTTCTTTTAATGGATGGGAGGGGACTTGGCATCCCGGAAGGGGCTCTATTTACAGACAATCGCGCAGACCCAGTTCCCCTTTCTTCCCGGACCCCACTTTTCTTTCTTTGCTTAACTCTCCGGGTTCCTGGCCCGCGTAGGCCTGGGCGACAGCAACATCTTTGGGCTGCGTTTATGTGCCCCTAGGCCTCCTTCTCCCTGCATCCTGAAGGAGCCTTCCCTTCCCTCCCTGGCTCCGGACCAGGGTTTGGGGTCTTCCCTCTCTGCAACTTTCCATTTTATTGGGATTTGTTTTCCTCCAGAGGGAGGCTGTAGAGTCCTCCTGAGGCCGGGTGTTAATTGGGGGTTGAGGTAGTGATTTCCCTTTGAGTTTGAGGACACGGTGTTGGCTTCAAGAGTTTGGTGTCCAGGAGCTCGTCCTGGGCATGGGTGAGACCTTTCGGGACTCTCCCCAGCACCCCGGTGCCCTGGCTGCCAATAGGGATCGGAGAGCAATGGGGCAACCCCACTTGGGCTTGTTTCTGAAGTAGCTGGTCAGTGCCTAGTGCTTTAAGATGCCCTGTTCTTTGCTTTTACAGACACAACAGCTGGGAGCCAGAGGAAAATATCCTGGACCCGAGGCTGCTCTTGGCCTTCCAGAAGAAGTGAGAAAGTTAACAGACCTGTGGGAGGGGGAGACTGTTGGGGGGACCCTGGCCTGTCACACGGTTGTACAGGGCAGTGATGGTGCTCCGGGAGTCCCAGGCTTGGGCTGTGGTTTGAGGTCCCAGATGAGTCCTCTCCCCACCTTCCCTCGGCTGGCCAGCACTGTGCCCAGACCTTGGGAGTCACTGAGTAAGTGCTGCTTTTGGTCTTTGTGACAGCCAGATTTGCCAAAATGAACCTTCTTGGTTCCTTCGTGAAAAGTTCTGGCTTCTCTTCTTGGCCTTTTCTGTTGACTAGTTTACAAACAGCACTGGTTAAAAACAAGGATGGCAGGTTTGCCCTAAAAATTGCAGACCTGGCCTCCCAGTCCTCCTCGTGGGTGCCATTGAGCAAGAGAAGGCTCAGAGAGGGAGCTGGGACACACAGCAGAAAGTTATGCCTACTGTGGTGTGTCTGACCAAGAACAACACATTTATTTTTCTCTGCTGCAAAACAGCACCAAGTGAGCACCACAGGGGCCCCTTTACCAGTCTCAGGGGCTGAATTTACTTCTGTAATTCTAGATGTCATATCTGTTTTTAGGTAGAAGACTTGGGTTAAAAGAGACCTCTTTGAGATACTCGGGGGAAAGGGTGGTGAGGGGCATGTGATGGCATAAGGTTCCAGGGGGTGCTATTCCAGAGCAGGCTGGTGGGGGCAAGGTGTGGGGATTGCCCTGTTGATAGAGGCTGATAAATTAGGTGCTCAAAATCTTTCCCAGATGGGGTTGATCCGGCCAGCTGTTCTCTGGTAGCTCAAGCTGTGTCCACTTTTTTTTCACTATAGCAGGACATTTTGGGTCTTCTCAGAAGGGCGATAGCAATGGGGAAAAATAGAGATAGATTTTGGTGGGGTGGTGAGAGAAAATATATCGAGCATATGCTTGCCTCAGTACCTTTGAAGAAGCTTACGAGCAAGCTGTCTGCTGTTTACTCCATAACTCAGGTCCTGTAAGTCGCAGAGGGTGGGGGCTGGTACTTTTCTCTGTAAGACAGTGTCCTGACCATCGAGAGAGTGTGTGTCCTTAACGTCACTTTTACTTACAGCACAGCAGACAGGAACTGAGGTTAGCAAATACCAGAGAGATAGATGCAGCAGTTACAAAGAACCATGGGGTGGTCTGGTTTACATCACGGGGGACAGAAAACTGGGAAAGTGGGTGCTCTGCCTTCCTGTCCACCCCAGAGATCCCCCTGGGAACTAGGAACTGGTGGTGATTTGCTTGGTGTGGGGATGTGACCTTTGACTGTAAGGGGAAGTCTCAGGTTCAGAGCTCACGGGTACAGGTTAATGTGTCAGCGGAGACTCCTTTTAGGAGACAGCTTGGGGCTGCTTTGAGTATGAGCTCTGTCTCGTTGTACTAATTGGCTTCTTTAAGAGATCACCTTACAGGCCTCAATGCACTGATGTTTGCCCATTTTGATTACCAGGAAACTACTCCAGATAGAGCCTCTTCCCCGGGGGTAGCCTGGAATAGAGGCTTTTGGGGCTGGTGGGTGGAGGCGGCTTTCTTGGCTCCCTGACCCCAAGTCATGGAGCTGGTTAATGGTGTCCTGCCTTGAGCCCTAAGCCCCGGCCACCTCGGAATCAGGCGTCACCAGTACTTCCATCTAGAGCAGAGTCTAGGAACAGAAAGGGCTTAGAAAGAGGAAACCAGAAAAGAAATGTGAGCCAGGGGCGCTGGCTCTGGGTAGACTGTGTGGGGACCGGGAGCCCTTGGTTACCCCAGTGCTCTGACGACCGTGAGATTTTGTGCGGGCATTAGAAGACTGAGAATGGGGGGCAGTGGTCCTCACCTCCCTACCTCTGGACTCTCTTACTTGGAGTGAGGGGGTTGGACCACGTGAGCACAAAGCCTCCTTCTAGTTGTGGTATTGTAGAATTTCCACAATATCATCTCCCTGCAGAAAGTGGCCAGGATTCGCACAGGGTTTTAAGAGGAGTCGGAGAAAACTGGGAACCGTTCCTTTCCCAGCTTTACTTGAATTTCGTGACTTGACTTTACCCAAAGGTAAATGAAATAGATGGAGGTAAAAATAATACTGACCCCTAATGCAAAGAGGGGGGTCTGGACCTCTGCCTTGGATGTGTTAATTAACAGGATATGTTTTTGCAGGGAAACTGGTGCTAAGCTACCTGGGGGTGTTTGGAACCACGGGGTTCCAGGGTGGCAGAAGGAAAGTCTGTGACTCTGATTGCTGATTGTCTTCAGGGAACACGAGAAGGAGGTGCAGAACCGGAAGAGAGGCAAGCGTCCCAGGGGCAGGCCGAGGAAGCACACGGTGATGTCCCCCTGCAGCCGGCACTCCAAGCTTAAGGTGGGTGGCTGCTCCCCTCCCAGCAGTGGCCCTCAGCCGGCTGAGTGGAAGGCAGTGGCGGGAGGGTTGCGGGCTTTGGGGAAGGGGGCCAGCTGGCACCTCCAAGTCTTTCCCTTGCTCAGAAGACCTTGACTCTGCCTCTCTCTAGGCTGCTGCTGTGAGCCTCTGCCAGCAGGGGGCAACAGCAAACCTCAGCTCTCCACCTCCTGCCCTGTCTCTCTGGGGAGGGCCCTGCAATGGTTAAGCCCCCCAAGCTGGTTTCCTGGTCCTGTGACGTCCACTCTGCTACTTTCTCACCTCCATTGGCTTACAGGGAACAAAAAACAGGAAGCATGTACACAGTAGGTGCTCATAGGTTTGCCAGGTAGGCGCAGCTAAGAGGGGCACACACCTGGGCTCCATGGCACAGCCCCTCCTTCCAGTAGCTCAGAGGCAGGATGGGGAAGGGGTCCTGGCCTCAGTCTTAGATGTGTCTTTGATTTCTCTCTTGAAGGCACTGCCCCCGGGGCCTGAACCCACACACTGGCCAGGAGCTCAGTCACTTCTTACAAAACTGCCCTTCCAGGAGGCTGAGAACCCTGCCATGAGCCTTATTGGCTAGGGTATGCTGGCCTGGTTTTGTCTTCAAAATGTTCTTTTTGAGCAGGATAGTGGGGCTGGAGGAGTCAGCTTTACTGCAGGAGAATGTGGGGCATGTACGTTGAGGAACATCAGCAAGGCGGGGGGCCAGCCAGTCAGGGAGGCCCCAGACTCCCTGGGTTTGATTCCATCATCCCCAGTTCGGGGCAGGCGAGCTTTGTGACCGGGAGCAGGTGTTGGCTCTGTCTACCTAAAGCACACTTCTTACACAGGGACCTGAGAAATAGTAAGGTGTGCTTAATTAGTGTTAGGGATGACACCCAGAGGATGAGGAGGGCAGTGGTTTGTTTTCTTATGTGGAAGGTTCTGAAGGGGTCAGCTTTGGAAATGGGGAGATGGAAGCAAGATATCCAGTTGCTTTAGGTTACCGGGCTCTCACACAAGCTGCTTCACTCCACCCTTCTCTTCTGAGACGTGAATCACGCTGCTCTGAATCTCCCTTTTCCAGGCGTCTGCTGAGGGCCGGGAGCTCCCCGTGCGGCCCTGGAAAGCTCGGCGTCCATTGTCAGCATGTGAGCGTTTCCCTCCATCGTTCTGGCTTCACTTTGTGAACCACCTATTTTTCTTTGTTCTCTTTCACTTTTAACTGCCTTTCTTGGGACCTCCTAAGGACCTCTTCAGTCCTTTCTGGAACCAAACAGTGAGATCGCTCCCTCCTGGCTGCCTCTCGGGTGTGGAAGCCACAGGAGGGGCTGGCTCCAAGGTGTCTGATGCCCCTGGAGACCAGGCTGTAGAAGTGACACCTTCCCCTTTGTCGTTGCAGGAACCTGACGCCCCCTCCAAATCCAAATCCAGCAGTTCCTCCTCTTCCTCCACGTCCTCCTCATCTTCCTCAGATGAAGAGGATGACAGCGACTTAGACGCCAAGAGGGGCCCCCGGGGCCGTGAGACTCACCCAGTGCCTCAAAAGAAGGCCCAGATCCTGGTAGCCAAGCCCGAACTAAAGGATCCCATCCGGAAGAAGCGGGGCCGCAAGCCCCTGCCCCCAGAGCAGAAGGCGGCCCGGAGGCCCGTGAGCCTGGCCAAGGTGCTGAAGACGGCCCGGAAGGACCTAGGGGCACCGGCCGGCAAGCTGCCCCCCCCGCTCAGTGCCCCCGTGGCCGGCCTGGCAGCCCTGAAGGCCCATGCCAAGGAGGCTTGCAGTGGCCCCAGCACCATGGCCACCCCAGAGAACTTGGCCAGCCTGATGAAGGGCATGGCCGGCAGCCCCAGCCGGGGTGGTATCAGCTGGCAGAGCTCCATCGTGCACTACATGAACCGGATGAGCCAGAGCCAGGCCCAGGCCGCTGGCAGACTGGCTCTCAGGGCCCCAACTGCCAACAAGTGCAGCCTAGGGCTGGACCTGAAGGTGAGGACGCAGAAGGGGGAGCTGGGGATAAGCCCCCCGGGAAGCAAAGTCCCAAAGGCCCCCAGTGGTGCTCTGGAGCAGAAAGTGGGGGGCACAGGAGGGCCTCCACACGTCCACAGTGGCAACAAGGTCCCTGCCGGGTGCCTGGGCCCCCAGCCTGCACCCACCCAGGAGCTGAGCCTCCAGGTCTTGGACTTACAGAGTGTCAAGAACGGCACACCAGGGCTGGGCATGGTCGCCCGCCATGCCACAACCACCAAGGGTAACCCTGCCACCCACCCAGCCACTGGGAAGGGTGCTGGGGGTGGCCTCACTGCGGTGAGTGGGGCTGGTCTGCCCACCGATGCCAGCAAGAGTGAGAAGCTGGCCTCCAGGGCAGCAGCCCTGCCCACCCCTGCTGGTAAGAGGGACTTCATCAAGGGCAGCATGGCCCCAGGGCAGGAGGGCCACCCGACTCCGGGAGAGGCGCGGAAGACAGCTACACTGTCTGAGATGAGCACCGGCGAAGAGAACAGCAGCTCCGACTCGGACCCTGACTCTGCCTCCCTGCCCAGGGCCGGACAGAACCTGTCAGTGTCCGTCCAAACCAGCCAGGACTGGAAGCCCACCCGCAGCCTCATTGAGCACGTCTTCGTCACCGACGTCACCGCCAACCTCATCACAGTCACGGTGAAGGAGTCTCCCACCAGCGTGGGCTTCTTCAACCTGAGACATTACTGACACCCCCTGGCTGCCCGGGTCTCACCTTCCCCTCTCTGGCCTCTGGCTTTGCTTTGATACATGGCCCGCATCCCAAACCCTGTCCAGGGGCCGGTGGCCTCCTTCAAGGGCAGGCTTGGATGGGAACTCCCCTGGACCCAGCCCTGCCTGCCACTTTGGCAGGGGAGGCTCTGTGATGCCTTGCCACCCGGCCTCGCCCTTGTTCCTACCTCTGGGCCTTCGCTTTGCTCTCCATTTGCCTCAGGAAGTCTAGGTGGCCGCCTGTGGCTCAGCGAAATGTTTCTCAAGAGCATCCTGTGTTTCTTGAGCCCGACCATATTCGCTGTTTGAACTGCCTCCATGGCCTGTGATGACAACGGTGGTCACCTTGCCTCCCGATTTCCCAGAGCACAGGTGTTAGAGGAGGGGGCTTCTGGCCCAGCTTGGCTGTTTCTGCCCAGTGGCTGGAAGAGAAGGTGTACTTAGGGCTGGGGGGAGGTAAGGCCTGGGGAGCTGCTCCAGGGAGGACTCTGCTCAGTGTGTGGAAGGGTGGGGGGAGCAGGAAAGGGGCCTTTCTGGTCGGAACTCCCCCCTCAGCAATGCCTGAGCTGGCAAGGGTGAGGGGACTGTCCACCTCCCTGTCCCTGCCCCCACCCGGGACAGATGAGGGCTGTGGCCTTAATGTAAGAGGACAGGTGTGGCAGTTGGGATCAGGAACCCTGAAGAGGTTGGTGTTGGTGCCATCTAACCCTGATTCAGATAAACAACAGCAGCCCCCAGATGTTGACTGAAGAGTCCGGCATGGGCAGGGAGGGGGCTGATCCCAGAGCTCTTCCACCTAAACCTCCAAGTGTCGGGGGCCGCTGCTGCCTTCCTTTCTGCCAGCCTGTTCAAGGACTGTCTTAGTCCTAATCATGGCCCCACAAACTGCCCCAGATCCACTGGGAGGTGGGCAGTTGCTGGCAGTAGGTCCCCCCTCCCGACATCCGCTGGCTTCCAGCTGCTGTGCAGGTGCTTCCCACAGTTCCCACCTACCTTCCCCTGACAATCCCTCCCCACTTCTGGGGGTTCCATGTTCTCTTACCCAGCTGAGAAGCTGTATCCCCATACCATTTTGGAAATGGGACAAAATCTGAGTGACCCACCTGGCCTTCGGAAAGGCCAGAGCTGCCAGCCCGACTGCCTCCCCCCAGATGGCTGAGTCTGTCAGCTGTCTTGGTAATTCCAACCAATAACAGAATTGCCATTACTGATTTGGGGCAGAGAGGTACATCAGTGAGTGGGGTCACTGGTCTTTATGCCAAAAAAAAAAAAGTGGGAATGCAGGGAACTTTATTTCTGCTTCAATTATCGGTTAACATCAGCCAGCAGGTGTGGGATCTTCTGTTGTCCCCATAGCCCTGAGTGCAGTGGACACGGTGGGCTCTGGTTTCTGAGGGTGGGCCTGCCAGAACTCCAGTCCCCTCAGTCCCTCACCCTCCACGCCAAATAGGAAGAGATGGCTTTTGTGTAGCCAAATCGATTTCAACAGTGTGCCTTTGGGGACAGATCACATCCAGGACCTCGTTGAGGAGCATCCAGATGCAGCTTCCGACTCCTGTACGTGATAGCCATGCTGGCTGCAGCAGGAGTGGTGCCCACCCTGGCAAACCTGAGGACTGGGGGTCCTGGACAGCCAGGCTGAAACTGGAAAGTGGACAGTAAAGGGGGAGAATGCCCCCTCCACTGCCCCCGCAGGAGATGGCGAGATGCCAGTGCACTGCACAGTCTGGAAGGAAGGGGTGCCAGCACCCTGGGCCCCTGGCACCAACCTCCCCTCCTGTCCCCAGATGTCCCTGGGTGAGACTAAAGGGGCTCTCCTGGGCTGCCTCCCCCTCAAAGGAGCTCATAACCTCCAAGTTTTGCTGCCTTAGAGGCTGCAGAGCCAGGCCAGTAGCAGCTCTCCCCTGCAAGCCCTCAGGGTGACCCTGATCTGGGCTGATCTGACAGCCCCAGCAGCCAGGTTTCCAAACCCTGATTAGGTGCCTTTCTGTTTACCAGCTACTTCAATCCCAAAGTTTGAATCTGCAAACACCTTACTCCCAGCCACTTTGCCTTCTTGCTGTGTTGTTTGTCTTTCTTGGTGTTTGCGACTCCAAGAGGTTCATGTTTGTGTGTGTACACACATGTGCAGGCGTGACAGCCTTCGCTGAAGAGTTGGACAGGTGCTCAGAGTTGGTCGTCATGTTTACCAATAAATAAAAGTAGTACTTTTTTTGCTGCTGTGTGTGTGTGTGGCTAGGCATTGGTCACACATCTGACTTGTTTATCCTGCAGGGTTTCTTATGCGAACTGCATCACAGTGTATGTCGAGTGGATGTTTCAATCCTGTTTTTCTGTTTGCTTTTGTAACGGATAGGAAGAAGGGACCAGTCTATCTTCTTCTTTAGAGGATTTGGCATATTTTTATATATATTTTTTGGTACCAAAAAGAGTGTTCCTTGTTTTTGGTTACACTCAAGATTCTGACCTGACTAAGAGAGCTCTGAGCCTAGAGGTTTTATTAGGGGGAAACTAGGGGGGGAGAACCAGAGCTTTGGACCATTGCCAATCACTGGCTTGATTTGTGTTTTTTAATTTTTAAAAAAAGCCAAATTATTCATGTATGCCACTTCTAATTACTTTAAAGTGTGGCTGTTTGTTTGCTTTTTTTAAAAGAGAGAGAACAAAAGTGAATATGTTATTGCCCTGGGAAACTTAAGATCTTTGTTGAAACAGCACAGCAGCCCAGCCCCCATATTCAATCAGGACCAGTTAAAGGAAATGCTTCCCCCAGGAAACCCACAATGGTTTGGGGGAAAGGGGTAGGAGGAGGGGAGAGGTAGCGCCTAGAGGACCAGATTTTTGCTCAAGTGCATCTAAAGATTCTGTGGATCTTCTAGTATTTTTGGAGAACTAACGCTAGCAATAGGTTGCAGATCTTTTTAGACTGATGTTAATTTATTTTGCAGGGGAGAGTCATTAGCAAAGGTGTCAGGATTTTTGCCTTAACTTTTTGTTAACTCTTAGTATATCAATAAATCCTTTTCTTAACTTTTCAGCCTGGTGTATGTCATGAGTGATACCTGGAAACAACAGTCTCTTCACTTTCCCTTTCTTGAGGCAAAATAGTTATCTGGACTTGAACTGAATCATGGGGTGAAAAAATTACAGGCTTTGGGAAAGGCTCAGCCACTTTCCTGGGATGGAAAAAAAAAAAAATGTTCTTCTAAGCAAAGAGGTGGGGTTGATCATGAGTCCCTACACCAGAATTCCCCAGGGAGGGCAGTTTGGCACCAAAGGGGACATTTGGCAATTCCTGGAGACAATTTTGGTTGCCACAACTCGGGGGCAGGGGTGAGTGTTGTTGCTACTGGCGTCTAGTGGGTAGAGGCCAGGGATGCTGCCATACATTATAGACTCACTCCGAGACATCTCCCGGAAACTAACACTTCAGGTTAAAACAAAATCTCCACACACACACCCAGTATCCAATGATACTGTGTTGGAAAGCTGCTTAACCCCTTGAATCCACCTCATGTGGTAACACTTCTAAAGGACAGAGCAATAAAATTCCAGGGGAGTTGCCATGAAGCACAAGAAACTGAATCAGTGGTGCTACTGCAACTCCTAACCCATGGCTCATAATAAAGAGATGATTCGCTTATTATATAACCTTCCCTGGTCCTTTAAGGTTTGCATTACCCTCAGCATGAATTTATTCATAAATTTCAGCCTCTGGGGAGAATGAACTCCCTTTGAAGTAAAGAAAGAAGTTGGGCCTGGATGTTGGCCACCACTGATTGAAAGGCTAGTTGGGGCGAAGGCCTGAATGTTTTAGTTCGGGAGGAGAGTCCCAATACAAACAGCAATGCACCCCCCCCACCCAGCTCTGCCCGGCTCCAGAATTCGCCCTGCGAATTTGAAATCAGATTTTTGCAGGGAAGGCTGCTGGCATGTTTTCTTTTGTTGTGCCTTCGGTGGCTGGAGCGGCTTTCTTTTGGAGGAGGTGGGCAGGGACGACCCTAGCTGTCCTGTCCTCGGCCTTTGAGAGCAGCAGAAAGGGGTTGGGGATGGCCGGGAAAGAACGGGCTAGAGGGAGTAAGAGCCCGCGCCCTTCCCGGTGGCGGGCCCGAGTCCACTTGTACAGAGCGCCTGGCAGACGTGCACGAGGGGGGGCCCTGACCCACACTGGCCTTTGTTAGTTTCTGCGCTGCTGATCTGATCGCCTAATCCACCGCCTTCCCAGAATAATGGGCTGGGCTGCCAAGGGGCCCGACCTGGCCCGCGGCATCCCGGGGGCTCAGCCCCGCGCCTCCTGGTCCAGCCCGAGGGCGCCTGGTGGATCTGGCGGGCTGGACACATCCTTCTTCCCTACCTTTGTGGTTGGAGGGCCTGGCCGAAGGGAGGACGCAGAGGGGGAGCCCGCGGTGGCCCACTCTAGAGTACTTTTGGGTAGGGGAGATGAGGCGTTTCCTTCTCCTTTTGGGACCCAGAAAGGCACCGCCGCCGGGGAGGGGGTGGGCGCCAGGGAGCGGGGCTGAGGCCATCGCCTCTAGAGGGCGCGCGCGACCCGCGAAGATCGGGCCGAGGGCTCTTTGGACGCGCGGGGAACATTCCCCACCCCGGGGCTCCGAGCTGCTAAGGGGAACCGAATTGGACGACCCGCAACCCGACCGCTCTGAGATGCCGCCCAGCAGCCTCCGTTTCCAAAGTCTCACGAAGAAAGCCCCGGCCCCAGGCCACAGCCTCTTTCGCCGCGTCCAGGCTCCCAAGGCTGGAGGTAGAGCCCGAGCAAGCCCTGAGACGCTCCAATTAGAACTCCAGCTGGACCGAAGGACCCCTCTGGTCCCAGGGGACTTTGGGGTGAGAAGAGGAAATCAGAATACGAGCCCCCAAAGTGCGAGGGCAGGCCTGTTCGCCATTGGGTCTCCTGCACACAGCACGGGGCCTCGACTAGCATCTGTACTGTTAAGCATCAAAGGGACCAAAAAAAATCCAACCCGACGCTCTCCGAAGAGCCATAAAGATTCCAGTTCAACCAGTGTGTGTGCTGGGCCAGGCTCCGCGCTGGCGGCGGCCCCACGAGGCGGCCCTGCCCTCCGGAGGCAAAGGAATGCCCCAGCCGGAGGCAGCACCACAGGCCCAGGCCTCCACACCTGGTCTCTTTCCCAGAGAATCTGCCCAGGCAACGGAAACTCGTGGGAAAAGCACCAGATCAAAGCCGAGGCTGGTGGTGGCCAAACAACTGGGGAAAGTGGGCAGAGTCGGTGCCCTCCATCTCCCTATCTCCCAAAGCACGAGCCCACTCTGCTGCCCAATGCGGGAGGGAGTCTTGGTTGGAGCAGCGGGGCCACGGCTTTGGGGCTGGCCGCCCGCCGCGACCCTCGCCAAGCCACTCCACTCCACTCCCCGCCCTCTGACTCTGCCGCCGGCCCAGTCCCTCACGTCCGAAGGGTGACCCACTGCCCCAAGCCCAGGCTCCTGGCCGCGCCCTCCCTCCCGGGTCCTCACACAGGCCACAGACTAGAGAAAGGAGGCGGGGAGAGCTCCGCCAAACGTGGGGTCACCGATTCGATGGACAAGAGCCGGAGATGCGCCAGCCTACGCGTGCCCACACGCCTCCCTTCGGGCTCTGCCAAGTACGCCTAGATCCGCGCTTCTCCACGGGGCGACGTCTGCTAGGGCTATGGGGGTGGAAGTGAGCTCAATGTGGTGGCCTCTTTGGGGTCCCAAGGGCGGCTCTTCTGTGCCGGCTTCACGACCCCGCCCCATTGCTGCAGTCTTCGGCCAGGAAAATCTGAGAAACCCCCACCCCACCCTGTGCTCTGCTCTACCCCAGACCGTTCCTCGCCCAGCGATGGGGGTGTTGCCCCCCCAGAAGACCGGAGACTGAGAGGCAGTGGGGGTTGGCGGGGGCGGGGGCGCGGGGCTGCGCCGCGGCAGCTCCGGGTTCACTAATCACATCAGCGCGCTCTGCGCCAGCTCGGAGCAGCCAGTTGCCTAGCAATACCCGCGAACTCAATTCCTCAATCAATAGGCGCGAGGCGCTGCATTTCGGGGAGCGCTGGCGAGGCTAGGTGGGTCTGGGGGGCGGGTCCCCAGACAGCACTGGTGAGCTGGCGGGGAAGCCGGGGGAGCGCGGCACAGAGGCGCCGGGCGTCAGGGACCAGGACCTCAGGCCTGGGGGTGGGGTGCGCTGCGGAAGTCCTGCCAGAAGAAAAGGGAACCCAGAGGTCGGGCCCATCTTCCCGAGATCCCCGAGTTCTGCCCAGGCCGCAGAGAAGTGCAGTCCGTAGGTGAGGAAAGCCAGGACCATCCCCCTTATAGAAGGCTAAGAAGGGTCACATCCCGCTCCCTCCCAAGCCTACCCCTCTCCACCGCCGGGTTTGGCATCCCCTCAGTTGGGGAAGGGCCTACTGGAAACGGAATCGTCCAGGGCCGACAGGGCGAGAGAGGGGGGTGGGATGGGAAATGAGCGAGGAGGGAAGGATCCTCTCCCCCGCGAGGCGCCTGTTCCCTCTTCTCGAGGGCCAGCAAAAAGGAATAAAATCCGAGACACGTCTCTATTTACAAAGTATATATTTAAACATGTAAAAAGCGGTATTGGATACAGACATTCACAACCGCGGAAGATAGGTGCCAACCTTCACTCGAGCTGAGGCGGAAATCGAGTCGAGATTTGTACAAATCTTAGAATTAAATAAACCCAACACGCACACATCCCGCGCGGTTGCAGACTCCCGGCCCCGGCCCTGCCCACCCACCCCCAGGTCAGCGTCGCAAAAGAGAGTAAAAGAGACGAGCGAATGGCCACGGACAGACGGCAGGACAGAGGGACGGTGGGGCAGAACGACGCTAGCTGGGAAAGGTCAGGGGGAAGGGGCAAAGTCAGCCCCGAGGGAGGGAGATGAGGGCGAAGGGAGGAAGGGAGGGAGGGAAGGCGGCAGCCAGGTAAAGACACGTGTCCCGGAGTGACCTTCCACTCGGTAACAGACATGTCCCGTCAATGAAGTTTCATCTGAAAATAGCGTCGATATTTAAATAGATACACTTGGTCAACGGCGCTTCTTTATACAAAGTCTAAAATACCAGTTTTACAAACGCGAGCATTTAAAAATCCCCATTCCAGGGGCTTCTCTTTACAGGCGCAATTTCATAATTAAAAAAAAATCATGTAGTACACCGTCTTCCTCTTTTTTACCCCCTCACTTCAAAGGCAAAAGTCTGGAGGAGAGAGAGGCTGAGAAGAGGGAGGTGGGAATACGGGGAGTGCGGAAGAGAAACCAGGCTGGGGTTCCCGCCCTGTCCCCCCAGCATCGAGAAGTTTCCCCCCTCAATCCCGGGTCCCCGCCGCGCTCGCCCGGAATCTGTGCTTCCTCTCAAGGCTCGGGGCCCCCTCGCCCCTCCCTCCACTAGCAATGGGAAGTTAGATCCCCGCTGGCCCTTTAAGGGTGGGGGAGGGCGGGGAGGCCGCAGGATCATTCCTCGAAGGGACCGGGATGTGAGGGGGACAGATTTGTGCTTTTGAGTCAAAAGAGGAGCGCGCGTTCTGCGACCCTGGAGCACAGCGTGGTCAGGAGTCGGCCGGGGCGGGGGCGTCCCGGGACCCGCCGCCACGCAGGGCCTCCCCAGCCGTCTCTTCTCCAACTCCCGCTCCTCCCTCCCCCTCTGGCGGAGTTTGAATGTCGAGTTCAAATAGAGAACACTCCGCGAATCGAAAAGGCCTATAAATTATAGCTTTTGCTTTTAAGGGGGTAAAAAAAAAAAAGGAAAAGTTCTGATGCGCACTCTTGGATGGAAACCTCCCCTCGCCCCTCCCCTCTCCCAGCCGAAACCGCCGGGATGCGAGTCCTGCCGGCTCCGAGCCCCGAGCCCCAAGCCCAGACCCTCCATCGCACTCCCAGCCAAGCTGCGGCCCCCGCTCCCAGCCGCCGCTCCCTCTGTGGGTCCCGCAGGGTGGGCCTGTCTGGCCATACATTCTCCTGAGAGCTGGCGGCCCGCCCTCCCCGAGGGAGGGAGGCTAGTCCAACTCTTCCTGGGAGGCGGGGGTCACCGTCTCTTCTGGCGTAACTAGAGGACGCGAAAAGGAAAAGTCCACCCCCGACCACTTTTCTTGTAAAACAACAACCGCCTCGAACTCTGGGCACTGACATGCAATCCTCCCAATTTATCCTGGCATTTCGGGAATGTAAACAGATTCGCTGGATTTCTTTTCTTTCTGTGGAGTAAGGAAAGGAATCGAGGGAACTGGGAGATTTTGTCCACATGACATACACACGATCCGATCTGCGTGTACAACACACACATCTCCCGTAAAGTGCTTTTTCTGGTGTGGTCCTGGGAGAAATCTGCTGCTCCCCAACCACCCGCAACTTTTTACCTTTAACCTCACACACAAAATGTTACTCCAGTTAATACTTTAACTTTAAATCCCCGCAACAGATTTCTTAATCTTAAAAAAAAAAAAAAAATTAGGAAAAAGAATAACAGACTGACCCCACCCCCTTCCTTTCTGATTGGGGAGCCAATCTTTTGTTGGCCTGGCCCACCAATGGGAAGAGAGAAAAAATCCGGGTCCTGCCTTGGTTCCAGGGGTCTGACCTGCGGCTGTAGGAAAAGGGAGGAGGGGTTAGGTGGGCTGGCTGAGTCTCTCCTGACACCATCAGAGGCCCAGTGCCCAGGTCTTCATCCTCCCTAGTGCCCTGGGTGGCTGTCAGGCCCCTCCTGCCCACCTCAGCCTGTCTGCCCCAACTGAACCACACTGAGTCTCTCTCTCTCCTCGTTTAAATAAAACAACTTCAAGAGTTGAAATATATATATTTAGATATTTTTTCTTAAATAACATATTTACATCTAATAGAAAATATAACTCTAGAGATAATCTTTCCAACCAAAACTGAGGGGGAGGGATGAAAGGAAGGGGGTTATGTGAAGGTAGGGATGGGAAAGGACCAGCCAGAAGGCCACCTCCCACCCAGAAATAAAAAGCATTATGCCAAGTTTGCACTCTCACTCTCTCTCCTGCTCTCTTGTCCTGGGATCACCCACCCAGCAATTCATCTTTTCTCTTTAAAAAAGCCTTGGTCCGTGTTACTTTCCTTAATTGTGACGGTCAAAAAGTTTGAGGTCACGTCGGTGACCACCACCTTCTCCAAGTTGGTCAGAGAGGGGCTCCAGGATTCTTCCTCTGGGTCCCCCAGGATTCTGGCCACTGGGATCCTGGCGATGAGGGAGGGCCTTCCCCCTTGGGCCCCCATGTCCCGATACAAACCCCCCACAGAGCTGGGGGTGCCTGAGCCATGCCGGACCCGGGGGCCACCAGGGTCCAGGGTGCCCTGGCCTTTGGCCTCCAGGAAGGCGGCCCTGTGCTTTATGACCCTGGCTGGAAAGGTGTCCACAGCCAGCTTGCCCGTGGCCTCAGCCGGGCTGGGGCTGGCCACACCGCACTGGGCCAGGTCCGAGTCCTGCCTTCGAGCCAGCTGGATCACACTGTGGCCAGCTGGGAACTTTCCTGCCCCGGAAGCAGTGTCGTCCAGCTTCCTGCCCTTGAGGTAATCTCCAAGGCCATCACTGGGTTCTCCCAAGGGCCTTTGTGAGGGGTCCAGGAGCTCTTTCCGGGGCTTGGGACCTCGCTTCTTGGAGCTGTCGCCTGGCGAGCTGGGTTTGTCATCTGTGCGGCTAGCACCCCGTTCACGCTCTCGTTCCCTCTCCCTCTCTCGATCACGGTCCCGAGGGGGCTCCACTCGGCAGGTGCTGCTGCTCCCCGGTGGCGAAAGACCCATGTTCCGAAGGCCCTCACGGGCCCGGGAAGTAGAGGCCAGTTCTTGGGGTGAGCGGCCGGGATAGGGGATCCGAATGCCTCGGGCCGAGTCACTTCGGAACTCGTAAGTTTTGGCCTTTGCCTTGGCTTGGGCCTGCAAGAAGAGAATGCAGTGTCAAGAGCAGAGCAGGGCCCTGTCCACCGCCCCCACCTCCCAACCCCTCTTCCAGCCCCACCCTCCCTGCTACACTCTCTGATGCCTTGGGATTTCTATATGGGTTGGGGTGAAGCTTAGGGGCAGCAGTCTGGAGGAAGGAGTAGACGATCTATCTGGAAGCAGCCATCCACACAAAGCACACTTCTTGTATTTGATTATATGTCTATTTGGGATGGCTGGGGGGTCTGATAAAGGAATTCTAGTGTGGAATTCTAGAATACCCCTCCCCTCAAGACACGCTTAGCAGTGCCAGTGACTTGGTGACAGCCTGTCTGGGGACTCCCTCCTAGATTACAAATAGGACACCCCACTGGTTCACAAGCCCTCAGGGCCCGCTTCCCACAAACTGACATAACATTGCTGCCCACCATTGGACACTGCCATCCTACCTTGAGCAGGAAGGTTTTGGGTTTGGGTCCTCGCTTTTTGGGGCCATAGAGCTCCATCTCTCGTTCCCTGCAGAAAGGAAGGAGGAAGAAAGGGGTGTGTGAGTAAAGAAACCAAGTGGGCCTCCAGTTCAAGCTGGTTAGGAGCCACCCTTCGTGTTCTAAGTGAGAAGCCGAAGCTTGGAGGGGCCTCTACCTTTCCTCAAAGGCTGCGAGCAGGCGAGCATCCAGGATGTTTTCTTCAGGTTCCCATGTGCTGTACCTAAAAGGAATCAGGAAAAAGTGGGCATCAGTCCCGGGAGCAGGGAAAGAGCCGCGTGTAGGTGTGTGTATGTCTGTAACTTTTCTTGTTGCATTGTATTGTATTTCAACGTAAAGGGAAAAAGAGGAAGAAAGCAAGCTCCCAAATAACAGTCTGGGGTTGAGAATTGCACAGAACCTACTTACTTCTGCGACCAGCCCTTCCATTTCACGAGGTATTCCATGCGTCCCTGAGGATGTAAAAAGGAAAATGTATGTGTGCACGGGGAAAAATGCATGACGAGGACACGAGAAATACATGCAAAAAAATGCATGCACCGAATGAATGCGCGAAATCCCACCGCGAAAGGCAAGCGCCCGCTGCATCACCCCCTGCACGAAACGCTGCACAAAGTGCATGCACCGGCATTCATTCCCCCCACCCCGCCCCCCAACCCCCACCCATGCAATCTGTGCATCGCTGCAAGTCTAAGGAAAGCGCTTGGGCTCAGAGCCGCCGCCACGGCCGCGGCCGCTGCTGGGACCTGGGGGAAGGGAAGCTGGGCTGCAGCAGGGGGAGGGAACCCGGGCCGGGAGGGGAGGGCTCGGCCCAAGGCCTGGGGGCACCTACTTTCCGTATGCGCCGCTTCAGGAGGGCTTCGGCCGCGAACACCCGCTCCCCCACCGCTGAAAGCTCCATGTTGACTCGCCGCTTCCCCCCTTGGCCGCTTCCAGGAGCAGAAAAGCAGCAGCCAGCGCACGACAGACCATAATACTCTCCCGCTGACGTCAGTTCTCCTCCCCCTCCCGCGCGCTCGCTCCCTCCCCACCCCCTCCCGCGCGCGGCTCCCTCCTCCCTTCTCTCCCCACTCTTCCTCCCGCCCCACGTGTTGCTAACGACGTTGCTAAAGCCGAGCGGCCAGGGCCAGCTCTCCCGCGCTCTGATTGGGCGAGCTGCGGGCCACGCCCCTCTCGCTTTCTCCCCCGCGTTGCTACGTGACCCGCGTTCCAATCGCCAGGGGGCGGAGTCCGAAGCGACTCCGGAGACAGAGCGCTGGCGGGGGGGGGGGGGGGGGAGAGAGAGAGAGAGAGAGAGAGAGAGAGAGAGAGAGAGAGAGAGAGGGAGGCCGCCGCCGGAAGTGACGTCGCATGGAGGGCGGGCTCGGCCGCTGTCAGTCTGCTGGGCTGGCAGGGGGGCTGTCCACCCTCTGTCCCCGCCGGGGCCCCCTTCCCGCCGCCAAGATGTCCCTCCGGTGCTCAGCGTCCCTCACAGCTCTCGCTGGGACCCCTGCGGTGGTGTCAGCCAGGCCACGCCCCCTCAGCGACCCCCAGCCCGCCCCACCCCCACCGCCCGGACTCGCGCCCTTCCCTCCCCCCGCCGCCGCCCGCGCCGCACAATGCACAATGCACAGGTGTTGGGGCGCCGCAGGCCGCGCCCGAACCCCGAGAGCCGGCGACGCGCCCCTTGCCAGCTCTTCCACCCGGTCCCCTTCCCCCGAGTTGCACACCCGACCCTCGGTCTCCATGGCAACGGCCTCCCCCGCCGCCGCCAGCCCCATCCCGCTAACAAATCAATGTGCCTGCGTCTCCTTCTCCTGTCGCGCAACCCTGCCCTCGGCCACCCTCCGGGCCCTGCGAGCCGGGCTGGGCTCGAGCGCTCGCCCCCAGCTTGGAAGCCGAATGCAGACCCAGTGGTGGCTCGCTGTTGCCGTCCGACCCTTCCCACACCCCGAGATCCCGTGGGGGGCGTCGCGCGCCTTTTTCCTGCCCCCCCCCACCCGTCCCAGACGCCCGCAGCCACCTGCCTGTGCCGCCAGCCCGCGCTGCTCGTCCCCGCCAGGCCCTGGCCCCAAGGGTCGCCAGCCACAGCCCAGCCGCTCCGTGCCCCGGGCCTGGGTGTGTTGGGGGAGGGCATGGACGACCACCAAGCAGAGTCTGGAGTTTGGTTGGGGTTGGGGCGCGCGGCTGGGGGAGCGTCCCGCTTCCCCCGGATCCGGGCGACCCGCTGGGCCTGCGCCGCGCACTTCCTGTCCACAGCTCTTCCCAACGTGCGTGGCAGACACTCCGCGAGAAAACCCGGGGAGCGTCGCGGGGTCTAGTGCGGGTTGAGGAAGAGGGGCGAAAATGGCGGGGTCCAGGAAAGGGGGCGAGGGCCGGGCCCTAGAAGCCTCGAGTTTGTACACACGCAAACACAAGCTCCTGTTCAGTTCGAGGTGACCCGTGGCTGGGGCGGCGGCGGCGGGGACAGCAGCCCAAGTCCGGGCCCAGCAATCCCCAACACTTTTCTCTTACCAACCAAGCTGCAAGTAACAGCACCTACTCCTCGGAACCCACGATTTAGTTAAAACATCGCTGATAAACTTGATTGGAAGCAGTTTCCCTTGGCGAGGGATGTGGTGGAAGAGAGAAAAAAGAAAGAACGAGAGCGAGAGAAGGAAAGGCGAGCCAAGGAGTCTGACTCGAAAGGGCAGAAAGCCCAGAGCGGAAAACCGGCCTCCTGTCCAAAGTTAGGTGCGCGGCGAGAGCGGCGCGTCCTGGAAGCGCGGGACAGGCGCGGCTCCCGGCCCACCCTCCCTGCCACTCCCCGCCCCCACCCCTGACAACGCGGGGTTCCAGTTTTTGGCCTTGCTCAAACTTTACAAGGTGGGCTTTAGGTGTACAGTCTCCTCTCTCTGGCCATTTGGTCTTATTAGCGTACAGCGAGTTGGCGACGCCCAGATCGCTCTGGCGACCCGCGCGGGCTGCCCGCGAGAGGCCGCCGACGGCCGCGTCCTTAATCATAAAAAGTCATTCCCGGTAACAAATAGTTTCGTTGGCCGGTGCCAGCGATACAGCTGTTTCTGTTTAAGCTTAAATACTTTCCAACAGTTTGGGCAGTAAAAATAAAGTCGGCCTCAGCCGCCTATAAGTGTCTGGTTTCCCCGCCCAGAGAAAGCCCACCCTCCGCCCTGGGCCCGGGTCGCTCTGCACACCCCGCCCGCACCCGCCTGGAATCCGCTGCCCGCTGTGGGCGACGGCTGCCAGGCTGTCCCAGCCACGCACCGGCCGCCCGAATTCCCGGGCAGCCCCAGGGCCACCTTGGAGCCGAAGAGAGGGAGCCTGTCCCGATCGGGCTGGAGGAACGGACCGGCTTCGCTACCCCCCGCCTTCCCCCACCCCTCGCAAGCTGGCCTGCGCCAGAGAAGAGTGGTGGTTTCCCTTCTGATAGGGTTTCTGGAGCCCTGTTCCCGGGAGTTGTGTTTGCGTTGGGTGCCTTTACAGACCCGGAGTTTGCACGAGGCGTGCAGAGGTCGATGGTATCAGTTTCACGCTGAAAAAGTTAGCTCAGCTCCTCCCTCCCAGGGTTTTTCTTTCTTTTTCTTTCTTTCTTTCTTTCTTTCTTTCTTTTTCTTTCTTACTTTCTTTCTTTCTTTCCTTCCTTCCTTCCTCCTTCCCTCCCTCCCTCCCTCCCTCCCTCACCTCCCTCCCTCTCTCCCTCCCTCCCTCCCTCCCTCTCCCTCTCTCTCTCCCTCCCTCTCCCTCTCTCCCTCCCTCCCTCCCTCTCCCTCTCTCTCCCCTCCCTCTCCCTCTCCCTCTCTTTCTCCCTCCCTCTCTCCCTCCCTCCCTCTCTCCTCCCTCTCTCTCTCTCCTTCTCTCTCTTTCTCCCTCCCTCTCTCACTCTCTTTTTTCTTCCTTGCCTAAGTGCCTCCGAAGCTTCAAGTGGGAAATGAAAACCCCAGCGCTGCCGTGCATGGCCCCCTCCTCCGGAGGGGTATTTAGTATTTTTTTTTTTTTTTTGCTTCCCCGTCGCATTTTCCCGCCTGTCTTTATGTCTGGTGGCAAAAACACTTGTTCTGAACAAAATTAGCTTAGCGCTTGCGAGCTGTCTGAGTTTTCAAACGTCGGGTTGCCTGCAGCGCCTATAGCAAAGGTGGAACTCGATCCAGAAGGAAACGAGAGGCATAGAATAATCTGAGAACAATCAGACCAAGCCCAGTTCTTGTCCGCTGCAGAGAAACTCAGTCCCGCGGGGTGGGGAAAGCAACCCCCAACTTAGTGATGGGGGTGTGTCTCACTCCTGACTGGCGCACTGCTGCCAACTGTTTGTGAGAGAGCAGGGCTGCAGAGAGTGTGAACACCAGTCATTGGGTGACCTCAACTCCCCGACAGTTTGGAGACTGAGAGGTGGCAGTCTGAGAAATAGGTTTGTAGTCTGGCGCGACCCAGAGCTGGGGCCTCTCTGTTGGATGAAGAAAAATGCCTGTACTTGCCGGGAGAGGGGGCTAGCGTGGGGTGGTAGAGGCGTCCTTCCCGCTGAGACTTTCAAAGTGATCAGCCGGTGACACTTAGAAGCCAAGGGAAGAAGGAACCCCGCTCTCCACCTTTCTTATTGAACCTGCCTTCCTCGATCACTCAGTTCTCGCCACCTCCCTCCTTTCCTCCACATAACCTCTTTTATCCTTCAAAGTTAGATAATTGCTTTTCCCTCGTGCACCCTTGGGTGTAAACAAAACAGAGTTTCAAAGAACAAGAACCTTCTGCTCTTAATTTCATTGCCCGGCGGTCCTCGGCTGCGGCTGTCAGGTTCGAGTGCGCCGCCACTGCAGTAAATAAGGTAACTGCTTCCTATTACTTTAGCCCCATATGGCTGCAATTTGAGTGTCTTTGGAGACAGTGCGTGTGTCGGGGCGGGGGGGAGTGAAAGTGGAAATCAAATGCTCTCAGATCGCATTTTTATGAAGGAAATTGTCGGCGATTCTTTTAGCAGTCTTCCCACCACCCCCTAGTTCCGGGGATGAGCTGCCCAGTTTCTTTGTTTATGGAATTATAGACGCCCGCCCACCTCGGGACACCTGCTTCCCGAACGCCTGGGTCTCCTGCCCGACTCTGCACTCGTTTTGGTGAACTGGGCACACGCCTGCCACTTCCCTTCCCAACAGAGGGCCTCCAACCTGCTCCCGACTCCTGGAAGCCAGCCCCAGCCCTCGGCCCAGTCTCCGGAAAGAGTCCGGACCCTGTGCTCCATGCGCCCGCCTCCTTCACCGGGGAGCCGTCCCCGGTCCAGGGGGCCTTTTAGGCCTCCCTGTGTCCGCTGCCCGTGGACTGAGCCCCCGGGGAGGAGGCCCGAGGCTGGCGCGGTCCGAGGGGAGGGAAGGCGAAGGGCGGCCGCGATGAGGGGCTGGGCTCCTGGGTCGCCAGACCAGCAAGCCCCAGCGCGTCCTCTAGCTGGAGGGTGAGACCGGGCCTCGGCTCGTTCACTGGGAGCTTTTCAACTTCACGGCTTGGCGGGTGTCGGACCTGCCTGGTCTTGGCCGCGGACGCGGGCGGATTTGGAACCCAACCATTTGCCTCGGGCGCGACAGCCGGGCCGGCTGTGAAGTGAGCGCGGGTGGCTCCGAGCGTGGCCGCGTGGGCCGTGGCCGCGTGTGTGGCGGTCGCGGCCCGTGGCTTACCACCGGCGGCCCCGGAGCCTGGCGGGCGCCCTCCAACTTTGCCGCCCCCACGCCTGGGCCAGGGCCCGACGTCTCCGGGACGCTGTTCGCCCGCTACAGGGGAAGGGCAGGGGTGACCGAACACCCGGCAAAGAGGTCCCAAAGACCCGGCCCAGGCAGACTGGCCGGTGACTGGAGGTGAGGCTGCCATGGTTTCTGGCCTGGGCTCCAGCCTCTACTCCTTCCCAGAATCAAGAAGTTCCCACTTCTCCTGTCCCGTTTTCTCCTCCCGAGTAGACTTTCAGACCCAGACCATCGGTGTCAGAGAAACACGAGAACATGCGGCAAAGGATACTAAGGGGCTGACCATGTTACAATAATTTCCCACAAGCCCGCACATACTCTAGATGACACATAGCCTTTGACTTCAGCCCCCTGAAATCGCAGGAGGAATAGCAGCCCCACAGGGGCAAGCAACATCTATTGAGCAGCTATTGTTGGGCACCTGCATTATCCCACTTACCATTGGTAAGAGCCATTCCATTATCAACCTGGTAAGAGCCATTCCATTATCCTCATTTTATAGATGAGGAAACTTGAGGCACAGTGAGGCAAGTAACTTGCCCAAGGACATACAACACGGGTTCTGCCTGAGGAGTCCCAAGCTCAATGCTCTCTATATCTACAGCAGTGGCTTTGGATACTCTGCATGTTTCACTTCCTCCAGGGCTTATGGAAATTATTCAAGGTAAGAAAGGGCTAATGGAGGCTCATGGAACTGGCCATAGAGGAAGACAGTGATCTTATTGCCAGAATCAGCAACCTGGTTGTGCTAAGCAGAGATGCTGCTCTGGGCCATTAGCATAAAACTTGATGCTGGAACAACAGAGGGAGGGAGGAGTTCTCAGAGCCCAGTCGACTCAGCTGGAGGCTGGATGTTGGTAGAAGTCCTAGTTTTTCCTTCATCATAGAGCACAGTGGCTAAAATTGTGGGCTCTAGGGCCAGTGGTTCAAATCCACTTATTGGCTGTGTGCCCTTGTGCAAGTTACTTAACCACTCTGTGCTTCAGCTCCTATAACTGTTATTTAAAAAGAAATATTAACATGCTTACCCCAGGGGGTGAATGGACAGGTTCAGAGAGTTGTCATGTAGGCACTATCACACCGTCAGGCACAGGCAAATGCTCAATAAATGTTCATCATCACTGTTACACTTGTCGCTTATTAGTGTTCTGGGGCCAGGTCAGGCTAATGGGACTTGGTGGGTCTCGGTTGGGTGACTTTCCCCAAGGAACCCGGTATCAAGCCCGAACTTTCCCTACCTCCCATGAGGGGTACCCACAAAGAGGGAGCCGGGTGCTCACCGACCCTCCCAGGGAAACTGTGTGCTCCTCAGACACAGTCTAGACTCGCCCCTTAGCACGGCCTGCCGCGGGATGCGTCCCACCAGATGGCCTCGCTACCAAAACGCAACCGCAGCTCCTGCAGCACGGAGGCCTGGTTCCGTGCGGGTGCGGTGCTGCAGGAGCACGCGCACAGAGATGAGGCCGGCACGCATGCGCGCATGCGCGCACGCGCGCCGCGTGGTGAGTCCCCGCAAGTCCTCTCCGGGAAGGCTGCCTGGTGTTGCTTGCGAAGTCCGGCTCCGGGAGCCTGGAGGCACCCTCGGCTGGGGGGGTGCAAGGGGAGATGGCTCCGAGGTGGACGGGAGACCTGAGCGGCTGCACCTCCGTGCCTAACCCGCAGGATGAAAGGGGTCCGAGAGCGGATAGGTCTGGGTGTTCGGTTCCCGTCGTCCCTGGAAGGGCGTCAGACTCTACGGCCTAGGCACAGCCGGGGCGGGACTGGGAGAAGCGAAGAGGACAGCGGGGTGTGGGGGGCAGAGAAGCCTGAGACAAATGGGTGGCCTAAGGGTCAAGGCCTCTGCGCCCCATCCGAGAGGAGGGTGTTATCAGAAGCCTCCTGGCCCCGAGATTCCCCGGACGCGCGAACTCTGCTGCTGCGTCAGCCTTGGCCACCGGGCTCGACCCACTGACTGCAGCCTGTGCTATAAGATGCCCCAGGTGGAGAGTTTGACTCCGGATTCTGTCTGCACGGAGAGGGCCTTGACCTCGCAGTGACTCGACAGGGTCCGTGTGTGCTCCTTCCCGCTCGTGACCCCATCCATCGAGAAGGCAGGGAACACGCACTTCCCAAGGGAAGACAACGTTGGGCAGTGATTGGTGGCCCTAGAGCCTGCGCTCAGCGAGGTCGCCTGGCTCCCTAGAACCCGACCTCTGCCAGGATTGGCACTTCGGCCGCCAGCCATGGTGGCCAACTGGTCGCCACACTGCCCTGTCCATCCCCACAGGATCTCTCCCGCCCCAGGGAATCTGCAGGGACGCCTGGGACTCCTTCTGGCGCTTCACGTTCATTCTCACTTCCTACCCCGCCCCCAAGCGGAAGGAATTGAAGTGACTTTTTGATGTGACTCAGGGGACTTCAAGTTAGTTCCAAACTGGAGATCCTTCAGTCAGTGCCACTTCCTCGCGAGGTTGTTCACGCTGAGAAGAGCCAAAATCCAGTCTCCCCTTTTAGAGGTCGGAAAAATCGAGTGCAGGAGCCTGCCGGGTCCTTTGACGAGGCACATGTTGGAGGGGTGGGGGTGGGGGGCGAGTCTGAGCGCTCCGAAAGAACCTCAGGGGGCCGAGGCGTTCGCCGACGCGTTCGCCCTCACCGGGGCGTACGGGAAACCCTAGGGACAGACGTTTGGGATTCGACGGAGGAAACGCGACGGTGCTCGGGAGGGTCCGGCCTTCTTGTTTCTGATGGAACCTCGGCGTCCTCCGCTCTGATCAGTGCCTTTTCCTGTAGCCCCCGGTCGGGGCCTCCGCGGTGCGCCCCCAGCGTTAGTCCCAAGGGTGGGCGCTGTCGGTGGCCGGACGAGGCCGGGCGGGCGTCGAGGTTGCGCGACCAGAGCGCGCCGGCTCCGCGCAAGCCCAGAAGCCGTGCTGCTGGTTCCGGGGCTGCCGGAAAGCGCGCGGCCAGCGGTGGCTCTGTCCCCGCGCAAGCGCCTCACTGCCCGGGCGAGACCCGTCTCTCCGGCCACCCTTGTCTGCGGGATGGCTCACCCCCCAGGGGGAGGACACCGACGGCCACTCAGGCCGGGCCACCCTCGCCAAAGAGTCGGGACGCCTTCTCTCGCTGCAGATGAAAGCCTCAGATCGACTGCCCCGCCCTTCTCTAGGAAATCAAATTCAGGGAACGTGGTACCGTATTTACCCGCACAACTTCCTCCCTTGACATTTTGCACTCTTGAAGTTGGGGCAGAAGTAATTATGCAAACATCTGGGGCTATCCTGCGCCGCTACCCGGCACCGTTCTTATTCATCTTGAAAGCCGCACTCTCTCATTTGCATAATAATGGCTTATCTAGAATGACACAGCAAATGGAGGCAAAATTAATTTTCTTTGCTTCAGCTAGTCTTTGAGATCCTGAAAACAGAAGCTTACGGCAAGAAAAACTGATTTTGCTGTGAGTGTGGGGTTCTTGACCAGACCAGGGAGAGATGAAGTTTAAAGAGGTGGAAATGTGATGTTCACGCTGAGTTTCTGTTGTTTTTCTAGTTTCACCCTTGGAGTTTATCTACTTTTGGCCAAACGGGTCAAGGGCTGAGCCACCGTGAGAGTCCTGGAAAACACTCTATCACCTCAACAGTAGAGGGATGTTCAGTGGCTCGGGAAACGGGGGCAGCATGGACTGTGGCTGGGGGTATCGGAGGTCGATGTTGAAGGTAGCGTGGGGCGGGGAGAAAGTAGACCGGCGGCCCGACTGGATTAAGGAGGTATCTGGCCGATCAGCGCTCTGGGCCTCTGGTCTGGCCCCTCTAAGGCTCAGTTCCCCACCCTTTGGACAGATCAAGAGGAAGCACTTCCTTGCTCTGGGATTGGTCGCCGCAACGACTGGGGCAGCAGAAATCCTTGGATTCAAAGCAGAAAACGGGTGTGTGGATAGTCAGGAGGGCATTATGTGGAGGAAGCATCTTTTATACATTAAAACATCTTTTTGATTTTTTTTAATATGAAGGGGAGTGGCATGGAGAAATCCACAAATAAATATGGCAAATGGATTTGGACCAGAATTGTCATCGTGGGGCCACTTTCAGGGCTATTCTGGGCTCCAGAAGATTTTTGCAGCAAAACTTGTCCCCTCCAAGGTCAGTCTTCCCTCTCCCAGTAAATAGTGCAGAGATAGCACAGTGCAAAATGTTGGGAGATCCACCCGCGGCCTCCCCCGCATCGCGCTGTGGACAGGAACTCCCTATCTCTTCCAAGAAGACAGTTTTACATTTAATTAAGGAAGTGGCGCCAGTTCAGCTTAGCCACCAAGAAGCCACCACTGCGGTCACTCCTTTTAAAATAATTCTTACATTTCATTTAAAATCAGGGTTGCAGGGGGAAAGCCGGATTACGAATTGCTGAGAGTGGAGCGACCTGCAGAGTGAAGTGAGCAAGCGAGAGGGAAAATGGGCGGAGGATTAGCCCCACGGTCGAAGGACTGGCTGTTTTCGCGGAAAAGGAGGAGGGCGCCAAGAGACCGCAGGGCGCGGGAGAGGGTGTCGCTGAGAGTTGGGACTACTGGGTTGGGACAAGGGAGCCGGCCCTCCCTCCATCTCCTTTCTCTTTCCTCTGCATTCATTCTCACTGCCTTTTGGACGCAGTCTCCATTCTGCCTTTTTTACACCTCCCTGCGTGGCGCAGCTCGACCCCAGAGGTATTATCTTTTTTCTGGCGGTGGGTGTGATATCACAGCTTCTTCCCTGGGGGCAGGGGCGCCCTGGGGGAAGGGCACCCCTGGAATACCGGAGGAAATGTTCTAGCCGCTCTCAAGTCTTTTCCTAGCTAGGAAACGCAGGGAGAGTTGGGATTCCAGGCCTCCCAATCATAGCTCCAGGTTTCAGCCTCAATTTCTCCATTTAGGAGAGTAGGGAGAACACCCAATGAATAGTAGAGAAAGGAGCCAGAGGCGTTGCCGGGTCCACTGCTTCCGAAATCTCTTAAGTCTGAAGAAGATCTCTAGACGACCTCGTTCTCCGGCCGCTCTGGGTGTTCTAGCAGCCCCGGGCCGTGGGTCTCGGAACAGTCCTCCCCACTACCGCACCCCTGCACACACAAGCTTAGGGGAGGGGTCGGACCTCCCCGGCCCGCGAGCAGCCTCTCATCCTGAGGGGGACACCATCCAGCCTGCAAGGTCCGGAGCAATGGCTTCGTTGACCCCAGAGCCGGAGCCAACCCGGGCCCAACCGACCGAGAACAAAGAGAAGCCCACGCAGAGAGACGGGCTGCCCATCCCGCTGGAACGGCGCCCGCGGGCTGGGGGCGCCGAGCGCCACGCTTCGGGCTCCGAGTCACCGTCGCAAGCCCCAGTGCGGGGCAGCGGGGTGGTGAGCTTTCCTCCCAGGAGTCGGAAACTTCTAAGAGCAAATTCCCAAGTCTGATTAGGCGAAAAGTTCGCGCCCCACTTTGCACTAGTCGGGTCCGCGCGGACTTGTCCAGTGGAAATGGAGAGAGTGAGGGCAGTGGGTGTGGGGATCTCAGCAATCCATCTGGGCTTTAAAGGTGCTTGGACCACTCAGAAGCGGGTGGAGGAGTCGCCTGTCTCCGCTGAGGGGTGAGCCGACAGCGAGCGTGGAGATGGGAGTCTGAGGGTGAGGGTGTGCCAGAGGCAAGTGTGGGGGAAGAGAAGGAAAGTTGGGCACAGAAGTGGAGGAGAGGTGGCTTGGGGGAGTGACTTGGAGCCTCAGTCAGAGCCTCTCCTCCCCACCATTGGGTACTCAGATCCTGTAGGCTAACCCGGGTGCCCCGTCCAGCTGAGGCTCTCAATGCTGTCCAGCCCGGGTTTCCAGCTCAGGGGAATCCAGGAAAGTGCCTTCAGCACTTGCACTGCAAGAAGAGCAGGCTCCTCTCCTCTCTGGAAAATCTGTATTCCCACCTGCCAGATTGGCAGGTTCTTCCCCATTTTGTTGCTATGACAGGTACCTGTAATGGACCCACATGGAGAGTACTTCGGATCCCAGGAAAGCAGGACTCCTTAACACACACACACACACACACACACACACACACACACACACACACACACGTGTTGTTTTTCTAAGATGGGGAAAGAGGTCCCAGGCTCAATTTCCTACAGTAAGGTAGTGCTTCTTCCGGCTTCTGTGGGTTCAGGCACTTCTCTTCCCCAGAGGGAAAGATCCTGGGGCTGTCTACACTGGAGAGTTCCCAGGGATGCTCAGGGAAGCCAGCCAAGGGATAGACAGCTGGATTCTGAGTTGCAGCAGAGGGTGGGGCAGGGCAGAGGGCGGAGCCAGGCTGGAACTGGAGAGCACTGACTGGAGGAATTTATTCAAGGTAGGGAGGAGGCTGGAGCTGACACCCACCAACCAACTGCCCAAGGGAGCCTGCTGGGGAGTGCTTGGGAGTACCTGTTTCTACATGGGCTCAAATGTACATGATGTTTTATGGTCATTTGTATCCCAGAGTCTTGTGCCCAGCCTGGCACAAGAGGGTGTGCAGGAGTGGTGGGAGTGGATAGATGTAGCTACCATCCGCTGAGCAAGGGCTGCTTGCTCCATGGCAAGCTCTGACTAGATGATTTCCGAACTCTTCACTTCTATTCTTCATCACAGCCCTTAGAGGGAGACTTTATTAACCACATTTAAAGCTGGGGAAATAGGCTCAGAGGGGCTAAGTAACTTGCTAGTGACCAAGTTAAGCTGCAGGACAGGGCTCGACTTAGGTCTGTCACCCAGGAGTCGAGGGGCCTAAGAGAAGGTGCCATGGTAGTGGAACCAGGCTCTGCAGGAAGCTAGACATACCCTGCTGCTGCTCCAAGTCATGGGGTTTGGCACAAGAGAGCCATCTGGGGTGCAGTTGGGGGTCACTGACCCTTGGATTTCCCAGACTTTGGCCAGACCAGAAGCCCAGCAGCCTGGGGCCAGAGTCCAACAGAGTTTTCCTGCCTCTGGCCCCCCTCCTCCCCAGCCACCCAGGAAGAGCCACTGGCTGCCATCAAAGGCAGCCGGTTCCAAAGTGCTTGCAGAGCCAATCAGGCAGCCACTATGGGTCTTCGTGCACCAGCTCCAGGGTACCAGGACCACCAGACCATGCAAACATGGAAGCCAGTGCCCGGGCGGCTGCTGAGACATGCCTGCATAATCCAAAAAGATTGGATTGGGGATGGAAAGAATTGGGTCCAAACCTGTGCTTGCTCCACCCCTGACTGGCTGAGCTGCCTTGGACAAGTCTTTTTTTTTTTTTTCTCTCGATCTCAGTTTCTCCTGTAAAAGGGTCATTTGGAGCAGGTAGTCTTGGAGCAGCCTGTCTAGTTTCCACATTCCGTACATTTGGGGTCGTGTGGTCAGGTTTACTGGGATTCCAAAACCTTTAGAAAATACTTGTTAACCATTGACGGCTGGCCACTGGTGCATTGCCTCAGCCAGCACACAACCCTGGAGTTTGTGACTGCCTAGAAATCACGGGGACTCCTGGGGAGAGCTGGGAGTTCCTGTCCCAGCTGTGCCCGGTACTGGTTTCACTTTCTCAAATGATGCCAGGCTCAGAGCTACTAAATAGTTAGGGGGCCCAGGAAGAAAGAGGAAGAGTCCTGAAGGAAGCGCTGAGTGACCAGATGGTCTCTCCAGTCCCAACCTCAGTCGGGGACAACGGGGTAGGGGGGGCGGCATTATCTTCTCTCCAGCTCCAGTACCAGTGCCAAGCTGCTGGAGGCATAGCCACAGCTGGGACTAATTCCAGGTACATTCTATAGGTGGCATCATGCTACTGGAAATGGCCTCCTTAGAGGGAAGAGGCTCCCTCTGTGGCATCTCCAGGCACGGGGGAAGCCAAGGCAAGGTCGACACAACCCCAGTTCAAACTGCCAAGAGAGGGGTACTTGAGGCACCCGTGGAGTGTGAGAGGAGGAATCGTTCTCTCAGATTCTGGGGGCCACTGGTCCAGATGCATAGGTTTCTTCAGGACCATCAGCCTCTGGCAAGACTCTCTGGGAGTCTCATGCCCATTGCAAACGGTGGGAAGAAAAGGCCTCAGCCCAGTACACAGTGGGGAGCGATAGGTGAGCTATTGGGGTCTCCAACAACATTCACTGGCAAAGCCATGCTGTGCCACCCACCCAGCTGGCAGGAGAACTGTCACCACACCACTGAGGGTCCTCCCCGGTTGGCAGACAACCTGACCAGGGGCCATTCCCTTGTCCAGACCCTCGCCTGGAGGAGGCCAAAACTCTTCTCCAGGTGGGCAAGGAAACCGGCCAGAGTGAGGAGGGAAAAGGCAAGCGGTGCGACAAGCTGGAGACAGGACTTGGGGGTCAAAGACTTACGCAGGAGCCCGAGATGGCCGAGGCTCCACCCTGGCCAACCTCCCCTCCCAAAGACACCCCTTGCGGCCCCGCCCCTCGCAGCTGTCTGATCCGGCCTCCTTGGGCCCAATCGCGTAGCTGGGCCGCGGACCCGCCGGGCCTGTCACTTTGGGCAGCATTTAGCCTGCCGTCCAGGAGCAGGCAAGTACAGAGGAGACGCTGAGAGGGGTGTGACAGCGATGCCTCTCACCGTTCCCTCCCGCCGCCCGGCTGGCTCCAGGCTGCCTGGGACGCCCGGGCACCGAGCCCGTGGGTCCTCGCCGCCTGGGCCACACGCAACTCCCGCTTCTCGAGACCCGGCCTGGGACCTCCGCCAGGCCTGGCGCCGAGGAGGTCGGAGAAATGGGGCGCAGGATCTCAGCTGACGGCACCATGGGCCAGGCCTCGGGAGACAGCTGAGGGGGACCCTGAACCTCCAAATCACAGTCCAGGTCTCTTTCCTGCCCACCCCACCACCTTCCAGGCGTTCGGCTAGGTTTCTCGTGATTCTGGGCCTTTGCTCAGACTCAACACAGACTGGCTCACACAATTTTTTTTAAACAAAAGCAATTAGATTTCAATCCCGGTTCATTTGCATTTGCACCTCGGAAGCAGTGGGGAGGGAGTGGGAGGGAAGGAGTCGGGAAACTGGCGGCAGCGGGTTACACCTTCCGAGAGCCACAGCTGGCCCGGGCTGCCATTGCGCAGTCCACATCTGGCCCGGCCGCGCGGTAGCCGCGGCCCCCTCCCCGCCCGCTCCCGGGGCCCGCGCGCCGCAGCCCGCTCGGTGGCGCGCTCATCGATCGCCGGGGCCGCGGCCGGGCGAGCGGAGAACAAGGTATAGCCTGTATTTAGGTTCCTGCCCTTATATGGCGATGTGCGCGAGCGCCAGCAGAGCGGCCGCACCATATAAGGACACGCGGAGGGCGCCGGGCTGAGCTGGTGCGAGCTCATTGGCCCGCGCGTCTCTCAGCAACCGGCTCTCACGAGTGGAAACGAGCCAGCCGCCCCCGCCCGCTCCCCACCCCCTCCCTTTCTTTCTCCCCCAGCGTCCCCGCCTCTCGTCTCGGCACCCCTCTCCTTGCTTACCCCCATTTTTGCCTGACCCTCTCCCCAAGTTTTCTTTTCGCCGTTGTCCCCCTCCCCCTCGGCCTCGTTGTCATTCTCTTCCTCCCGCTCGGCCTGTCCTCGCCCCCTTCGCGCAAGCTCCCACTTCCATCCCACGCACCCCCTCCCCAAACCTCGGCGAACGGAGGCGGAGGAGCGGGAAGGCCCGGATGCGGGAGGGGAGCTGGAAGGTGTGTGTGTGTGTGTGCGCGCGCGCGTCGCTGCTGCAGTTGCTGTCGCAGCATCAGGTCCACCGTGTGCACGCACTGGGCTCTGCGAACAGTCCGAGTCTCCCCTCCACCCGCAACACACACACGCTCTCCTCCCCCGCCCCAAAGGTAATCAGAGCAATTAGCTGCCGAAGAAATGTGCTTGCGGAACTAGGGATGTGCTAAACCACAAACAGTCCTAGGTACCACCAAATTACCATCCCCCAGGGTGTCCCTTCGGGCTGGATTTCTGAATGCAATCATAATAATGATAAATCGATGTCTCATTGAAAGCTTATTTTAAAAACCTGCCAATCGTTGTGGGGGGAACGCTGAGTGCGGGAGAAAAATGTACTGACAGAGCCACCCTCGGGTTTCCAGGCACAACGCAGTGCATTGGCGGTTGCGGGATGCAGGTCAAGTGCTCAGCGCTGGGCCCACCCGCTGGACGGGAGCCCGAGGAGGGAGAAGACGTCGCTATTCCCGTGGAGATGAGGCTCCGGTTCCCCTAAAACTCAGGCAGTAAACGCACAGCGGTTCCCGGGGCTCCCCTCGGCCCCTCCCTCGCGTTCAGAGGCGCGCGCACGCGCACGCACGCACAGGTGTCCGGCTGACCCCTCCCGAGTGGTAACCGGTTCCGAAGCGCTTGTCCTCCTAGCGACGCCGAGGCGACCAGAGCTACCGCCTCGGGGACTCGCGCCTGTCCCCAGGGGAACCAAAGGGGACGGCTAAGACAACCCTAGCGCCCTGGGACCGAGCTTGCCTCTAGGGCTGCCGCCTAGCCCAGGCATTGAGCGATGCCCCCTACTGGGAAGCCTGTGCCTGGAGCCCGGCGCAGGTGGGGGTCGCATAGGAGACCTGGCTCGGGTGGGGGATGGGGAACGGAGAACGATGACCCGCGTGACCTCTGCTCGGTCTCGGGCATCCTTCTTCGCCTTCGCCCTCTTTCCCTTCCCAAACTCAAATCCCCGAACCTGGCACCTCCCAGGGGAAGATGGCAGAAGCGGGCTCTGCCAGGGAACGAGGGTGCGAGATTGGGGAGGGCGCTGCCTGCTGGATGGAGTCAGTTTTGGCCGCCGCCTCCTCCTCGCTGTTTCTGCAGAAGGAAGCGCCGTGGCCGCAGCAGCCCTTGGTGCCAGCACGTATCCCTCCCTGACCTTGGCTGAGCTTTGCTGCCGCGGTATCTTGCCTAGCAGAAAGCACAGTTTTCCTTCTGCGCAGGGGCTGGGGATGCCCTCGGGGCAGAGGGTTTGTCTGGGTCGGCGCCCAGAGCTGGACCTTTGCCATGGAGACCTCTCTGAGCACTGGAAAATCCGTGGATACCCGGTTGCAGCCTCCCGGTGCTCCCACATAGCCCATCCCTTCCCCGCACCTGCCCACGCCCATTTAGGCAGTTCATTCATATTAAATAACCATCCCCAAGTTTCTGTGTGCTCAGGTAGGTGGATACCTTCGCCCAGCGGGGGGATACCTTCACCCAGCGAGAGGAAGGGGAGGAGGAGGGAGGCCCCCAGATGTTCTCCCCGCACAGGGACGTGTCTCCTAATTGTGCCTCTTCTTCTCTACTCTTAAACCGCAAGAGCAGAAGCCATTCTCGAGTCTGGAAACCCCTTTCCTTGACCTGTTGGCTCTTTGTCCCTGCCCTCTGATTTATTGAATTTGAAATTTCCAGCCAGCAGCGGTGAAATCGCTGGAGCTGAGTACGCGGTTGGCGGGAGGCGTGAGAGAAACTTGCAGATAGGGAAAAATAAAGTCCCAGTTTACAGATACACCTCTTCCCGGCCAGCCCGCCTCACTACGGCCGGGATTGTTCGGGATTGGAGTAAGAGGGGGCTACGGACCCACTCGACTGCGCCAAGTGGTTCGGGCTCCGGAACCCGACCCCACCCATGGGTCCTCTGTTCGCACTTTTCGTTTTTTCCCCAGCAATACCAGCCTTGGGGCTCCGGGGGCAATTTCCGTCCCGCCCTGGTGCGCCCCCAGGCCCTGTCCTGAGCTTGCGCCCCGGGCAGGTTCGCCAGCTCGCTCTGGACGCCCCTCTCCAGAGCCCGGGCTCCCCTTGGCGCCCAGAGAAGCCTGTTTGGGCCCGGGTGCCAGGGAGCCGCAGGGTGGCCGCGGGCCCCTCTTCGGCGCGGGCGGCCCTTGACTGGGCAGAGGCGGGGGTCGGGGAGCTGCTCTCTGCAGAGAAGAGGGTGGGCTCGCGGCACCTGCTGAGCTGCCGCCGCCGCTTCGGCTCATGGCGCCGAAGGATCCACCCGGATCTTCTCCGCGGAGTTCCGGGCTTGGGTCATTTTGCAGTCGGCACGCACACATCTTCTTATTTTTTATTTTTCACCGGGGGTGGGGGGCTGTGGGGGTCGTCAGGGCTGGCCAGCCCAGCTCCAGCGCCGGGGTGGGGGTGAGGACAGTGGGGCGGCACGCGGTCACCGAGGTCAACAGCCCATTAGCATTGCCCCACCCGGGCGCCGCGACCTCGCGAGGGCACGGGGCATGCGGGGTGGGGGACAGACCGACAGCGCCCTCCCTGCACTGTCCCCCTGCCACCCCCCACTCCTGCTCCCTCCGCCGCTAGGTAACCGCCCCTCCCCCTCCCCTCTCTCCCCCCTCTGCGGCCCCAGATCCCCGGGTGCCCACTAGGGTCCCCGCGCCCGGGCGGAGAGTCCCGGGGAGGGGAAAGGAGCGGGGCTGCGGGTGGGCTGCGGCGCCCGCCCCCCGCCCGTGGCAGCGTGGCGACTGGCGCCGCTTTGGCAGCCATTTTCTGCAGCTGCCGCGGCCGGGGCTCTGCGGAGTGAGGCGGAGGCTGCAGCCGCCAGACAGAGGCGGCGGGGACAGAGGGGCGCGGGGTCACCGGCGGGGGGGGAGTTATTCGGTGGCCGGAGCGGGGTCTAGGGGCGTGCAGTGTCGCCGGCCCCTCCCGCCCCTCCCCCTGCTGCATTGCAGGCGGAGCGCGGCCGCTCCGCGTGGCGAGCGCCTGCGATCCCACCCTTTCCCCGCCATCTTGTACCCGAGCTGGCGCCTTCCCAAAGAGGAGCTGCGTTAGACAAAGCCCGCCCTGGGCCCGCGGGGGCCCCTGCAGCCCACCCGGGCTGGGCGGCCTGGGGGCTCCCGGGCCCACGCCCTCGGCCCGCCCCTCCCGGGGGGCCGGCACACCCCCTCCCAAGGGGGGCTCCGCGTGCGACGGCCACTCGCCTAGCCCCAGAGGGTCAGCGGGGACCCCCACATCGGTTGCCAGGTTGGACCCGCGCCTTCGCCGCAGCCCACCCTTGTTGCGGAAAGGGGGGTCCCCCGCAGGCTGGGCTAGTGACAAGAGCTGGATACTCTTGTAGCCTCGAGTCCCTTCTCTCTTCTGGTTGGGTTGGTTGGGAGATCACTAATTCTGGAGCCCCCACCTACCCGTAGTGCCAACCTCACGCCCTCGTTTTTCTCCTGGGAACCTCAAAGAAGACCGCAGCGTGGGCGGCTCTCGATACCCCCCTAGCTGCTCAGCAGCTGCTGCAAACGGGAGATTCGGCACTCCATTTTTCTGGGATGGCAGTGCTGTTGCCCCAACACCCCAGCCCCCCGCCGCTTGCTCAACCCCTTCCCTCAACGCCCCTGCACAGGACTTCCTGACCTAGGGGTTTGTGGCGTGTGTGGGGGAAGATGAGGCACCCCTTCCTCAGCCCCGAGACCGCGGGAGAACTGGCTCCCGGCAGCCTACTCCATCAAGTGCCACGCTACTCCTTGGTAGGGGATTTTCTCCCTGAAGACTCCATTTTCTCATCCCCAAGCCCCCAGCCCCTGGGGCGCCCAAGGTCTCCAACAGCTGGTTGGTTCCCCCCGACTGCACATCCCAGGCTGGGGGTGGGGGGAGGAGCACATGGCCACCGGCTCCTGCACCCTCTCTTCCCTTCAACAGAACCCCTAGGGAGTCCCCATCTCCCAGCCCACCTAGACTCCCAGGAGTGTCTGACTGGAAGGGACGGTGGTGGATGAGGAAACAGGCTGGGAGACGGGAGTGACTGGTGCAAGGTCATTCAGAAGGTGAGTGGCAGAGCTGGACTCTTCACACACCCCCACCCCTCCCCTTATTTCTTTCAGATACCAAGATCAAAGCCCAGGCTCGCTGTGGACGGGGAGCTCACTCCTCCAAGTACTCTTGGCCAACGTCGGGACCGCGGCAGAGGGGGCTGGGCACCGGAGGGGTGAGGAGCTGCCAGACTGCTGGTTCACACCCGAAACTGGGTTTCCCCAACCGGACGCCTGCTGTCCCTCCCACCCCCATCCTGCGGGGTCTCCTTCGAGGGTGGAAAACAAAGCATCCCAGGATGGCTTTGCCAACGCTACTGGCGGGGCGCAGTCCTCCCCCCACCAATGCCTGCTAGCCCGCGTGGATTCCGAGCCCGGCTCCGGAAACCAGTCTGACCACTTCGCCCATTTCCCAAGCCTCCCCGGGCGGCCGGCGGCCGGCTCCCAGGGTGGGGTGAGCCCAGCTCGGCGGAGGCTGCCCCAGCGACGAATGGATTTGCCCAGAAGGCGGCCGTCAAAGGGACACACCCGGCCGCACTCTGGGGGCTTCCGGTCGCTCCCCACCCCGTCTCCCCCCATCATGAAAACTGGTGGTTGGAAGCTCCACTCCCGGGCCGCGTCGGCTTTCATCCGCTGGGTCAGCTGCCGGCCCGACGATCCGGCGCAGAGCCTCCTCCTGACCTTGCCCATGCGCACTGTCCCTGACGCGGCTGCCCTGGGGGCGCTTACAGTCGGGTCGGGACACCGAGCTGAGCCCCAGAATCGAGTGTGAACCCTTTAGACGGTGGCTGTTGCGTGGGATCACAGAGTGTTGCCCGATGCGACGGAGGCGGCAGAGGAGGGACCGACCTCGAGGGAACCGTGGGCGGGAAAGGCCAGAGCAGCCCCACCGAAGTGGGAAGACGGACATGTGGCACTGAAGTCCGCCCTGCGCATGTGTTTCAAAGGCTCCACCAGCAATGCACCAGGATGCCCGAAGAAAGCAATGCGCCCCACGTCCCGCCCGCGGCTCCAGTCGATGAGAACACCCTAGAGGGCAGGGCTCGAGCTGCCCAGGTACCACCCGTCACGTGGCGACAGCGCTGGCGCGCGCCAGCTACCCGCTAGCCGAGGGCCGGTATGGTGCGTGGCGGCTGGCCTGCGGTCCCGGCCGGGTGCGGAGCTGCGAGGCGGCGGCCGCGGGGGCGAGGAAGGAAGATGGCCGGCCGCCAGCGTCGCCCGCCAGGCCGAGGCCGCGGAAGGGCAGACAGGCACGTAAGGTGGAGGAGAGCCGCTACCCAGCTTTGTCGAGAGGCCCGGGCCACTCCTAGTGCCCGGCTGGGGCGGGCGGAGCCAGCTTTGTCGAGTCAGCAGGGTCGAGTTGCGGCGGGTGTGCTCCTTCACCGAGCCCCGCCCCTTCCCATCCCCACCTCGCTTTTTTAGGGGGAAGGGGAGGGCAGTCGGCACCCACAGGCAGTTGTTGGTGTTGTGCTTGGGTGTTCTCCCGGATCAGCCCACCCCTCCCTGCTCCCAGACGCTTCCCCTCCCCCATCGCGTTAACCTGGGGAAGGGGCAGAGCAATCTGCCCTTGGAGCACCTCCCGTCTCCCCACAGACGGCCGGCGTAATAGCTGGCTTATTCCCTCTAGGTATGGCTGAATGGTTTTAAAAAAGCAGGTGGGAGTGGGGTGGGGGGTGGGGGTAGGGTATGGGAAGAACCAGGACAAGGTACTAGTTACTCTTTCACTGCAGGCTAGGCAGAGGCTGTCTCCTTTCTGAAGGCGTTTAGGGTGGACGTGGGGTGTGTGTGTGAAGAATCCAAGGGCGAGAGTACAGGTCACTTTCAACAGACCACGGCAGAGTGGGGTTGGGGTGTCAGTCCCGTTTGCTGGGAAACCCTACTGCCAAGGCTGTATCCCCCAGAGCTCCCAGCACTTGGAGCCCTGCCCCTGAGGGCACAGCCCAGAAGAAACCGGAGGAAGTTGCAGAGAAGCTGGATTTAAAAGTGGTGAAGGAGGGCTTCCCTGGTGGTGCAGTGGTTAAGAATTCGCCTGCCAATGCAGGGGGCACGGGTTTGAGCCCTGGTCTGGGAAGATCCCACATGCCGTGGAGCAAATAAACCCGTGTGCCACAACTACTGAGCCTGCACTCTAGAGCCCATGAGCCACAACTACTGAGCCCGCGTGCCACAACTACTGAAGCCCACGCGCCTAGAGCCCGTGCTCCGTGACAAGAGAAGCCACTGCAGTGAGAAGACGGTGCACCACAACGAAGAGTAGCCCCCACTCACCGCAACCAGAGAAAGCCCGCACACAGCAACGAAGACCCAACGCAGCCAAAAAATAAAATTAGAAAAATAAAATAAAAGTGGCGAAGGAGGAGCAGTCAACAATTAGCACCCCCTAGAGTGGGCAGAGCAGGACACCTTGGACTCTTAGGCCCACTGTGCTGGGGAAATCATGGAGCAATTCCTGCTTAGGTCGGAGGGTGACCTGGATGACCTCTAGAGCCTCTGCCTACAAGATTCCAGGGAACGGACAAAACAGAAGCATGGCCCACAACTGGGCCCAGTTTTGCTGGAGCTGAATTTCTCCAGACTTCACAGGTCCATGGCAGGACCCTGTGAAATAACATGGGAAGTGCCTGGTACTTAGTAGGTACCCTGATTAAAAGAGTAATGGAAAGGCAAATCTTTAATTTCCATCTAAGTGTTGATGTCTTTATAGTCCTCTTTGTCATCATGGTTATAGAGAAGCTTCCTCAAATGCACCTCTGTTCCTCTGTTCCCAGCACTGTTCTAGGCCCTGCACCAAGGGCATGAGGAAGGTGCCTATGAATTCCCATGTGCCACTAGAGTGGAGGCAGCAGCAGTAGGAAACCAGCGTCTCCAAGAATGGACTGTCTTCCCTCTCCCCCATCCACCTTCTCTCCTTGGTGGGGGAATCCTCAGATAAAGTGAGAGATGTCAGCTCCATTTCAGGAAGTACATGAAGGTTATCTGCTCCAGCCTGCTCATCTGTTTCCCCTCACAGTCATTAGGACACTCCCAATACCTTCCCTGGAGCAGCAGACCAGGGAAGAAAGGGGCAAAATCAGAACGAACAGAAGAGAGAACCTAGTCCCATTCACCAACCGCCTGAGGTTGCCATTAACCCAATGGGCTGCCGGTTACAGGGGACATCCTTCTAGGGCAGGTTGAGCAGGAGGTCTCCAGGCTGGTAGCCGGAGAGACTGCAGGTGGGAAGGTGGGGGAAGAATTATTACACCTACCCTGGACCCCCTAAGCCTCATCATTCTGCACAGTGGGACCTCCCTCAGCTTTAGATGCCATTCTGGTAATCGGGCATCTAGGCTTTTTTTAAACTCACTCTCTCAATATCCATCCATCCATCCATCCATCCATCCATCCATCCACCCACCCTCCTACCTATTCACCCAACAAAGATTTCTTAGGCACCTTCTCCATACTGGTCAAGCCCAGTGCTCAGAGTTACAGATAAAACACCTGGCTTCTGACCTCATGGAGTTTAAAGCCTGGGGTGAGAGGATACAGTAATAGAAAAGCCGCACACCTAATGTAATTTACAACCTTGAAAAGTGCCCGGGAAGAAGTGTTTGGTGCTATTGAGAGCATATGACAGGTTCATTTGGGGTTGTGGGCTGTAGCAAAGGCCAGGATGGAAGTTGCCTGAACAACTCTGGCCTCTGGTTCAGGATTTTTAGGGTTGTCCACTCAGCCCATGAGGATGTGACCAAAACTTAAGCATTAATGGAGTAGCCATGGAAGTAGAATGACCATGACGTGAGGTCGGTGAATAAGAATCCTCTGTCAGCTCTCAATTGCGGGAAAGAGGAAGCTACAAAGAAATTCAGGCGCGAGGAGAGGGGAGTTTATTGCCAGGTCTGTAGAGCAGATGTGGTAACCGGCAGCTCCTTATTTTGGAGGTTACTCTAAAACTGTGTTCAACTTGGGGGGCCTCCAGAGGACTGAGCCAGTTGTGGAACAAGCCAGGGTGTTTAGGTCTGAACCAGAACTTGAGCCCTCCAAATCTCATCTCAAACTGTCTCTTGTCCAGTTTGCGTTGAGAGTGGACCACAAATCGGGGACCACAGGCAGAGGGCTTGTGGTCTTGGATGCTTCACTAGCTAAAGTGTGGGGCCCGAGCATCATTGTATCCACCTGTAAAATGAGGGGGTGTTTCCTGGAGTCTCTCAGAGGCTTCTTCCAGCTCCATCCTTGTGATGACTCTATGGTCCCAGGAGCAGTGCACTTTTTGGGGTTCGTCTCAGTTCACAGCTGGCACCTCTGATGTGTAGGTGGCTGTGGCTGTGCTGCCATTCCTGCCAGGGGGCATCCTGACCAGACACTCTGTGTGTGCAGAGACTCCCGAGGGAGCAGTGTGGCACCGGGGTTAGGAGCCCAGGCTACCTGAATCCAAGCCCTGGCTCCACCACTCACTAGCTCTGTGACCTCAGGCCAGGTACTTGACCTCTTGAAGCATCCATTTCCTCGTGGGGGTAATAATAGTTTGTATTGCATCAGGTTATTGCGAGGATTAAAAGAGAAAAAGCATGTAAGGGCTCTCCCGTGGAGCCTGGCTCAGTGAGCGATCTATAATTGTGAGTTATTGTCATTATTAGGTCATGGGGACACCAGGCAGTGGTGACACCAGGCAGCTGGTGTCACTTCTGGCATCTGACCTAAACTCAAGGTGATGATGAAAATTATGAGAGAGAGAGAGAAAAAAAACCAAAATACCTCACAAGTCAAGACAAAAGCAATCTTTTTCATAAAAGATAGAAGAGTAAAGACAAAGATCAAATCTAATAACTAGAGACTATTGTTTAGACACACAGAGAAAAAGGGAGATGCCTTTCCCACCTCCCAATCCCATGAGCAGGTGGGAAATCATGCTGACCTGGGGGGACCAGGGGACAATCCCTGAAAAAGCTTCTGCCTGAACTTCTACTCTTTTCTGAGGCTGGGTTGGGGGACATGGAGAGAAAGGGAGCAGCAGAGACTTATAGCCTTGTAAACACAGCTCATTCATTAACTATTTATCCAGGCCTTCCAGATACTGTGCTGGGGAATGATGGTGACAAAGACAGTCCCTACTAGTGAGAGATGTAAGGTGACAGAGACACAGGGATCCCTGCAGGGCATGACACAGCACACAGGTGCGGCCTGGAATTCTGGGCATGTTTTTGGTCAGCTGGTGGAGGCTCCTCACCCTAACTGGGGACTGGAAACCTGGAGGAGGCTTCTTTCCCATCCAAGTTAATTTCTGGGCAGCTGTGTGGTTGCAGGGCAGGTGGAGAGATGAGAACCATCTCGTGGCTGAAGAAGGTTCCATGTTCCTGGCTCAGGGCTGGCTAGAGAAAGGGACTCTTGCATTGTGGGCTTCCAAAGCTCCAGGGAGAGAGCTGGCCAGCTCTGCATTTGGAACAGAGAGAAATGGGCAGCCTACACCTGCCAAATCTGCGAGGTGCTTCAGGAAGGGCCCCCCTTGAAAGCATTATTTATAGATCTGACCGTTTGCCCGCTCTTATCTTGATGATGGGAATTTGGGACAACAGGTCACAAGTTGGTGTCTTCCTTTGTCAGCAATCCATTCAACATGGCAATTCCCTCACCCTTCACACAGGCATGGGCGACACGAAGAGGAGGCTCGCCTGCAAGAGACCCAGCTGGTTTGGGGTTGGAGGCACATTTCATTTCTCTAGCCAGCTGGGCAGGCAACTGGAGCAGACCTGGAGATCGCCTCCAATGTTTTAAATGTCAGTATGGTCCCTACTTGCTGACTTGCCAAGATTTGATCAGCTAAATTGGCCTGTGTGGTATGTTCCCTGCAATGCACAGTGTGTATCTGGATCTTTCAACAGTGTCACCAGGGAAGCTAGATGGCAGTAAACAAATTTCAGTAGATGTGGTTCTGGGGTAAGCCTTTCTCTTACCCCTTCTGAGCTACTTCCTGTCTCATTGGGGCTTGCAATTCCAAAGGGTTCTCTCCTTGGGCCCTAATTAGGTTGAGGGAGGGACCAGCTCCATTTGGGATGCCACAGCCACCTCTGCAAGCTTCTTGGGCCCAAATAATGCCAGCTTTTGGCGGGGGCAAAGGTCAGGCCTAGATTGGGGTCTTCCCAGTGTTTCCAGAGTCTCATATGTGCCAGGGAAGAAACCAAATTATGAGCTAAACGAATGCAAACTCCCAGAGGTTTTCCTTCCTTCCTTCATTCACTCACTTTTTCACTCATAACTTGGCCAGCCAGGCAGCATTTACTGCCTGATTTTGGTTGGCCTTGTTTCTCTCCCATTACTGGGAGGCATGTCAGAGAACCAAAAGGCAAGACTCTTTTCGAGCATGTTCTGTGATTGAATCGAGATGGGAATCCCCGGACGTCCCTAGTGGTCCAGCAGTTAAGACTCTGCGCTCCCAATGCAGGGGTCCCGGGTTCAATCCCTGGTCAGGGAACTAGATCCCACATGCCACAGCTAAAAATCCGGCACGCCACAACAAAGATCCCGCATGCGGCAACAAAGACCCGGTGCAGCCAAATAAATAAATATTTTAAAAAAAAAGAAGATGGAAATCCCCAGGTCAAAATGAGGAGGGCAATCTGGGGGCCCAGGGATGCTTTAGTTTTAGAATCTCTTCATGAGAAGCGTGACTGAGTGTTTCTGGGGCCCACGCAGTCTCTGGGAGCTGGACCCACACTTGGCCTGTCAGCCTGCTGATGTTCACAGAACTCCTGGCTTGTCAGGTCTGGAGGGCAGTGGTGGGGAGACCTCGGCTCTAGCACTGTGCCCAGCTCACAGTACTGAATATAATCAAATCAGACACACAGAAACCTAAAAAACAAAACAAAAACAAATGATGACAAAATAATTCACCCCTTCCAATCTACCCTCCCCCAGATGAAATTAAAATGGCCAGGTGTGGGAATTCCTTGGTGGTCCAGTGGTTAGGGCTCTGTATTTTCACTGCCGAGGGCCTGGGTTCAATCCCTGGTCGGGGAACTAACATCCCACAAGCTGCGTGGCACGGCCAAAAAAAAATGACTAGGTGACCAGATCAATTACCAAATGACTGAGCAGGGATACACAGGCTATATCCCTGAGACAGTCATATGAACAATCGAAGCTTCTTACTGCCTCTTTGGCGCCAACACTACCCTGGGACATTCTTAAGCCTATCTCTAAGCAAACCTTACAGCAGTCCCTGCACCAATTTCCTCCAGTTTCACTGGTGAGGATACTGAAGCCCAGAGAGGTTCAGAGATTTCCCTCCCTCCCTCCCTCCCTTCCTTCCTTTCTTCCTTCAACAAATAGCTCTGGTGCACTTGCCAAGTTCTGGGAGCTGAGAATAAAGGAATGAGTAAGACAGACACTGATTTGCCGTCATGGTGCTTACACTCTATTGGGGAAAAGGGGAGGCAGACAAGCAAACAAATCAAAATTTCAGCTAAGGATGCCTCTGCTCTAAAGAAGCAAAACAGGATAATATAATAAATGGAGTAACTGGTCATGGAAGGCTTCTCTCAAGAGGTGGCATTTAGAAGACCTAAATAGTAAGAATAAACCAGCCTTGGGGAGCTCTAGGGGACAGGACTGCCAGCCCCAGGGCACAGAACTGGTAAGTGCAGAGCAGCTGGCCCACGGAGACAGGTTTGCCTGACTGCCTAATCCTTCCTCTTTCTGCCACATCCTGCTTCCACACATGGCCAAAGAGTAAGGTTGGGCTCTGCTGTGCGGTGTGAGCAGCCAGGCTGAGCTGGAGGCGGCCATGACCTGTGAAACTCGGTGGCTATGGGCCCACCCTCCTGGACCCCCATTCATTTGTGTCGAGGTTATGGGGTGAAGGGTTAGAAAACAGGCCTTCAAGTAGTCGGCAAGGGACGGTCAAGTTGCCCAGATGTTCTCAGCTGCTGGAGAGCTGGGTCTCAGTCTCGCCCGCATGGGAGGCTCTTCTGATTCTTCCCAGCCCCACTACGAGGCTCCAGTGCCAGCCAGCACTTGTCCCCAACCCCGAAGGGGAGGCTCCAGATTGCAAGAAAAGTAAAAGAACTCTCATATATTCTTTACCCAGAGTCACCAGTTATTTACATTTGCCCCATTTGCTATATCATTCTCTTTCTCTCTTTTCCCCATAGTTTTTCTGAACTATCTGAAAGTAAGTTGGAGACCTTGTACCCTTTTATGCCTAAACACTCTACTGTGTTTTTCCTAAGAACAAGGACATTTTCTTACACAACCACTGTACAGTTATCAAAATCAGGACGTTTACCATGGATGCAATATTATTTTCTAAACTACAGTCCACATACAAATTTTGTCAGTTTTCTCAATGCTCTTTCGAGACAGTTTTTTTTCCTTTTCCAAGAGCCAAACCAGGACTGTGAATTGCATTGAGTGTCCTGTCCTTTTAGTTTCCTTAAGCTGGGACAGGGACTTCCCTGGAGGTTCAGTGGCTAAGACTCCACACTCCCAATACAGGGGGTCTGGGTTCAATCCCTAGTCAGGGAACTAGATCCCACATGCATGCCACAGCTAAAGATCCCGCATGCAGCAATGAAGATCCTGCACGCGTCAACAAAGATCCTGTGTGCCGCAACTAAGAACAAGCGCAGCCTAAATAAATAAATATCTAAAAAAAAATAAAAAAAAAAAGGTGGGGCCATCTCAATGGGCACATGCCTTTCTCCTTAAGCTGGGACAGGGCCTCTGGGTTCCTCAGCCTTGGCATTTTGAAGAGTAAGTGTCTGATATTTATTTCTACATGGTTAGATTGGGGCACTGCATTTGTGGCAGAAAAGCACTGGAGTGATGCTATATCCTTTCTCAATGCATCGTATCAAGAGGCACAAGTCAGTTTGTCCCCATATTGGTGACACTAACTTTGATCCCTTCCAACCCAGTGTTTTTTTGTCAGTTGGTTTCTTTCAGCCTTTTGTGTCTCTCTCCTTATCTGTATGGGTTTCTCTCCTCATCTGCTCCTGTCTCACTCTCTTTCTGTTTCTGTTATGATCATTCTCCATTTTCTTGTGCTGGTCCTTTTGGTATCCTTACCTCTGGGTCTGTCTCTCTCTTTATCTCTGGTCCTCTCTGGTTTCCTTTTCTCCCTGCTGCCGCCTCCACCCTTGATTTTGGTCCTGTGTCACCATTCTCTCTCCAAAGTACTGAAAGGCATGCAAGACCACTTAGACCTGCCACCAGACTGACCCACAGCTGAAGACCAGGTGTGTCCTCGGATTCCTAAGAGGAATCATATGGAACTAATGAGAGGCTAGACCTTTGAGGCATCGTAGTTTACCCAGGTGGAATCTCATGGTCCTTGGAACTCATCTCTGGGCCCATGAGAAAAGGCAGGCTCTAGAGGAAGAGGGATTCTGCATAAAATTTCCTCTTCTTGCTGTCCGACTGCCTTCTGCCCACCCATATGTCATCCCCCATGAGAGAGTGCACAGACCCCAAACTCCCCTCTAGACCCAGGGCTGAGGCTCACTGTGGTTAGGCCAGGACTGAGCAAATACCATCTTTCTGCCAAGGCAGAGCCAACTCAAAGCTCTGAGGTTAGCAGGTTTCTTGCCACCTCACGGAGCTGAGCCCACAACAGCCTTCATCCCCACTTGGTCACTGGATTGGAAGAAGCCCAGACCCCGGGCTTCTTTTCTCTCTGGGTTAGGCCCCAAACCACAGTCAGAGAATAGAGGCCAGACCATGGCACCCAAGAGCAGCACACGCAGGGAGATCAGCTCGGTGCTTTGTGACCACCTAGAGGGGTGGGATTGGGAGGGTGGGCGGGAGATGCAAGAGGGAGGGGATATGGGGATATATGTATACATATAGCTGATTCACTTTGTTATACAGCAGAAACTAACACACCATTGTAAAACAAAAGAGCAGCACACAGCCAATCACTCATGGCTATGGCACTGAATTTTGAATTATGTTATCATTATTCCTATTATTAAATCCAACTTTACGGTGGGTGACTTGGGTGAGCACTGCTCCTCGTTGGAATGTACGTACCCACTTGTGTACGTACCCAGGGACTTTCTGCTCTGCTGGTTCCTCTGCAGTTATTTGTTTTCATCCTAGTCTACGGAAGTAGGCATCACTAAGGACCAGCGTGAAGCAAAAGGCTAAGGGAGGAAACAGTACTGGCTGCCCCGCCGCCCTGTCTAGTTCTTCCTGCCGGGCTAGGGCCCGGGCAGCATCCTCTCCACCCTCCAGTGCTCAGCGGCAGCACCGCCAGGCCCAGGTCAGGGAGCAGCGTAGGGGCTGGTGCCACCCTCATCTGTGTCTCTTCAGGGGTCACAGGCCTAGGGGAGCCACCAAGGCTCTTGGCACTCAAAGGCCACCCAGCCCTCTCGTTCTGCAGATGAGCAAGCCGGGGCCTGGGAAGGGGAAGTAATGGCACGGCAGTGGCAGAGCTGCGGCCAAATCCCAAGGCTCATGACTTCCACCTCAGCGCTCCTTCTGCCATCGCCCCTGGACTTCTCAGCTGCCGGCTCAATAACTCTCTCCCATCCCCAGACCTGTTGGCAGGCAAGAAAAATAACTCATGTGAGTCAAAAGCAATTTGCAAACATAAATAATTTTCAATGCCAGGAGAGGAGACAGTAGGAAGATGCATTGAAGGTTGAAAGGAACCTGGCCAGTCCTGAGTCTCCTTCACCCTGCCCAGTGCCTCCTCTCTCCCCTCAGCACTGATAGGAGAGTGGGGAGCACAAAAAACAAAGCAGGAAATGGCTATAAGGATGCTCACTTCCGTTGTTCATGGGAGGGATTCTGCTTTCCAGGTTCTTCTCTCCCCACCCCCCAACATTCACATGATTTTGTAATCCCACCTCCTTTAGAGAATCAGAGGAAATTAGATGGTCTCCTGCTTGCATCTGGAACAGCCCAGGCCTCCTCCATCCGGCTGTATTCCTCCTTGTCTTCAACCCCAAAGAGCACTACTTCAACAAAGGATGGGAGACACGCGATTATTCTGTTACATTACTATAACCTCAGTGTTATATTACAAAGAAGCTGAATACGACTGTCCCGTTTTCTCAGTTTGGATGCTGCTTTACAGACCACCCAAGACCATCCTCTGATTTTGTGACAGGCATTTGCTCATCTCCCCAGGATGTTATGGCTTATTTTGCCCTGACAGCCAGCGAAGTCCCTTGTAAGAGGTTCCGGAGAATAGTGGTGGTAGTGAGGGAAGAGCCTGTGTCATTTCGGAGGGCTGAGAGCGCTAAGCACACCTTTCTAAAGCCCACCCCAAGGGGCTCTCTAAAGCAGAGAGAAACAATGAGAAACCAGATACCATGGAATTAGTGAAGAATTTCTCAGATGAAACAGGAAAGGGAGGAAATGCAGGGAGGTTTACATTACACCTGGCGCAGGTTGAAAGGAGTCAGGGCCAGTCGTTGGCAATATTAAACTCCATGGTGCGTTTGAAAGGGTCCTTAGCTCAGGCAGCAAATGAGAGGCGTTCCTGCCAGTACGGGCTGCATTGCCACCACCCTCCTCCAGCCCTAAATGCACACGCACATGTACACTCACGCAGGCATGCACACGCACCTTGGACGTCCACTGGCGATGCCAGCTCTCTGCCCCTATCCAGATTTGAGAACTTGCAGATAATTAAGTGAAATAATAATTACAGGCAGCATTTGGTGAGTTTTTACTGTGTCAGGCCTTATCCACACAGCTTACGTGAAGGCCACATATGAAAATAAAAAAGGGGTGTGTGCTGTGTCTTCTGCTTGTTGTTAACTCTCTGTGTGTGTGTGTGTGTGTGTGTGTGTGTGTGTGTGTTTTGGAGTAACATGCCCATATCTCTACTATTCTGAACCTCGTGTTAAAACAAAACTAAATACATAAGGACGAGGTGATTGCTGTGTTGTCAGGAACCGTATAATATGTACCACTAGCTAAATATGGAAATTAAACCATGAATCTCCTGGAACTGACTCAAGGATTATCCTTAGGGTCTGTTTCCCTAAATTCAATTACCACATAATTACCCAGAGTCTCCTGAAACTCACACAGATAGATCAGGTGAAGGGCGAGGGGGCAGCAGGACCCTAGAGCAGCTGAGTGCCTGAGTGTCTGACATCCGCTGGCGGCAGGGCGAAAAGGAGCAGCCTGAGTCCCCAGCCTCTGCTGTGCAGCTTTGTGGTCATGGGGGTTGAGCCCCTGGGGGTGGCACGGGGGTCTTTCTTGTGTCTGCTGCTAATGGCTTGCAGTGCAGGAATCAGCATCGCTGTCTGAAAGCTCCCATCTGTCTCTCTTTCTCTCTCTCACACACACACACACACACACACACACACAGGACTCTGTACACACACACAGAAACACACACACACACACACACACGAGGCATCTGATTCTGAGGTATTTATCTAGGAACTGTGCACAAACTGTGGGAGTGCATGAAATGCCCAAGACATGTCCCTTGCCTTCCAAATGCTCAAGGCTTTGTCCAGTTGGAGGATCGAGGTGCGTGCACACAGGTATGTTGCAGCTAGCAACTGACTGGCGAGTTGCGGGGGCGGCAGTAAATACTGCAGGAGATCAGGCACAGCAGGCCCTAGTAAAGGCTGGAATAATCTAGAACAACCTCAGGGAGGGGATGGGACCTAAACTGGCCTCTGAAGAACCCACAGAATCCTGGAAGCTGGGAGCACAGCCCCTGGAGACAGACAAGGCTAGCTCAGAACTCACTATCTGTTCCCCTGTATACTGAACGTTGACCTTGAATTGGTTACTTGAGCCTCTAAGCCTTCATTTTACCATCTGTGAGACAGGGACAGTGATAGGATGTAGCTCATGATGACGCCCTGGAGTGCCCCCACAGGTAGTGGGCACTCAATCCATGTTGGCTGTTAGCAGTAACTGCAAAGGGAAGAGAGGAAGAGGAGGGGGCAGGGGGCAGGGGGGTTTTTGAACTATGGCCACAGGAAATGGATACTTGCATCCAAGAATATCCGCCTTTAGTACTATTTCCTCTTTAGAGTCTACGTCTTCTCAGATGAGCCGCAAACATAACTTGGAACCATAACGTGGAACAATAGAAGAAACTCGATTCAAAAAGCACGAGGATCTGGTTCTGTACGAGTGCAGGCGCAGCTCTTATCTCTCTCCTGTCCCAATGCCATTCTTGGTGATCCAGGATAAAGCTGGAGAGGCTGAGGATGAGGTCCCAGGTCAGTGGGTAATCATCCACCAAGCAGATAGTGAGGGCAGAATGCAGAGGGCTGGTGCACACTGGGTTAAGAGCTGGGCGGGGAGGGAAGGGAGAGGTAGCCGTCAGTTCAGAGGTAAACATCACCGGGTATCTGTCCCTTGGTCAAGCTGAGTCTCTCAGCCAGAAGTCGTTAGAAGGCATTTGGATCTGACATGAAATGTTAATAATGTTCCCTGGTAAAAAAAAATAACTCATATGTTTACTTAGGAGGTTTTCCAGAAGCGCTCAAGGCTCTTTCCCGACCCAGTTCATCCTCACTGTCATGGCACGTCTTTGAAGGTGCTGAGGAAACTGAGGTGTAGGAAGGGAAAGGGTTTTGGTGAGGGGAGTGGGTCTGTTCTGCCCTCCTTGTATGTTCTAGACTTTGTCGTTGGGGTGGGTGGGAATGGGGAGGAGCCTCAACTCAGGAGCCCAAGGTGGGCCAACAAATGGAGGGACCAATTCTGGTCTTCCATCACCCCTTTGTCTAGGTCTTGTCCCATGCTCACTCCACCCCCACCTGAAATCACAGGTGAAGGGCCCGCTGTCATGCAGCAGCCATTCTGCGCCATGCCAGCATACTCGATGTCACTACAATCACCGCACTCACAGGATCCATGTGGCTCAGTTCTCAACAGTTCCTCTCTCCTATTGGACTGAAACTTCCCTGTGGGCAGGGGCTGACCAAGTAGACTATTCAGGATCCAAATAGAGTTTCCAGATAACATCCAGGATGCCCAGTTCAATCTGCATTCACATAAACAATGCATTTTATATTATTTTTTAGTATTAGTATATCTCAAATATTTCATGAGACATACTAAAAAATTATGCATTGTCCATCTGAAATTCAAATTTAACTGAGCATTCTAGATTTTTATGTGCTCAGTCTGGCAACCCTAGCTCCAAAGCACCCTGGTAGGATCCAAGGATGGAGCTAACACTGAAGGGCTAAACTTGGCTCTTGTGAAAACGAGTTGGGAGAGGTGGTGCAGGCAACAGGGAGACCAGAGCTGGAGTCTGGGACCCAGCTGGTGCAGGAGGGACCAGCTTCTGAGGGATGGATGGATACACAATGCCCCTCTCTTTGCAATGAGTCAGCTTCAGCCTCTATGCTCAAGGCTCAGCCCCATTAGAAAGGTTCATTTGGAGAAAAAACAGAGAACTTCAGGTCTCTGGGCAAAGTTAAGATCCCAGTGTGCAAGGTTAAGATCTCAGCTTCCTGCTTTCATTCTCTCCCCTGAACTTGGGCTCAAAGAGAGGGTTTAGGACCCTTTGCTTATGAAGCGCTGGGCATTGACAGACATCTCTGCCCTGCATTAGGAGGAAGCAGTCTACACCTGCGAGAACTGGGGCTACTGGACTCTCCTCCCCTGTCCTGATGCCAGGGCCCCTGGCCCTCTTTGAGTGTTCCTGAGCTTTGGACACGTCTACGTCTGAGAGATTAGGGTGGAGCGAGTTGCCGTGGGGCACCTCTCTGCTGGGTGATAGCAGACCACCTGATTGGTTCTAGAATCAGTACAGAACTGGGCGGTGGCCACATGAGCTGGACAAACTGTTCTGTCATCAGAACCTCAGACTCTCATCCCACAGGGAAGCTCAACCCCTGTGGGGTCTGAATGGAACAAGATGCTCAAGTGGCCCCTGGCACATCCGAGGAGCCCAGCCAATGAGAGTCCTGTCCCTCCTGGGCCAGAAGGGGCCTTGGACACTCTTGAGTCTGGTGCCAGTTGGGCATCTCTGCTGCTCCTCCTGACCTATCCATCTACCTCTGTCCCATGGCTGATCTTCTGACCTTAGGTTCCAGGCTCTTCCTAGGACCATCCTCCTCGAAGACCTACCCCAAAAGGTCCACCACCAGGACCAGTTTTCAAGGCCTCAGACCACCTGTAGGCCACACCTTTCTGCGAATGGTAGTAGACAGGTTTCCTTCTCTGCCCACCAACAGTGCCATCCTCTACCTCCCCTACCCTGTTGCCCAGGCTCAGCCTCGCAGAGGCCACCCACTGGGCAGGAGGGGTACCCCTAGGGGCTAAGGCTCACTCCCAAGTCACCAACTGTGCAGAACTGAACAAGGGGCTCCCCTTCCCACTCCTGATTTTTTAGTTCTCCTCTACCAGAAAAACAGGGAGATGAAATCCACGCCTGGCATGTGCCTTTGTGTACCAGTCAGTGAAGGACAGGCCCAATTCTAGTGCTGAGCAGGCAGTTGGCCAGGAGCAGTCAAGATTACCCCTCCCTTCATTCCCAGGGTGGCAAAGGGCATTCATTACATCGAGCGGGGAGGGGGGAGTGTTTAACTCACTCTAAAGGGGGCTGCGGTGATGGGGGTAGTGGGAGGGACAATTCACAAAAGCCAGGGCTAGAAACTCCCAACGGTTTTTTTTTTTTGAACTTCCCTTCCCTCCCTCCCCTCCCCTCCCCCCCCCCACCCCGGGCTAGGCTCCCCTCCCCCACCTCCAGCCGCTTGGTGGCCTGCAGCCAACACTGGCCACACTGTCCGCATTCAGGCCTCCTGCCCTCCTGGCCCTCTATCTCTTCCCCTGGCCTTCCCAACACTGCGCTCTCTCGCCACTTCTCCCCGCTTAACAACCCCCCATTATGAACCGTGTTGACCTCTTCCGCCCGGGCGCCCAGCACAGGCTTGGCCCCTCAGTCGCAGACGTGCAGGCAAGGGGCTTGGGCACCAGGAGCAGCCCCGCGCCCACCAGGCCGTCAGTCCCGTGGCCCCTGGCCCTGCTCGGCCACTCCAGCCAGGAAGATCGCTGCGTCTGCAGAAAGGACGCAAGCATTCCCGGGTCTCGGCTTCCAGGCCCGGGGAAGCCGCACCTCGGAGCTCGGCCCACTCCCCTTGCCCCCTCGGGGCCCTTAACCCCTTCCTGCTTGGGGAAACCAAGGGCCCCAGCCTTGCCACCCAAGCAGGACGGGTGAGATGGGATCCCACATTTCCCCGCTCACTAAGGAAGTGGGGACGGGCAGGCCTTGCTCCTCTGGCCTCTTCCCCCTCCCACTCCCCATCCACCTCGCAGGAAGCCCCCCGCCCCCTGCCCTGGCCGCGTTCGCGGCGCCTCCAGTCGGAGCCTCTGGCCTGGTGGTTTCCGGGGAGAGAGGCTGGCAGAGAAAGAGCCTCGCAGCTTCCTCGGTGGGGCGGGGCCAGCGATGGCAGCAAGGGACGCTGGAGAGGGTGGGAGGATCCCCTCCCGGCTGAACCTGCCCTACCGGGCAGGGATTATTAGGAAGGAACACCCCTGCCACATCAGGGCCAGCGCCAGGGTGTGTTGCGCCCTGGGGTGGGGGTGGGGGCAAAGATCAGCAGGTGCCTGGCGGGCGCGGCGCTGGGGGCTGGCCCCACCCAAGTCTCCGCGCCGCTCGCGCACCCGTGCACCCCTCCCCCCCACCACGCAGATCCCAGGTTTGCCAGCGCGGTGGGCAGCGAAGGCCTGAAAACTCTGAGAGCGGGGGCGACGCCAGCACAACCCCCCCGCAGGAATTCCCCTCTCCTTTGGAGAGCCTCTCGACTTCCGGGGAGCGGGGTCACTCCCCGGGTGCGGGCGCCTCTGCTCGCGAAACCAGTCCACTTTGCTTTTGCAAAGGTTTAAGCGCAAGTTGCGATAGGTTCCTCTACAACCTCGCCGCCCCCCCACCCCCGCCAGACCTAAGGCGGAAGCGGGATGGGGAGAGGGGTCCAGCCGCCTCCTGAGCCTCTGACGTTCGCTCTTCGCTAATCTCAAACAGCGAAAGTGCACCTTCAACATCTCCATTTAATATTTACATTCAAGCAGGTAATAATTGGAAGCTTATAGTTCAGACATTTCTAGTAGCAGCAGTTTCTAGAGAGCTCGTTTAGCCTTTTAACAAAAAAAAATTTTTTTTGCACATAGAAACAACACATCCATGTGTACAGTATCAAAAAATATATACCAAGGTTACTGGTATTGCAGTTCCTGGAAGGGGAGGAAATGAAATCAACCGAAATACTGAATGAACGGGTAGAAAGGTCAACAGAAAATAGTTTGTCTGATATAGAATATAACATGATCTAGAGAGAACTCCATAAATCTAGGTTTTTATATTTCAATATATAAATACCTACAAATAAATATATATATATCAGCCCGAAGGGGGTGGTGGGCCTTTTGAGCTCAAACAATACATTTCAATAATAACACCACGTACAAACGGGAGTAAAGTCTGCACTTGACAAGTTAGCACGGTTAAAATATAATACTATAACTCTTAGACTGCCTCGAGTGGCTGCCCTGTCAGTCCCGGAGGTCCACGAGAGAGGGGATGGGGCAGATGAGGGGCGAGACCCGCAGGCACGGCGTGGAAGGCGCCAGTGTGGGCCGGGCGCTCCGGACAGAACCCGGTGGAGGGGCGCGGTTGCCGCGGCTTCTGGCATTTTCGCGCTGGGGCCTGGCCCGGATCTCCCGCAGTTGGAGAGAGGAGGAGTCCGCCCCCAGGCCCCAGGTGTTACGCCCCTGCGGGTACAGCGCTTCCCCTTCCAACGCCTTTCGGAAGGCTACACCGTCACGTACTCCTTGAACGTGACGGTGAGGCAGTTTGCGGTGACGTCGGTGATAATTATATTCCCAAAGAAGGGTTTGAACTCGCTGAGTGGCTCCTCGGGCTCGTCCTGGGCCTCGGTCGGAGGCTTCTCGGCCGCTGTCGCCGGCGCAGCTGCCACCACCGCGGTTGCGGGCGCCTCAGGCTTCACCTGGAGGGCGCTGGGCGGCTCCCCGGCCTCGCCGCGCGTCTTGACGCAGCGCAAGTCTATGGGCTCGTCCAGGTCCGAGTCCAGCAGGATGACCTCCGGTTGCGGGAGGGCGGCAGCGGGGGGCACGTCGGCTGGGCGCTCGGCGGTGGGGCTGCCCCCCAGGCAGGTGGGGGTGCTAATGCTGCGCGCTGTCAGGCGCTTCTTGCAGGGCTCTCGCTCGCCATGGGTCTCGGAGAGGCAGCGCTTGCGCGCGTGGGAGAGATTTAGGTCGACGGCGTGGTGATGGTGGTGATGGTGGTGGTGGTGGTGATGGTGGGAGGGCAGCTGTGTGCCGCGGGGCGGGTCCCAGGCCAGCAGGTCAGGCTTGGTGGTGAGCTGCAACGGCTGCTCGCCGAAGGCCTCCTTGGTCGGGGAGAGCTTGCGGGAGCCGGCCTCCTGGGGCTGCGGGTCCCCGGCCCCCGGCCCCTCCTCCTCCCTCCTCTTGGAGGGCGTTTCCACCTTCTTCTCCTCCGCCCCCGCGGCCTTTTTGAAAGTCCTGTCTGCAGGGGGGTGACGCTCCTCGGCGGCCCGCTTCTTGTGGCTGGGGGAGCGCGCCTCGCCCTCGGCTGCCTCCCCGGACTTGATCTTCACTGCCTGCATGCCATTCTCCATGTACTTGCTCATCACGATCACGATGCGTCCGTTCTTGTTCTTGTTTTTGACTATCTTCATCTTGCCCCCAATCCCGTTGCCCGTCACCGCTTCCTTGGGGGCCGGCGTCATCCCGTTGGGGGGACCCTTCTCGGAGCCCTTGCCTGGAGCCCCGACCGCACCGGCCAGGGGCTTCACCGCTCCCAGGTAGCCCTTGGCACCCCCGCCGTGGGCCCACTTATCGGGCGGGTGGCTCTTGGCGCCTAGGTCCGGGCAGGTGGGGCTGGGCGCCTCCTTGTGGCTGCCCTGGTACTGCAGGTCATACATTTTGGGGTCCGGCTGGTAGGGGTGGTGCTTCTTGCTGTTGAGCTGGTAGTAGTATTTGCCGCTCTTGCCTGGCGGTGGGGGCTTGCCTGCCCGCTCCTTGCTGTGAGGCTGGTACTGGTGGTGCTTCTTGCTGTTGAGCTCGTACTGGTGCCCCTGGCCCTTGCCCTGACCACCCAGCTCCAGCTTGGCGCGGTTGTCAGCCGAGGAGTCCTGGAGTCCGGTCAGCACGTTGGAACGACGGGCAAAGGTAGGTACCTAGGGAAATGGGGGTAGAAATGGAGGAAGAGGTAAGAGGAGGGGTAAGGCCAGCCCCAGAGCAAGCCTCAAGCTCCAGGAGTGTCCCAGCCCCTACCAGGTCAGCAGCTGCGTTATGGGGTGGGGTGGGGTGGGGGGCGGGGAAGGGTGTGGGAGGTCACGATGAAAGGAAGTGGAATTGGGTGTTCTGGAGGAACTCGCCCTGACTTCCGGGACTGGAGGCAGCTCAGGTGGCAATGTCACGGCAAACTTTTGGACGGCCCCCGGGGCCAGGGAGTGTATTCACCTGCACCACCAGTGGTTTGGGCTTCGGCCCTCTCTTCCGATATCCCATCAGCTGCTCCTGCCGTTCCCTGGGGAGAGGGAACAGAAGGCAGTGCTATTAGCCTCAGAGTCACCTCCCTCCTGCTATGCCCCAGCCTGCGTGATGCCCCCACTTTGGTGAGCAGCAGGGCCAGCAAGAACCGGAGGGATCAAGAGCTCACGGCAGAAGATCGCCTCGGTCCAGCCCAGAGTCCCGCTTTACACCCACACCAACCCCTATCTGCCCAAGGGGTCTTCTCCGAAGGTCTCCCCCACCTCAGATGTCCATACCTGACCCGGGCCCCCGCACAGCCCTGCCTCTTTGCCTGCAGCTTGGGGCTGGGCGGCTTGGTACTGGTCTCCACAGCCTTGGGTCCGGGGCCCTGCACAAAGTGCACTGGGCTTCGGGGTCCAGGGGATGCAAACAAGTCCAAATGAGGTGTGCGTCCACCCTGGGCCTCCCGTCAGAGGCACGGGATGCTAATGACCTCATTAAGATTCAGATAACGAGTGCCGCCGGCAGAAGGGAGGACTCGGTTCCTTAAAGGCCAGGCACTAAACAGGGGGAGGGGCTGCGCCCTTGTTTACACAGCGGCAAATGAGCCAATTAGGGGCTGGGGGCGGGGGCCGGACGCCGAGGCCAGGGCCTGGCCAGGTTCGCAGCCACCTGGTGAACCGGCTCTGGCAAGGCCTTGCCAGAGCTGCTGGGCTGGGCGACGCGGGGCGGCACGCAGAAGCACCGCCTCCTCCACGAGCCCGGGCTCCCAGCCTCCCGATTTCCAAATTATTATTAAAGCCCATGTTGGCGGCGGTGGTCAATACAGCTGCCAGGCTTCCGCCTGCGGCCTGGTGGAGGGTGACCTGAGGCTGGGGGCAGGATGATCCTAGCACTGCCCAGCTCTCTATGGGAGAAGGGAGTGACTCTCCAGCGTTGGCCAAAGTTGCAAACCATTCCCGGGCCAGAAATCCGCTCTCCAGCGACCCTAGGCAACCCCCGCCCCATCCTTGGGCTAACCCAGGGGAGTTCCACCATGCCTGGGGGCCCGGGCCGGGGCCTAACTCCAAAGTTGCATGGCATTGCAACAGCCTGCGTTTTAAGTCTTTGGGGACCCATTATGCAACATGGCCATCAGCTGCTGACATGGTTATAGGGTGGTGAACTCCCAGGTGGAACCTGGGCAGGATCCCTTCTCGGTGTCCCCCTACATCGCAGGAGAGCAGCTTCCCTGCTGGTCGCTTGTTCCAAGGGTCTAGAGTTTACAGTTTTAGCGCCAAACGCGCCACAGGAAATAATGCAAAATAAAAGGGGGAGGAGGGATGGAAGGCAGCGGTGTGGCCCAGCTCCGCGGGCTCTTGCCGCTCCTCCCCTCCTCGATCGCCCTTCCCCCTTCTGTCCTCCCCGAAACAGAGAACCGCAGCCACCGGCGGTGAATCCAGCTGCAGCAGCTGCAGCGTGACAAGCATCTGTGCCCACGATGAGCCCCTCGTCAGAAGCCACCCCTCCACCACCAGGCAGTGCCCATCCCACACCCTTTGGACCAAGCTCCCCCTGCCCTGAGAATGGGGTCCAGACCCACCAAGCAGCCTAGTGGGAGGTGTGAAGGGCACGCAGCTCCAGAAAGAATCTGCCCCCTGCCAATCCCAAGCTCCCTGGGGGGTGAGTGTGGCAACTTAAGGCCTCGTCAACTTTTCTCCAGTCCCCAACTGGTTAAGTTCAGTTCCGTGACGTCCGGTGGTTTCACAATGCCAGCTCCCTTGGAGCTGCCCCGAGAGTTGCCCGTGCCAAGCGGCCAGTGGCAGCAGGAACGCAACACCTAGGCTCCGGGGGCGGGGCTTCAAGGTAGCGAAAGGACGGGGGCCGGCAGGGAACCAGGCACAGCCCCAACTTCTCCGCGCAGCTGTAGGGCCACCCGCACGCACCCTTCCCACAGTTTCCCCCAAACACAAGCCTCTCCTTCTCCGGCCCTGCCCACCCCCACCCCCACCCCCACCCCCCCGCAAGCTGCAGCAACCGCCAAGGATGTTGGTTAGAGGAGCCGAGGCCCCAGCCGTGCCCATTCAGACCGGGGGCTGGGGGGAGGGGACTCCTGCCAGCCCCCTCCCGGCCCTTTCCCCCTTTCCTGTTGCAGCGTTGGCCCACTCTCCCATTCCCATATACGGTCACGGCTGCGAGAGGCGGCTGCTTGAGGGACGCTCACCTGTTCTGGAAGGCGATCAGCAGCCGGGGATCCAGGATGTTCTCCTCGGGTTCCCACGTGTTATATCTTGCAAGGGAAAAGGGAGGGGGACACGGCGTAAAAAAAAAAACCGAGCCAGCTTTGCGGCCTCCAGGTGGGGAATGACATAAGGCCCTACTCTGTCTTCATGAACCGAAAGCTATTTAGCTGTGGATGTGGGGGTGGAGAGTAAATTTCTGCAGGCCTGACACGGTCCCTGATACACCCTCCCCGAGTCAAAATAAACACACAAGGGCAGGAAGAAAGGGGAGGGGTAAGGAAAATGAAACTAGCAGTTTATTTTGCAGTTGTCAAGAATTTTAAGCATGTTACTGCGACATGTTCCAAAGCCACTTTGCTCACCAGGAACCCTGCGTGCAAAGCAGCCAAAATGCAAAGTCGCAGTCCCCTCCTCCTCTCCCCAGCCCCGAGTCTCCGCGAGGGCTTCAGCCATTCTCCATTTGACCCCTAATCCGATAACCGTCAGCCAAGCGGCCCCCCACAACCCCTCGCGGCCCTGGAGCCCGCTGTCACGGGCAAGCAACCCCCAAATACTCAGCAACACAAAAATATGCCTCTGTGTGTGTGTGTGTGTGTATGTGTGTGTGTGTGTGTGTGTGCCTGCGCGTCTGTCTCCATCCGGTGCCTTCGCATTTCAAATTAAAAAAAAAAAATTCCCCACCAAAAGCGCCGCAGTGACAGTTCCCAACATTTTCTGCTTTTTTTCTTCCTCTCCCTACACCACTAGGAGGGAAGAGGCACACAATTGCATTTTCGTCGCTTTTTAATTTTTTTTTTTTTTTTGGTTTTGCAATATGGAGCCGTTCGGTGGAGGGAAAGGGGAAAGGAGCCATTTTCTGCTGCACATCAGTCAGTGCCTGCGCCCTCCCTCCCTCCGCCGGCCTCCCCGGCTCGGCCCCGCGTCTCTCCAGCTCCTCCGGCTCCTTTTAGTGCATAAATTAGTGATGGCATTTCCCGGAGAGCAGAGCACAACACAGGGCGCCGGGCTCGGGCTCGGCGGCTCGGCTTCCCCAGTGCCTGCCACCGACTTCCCCACCCCCTCCTCCCTCCACCCCACCTCCACCCCGCCTCCCGTCCGCTCCCCCCACCACCCCACCAGCCCAGCGGGTCCGGAGCCCGGGAGCCCCGCGCCTCGGCACCGGGTTCCCCCGCCCCTCGGCCGCTACTTACTTCGGGGACCAGCCTCTCCATTTCACCAAATACTCCACTCTGCCCTGAGGGGGGAAGAGACAGCACTCCATCAGCTTCCGCGGGATCCCCGGCTCCGGCCCGCAGCCTCCCCACCCCCTCCCCGCCTCCCCGCGGGCTGCTCCGGCTGCCGCTCCCCCGCCGCCTCGCCGTCGCCCCCGCGCCGCCCTACCTTGCGGATCCGCTTCTTCTCGATGCTCTCCACCGCGAAGACGTGCTCGCCAACAGCTGGCAGCTCCATGGCCGAGCCGGAGTGCGCCGGGGCGCGGGCGGCCGGCGCGGCTGCAGACGCTGCTGGCTCCCGCCGGCGCCCCGCTGCCGCCCCGGCCGAGGCGCCCCCGCCGCCCGCGCCGCCGCCGCCGCCGCCGCCGCCGCCGCTCGCCCAGCACAGCCCGGCCGCCCGCCGCTGCCCGCGCCGCCCCGGCTCCCGGCTCGCGCTCGCTGAGACAACTGAGCCCGGGCCGCGGCTGCACAAGAACTCATGCAAATCCGGACGTCAGCGGGCGGGGCCTCGCCGGGCCCTGCTCGGCGTCAGGGGGCGGGCCGCGGCCGGGATTGGCGCAGCCGGGCCTACCGGAGGCCCCGGGCCTGGGCGGCGGGGGGGTGGGGGTGGGGGGGGGAGGAGGAAGGGCGCGGGAGGGGGCCGGGAGGAGGAGGGCGCCGGGGAGGTGCAGGGGGAGGGATCTGCGAGCCTGGGAGAGGGACACTGGAGGGAGGGAACGGGACCGGGCCGGAGAGGTGTGTCGGCGGCGGGCCGAGGCGGGGTGGAGAGCTTGACGGGGCCGCGAGGGTCTGGCTGCGACCCCTCGCCTGCGGCCTACCGCCTCGGCCGGCTCCCTCGCCTCTCATTCTCAGCGTACACTGCCCAGGGACCCCTGCCGGGGGCCACGGAAGCATCCACTGCAGTTTCCATTTGCACCGAATTGCATCATGTGCAGACTCCCTGGGGGTCGCCGGCAGGGGGCGGAATCGGAGCAGGGGCAGCTCGCGCCCCCACTCTCTATGTCCCGCCGCCCCGCCCCGCCCCGCCCCGCGAGGCTTAGGGCATTTAGGAAGGCGAGGAATGGGAAGAGAAAGGATAGGGAGCAGAGAGACGACTGGGTGCAGAGGACCGCCAGGGAGAGCGCGGAGAGGAGAAAGGGGATAGAGGAGCAGCCAGCTTGGGGCCCTAGGGCTCAAGAACCTTACCAGAGTGTTCTCCAATCCCACCCCGGAACCTGGGAGGCTCCTAGTTTACCCTCAGCCCTCTCCTTGTTGGGGCGAGGGCGGGATGTCCAGTTTCCAGCAGCAACCCCCCGCCCCCAGCCCGCGGCCAACACGGCGGGAGGCAGGGAAGACAAAGAGGGGGCGAAGAGAATGTCCAGGTCGGCTTGGGGGCCCGAGAGGACTTCGTGGGGTCCCGGGAAGGGCTTCGAAAGAGGGAGCAGGGAGGGTCAAGAAAAGGTTGAAGCTGAGCAGGGCACAGCGGGGCCGCACGAAAGGGAGGTGAATGGAATGGCCGAGGAGCCAAGCACTCGTCACGAATTCGCTCTCCCTGCTCCCTGACCGGCAGCGGCAGCCGAGCCGAGGCCCTCCCGACGCGGCCGGAGAAGCCGCTGAGTGTGAAGTTTAGCACCTCCGGCGGCGAGACGGCGCGTTCCGGCGTGCAGCTCCAGCGTCCGGCTGGGGGAGCTGCTGCGCCCCACGCGGCCTCCGAGGGCGCCGCCCGCGGGGCTGCGATCTCTGTGGGGTCGGAGTGAGGAGGGAGGGGACCTGAGGAGGGGGCAGGGCGGCCCAAGTGGCAGGGGCAGGGGCGCGCCTGCCCGGGGGTGTGTCCGGGCCCCCAGCTCCGGGCCCTTGAAGGACCGGGAGCAGGAAGTTTGCGCAATCCCTTGGCTGAGGGTCCATGGAAGAAAGAAAAGGAGCAAAAGCCGAGCGAGAGTGGAACGAGCGGGGGGGTGGGGGTGGGGGTGGGCAAAGAGCCATCCGGGTCTCCGCTCCCGCCCTGACACACGTCCCGGAATGCTGGGTGGGGACTGCGCGGGGGCTCGAGAAAGCGGGGGAGGGGCGAGGTGGGGAAGCGAACCCCCAAAGCATGCGTTGGGCTCATTTTCTCCCGGGATTCCGGGAGAAGCCTGGAGACGGTCTGGTGTTTAAGGACGAACACGTTGACTCCACCATTTCACCACCACCTCGCAGCTCCCGCGGCTCGGCGGCTTCTGCTGCCCTGGCGGCCGCGGCTCAAGACGGCCCGCGTGGCTCCTCCCCGGAGGGGTCCTGGGGGTGGGGATCGTTTTCTGGCTGCCCCAGAGAGGGGCAGAGAGGGGCTCGGTCTGCAGCGACTACCCGCTGACAAGCTTGAGGCGCAAACCCAAGATTACCCTGAGAAGGTGTTGGGGGGACGCGCCGGCCTGGGTGGGGGCGACGCCTGCTTGTAGTCCTGGGGTAGGGGGGCTCTCTGGGTTTATAGAAGCTGAGGGAGGCGAATTCTTTGGGAGGGGGACACAGGAAAAGGTTTTCCTCCCCCTGCTGTGTTTTGGGCGTTTTCCTGACGCTCGTGTCCCGGGAGAGGAGCTCTCGTGTGAGACAACTTGACCGTAGAAGGGGAAGGCTCCCCGAGATTGGCGGGGTAAGCGCTGTCAGCGCGACAGTCACCCTTCCAAACTGAGCCTACCAACTGCCAGGTCGTCGGCGCTGTCGGTCTGTCTGGAGGTCTGCAGCGACCTTGTCCTGGACAGTCCCTTCGTCCGGGGAGGGTCTTAGCTTCCCGACACTCCGCCCGCCCCCTCGCTAGAAAATCCCCTGGAAAATCTTTTTCCAAGGGGTGTTTCCGAGGCTTCTCGGGCAGGGGGGTGCCGAGGGAGGGCGAGCGGCCGCTGCAGCCTCCGCGCCGCCAGGGGCGTCGGACTCCGCAGGCCGCTGTTCGGCTCGCTCCGCCCGCGCCCCTCCGGGGCCCGCACTCCGGATCTCGGGGGCCACGCTGTAGAACCCGGTGCCCCGACGGCGGGTTTGCGCAGGAGCCGGGCGGCCTGCTGCTGAGCTGGGGAGGAAGGGTGGCTCCCGCCGGCCAAAACGGCGGATCTTTTCTGGAGCTGCCGATATGGCTGTGCGAGCAGCCAAAGGCTCCCCAAGACTTCGGGAGGGGACGCCCAGAAGCTCCAAAGAAGCCCCGGGAGCCCGCGGCCGCCCCCGCTCCCAGCCTTTCTGTGGAAAGTGACCAAAATACACAAGCATCCGCCGAACCCGGGAACTCGCGTCGTTATTTACTTTGTCCTGCTGGTGGGTGGGCCGATGTGGAGAGAGGCCGACTCCCAGAGCCCTCGCCCCACCTCGAAGCCTGACCCTAGACCACCCCTCACCTGCCAGCGGGTGCGGGGAGGAGCTCAGGTCCGCGGGACTGCGAATGGATGCAAGGAGGAGGCAGAGACAGAATCTGAAGGGTGCGGAACAATGAGCGCCCTGGAAGCTCCCCCGATGCGCCCCGCGAGCCCCTCCTGGGAAATCTCCCGTGGGGTCTCCCCTACCGTCCCACCCCCTGTCTTGGCCCCTTCGAGGGAGTCGCAGGCGAGTGGAGCTATAAATTCGGGATTCCCAGAGCCTTCAGCGGGGCCCCTGCCTCCGACCTGGGATACCCCAAGCCTCACGGGGAACCCCGGAGAAGTGCCGCCGGTCTGCGCTTTTGACTCTGCCCCCTTCCAGCCGGGGGCAGATCGCGCCCCTCGGTTCCGCCGAGGGGCAGAATTCTCCTGGGTGTCACCTCAGGCTGGGGCCCCTAGGGGCCCTCAAGGGCCCCAAGAGAGGAGCGATGCTATCTTGACGAGCCGCAGGCTCCCGCCCTGAGTACCGAGGGCCGAAAGAGTGGACCCTGGAGAAGCCGGGAAATTTTTAACGGCCCTACACCCGAGGATGGTCACTGACAGTTTAGGGCCCCAAGGGGCCTGACCCGTGCCAACCCGGGGAAACAAACGGCTTCTTAAAGAAACTCGCTCTCTGAATGGACGATCTCTGCCAGGAGATGCCATCACCCGCCCACGGAGCCCAGGTCTGGGCTCTGCCCGGAAGGGGCCGCCTGTGACTTCCCCAACCAGTCCCCGGCTGAGAAAGCTCTCTAGTTAGTGTGACTTTTTAAGGCCCCCAGAGGTGGATTTTAAGTAGCTGAGGGAGAATTTACTAGCAACGACTACAAAATCTGCCCAGGCTTTGACAAGAGTTCATTTCTCTCCTCTGTTCTTAGTAGGGGAACTTGTCTTTGACTTTAGCTCTGGCGTATGTAACTTTGCATTTTAGCGCTGGCTTTGGGGCAGCTGACCTTGTGGGACTGTGCGGGGGGTGGGCGGTGAGTAGAGTGGGGAGGCTGTGTGGGAGTCCGGAGCGCTGCCCCATGCACCTTCTAGGAGGGATGGCTTTGTCCCTAAGGGCTCCACTCCGCCCTCTGCGTCCCCACCCCCAAGTTTCTGTTCTTAGTCGCACCGCCCGAGAAGGGTCGGCTTTCATTTGGGTGGTGAATCCCCTAACGCCCCCACGTCCCTCCTCAGAGAGCAGCTGGGAGCTGGAGCTGGGGCTCTAGGTGGGAGGGCCCGGTCGGGCGCGCGGGGCGGGGAACGGGTCCGGCGCGCCGCGAGGTCGTGGCCCCTTGGGGCAAGCCTTGGGGCCACATTGGCCGCCGCAGGGTCGCGCCTGCGACACGCGGGGGTCGTGGGCGCCGAAGCGGGACGCGTCCTTTTCTACGACGTCGGCTGGTCCACCCCTTCCCAGCGTCAGGGCAGCTTCTCAGGTTCTCCAGAAGAACCCCACCCAGCCCCCGTCCCATGCTCGGTCGCAGGGCTCCCGCCCGCCTGGAGATATGCGCCCCCAGGATCCATATTTCAAATATGATCTTTGGTGTTGCTTCCACCGCCTGCCGCCGCCGCCGCGCACTCACAACGGCCTCTGCGTGCTGTGTTTTTCATTTGGGTTTCGTTTGCCCAGGGTCTCCCCGCGGATCTCCCGTGCCTACGAGGTTCACCCCATTCACACCCGCCCCTGCATTTTGCTCTCGGGTGCTTCCGTTGCGCCCCCGAACCCTGCGGGGCCCATAGAGAAGGCAGATTTCTTTCTTTCCTTTTTCCAACCAAGAGCTGCTGCAGTAAACCCGGGGATAAAATAAAAATCGCCAGACGGACCCCGAAGTAGTAGTCAGCCGAAGCGCGACTGCTACCCCACCCTCCCCCCAGCCCAATGCGCTCCCCCTCCCCGCCTCGCGGCGCGCCGAGGGTTAAGCGTGCGCGGGAGTGGGTAGTTGGCAACGCAGGAAAAGCGGGGGTGGGGTGCCGAGCGGCGGCGGGCCGGGGAAGCTGGGCTCGCTCTCCTCCCCCTCCTCGCCCCCGCCAACCCCGGGGTGGCGAGGTCTGAGCGATAGGAAGGGCCCGGTGCGTCTCCGCCTTCCCCGCTGCCCGGCAGCCGAGTCCGGCCGCGGCCCGGAACCGCGAGGACGCTGCTTCGAGGCCGCGTCCTGCGTAGCCCGGGCGGGGGAGGGGGCGGTGGCTCCAGAGCCGCTGCCGCGCGTCGCCAGCCAGCCGATCGATCCCCAGGGGCGGGAGCGCGGCGAGCTCCGCTGGACACCTGGGGCGGGGGTTATCCCTGCAGGATCAAAGGGAGAACGGAGGGGGTGCTCAGGGATCCGGTGACCGTGGGATGGCGGCCGGGAGGGCCCAGCCAGAGCACAGCTCGGCCTGTGCTTCAGGGGCCGAGGGCTGGGGACGGGTGGTAAAGCCTGGGGTACCCTCTAATCCCATGTCTGCATCGGTGCCGCCTTTGGCCACTTCCGGAGCTGAGTCTGGCAGCCCTGAAACTTCGTCCCTCCATGTCCAGGTCCCCGTCCCCACCCCACCCCCACTCCCGATGACGAGGTCGTCGGACGTGGTCACCTAGTCCATCCCCCTCGCCCCGCCCTCCTGAATCCTGATAGAAATGGGTGGGTGTCCCCTCGACCCCACCTCCAGAAAGATCCCCCAGTTTTGCCCAAGAAGTCCTCCTCCCCAGCTTCTTCCGGAGGATAGTTTCCTGTGATTGTCCCTGAGGACCCCCAAGGGATCCCCTTCGGTTCCCAGGGGCCCCGGCCGCTGCCTCACCTGCCTGCTCCAGGTGCCGGGGCGGGGCCGGGGCAGTGGCGCTGAGGAGCCTGCACTCTCTACGCCCTCCCCTAGGGGGCGGGCTCCCCTCGGGCTGGCAGGCAGCTGGGGCCTGCCAGAGCTGACCGCTCTCTGCGCCCCGGGGAGTGGGAAGGAGATGTGCACGTGGGGCAAAGTGGGGGATCTCACTGCTGTGGGGGGTTAACAGAGGAGCCCCGCGCGCGCTGCCTCTAACTCACCCCTCCCCCTCACTGCGGCTGCGAGGCTGCCTTTCTAGCCAGAAACAACCAGCCCCAGAGCGACTTGGAGCGTTAGGAGCCCACCCTGCACACTCAGGACTGAACACAACCCAATGGCCAGGGCCATTGTTTCCCAAACCGGCCCCTTGCTCAGTGCCCTTTCATTCCCAGAGAGAAGTCGGCAGGAGCATATATACATTTTTTTATTTGAGGTTTTTAAAGGAAATCTCAGGTCAAGAGCATGACAAAACCCCTGTTCTGCTATCAAAGGGCCAATAAGGAGTAAGCTGATACTACAGTGCATATTTCCCCGGAGAGCCAGGGGGATTTATGTAGGAACTGGGGGGCAGGGGGGATAGAGCAGAAATTCCACCACAAACTCTCTTCCCTAAGCTGAGCTTCACTAAAAAAAAAGTTGGCTTGGCCGACAAATGCCACATCTTAAAAATGCCCTAACACTTCCCTGTAAGGGATGCTCCCCTGGGTTGCTGACTGGGAAGGAGAATAAAAGCCCAAGAGATACCCCAGGCCGGGGGAGGGGACCCCAAGTCCTCTCCTCTGATGGAGACAATACCCTTGAGAAAGGCAGGAGGTGGGTTGGAACGTGTCATGATTATTTATAATCACTGAAGTCCCAAATAAAGTTCAGTATTTCATTTTTTCTGGGCTTAGACAGACGGATGGCAGAAGGAATATGGTGAGTGTAGCTGTAGGAATGTGGGATTGATGAAGGGCATGAATGGGCCCACACAAGCCAGCCAGCTGCATGCTTCTGGGCAGGGCCACTTCTCCATCAGACTGGGGAGGCTCAGTGCCAGGGTCCACAATACTTTTAGGGGTCCACGAAAATGTTCTAGTTTCTTTTTATTGTTGTTTTAAAATTGTGGTAAAATATACGTAACATCAAATTTACCATTTTAACCATTTTAAGTGTTCTGTGGCATTAAGTACATTCACATTGCTATGTAGCCATCACCCCCATCCATCTCCAGAATTTTTCATCTTCCCACACTGGAACTCTACCCATTAACCAATAACTCCCCATTCTCTCCCCCCAGCCCCTGGCAATCACCATTCTACTTTCTGTCTCTATGAATTTGACTACTCCAAGTTCTTTATATAAGTAGAATCATCCAGTATTTGTTCTTTTGTGTCTGGCTTATTTCACTTAACATAATGTCTTCAAGGTTCATCCATGTTGTAGTATGTGTCAGAATTTCCTCCTTTTTTAAGGACGAATTATATTCTACTGTATGTATATCTAATTTCTTTTAAAATCAGAAGAAAAAACCCTTAAGTTCAAAGAAAATGTTTTAATGTAGACTATTAACGTGTTCATCTTTATATCAAGGCAGTTATAAACTATAATTTTTAACACTTTTTTTCTTTATGGAGAAAGGGGCCCACAAAGGCAAAAGTGCCCAGAGCCCTTAGAATGTGGTCCTGCTTTGGGGAGAACTTTCAAGAATGGCACCTCTGGGGAGACTTGGTGACCAGGAACCACCAGCTCTGTCTGTGGATGGGTTGAGGAGCATCAGTTGTTGGCCTGGGGCTGGTGGCACTGGGGGTCCAGAACATTCACCTGCATGTGTGCCCCACATTGGGCCATTTCTCCTCACTTTGGAGTGCAGGTTTCTGTCTGATGCTACTGAAATAAAAAACATGTAAAAGTAATAGGGAACACCAGGAAATAAAAACACAAGGCCTGTCTTTCTTTCCTTCTTTGATTTAAAGAGTTCAGTTCTGCAGGGCTCAGAACCAGCTCTGGCTCTATGGATTCCTCCCGGATGTCTGTCTGGCCTGTGTCAGCGAGTTGATTGCCTGTGATTTGACAGTAATGATCATAATGGGGTGATTTTGTATTCTTTGACTGATTCAGATCGAAAGGTTCAGAAATGGACTTGTGCCTCCCACTCCCACTCCCTTGCTTGAAATTGATGTTTTTCTTTGAGTCCAAAGAAATAGCAGAGTCTCATGGAAGAAGATCCATGTAGAGAAAGTGTCCTTTCCTTTTTAAACCTATTAGGGATTATAGGTTTCTTTTTCAGCCTGAAGACCAAGAACAAATGCCATGGAGGCCGAGAAATATTGCACAGGACAAGAGAAATGTTGCCACAGAAGCCTCCATGGACGAGAGGTATTTCTCAGAATTTTTTTTTTTTTTTTTGACTGCATTTGTTCTTCGTTGCTGTGTGCGGGTTTTCTCTAGTTGTGGTAAGCGGGGGCTACTCTTCGTTATGGTGCTCGGGCTTCTCCCTGTGGTGGCTTCTCTTGTTGCGGAGCACAGGCTCTATGCATGCAGGCTTTAGTAGTTGTGGCGTGCGGGCTCAGTAGTTGTGGCTTGCAGGCTCTGGAGCGCAGGCTCAGTAGTTGTGGCTCATAGGCTAGTTGCTCCGCGGCATGTGGGATCTTCCTGGACCAGGGCTCAAACCTGTGTCCGCTGCATTGGCAGGCAGATTCTTAACCACTGCACCACCAGGGAAGTCCTCTCAGAATTTTGAAAACCAACTACAGCTGTTCTGTGCATGGAGCTAACTGGGGATTACTCCCTCCCACACACTCTGCTGATGTGACTGCCTCATCTCCTTCTCAGTTGCCCACCACTGGCAGAGATACATTCCTGTTTATACTGAGCCTGCCTTCTTTCTCCAAATAGGCGCAGACAGACAGACAGACACAAATGCTGTGGGTATCAAAGCAATTAAACCAAGGGTAACTCGCCCCCTGGTCACTTCCCACTTGTTTCTCAGCCTGACTCCTCGCTGACTGGCTTTTGCACGTCATGCAGGAATGACAAAGAAGCCTTGTGCTCCTCAGTGGGACCTGTGTGTGTCCTGGAGGACTCCAGAGCTCTGGAGCATCTGTGCACAGTCTGCAGAGCTGGTGCTTGCTGTTTCTCAGACGCATCGATTATGCCGTTTTCACGGCGCTCATAGAGGCCTGGTTATTTGCACTGTACACCAGTGATTCCCCCCTAAATTCAGACCCTCCAACCCCACTGAGGAGTGCCCATACCTGCCACTTCACGGTTCCTAAGTCTACCTTCTAGAGAAGAGCAGGGTTAAGGTAGAGTGTTTGCCTCTGTCACCCCAACCCCAGGGAGCCAAGGCTTTTTTGTCAGTTTCCTGGGATGGGGTGAAAGGCATAAAGGAGGAGGTCCCCATGCAAAGTGGAAGTGGGACTGCTGGCTGGACGCAAGGAGTGTCCCCCATCATCTGCTTATATCCTGGACCAGTGCTCGGCCCAGCCCCCTCCCTCTGGGTCCTGCACCAGCTGGGAGGGGAGGGAGGTGTATCTTTAAGACCAAAGACAGGCAGTGAGGGAGAGGTGCTTATGGAAGAGCAGGCTCCAGGTTGCCAAGGTGAATCTGTCGATAGTGTATTGAACAGGCCTGTCCAGTGGCCGGAATTGTTTTTGTCAAAACAGCCATCCTCTGGCCCTGTTTGCAGGGCCCAGAGCACTGCAGACAGGATCCCAGCTGGAGAGGAATCTCCTGGGACAGAAAGCCCACCAGTGCCTCCCCGTCCTGAGGACGCATTAGTCAGGAAACCTGGGTTTCCTGACTAATGGGTTTCTTTCCTCCTGCATGGATGACCTGGAGCGGCACAAAGCACGCCAGCGCTCTGGACCTGCCGTCCTTCACCAGGCACTTCCAGTGGGCTGTTTGTCCACTTTGCAGGGCAAAAAGAAAATGCAGGGCCCCTCATTTAAAAATTATGAACAAATTCAAGATGGAGCATGAAGCCAGCATGGGGCCCTCCTGAGTATGGGGCCCACGCTGTGAGGTTGGCCCTGTGCCCACCCATACCAGCTCACTGTCCAATCGCTGCTGGTGTTCCACAAATGCTGTGCTCCTCCCCAGTCTCTCGGGCTCCAAGCTCATCAGACCAGCTCACTCCAATAGTCAGACCCTGAAAGGAGGCCACCTGTCCTGGTCAGCCATCATCTCTGTTGGGAGAGACTCTCATGGTGGCCCCTGTGGTCAGGTGTCCAGCTCTGGCCACGACGGCCAGGCTCACACAGCAGGGAGAGTGTTAGGAGGGGGTGGGGGAAAGGCAGGTGTTTGGAGTGTGGCCTCGTTAGTCCACAAGCCCGCTAAAACCCTTCCAGTTGTCGTGTTTACACCCTTGGCCACCCTCAGCCCTAACACCTGATGGAACGTCTCTACTCCTCCCCGTCTGCCCCACGAGCCACCCAATCAGAAGTGTTGAGATTCCAGGGGTTCTGGCTCAAGGGGCCTGCAGACATGGCCAGATAGGGCTGTTGGGATAAGGAGGAACCTGGGCAAGGTGACACCTGCTGGCAGTCCTTCCGCCGTGAGGAGGAAGGAGCACAGAGTGATCAGAAGCAGACCCAGCCCGGCTCCTCTTGGCATTCCCCCCTGCTACCTGAGTGACTCCAGGCCTCAGATTCTTCATCTGCAAAAAAAAAGACCTCAGCTCAGCATCCCTGGAAAGGCTGCCAAGGCCCCATGTGACCTGCCTTCCTCTCCTCCCACTCTCCACTTTGCATGCTCTGCTCCAGCCACAGGGACCCCTCTGATCCTTGAACACTCCAGGCACACTGCTGCCTTAGGGCCTTTGCACTGGCTGTGGCCACAGCCTGGAACTTTCTTCCTCAGATAGCTGCATGGTTCTCTTCTTTTCCTTCATGTCTTCGCTTAAATGTCATTTTTTCAATGTGTTGCTCCTGACCACCCATGACTAGGCCCCCTGCCCGCATCGCCTTGCCAGTCTCCCTTTTTTCTGTAGCACTACCTTCACCCTCTGACCATATCCTCTGTGTACTGGCGATGCACCTTCTCTCTCTCCCCTGCTGGAATGTAAGTCCACAAGGGCAGGGTCTTGCTAAGCAACTTTCTCTGATATGTCCCCAGCATCTGTGCCTGGCACGTAGTAGACTCCCAGTAAGCATCTGTGAAGTGACTGTTGAATAAATAGGATTTTTTTCCCCAGGAACAAGATGCTGTCACCAGTGGTGTGCTGGAGCTGGCTCACACTTACTCTCAAGAGCCAAGGCCTTAATTTTCAGAAATTTTGTGAGCCAGTTGTTAAACACGGGTGTTATTAAAAATTAAACTATTTAAATTTATAAGGAATAAATTATATTAAGAACACAGGTAGGGGCTTCCATGGTGGCACAATAACTAAGAATCCACCTGCCAATGCAGGGGACACGGGTTCGAGTCCTGGTCCAGGAGGATCCCACATCCCCTGGAGCAACTAAGCCCGTGCGCCACAACTGCTGAGCCTGCGCTCTAGAGCCTGTGCTCCGCAACAAGAGAAGCCACTGCGATGAGAGTCTGCGCACCGCAAGGAGAGAGTAGCGCCCGCTCGCCGCAATTAAGAGAGAGCCCGCGTGCAGCAACGAAGACCCAACACAGCCAAAAATGAATAAATAAAAAGAACACAGGTAATAAATGCTTAAAACTCATTTCTTCCTAATGATTTCACTCCATGTGATGCTTACCATGTTCTTGGGGTGATTCACTTGTATCGTACCTGATGGTGGAAATGTTGGACAATGGTGGCTGCCGTGCATCTTGTCCCAATTCCTTGTTCAGTGACTTCCTGCTGGCAGCTTGAAATCGGCCGTGGTGGGAGTATTCACACCACAGAAATTGGTAAACACTGCAGATCACGTCTTGCTTAACTGTTTTGTTGATTGTCTAGACTTAAGAAAGTGATGGAGAAAAATGTTAATGATGCAGGTTAAAAGTGTGTCCTGTTTGTAGCCATTACAAAAAATTGAGGAAATACCCTCCTGATAATAAAAAACTCTTATCTGATTCAGTGAAGAAGTCTCTCACATCATTATGAACCAGTGAAGTTTGACTTTGTTGTTTCGCTTTCATTTTACTGGTCGGCTTCAATGCCAACTAACAATCATATCCGAACTACACTCACTCATCGATGGCAAGCATAGGTTGGCCACTGATCAAAGAGTTTGGCAAAAAAAATCAGTGAAAGCATTCTGTGAATCGACTGGTTATACAGAGCTTACAGTAAAGAAGACTGTATATTTTATTATCATTTGTAAATTCTATGATACGCATCTTTTATATCAGTAACGTTACATCCCACCTGACCTCCACTCCCCTGGGTGCCACTGCTGAGGAGGCATTTATCAGCACCTCACACAGGGAGCAGCCCAGAGGAGGCATTGAGATTATTGTAAATAAATGGAATATATTTAGTAAAATGGGGCTGAGGGGACTAATTCAACTCTGTATGTAGCCCTAAAGAAGGCCAGGAGATGGGAGGAGAAACCCAGGCCTGGGACAGGCGATGGTGAGAGCTGGGGTCTTGGGATGCCACGAGAGGACCCTGAGTGGGCGTGGGGGCACAAGGAGACCCCTGTGGAGTGTAATGAAGGAAGGCCTGTGGATGGTGAACCAAGGTCTTTCAGGACAGCACCGCTGTAGCTTCTCCTCTCAGGACAAGATGCTCCCTCTTGCAGGCTTCACAGGGTGCCAGACCCCCTAAGTCATTGTCCTAAAGGCAGATGGCCCCAGGCCCCCAGACAAAGGCCCTGTTATCCTCAGGATTGCCCCATGCTGCTCTCTCTGTCCTCCAAGCTTGTTAGGGGACCTTGTGTCCTAGGACTGATCAGGTTCACATTCCCGGCCTCTTTATCTGCTAAACCCAAGGAGGGGCTGGTCCAACTTCAAGCCTGAGCCTCCTCTTGCTGGTGGGAAAGAATTATCTTTTTGTTTAGATTTATAAGCATGTTCGCATAAAGTACGCTCCAGATTGTTGGGAGGGTCAGAGAAGGCCTCAGAGAACAAGTCACATGTGAATTATGACTTGTATGTTGAGAAGGAGACAGCCATGTAAAGATGGGGTGTGGGGTGCAGGTTGTTCCCGGGAGAGGGGCCAGCAGGTACAAAGGCCCTGAGACAGGCACAGACTGGGAGTGTTTGAGGACCAGAAGGAAGGCGGGACACGGGGACACTGTGGGCTGGGGGATCAGGGTGGGAGAGCAGATTGGAGAACGATGAAGGCTGTTTGCCCTAGTGGCTGTCATGAGGAGTTTGGATTTGATTCTAATTGTATGGAAGTCCTTTGGAGGTTTTAAGCAGGGAAGTGGGGGGAACCATTATGTGCCGGCAGATAACCAGGTCAAGCCTAGACCCTGGGGACACAAGGCAAGTTCCCAGGCCTTGAGAAATAGCTGCAGGATTAGCGTTCCTGGAGGCCCATTCTCCACCTGGTCACCTTTTAAGAAGCGTCTCAGAACTACCATCTCTCTCCCTTGTAAGCAGCATGGATTTGAAGACTCAAATGACAAAAATAGAGGGTAGGACTAGAGGCACAGTCTCCAGGAGCCAGGCTGCATAGGTCTGCATGGGGGTGGGATATTTACTCCCCTCGTGACCTTGAGCAACTGATCCATCGTCCTGTGCCTGTTTCCCCACCCTGAAAAGGAGGCTAATGATGAAACAGTTGGTGGTCATGGAGGTTAGCTGGATCAATAGGCAAAGCTTTGCACAGCACCTGCCAGGCGGAAGGCACAAGTGTTAGCTATTATTGTTATTTTTATTGTTTTTATGATTGCTGTCAAGACAGGGAGGAACCCAGGCAACCAAGCCCGGGTCAGAACCCCAGCTCAGGATAAGGAAGCCTGGGGCCATGGAAGCTGATTACGTTGACTGGTAGGTGGGTGAGGCCAAAGCTGCCCACCTCGCTGCTCTCCACAGAAGCAGATGTTATGAGCTCCAGAAGCCTCACATTCAGGGCCCACGGAGCCCCTGGAATCCCCGGGTCCTCAGGGCTTGTGGGCCCTCAGTCCCTGCTGGTCTCGATGGACAACCCTGGGTACAGGCAGGAGACTTTTTTTCTCAGTGCAGGTTGACCCCTTAACTGGATCTGTGTGGCCCTAGGAAGTCCTCTGTGCAGGGAAACAAGCTGTCTTGGCCCAGGGGGCAGAGGCACAGCCGAGTGTGGAGGGTGTGGAGGGTGCGCTCTCTGAGAATCGGAGTCAAGATCCCGGCCTCTGTGTCATCTATTTTGGGTCTTCGGATCACTGCGTGTGAAGAGGATCTTTGAACACCAAGCCCAGTGCCAGCCTTGGACACTTGGGGGGTAGCGTGCGTGGCTCAGCTGGGCAGGGCTGGGCTAATGCCCGCCCCCCCCCCCCCCCCGGCTGGAAGAGCAAAGGAAGGGGCTGGGAGGCCACGAGAGGGGGACCAGGGGGTCACCCAGCTCCAGGGGAGCCATTTGCTGGCTTGTGTGTGGGACTGGGGACACACCGGGTTATGTGCCTGCGATGGCAGCATGTCAGGACTGTGTCAGGCAGCTCATTTTGAGAGGTGGCGTCCTATCCCCCACTCACAGACGAGGATGGTTCTAACTGGTTATTCAGCGGCAGCGGGGCTGGGGCTCTGTCCACGGTGGCCCCGCCCCAGCGAGCTCCACACTTTCATCAGGAAGCTGTGCTCCAAGGGCCTTTTCCATTTCCTGGTCATGACCCTGGGTCTTCACACCTGGTGACCAGCCTTCAGGAGGTCCTGGGGTTGTGGTGAGGATTGCAGTGAATTAAACGGACACAAGTCTCCGTTAACACAGAGTTTATCATTTTAGAAGGTGGACCCGGGAGGGGTAGCAGGACCTGAGGACTGGCCGAAGGTAGCTCTGGTGACTTGGGCCCACCAAGTGTTGGGCTGGGTGCCTGGTGAACACACTCTTACCTTATCCACGTGACGTGGTCACTATTAACCTCAGCTCTGTGGGGAAACTGAGGCAAAGAGAGTGGAATGATATTCAAGAGAGGTGAGTGTGCTTTGCACATGGGATGGATGTGAACTTGTGGTGGGGGGCAAGGAATGGGTCAATAGCAGCTCCCCCTCCCAGACATGTCGACCTGACACCTCAGAATATGGTTTTCTTTGGAATAGGAGTCTTTGGAGTTGTAATTAAGGCAAGGATCCTGAGGTGAGATCATTCTGGATTAGAGTGAAATACAAGAAGTCTCTTAGAAGAGACTGAAAAGGAGAAGATACACAAAGACGTTCTCCTTACATCTGGGGAAGAAGCCACGTGACGACAGAGCCACAAGCCAAGGTATGCCTGTGACTGCCGGAAGCTGGAGAAAGTGAGGAGTGGTCCCCCCCCCAGACCTTCAGGCAGAGCACAGCCCTGCCCACACCTTGATTTTTGACTCTGGAGTCTAGAGCTGTGAGAGAATAAACTGCTTAAAAGCCCCCCAGTTTGGGGTGGAGACAGGATTTGAGCCTGGGGTGTCTGCCACAAAGTCTCATTTCTCCATCACCCTGCTGCCCAGGCTGGATCCTGGCATGAGTGTCCCTTGTCCTTTTCTTTTTGGTAGAGAGACAAGGGCCACTAGTCTCTCTGAGTACCTGCTATGGGCCAGGTGCTGGGGAACATCTTCTCACTCAGTTGTCATGCCCAGACTGTCAGCTCCTTTATTATCCATTTTACGTGAGGGGGCCCTTGTCTGTCCCTGAAAATGTGAGGGGACTTGCAGAGGAGGGGCTCTGAACCTGAGAGCTGTCCTTTGCTTCTGCCAAAATGCCCCCGAATGGGCAAGATATGATGAGTGTCACTAAGTAGACAGCATAATGTTATTACAACCCCATAGTTCCCCCCTAAACACACGTGCCCAGAGAAAGATCTGGAAAGGTATAACTCTTGGGGTTGTTCTCAGTCCTTCCCTTCCCACTGACTCCTGCCCTGGGTCCCACCCTCATCTCCAAATGTCTGGATTATGGGAAGTGCTGTAGCTCTGACCTCTCTGCTTCTTTTCTTCCCTCCCAAACATACCTCAAATTCCCATTTCATTACTCATTCTTGCCTGAATCGCCCCATTCCTCTCATTGGCGCACCAGAGGCCTTCTCCTAGCACCCACCTGCTGTCCAGCCCTTCCTCTTCAGCCCCCTCTGTCTCCCTGCTCTCCTTGGGGGATCCCATCGCAGATGGGCAGTCTTCCCTCACTTCCTTTCAGGTCCTGGCCTGCTGAGGCCTTGCTCCTTCCCTTTTGGGGCAAGCAGAGAGGGGACAAACATTTACCAAGCACTCCCGTACTCCCTTAATGCCAGGCCTGGCGTGAGACCCTTCACTCACATGCTGGCCCCTCCTGAGAGCCCTGATGTTTAATCATATCCCCATTTCACAGATAAGAAAACTGAGGCTCAGATGCTGACTAAATGGCTTCACACAGCTTCTATGTGCCAGAGTTGGGATTGCAAACACTCATCCAAATCTGTGCTCCTGATGGGTGCCTACCGTGTACTAGGCAGTCAGACACAATACTGCCAATGGGACGCCTGCTCTGCAAACCGCCCCCTCCCCAAGATGGGGCTACGCAGACCCTGTGCTCTCTCTGTTGGCCCTCACATCTGTAGCTGTGTGTTGACACTTCAGCACATGGTGTGGGACGGTGACATAATGCTTTCATGTCTGTGCACACCCAGGCCTTATCTCCCTGCTCGACTATAAATTTGGGGCTGGTGGGACATGCCTGCATTTCCTCAGCATCTCCTGTGTCCCTAGCAGGCACTCAGGCACGCATACGGCGATTCATTTTGAAGGAATGCACACCACGTGAAGTAAGCAGTGACGTTGACCTCTAGGACGGAATTTCAGGCCCAAATGCCTTTATAGGGCGTCGTGGTACTGGGTGTTGAGAACTTTACGAAACTCCTCATTTCTGGTCCCCCCAGCGGGCAGGGTAGGACTGGAGGAGCCCACACTCAGCATCACTCAGCAGGTGGCCAGGCTGGGAACTGAAGGCTGGCTTTTCTGTGAGAGTCAGGAGGGCCACTGGACTTTTCTATTTATCGTGAGGGTCTAGGGCAGCGTTGTTCAACAGAACTGTCATAGGAGCCACGTCTGTAATTTTAAGTTCTCTGGTAGTCACGTGAAAAAATTGACAGGTAAAATTTATTTTAATAAGGTATTTTATTAGCCCAGTATATCCAAAATATTATTTCAACATGTGGTCAGCACAAAAGTTACTAATGAGATATTTGACCTTACATCTGTTGTTGTTCTCAGTCTGGGAAATTGGGCGTGGTTTTTGTAGTTTGAATGCCTCTCCACTGGCACTCGCTCGAAGGCCACATGTGGCTTGTGGCCCCATACTGGACAGTGAGCTTGGGGCTGGATGTGGTAACTCCCAAATCCCAGCTGAGCAAACCTGTTTGAGCCTTATGATTTGTCCCTGGTTTATGTTCCTCTAGGCCCTGTGGGCCTGAGGCAACACCAGTGGCTGGACCCAGTGTCAAGGGTCGTGTGGTCATTTGTTTCGGTGTGGTCAGGCCTGGCATCAGGCTTGGTGAGGGGGCTTCCTCTGGGCCAAAGCAAGTGCCGACCAAGAGTGCTATGCGGAATCGAAAAAGAAATGATACAAATGAACTTATTTACAAAACAGAAACAGACTCACAGACTTAGAGAATGAACTTACGGTTACCCGGGCGGGGGGAGAGTTGGGGGAAGGGATAGTTAGGGAGTTTGGGATTGACATGTACCCCTGCTATATTTAAAATGGATAACTGGAGCTTCCCTGGTGGTGCAGTGGTTAAGAATTCACCTGCCAATGCAGGGGACACAGGTTTGAGCCCTGGTCTGGGAAGATCCCACATGCCGCGGAGCAACTAAACCCGTGCGCCACAACTGCTGAGCCTGCGCTCTAGAGCCCGTGCTCTTCAACAAGAGAAGCCACCGCAATGAGAAGCCCGTGCAACGCAACGGAGAGTAGCCCCCACTCACCGCAACTAGAGAAAGCTGTGCACAGCGACGAAGACACAACGCAGCCAAAAATAAATAAATTTATTGAAAAAATAATAATAAATAAATAGATCCTTAATAAAAATAAAAAAAAATAAAATGGATAACCAACAAGGACCTACTGTATAGCACAGGAAACTCTGCTCAAAGTTATGTGGAAACCTGGAGGGGAGGGGAGTTTGGGGGAGAATGGATACATGTATACATATGGCTGAGTCTGTGCACATGAAACACTGTTAATCGGCTATACTCCAATATAAAATAAAAGAGTGTTGCCTCCAGCCCGCCTCCCCCTGGAGGCCCACCCAGGTTGATTTAGAAAATGAGATCAGAGTCAGGGTGGATGGTGGCCTTTGCAGACACCTGTGGGGCTGGACGTTCACGTCAATAATGTGTCCCCTGCACACCTGGCTCACTCCAAAGCCTTCCTCCCAGGACACAGCAGTTTTCCAATGGCCTAGGAGGCTGGCTGGCAGGGTGGCAGGGGACAGTTGGAGCTTGGGTTTCTTTGGGGAAGGGTTTCTTCTTCCTGGGTGCTGGTCTGGGCTTCTGTTACAGGCAGGAAGCTGCTGATGTCTGTGGCACAGGGCACACCTCCGAGGTGTCTGTGGGATGCTGCCTGGAGCGGACCCAAGAGGGGCCGTGAGCATCTGCTTATCATTTAAGTGGATGCTGTTTGCTGGCAGCTGAAGGTAATTATGGGGCTGCGTCCTTGAGGATGGTTCTGCGCATGTGTCTCCTGAGGGGATGGTGGCCGTCAGCTGCTCAGCGAGCTGTGAATCGCTGGGGCTCTGGGCAGTGCCTCCATTCGCTGCATCCGGATGCCTGGGATAAAAATGCCAAATCTGTTTGAGATGGAGACATTTCCCCTTCTCAGGGCTGGTGCCATCAGTAGGTGGTCCTGGTGGCACTGACCTCTGGCCTCCAGTTACAGACTTTGCCCCCCAGGATGTCTGTCCCCAGCAGGCTCTGTCCGTCCTCGTCCCTTAGGCCTCTCTCCATGGTTTCTCTATCCTCTGTCCTCCTCTCTGCCTTCTACTCACGAGCTCCAGTCTCCTCTGATTCTTTCCACCCTCTCCCTTTTCAGGTACTCTCTGGCTGTGCCTGTGTGCCTCATTCAGGTCTTCCTACTTTGTTGCCGGGGCAGTCAAAGTACTGCATTTAATAGTGTCCTCCCACCCCTCCACCAATTTCATTTCTATCCGGAACTTCAGAATGGGAACTTGTTTGGAAAGAGGGTCTTTGCAAATGCAATCAACTTAAAATGAGGTTGTTAGGGTGGGTCCTAACCCACTATGACTGGTTTCCTTATACGAAGAGGGAAATTTGGACACAGAGACACAGATATACTGGGGAGAAAGCCACACGAAGACAGAGATAGACATTGGAGTGATGCATTTAGAAGTCAAGGACACCAAGGTTTGCTGGTAGCCACCAGAAGCTGAAAGAGGCAGGAAGGGTCCTCCTCTAGACCTTCAGAGGGAGCCCGGCCCTGTTGACACCGTGATTTTGCACTTCTGGCCCCCAGAACCGTGAGAGAAGCAATTTCTGTTGGTCAAGCCTCCAGTGAGTGGTCCTTTGTTACAGCAGTCCCAGGACACTCACCCAGGCTTTTTCGCTGGGCTGGACCCCAGAACAATAGGAGAATCCCTCCGGCCGACCCTACTCTCGGTCTGCTGAGGCTCCAATCCTCAGCAGGCTGTCCCTCACATCCAGCTCTGTCTGCAGAAGCCCTGAGCTAACATGCATTTTCAGGGATAATGGCTTCAGAAATCCAAAGGATTTCTTTCAGCTCACCAGACGCTGACCACAGCCAAGCCGCAACCCCACACTTGACAAGTGATGCAATCAATGCCTTGACAGTGTTTTCGGGAGATTAATTGGAGCAGAGGGTGGGGTGGACAAGAACAGGCAGACAAGAGCAGGTTATTGCAACAGCGTGGACTAAAGTCGTCCCTGCCTGAACCAGGCGACGGTGTGGGTAGAGGTAACAGACCTTGGGAACAATACTGGCAGAATGGGGCAACACCGGCAGAGCAGGGAGGTCACCAAGAAGGCACGTGGTCTTGTGCAGGTGGAGCTGAAGTGACCGGGTAGCCAGTAGTAGCCAGCGAGGAGGGCTGTGTGGCCGGATGGTTAGGAACCTTCTGGGCCAGAGTCTTGGCTCTGCCCCGACCACGGGTGGGATCCCTGACTCCAGGCTCCTTGTCTGTGAAATGGATGGGATGGGATGGGACCCACCTCCCAGGGATCTGGGAGAGTGAGAAATGGGAGGGTGGTAAGCCCTTAGGGCGCTGTATTGCTGCTCTGTGCTATTGTCAGAATTACCGAACAGGTTGAAGCTCTAGACTGGGTCACTGCAAAAAGCAAGGAAAGAAGAGAAGCTGATGGCTGCTCTCTGGCACGGTGGGGGGGCTGTTGGAGGATGGGCAGTTGGTGTAGAGATGGACTCAGGCAGGACGGGTCCGACGCACACACGTGTGCGCACACACACACACGTGCATACAGGCTGCAAGCTCGGCCACTGACCATGTCAGGGCAGGCTGTCAGTTAAAAGAAGGTGAAGTGGGCTTCCCTGGTGGCACAGTGGTTAAGAATCCTCCTGCCAATGCAGGGGACACAGGTTCGAGCCCTAGTCCAGGAAGATCCCACATGCCGCGGAGCAACTAAGCCCGTGCGCCATGACTACTGAGCCTGCGCTCTAGAGCCCGCGAGCCACAACTACAGAAGCCCATGCGCCTAGAGCCCATGCTCCGCAACAAGAGAAGCCACCGCAATGAGAAGCCTGCGCACCGCCACGAAGAGTAGCCCCCTCTCGCCGCAACTAGAGAAAGGCCGCACACAGCAATGGAGACCCAACACAGCCAAAAATAAATAAATAAATAATAAAATAAAATAAAGAAAAAAGAGAGAGAGAGAGAGAAGGTGAAGGAAGGGCTGCGGCATGAGGGGCCAGCAGGGGCCAAACAAAGGTATGTGTGTTTCATGATGGGAAAGAGGGTGGGGGTAAGAGTGGAAGAAGCCTTGATGATCAGGGGAAGGGGGTGCTGAGAGTACGGGTGGGGTCCACCTGGGAGAGGAGGAGGGTGGCCAATCCAGAGGCTGGTGGGGAGGGGAGAGGATGAGGCCAGACGTTCTAGAGCGCCGGGAGGGGAGGGTGTGGAGGGGAGGCGCTCTCCCTGGCAGTGGTCTTCTCAGAAAAGCTGGAGACAAGGTCATTCATCTGTGGGGTGTCTGGGGGGAGATGGGGTTGTAGTCAGGGTCACCAGGAGATTAAGGGGAGAATGGCTGCTCAGCAGGGGAGCTGGGCTGCGCTGGAATCTATACACACTACACTGCCCATGCAACCTCCAGACCGAGTGGACGAGACAGGTCCTGGAACATGGCCTGGCTTGGCTAGAGTCCAAGGGGCCAGGAGCCTGGGTGTCACTGGGTCGGGCTGGAAGGGACCCTGTTCCCCGTCTCCTCTCCTTGCCTGTTTGGGACCCAGGCTGCTGACAGAGGGATCAGACTGACCTCCGAGGGGAGTGCAGGTAACACTGTATACATGTGTGTGTTTACACGAGGAGGTGCCTGGAGGGATGGTCGCTCCTTGTCATCACTTCTGGGCAGTGGTGTCTAGTGATTTTTATTTTCCTCTCTTGCACTTTTGAATTTAGTTTACAACCGCCATGCACTGTTTTTTCCAAAAACGATAAAGCAATTTAAGACGTCCCCCAAGGACCCATCACTTGGGTTGAGCTGGAAGGTGGACCTTCCTGCTTGTGCTGATTATTACATATTCTGCGAGGGATATGGAGCCTCCCAGGTCCTTGTGTACAAGTGAACTTGGAAGAGGGGTCAGTCAGCATCACCCTGAAAACAACACGCCTACCCCCAAGCGCTTCCTAGCTGAAAATGTCCTCTCCTTGAGAAATGGGTGTCCTGGGCGGGAACTCCGCACCCTCTCTGCACACCCTCTAGCCTGCCTGGCTCTGCAGCCACAAGGCCTCGGGCTCTCATTCCTTCTCGCTCCTCTGAGGACTTTGCCCTTTGCCTGCTCTCTTGTCTGCATCACCACTCCTCCCAGTAGAAGGGTTTCTGTTCGCAAGCTAACCCGCTCTGAGAGTCTCCTCCAGTCACCCCACGACCTTCTCTAGCTGACACCCTTTTCCTCTGCTTCAATTCATCTCCAGTGGGGTCTGGGCTTTGGGATTTGATAAAGGCTCCTCAGGTGATCCTCACATGCAGTCAGGGTGCAGACCCACCAAGCTCACAGCCTCCTAGAAATTTCGCCCATCCTCATCACCTAAGTTAATGACACGCCGATAAATGTTTAATAATCAGTTCTGGGCGATGAGGACAAAACCCCCAATTTATATCATTTGCCAATTCCTGTGATGTAAATATTCCCACGTGGCCAATTTCAAGCTACCATCATGAAGTTTACCAGCCAGCAAATTCCCCAAAATTTAACCTATGGGGTGGTATCTCCCTGCGGCCTGGCTTTACTCTGAGCTGACTCACCCTGCCCTCTGGATCCTGGTTTGCTGATGGATGGAAACCAGGCAAGATCACACAGCAAATGGATTATAGAGGCAGCAGCAGGCACAGGTGCTCTGAGCAGCAGCCCAGGGCCACCACCCTCACCTCCTGAAGGGCATTTCCTAGGCTGGTAGATGGTCAATTCTGTCTCTCAGTCCAGTTTTCGCCCAAGCCTCCTTCTCCAAACCTTCTGTGCAGGATGTACAGCTGGTACTCAGCAGCCATTCTGCCACCTTCCACTGTCTCAGAGAGGAGGGCAAAAAGTTGCCTTCCCAAGGCTTCTTCGCCACTCAGTTTGGCCAGTCAGATGCATTCTTGAGGATTTGGAAGTGGGAAGCGATGGAAAGGCCACACTTCTGCTTTATTTCTTGGCATGTTTGGTGGTGAATGTGCTGGGCAGCATTCCGGGGGCTGGTCACCAGCCCTGGGAGTGTTGAGAGGCAGGGTGAGGGCTGCTTAGTTTTTGGCTAGTGTGGGTTCAGCAGGTGTTCCAATTACTCCAGATGTTCTTAAGCCTGTGTTTCCACAGCTGTCCTCTTGGTCTCCCACCTTCTTGATGGAGAGGGCGGTGGCTCTCTTGGTGGGCCAGTTTGGTGGTGTCCAGGGCCCCATTTAGGAAGCCAAGGTATAGCCTGTTTCTCCAGTCCTTCCAAGGATTTTTGTAAGCACCTAGTTTCGTTTTCTGCCAAACGTAGCCAGAGTGGCTTCTGTTCTCTCCATCTGAACCCTGACTGACACATCTTCTCACCTTGGTCACCTCAAATCCCATGTCCTGTGACCTTCATTCAAGTCTGGGACTCCCAACTCCATGGGGTATGTCCATGTTCTTTCATCGTAGTGGGATTTGGTGATGCATCTAAAAAAATGTAGACTCTGAGATGGGACCTAGAAATCTTTTCAGTATGTCCACTTATCGGGCAAACACTTCTGGAAAAGTGCAATAATCCAACAGCACAGAGAACTCGGAGGTAAGGAGCATTACCACTGTCCTGAGTGTCTGTGGAAGCCCAGAAGGACTCATGAATTTGTGCCCTCACGGCCCCCCACTTTTCTCTTAAGAGAGCAACTGTGGTCTCACTCTGAGCCTGCCTGCCTGAACTTCACACACAGTCTCAACCACGGAGTTCACAGAGGTTTGGAAGGAAAACACAGAAGTGAGAATGGCTGTTGGGGGCAGGCATGCAGACGGCAGTGAGTAATGACAGTTGACAGTGATCGAGGAAACTGAAAACTATAAAAACAAAAGAAAGTGCAAGGCTCAAAAAGCACAGGCAGGAGGGGGGAGGAGGGGCTGGAGCTGTGAGTCCTTTACCCCGGCCCCCAGTGGGCTGCGAGGTCATCAGCGCCTGGGCCCAGTCCTGATGTGCTGTTGGTGCCCATGACACAGACCCATCAAGAGCAGGATAAAGTGCGTCGGTGCCTGTGGCTGGGGAAGCGCTGTGCATTTTTTATGAGGATGTTTAGGATATAGCAGGGTAAGAGGATGGCGTGCGAATTTTTTCTTTCTTTTATTCACTCAGTGGTTAACAATGCAATAGCGATTTTAACAGACTCTCCACATAAGTGATGGACTTAAAACTTATTTTTTTATCAAGCAACACTTGTTTACTGAAAAATGTTGGAAAATTTTAAAAAGTGAAAGCGAGAAACCTGCAGTCCAGAGATAGTCACCCTTAACCTATTGGGACTTTCCTCCCAGCCTTTCTTCTGTGTCTGTCCATCTCCTCTGTCTCCATCTCAGGCTCGGTCAGTGTCTCTACCTGGGTTCCTCTCTCTCTATGCAAATATATATTAAAATTTAAAAACAAGTAATGATGACAGTGTATTTATAGATCTGTGTCCAGCTTTTCACTTAACTTTATCTTGCCTCCTCTCATCAGGGAATTTAAAAAACCAAAACCAAACCCCTTGTTACTGGATAGCCTTCAGTTAAAACGCACAGACTTTGGGACCTCCCTGGAGGTCCAGTGGTTAAGACTCCGTGCTCCCAATGCAGGGGGCACGTGTTCGACCCCTGGTCAGGGAACTAAGATCCTGCATGCTCATGGCGTGGCCTGAAAAATAAAATAGACAGAATTTGCAAATGAAAATAGAGAACACCCAATTAAATTTGAATTTAGGATAAGCAGTGACCATCCCATGCAATTTCAGGACATACTTAAACTAAAAAATGATTTGCTGTGTATCTGATATTTAGATTTAACTGTGTTCTGTAACTTGTCTGGTAGCCTTAAATTCTAGGTGCTGGGTGGCTTCAGGCCCTGGGGGCTCAAGCATCCTGGAGGGAGAGTTGGTTCACACCTGGGAGACTGAGTCTGCTCACACTGTTCCTGATTCCAGGTGATTCTTTGCTTCGGCCTTGTACCTTACTGTCTTCCAGGTACCAGGCCCGGGTACCATTCATTTAACCCTCACAAGAGCTCTGAAGCCCGTTTTGCAGAAGAGGAAGTAATTGCCCAGGGAAGTAATTAGGCTAAGTAATTGGCCAGGGTTTCTCAACCAGGAAGGGCATTTGGGTCCAGGTATGCCCAACTTGGGTCCCCCTTGATTGGGCCAAAGAAAATGAAAGGAAGCCAACCAGGTGCACAGCAAGTGGTGCCTGAGAGGCCGAGACCAGGCTTCGGGGTACTGATGCCAGCCCTCTGGGGCAGCCTCCTCCCCCGGATAGCAGGCTTGGGCCTCTGGTGACAGCCTGGACACAAAGCCACTGACTGCCCTCAGGGCTCAAGGCTTTTGAACTGCTGGCAACAATTTCTTCTGAGCCCTCAAGGGCTTATTTAAATGGAGTTGAAGTGCCCGGCCCCTGGTGGGAGAGGTGAAGTAGCAGAGATGGAGGATTAAGTGCTGGTTTGGGGGATGGGCAAGCCTTTGGAAGGCTCTGGAATTGGTCTTTCTGTCTCCCAGCTCTTCCCCGGCCCCCTGCACCCCCTCACCCTGCTGCCCCCACCAGGCAGACTCCTGGTGCTCACCTCTTCCTCTCTGGTCCTCACCAAGGTTCTTAAACATGGGTGTACCTGTGGGTCACCTGCAGAGAGGCGGGTACAGTGTGGGGCAGAATAGCCTTTTTATTAAGCGATTGTCTGTGAGACCCTGCCTGGTAGGCCTGCTCTGGGGGTGGGGAGGGGCTTACCTCTATACCTCCACCCACCAGCCCATTCTCCTTCCTCCCTCCCTCCTTTAGGGAGATGCCCACCTGATTTTGAGGATTGGGCATCTCTGGGGAGGAGGGCTGGCTGGGTGGGTACCTCCCAATGGGACCCTGGCCTGGCAGGCTCTCCTCCTCTTCTCCCAGCAACTACTAAAGAGGCAGATGGAAGTGGTCTAACTCTGCCAACCCCTCCCTGCCCCATGCCTGCCCCTCAGGCACACACACATCCTTGGCCCTCTGCCAGCCTCAGCCTGGAGGAACGGGGCAGGGAAGAACCATCAACAGGTTGGAAACCAAGTAGGCATATAGCCCAGCTCTGACTGAGGGTCAGCCTGGGCTGGGGGGCATGGGGGACTGGTCCCTTTGGTCTAGGGCCACATGTCTCAGAGGAGCTGCAGCAGCTGGGGGTGGGGGTGGGTTAATCCAGGGCTCTGAAACTGAGGTCTGTCCCCTGCAGGGTGTGCCACAGTGCTTGGAGCTCTATCGGAAAATGTTCTAGCGAGATAAGCAAGGGAGGTGGTTAGGCTAACATTGCAACAGCTCAGCCTGGGAGGCTGGTGGCTGGAACCTGGGGCAGGGGGTGGAGAGAAATTCAGGGAGTGGGTCCTTCTGCAGGGTTCGTTGATGAGACGGTGGGGAGGAATCAAGGTGACAGCGCCCATACTCTGGGCATGTGCAGTGGGTAGAAGGTGCGGCTGTGCTGTTCTGGGAAGGCGCTGAGGGCTCAGCTCCAAGGTCTGGATTAAGTGTTATTACTGGCTCTATGAGAAAGCCCCGCCTACCACTTGGGCCAGAGGAGAGGGTTGACAGTGCAGCAAGAGGGATTTGAGTGGGATCAAGTGAAGGCCTTGCCTCCTGGACCACATGTATCTAGAAGACAGGACCCAAGTGTGTTTTTTTCCTCACCAGATCTTCTCGCAGACTGTCAGGGTCTCGAGTGGGTCAATGAACAGCTCCTCTTAGTTCCACTTAAATTTCACAAACAGAGAGTGAGAGGCAGGCTCTGAAGGGCAGAGGGAGGCTGGGTGGGAGAAGGTGGCTTGGTCTGCTTGCTGCTCTCTTCCCACTGTGTCATTAGCTGAGCTGGACCCCTGCCACTCCCCTGGGTCAGGGCTGCTTCACCGCAGGGGACCTGCCCAGTGGGATGGACACCCTCCTGCCACCCCTGTTTTAGTGCTCTGCCATCGCTGTCTTGGCATTTTAAAAAAATATTTATTTTATTTATTTATTATTTATTTTATTTATTTATTTTGGCTGTGCCGGGTCTTAGTTGCAGTACGCGGGACCTTTGTTGAGGTATGCGGACTTCTTAGTTGCGGCATGCAGGATCTAGTTCCCTGACCAGGGATCAAACCCTGGCCCCCTGAATTGGGAGAGCAGAGTCTTACCCACTGGACCACCAGGGAAGTCCCTGTCTTGGCAATTTTAATAATTTTTGAACAAGAACCCCAAACTTTCACTTGCTCTGGACCCCATAAACCCCACATCTGGTCCAGCCCTGGAGGCTGTGCCTGTTTTCCTGGCCCAGGGGAGCAGAGGCTCCTGTGTGCTGGGTGTAGCTGGTGAGTTCCACAGAGGGAAGGGGGAGGTTGAGTCAAGTGTGTTTCTCTCTTTCCTCCAAACTCACCAGCCAGACCACCTGCTGGAGGGGAAGGCAGGCCAGAGGCCAGGAGAGTTACTCAAGGGAAGGCCGTCTAATGGAAGGTGGGACATGAGCAGCCCCTGACACCAAGCGTAACTGAAGGTCACCTGGAGGCGGCAGAAAGAGCCCCAGAGGGATCGTGAGCCGGGGAGGTGAGGAGGCAGAACCTTCTGGGCCCCGCCCATTTCTGCATTCTCACCCTTGAGGCCCCTTCACTCCTTTGGTTTCATTTAGTACTGGGAGCTCATTGTTATCACCCCATTTCCCAGAGGGGAGACCAAAGGCTTGGCTTAATGTAGTGGACCCCAAGCATGGGTGTCTGGCTGGCTGTCTCCGGTACTTAGTGTTCTGGTTAAAATTAAAATGCTAGGGCACTTCCCTGGTGGTGCAGTGGTTAAGAATCCACCTGCCAACGCAGGGGACACAGGTTTGATCTCTGGTCCGGGAAGATCCCACATGCCAAGGAGCAACTAAGCCCGTGCGCCACAACTACTGAGCCTGCACTCTAGAGCCCGCGAGCCACAACTACTGAAGCCCGCGTGCCTAGAGCCCGTGCTCCACAACAAGAGAAGCCACCACAATGAGAAGCATGCGGACCACAATGAAGAGTAACCCCAGCTCACCACAACTAGAGAAGGCCCGTGTGCAACAGCAAAGACCCAATGCAGCCAAAAATAAATAAAATAAAATAATAAAATAAAATAAAATAAAAATAAAAATGCTAGGATAAAAAAAAAAAAAAAAAGCTAGGATCATTCTCCCAGACAGTCCTTACTGAATAAGCCTGGGATGGGGTGTGAGTTTCATATTTTTAGGAACTCTTCAGATTTGGGGCCTCCTGTGGTCTTTGCCCAGGGTCACACAGCTGGAAAACAGCATCACAGGATTTGAACTCAGGGCTGGCAGTTCCAGCTCCCATACAGCACAGCTGCCTTGGAGCCCAGGACTTGGACCACACAGGGGAAGGAATTTCGGGGCGGGGGGAGTGGGGGCACTCACTATGGGGTCCCTGCTTAGGCCCAGACACCTGCCAGGGTTTTCCCATTTTTCACATCCCTATGAGGCAGGTGTCGTGTTCCCATTTTACAGATGAGCACATGGAGGCCTTTGAGACATTGGTAACGTGGTACCAGTAGCTCGAGCTGCACTGGCCCTGGTGACTGGAGTGGGGTCTCCGCCTGGGCTGCACAGCAGAAGCATGAGGGCACTTTAAGATAATATCAGGCCAGGGCCCCGACCAGACCAACTGCTTCAGAATCTGGGGGGTTTTTTTGTACAGAATTGCCCAGGTGGTCCTGATGGCATCCAGGGCAGTGAACTGTGATTCAGAGGAACAGATTCCCCATCCTGCTGTGAAGACACGGGTGGGGGGCAGTCTAGATGATCCCGGATGATCTCAGGCCAGGACTCCACAGTTTCCTAGTGGCCTGCAATCTCCACACACCCTTTCTTCTTGGATTTGCAGAAAGATGCCTGGGAAACCCTGGAGTGATGTGGGGCCTAGGGTGGATTGGAGGTCCTCTCCTTTCTCTCAGGACACACACATGCCCACCCCACACGTCCTGGATCAGGGTAGCCTTCACCAAGCACCCCCAAGCCCTGGCTGCTGTGCTTTGGGGGACACAGAGTCTGGAAGACATGGAGTGTAGAGACAGACCCGTAACAGAAACCCCGACTCTTGCTTGGCAATGCTGGACACATGCCATAACCGCCTCCCCGATGGGGCTGTGACCCATGACCTGGGGGAGCGCTTGCCACGGTGCTGCAGCCAGAGCCACTGTCTACCCTCGTCCTTGACTGACGTACTTTGGGAGCTCAGCCCTTCAACAGGCATGGATTCAGTGAATTGCATCTGCCAGGCCCCGGCTGGCCTCCTGGGTTTTTTTTAGGTAATCTCTGTGCACTTCCACTGTGCCGGCCAGGCGCACGGGGACTTTTGATCTCTGTGTGGACTTTTATCTGCGGTGCGTGGCCCGAGCGCGTGGGCATGTGCTGGTGGACACAGGATGGATTCTACAGAGACTTCAGCCGGGCTCCGCATCTTCCCGCCCCTGGAGTTTACCAGCAGTGTGGGCCCCACCCCCTACCCCCAGACCCTGGAGCTGTGGCCTCTGGGGAAAGAAGTCATCGGCTTTGAGCTTGACCATAGGTGGAAGGCTCACCAGACAACTGCTCACGCCAGGACGTGGCTGCAGGAAACACCCAGCTTATGAGGCTGCTGTCCCTGACACCCAGTCCCTCCTCACTCACAAAGTGTTGTCCCCCACATGCTTCCCACCCTGGGGACTGCCCATCCTGGCCTGAGGCAACCTCAGGCTCACCAGGGCAAGTTCTGCCCTGCTCTCCAGCACAGAAGGCCAACTTCAAAGCTTGGGAGGTAAGGCCGTGTGCTTACCAGCCGGCCCAGCCTTGTTGTTCTGGCCTGACATCCCGGTCCCCCTTCCATCGGCATTGGGCCAGCTCGAATTCTGAGCGCTTCTCTCTTGGCTGGATTCAGTCGCTCTAGCCCCTCGTGTGGGGGCTTGGGAGCAGGACACACCTGGGTTCCATCATCTTCTTACTTCATTGGAGAAGCTTCTGACCCTCCCTGGCTCTGGCTTTCTCAGACTGCATGGCGGAAAGGATGCTTCCTGGGCAGTGGCTGAAAGCACAAGGTGCCAGAAAGTGTGGGACAGTTCACAACTCAGTGCCCTGCACAGGTAGGCATTCAACCAACATTTCCTATTTGCTAACTTTGCCAGTGTCTGAATCAGATAAATGTGTAATTACTAAGCATGACCTGTCCCGTAACCACTGCAGTTGGGCCCTGTTGGGTGGGTTGGCTGGTCAAGAAGACCCCTCTGAGGAAGCGGCACTTAAGCAGATGCATGCAGGATGGCGCTGGCATGTCCTGCAGGCTGAGGCCGAAGCTGGGGAGGATGGCCGCGTACCTGGCCAGTTTGGAGGGGAGGACCACCTGTAGTGGGAGTCGGAGGCCGAGGTAGGGAATTGCATTTTGTTCTAAAGCCCACAGACACCATCGGGGGCTCTGTGGGAGGACACTCCCGGTGCTCTGCAGGTTAGAAAGCCCCGCTCTGGCTAGCGTGGGCAGAATGGAGTAAAGGCCAGGAGCAGAAGCAAGGAGGCTGGTCAGGGCCCCAGGAGACAGTGGTTGGACAAGGAGAGGCGTGGGAGGACAGATGTGGACAGAAGGTCAGCTCTAGTGATGTCTCTGAAGAAGGGGCGGGTGCAGGGAGGCTCCTGGGCTGTGCTGAGCATCTGAGTGGGTGGAAGTGCTTTCCTGGGAAGAGAAGCCCAGGAGGGGCAGGCTTGTTGGGGGAGCTTGCCAGATGTGCCATGTGCTGAGGCTCCAAGGGGCACCATGGGAGGCTGAAGGGTCAGAGGCCAGAGGTGGACATGAGCTTTTCCCTGGACTTTCAATCCTGGCCCTTCTCATCTGCCCAAGGTGGGGGAGCCCAAGGGAGCCCCTTACGCACCCACACATGTGCACCCCACAAGTATGCCCCTCAGGGTCACCCTTGACCGAGAAGGTATCTAGGACAAACAAACGCTTCTCCCCGCTGTGCTCTGTAGGGCCCCCAGGACGAGACACCGTTGTCCATGGCGATGGCAACTCCATAAAGCATCTCTCTCTGGGTCGCTTCCTTTCCTGTTTCACCCTTACTCCTTGTCACTTCTGCTCCCTGGGATCACTTTTCCAAATAAAACACTTGCAAATCAAGCCAAACCCAGGACAGGCTTTTTGTTTGGGAGAATCCAGGGTAAGCCATAACCTTGAATTTAGTGACATACTGTAGTCGTTGGGGGCTGGAGCAGGACCGAGCTGGGAGCGGCAGGGAGCGATGGGGGTGGGGGAGTAGGGGAATCACAAGGCAGGACTGAAGGTCAGTTCTGTCTGGAGGGAGTTTCATTTATTTTTTGTTCATTTATTTTTTTTAATTGACCTTTTTATGTTGAGATAATTGTAGACTCACATGCTCTTGTAAGCAGAACACAGAGAGATCCCGTGTAGCACGTCTACCCAGGGTCCCCCAATGGTAACATCTTGTAAAACTACAGCACAATGTCACAAACAAGATATCACTATTGATATAATGCTCCCATCTTACTGTTTCCTCAGTTTCACTTGTACTCATCTGTGTGTATATTTAGTTTTAATAATTCTATCACCTGTGTAGGTTCATGTATCCACCACCACAGCCAAGATACTGCACAGTTCCCTGACCTCAAGGATCTTTTGTGTTGCCCTTTTTGTAACCATTCCCAACCCCCCTCCTCCACTCTCCAGTGGCCCCACCCCCACCCCCAGGAGCCGCTAATCTGCTCTCCGTTTCTGTAATTTTGTCATTTCAAGAATGTTTTATAAATGGGATCATACTCCACGTAACCTTTTGGGATTCCCTGGAGATTAGTCCAAGGTGTGGTATGTGTCAACAGTTCTTTTTATCACTGAGTAGTATTCCATGGCATGGATATACTGTTCAACCATTTGCCCATTGAAGGTCCAATTTTTGGCTATTAGGAATAGGCTGTCATGTACATTCATGGACAGGTTTTTGTGCGAACATAAGCTTCCATTTCTCTGGGGTAAGTGCTGAAGAGTGTAATTGCTGAGTCATATGGTAAATGCATGTTTGGTTTTGTAAGGAACTGCCAATCTGTTTTCCAGAGAGGCTGTCTCATTTTGCATTCCCGCTCACAGTGCATGAGTGACCCAATGTCTCTGCATCGTTGCCAGCATGTGGTATGGTCAGTATTTTTTATTTTAGGTGTGTAGTGACATCTCATTGTGGTCTGAATTTGCATTTGCCTCATGGCTCACAATGTTGAAGGTCTTTTTCTGTGTTCATTTGTTATTTGTGGATCCTCTTCAGTGAAATGTCTTTGTTGAATTTGAAGTGAGTTTCCTGTAAACAACATATTGTTGGGTCATTAAAAAAAATAGACTCTGCCAATTTCTTCCTTTTAATTGGGTTATTTAAATAATTTACATTAAGGCAAATTATTAATATGTTAGGACTTATGCCTGCTTTTTTTTTTTTTTTATGCCTGCTGTTTTATTATTAATTTTCTGTTTGCTTCCTCAGTCCCTCTTCTCTTGCCTTTCTGTGGATAACTTGAACGTTAGGGTCCATCTTGATATATTTATAGTGACTTTGGATGTATCTATTTGTGTGGTTTTCCTAGTGGTTGCTCTGGGTATTACTACACACATGCATAATTTATCTGTCTATGGGTGTCAACATTTTAACATTTGCCGTGAAGTGTGGACACCTCCCTCCCACTTAGGTCCCTTTAGCTTTCTCACTTAAAATTTTTTTTTTAGATGGGCTGGGAGGTCTGAGAACACAGAAGGAGTTATATGATGGCGTGAATCCTGGCACATAACAGTTCCCACACCTGAGGGCCCCTGCTTGCCCCACGTCGCCCCTGGAGCTGCAGCGTGGCGGCGAGAGGAGCTCACATCCTTGCAGAAGCCCCCTGGCTCAGCTCTGCCAGGCGCTGCGAACTGATATCACCTGCACCTGCCAGGCTGAGAGAAGCACTCGCCACGCCTAGAGCCTCTGCGATTAAAGTCTTAAGAGTGGAATCTCATGAGCAGGAGGGAGAAAAGCAATTTCTCATTCAACATGTCAAAAACTGCTCACAGGGCTTCCCTGGTGGCACAGTGGTTGAGAGTCCGCCTGCCGATGGAGGGGACGCGGGTTCGTGCCCCGGTCCGGGAAGATCCCACATTGCTGCGGAGCGGCTCGGCCCGTGAGCCATGGCCGCTGAGCCTGCGCATCCGGAGCCTGTGCTGCGCAACGGGAGAGGCCACAACAGTGAGAGGCCCGCGTACCGCAAAGAACAAAAACCAAAACAACAACAACAAAAAAAACTGCTCACACAAAACACCCCAAAGAGACATCAGGCAGGGAAGAAGTCTGCATCGCGGCTCCTCGAAGGGCCCAGCCTTGCTTGCTCACCTGGCGCTGCAACCATCCTCTTGGCAGGGGGTGGGGAGGGTGGAAGCCAGGCGAGGTGGCCAGGGGTGCTGGGGTGTGGGGTGCAGGAGCCCCAGGGCCTCACCATATGGGGGCCAAGAGGTGGTGGAGGCTGTCACAGTGGGCCAAGTGGTCCTCAAAACCCTTTCCAAGGGCTGGGGTGGCTGCTGAGTCCACCCACGGCCCCTCTGCCTGCCCCCTGCCTTCCTGTGGCTCCCCGCCTCACCCTGTCCAGGCCCTGGATCCTCCTGCAGGAATGGGCCCTGGGACCCACCCTTCTCCGCATGGTGCGCATGTGATGCACGTGTGTGTATATATGTGTATAAGATGCACGTGTATGTACGTGCATATGTGTGTATGTGTGTGCATATATGTGTAGGCATGTATCCGTACATGCGTATTGTATGAGCGTGTGCATGCGTATATGTACATAAGATGCACGTGTATGCATATGTATATATGCGCATGTGCATACATTTATGTATATATGTGTGCGTGCACGTACACATGATGTGTGTGGTTATGTGTATATACTGGTGTATGATGCATGCATGTAGCTGTGTGATACATGTGTATGTGTGTACAATGCTTGTGCACATGTGTGACGTGTATGTTTTGCGCTTGCATGTGTGTAATGTACATGCATGTATGTGTGTATCATATGTTTAATTTCCTCAATATGCAAAAAGCTAATACAATTTGATAAGAAACATCTAAACAACCCAACAGAAAAACAGACAAAGGATATAAACAGGTAACTCATAGAAAATAAGATTTAAACGGTCAATTGAATTTAAAACATATATAAACCCCAACAAAAGAAAACAGTATTGAAGGATATGGATACAATGACCACATTGTGTCTAGTGGGCAAAATGAAATAACATTTCACCTCACTGATAGGAAAATTCAAAATGATATATTGTTCAGTCTTTAGGTTGCAAAAATTTAATAGAAACACTAAGATCCACTGAGGCAAAAACATGGGTGACATAGACACCTCATACATGTCTGGTGGAAATAATCTGGCAATACCTACTAAGAAGAAAATAATTCACATACCTTCTGACCCAACGATCCCACTGTGGGAGCCTCTTCTATAGAAATAAAGACAATAGGCTATGAAAATAAACATAAATGTGCATCTTTGGAGGAATGCTTATGCAAACTGTAGTAAATTCACACCATGGCTTATAGAGCAGCCCTGAAAAGGAGTGAGTTAAATCTGTGTTGGTTCAGATGGAAGGAGATGCCCATCAGATACTTGGTAAAGAGGGAAAGACCCAACAAGTGGAAGCTGTAAGGCATGACTCCTGTCTTAATATTATCAGGCAGTAATAATCCCCACCACCTCCGGAGACTGCAGTATGAATGTGAGAAACCTGTGGCCAAATCCCAAACTGCCTGATACTGGAAACCTTAGAGAAGTGAGAATGGAGGAAAAGAGGGGACAGTGATTCTGTTTTCATTTATCTTTGCATCGTTTCACTTGTTAAAATGAAGATATATTACTTTTTAAGAATAGCTTTGGTGATGCAAAATCGGCATACAAAACCTCACATTACTATTTAAAGGGTATAATTTGATAAGTTCTGACATATGCATTCAAGATAGTGGACACATCCGTGGTGCCTCCCCCAATCTCTGCTCCCTCCCCGCTCCCTGCCTCCTCCTGCCCAGACCTTCCCCAGGCAACCCCTGATCTGCTCTCTGTCACCACAGATTCTTTTCCATTCTGGAGAGTTTTGTATAAATGGAATCATACAGTACATACTCTTTTTTTGTCCAGCTTCTTTCACTCAGCCTAGTTTTGAGATTTGCTCACGCTGTTGTGTGTATGAATAGCCCATTTCTTTTTATTGCCGAACAGTGTTCCAGTGCACGGAAATGACACAATTTCTTTACTCATTCACCTGTTGATGGGTTGATTCCAGTTTTTTGTTATTACACATAAAGCTGCTAAGAACATTTGTGTGCATGTTTTTGTATGGATTTATGCTTTCATTACCTAGGAATGGAATGGCTCAGTCATTTGACAGGGTATTGTCAAACTTTCCCAAAGCAATCATGCCATTTTGCATTTTCGCCATCAGTGTTGGGAAGTCTAGTTTCTCAACATCGTCATCAAACACTCGATGTCATCAGACTTTAATTTTCGTCATTCTAATAGGTGTGTGATGGTATCCGATTATGGTTTAATTTGCATTTCTCTAATGACTAACAGTGCTCACCATCTTTTCATGTGCTTATTTGCCATACATATATCTTTTTTGATGAAGTCTCTGTTTAAATCATGAGAGGATTTTTTTGGGGGGGCGGGGAAAGGGGGTGTCTGTTTTCTTATTATGGAGCATTGAGGGTTCTTTCTATATTCTTCATACACATCCTTCATTGGATACGTGATTTACAAATATTTTTCCCTTGTCTGTGTCTTTCCGTTCTCTTAACAGTCTTCAAAGAGTGGAAGTTTTAATTTTTTCTTTTAAAAATTATAACAGTTTTATTGAGATATACTTCGCATACCATGCAATGTCTCTTAAGTGTACAACTCAGAGATGTTTAGATATTCACAGATATGTGCAAACACCACCACAGTGACAGAACCTTTAGAACATTTTCATTGCTTCATACGCATAAGCAGTCACCCCCACCCCCAGCCCTCGGTAACTGCTAATAAAACTTTTTTACTTTAATGACTCCTATTGATGAAGTTTTTCTTTTATGGATTTTGGTATTGTATCTAAGATATCTTGGCCTAACTCAAGATCACAAAATTTTCCCTCTCTCTTTTTTTTTTTTTTTTTCTGTAAGTTTCACCGTTTTAGGTTTTCCATTTAGGTCAATGATCTATTTTGAGTTGCTTTTTGTAGTGGTGGGTGGTATGCATTGGAGTGCTCTTTTTGCATATGGATGTCCAAATGTTTCCTTTGTTGAAAAGACTACTCTCCTCACTGAAGTGCTTTTGCACCTTTGTAAAAAATCAGTTGTACAGCGATGTAAACATCTATTTCTGTTCCATCAATCTATTTGCCCATCTTCACAGTAATATGCTGCCTTGATAACTGTAGCTTTATGATAAGTCTTGATATTGGGTAATGCTAGCCCTTCAACTTCGTGGTTTTTCTTTTTTTTTTCGAAGTTGTTTCAGCTATTTTGGGTCCTTTTATATTTTCACGTGAATTTTAGAATCAGCTTCTCAATTTCTACCAAAAAGAGCCTGCTGCGATTTTGATTGGGATTGCATTGGATCTGTATATAATTTGGGGGGAAGGGAGAGTTAGTGGTATTGAGTCTTCTAAGCTATGAACAAAGTAACTCCATTGACTTAGATCTTTTAAATTTCTCTCAACAATGACTTGTGGTTTTTAGACATCTTTTGTCAGATTTATCCCTAAGTGTTTCATATTTTTGGTGCTACTGTAAATGATATTAAACTTTTAAAATTTCTGATTGTTACTATTATATAGAATACAGTTGATTTTTATATACAGATGTTTCTCCTGCGACCTTACTAAACTCACTTATAAGTTCTAGCAGGTTTGTTTTTTTTTTGTAGATTCCGTCAGATTTTCTACATAGATGATTAATGCTGTCCACAAATAAAGACAGTTTTGTTTTTCCTTTCCAATTGGAATGCTATTTTTCCTTTGCCCTACTTCACTGGCTAGAACCTCCAACACGATGTTGTCTTGTTTCTGATCTTAGGGGGAAAGTTTTTAGTCTTTCACCATTTATTTTGATGTTAGCTCTGGGGTTCATAGATGCCCTTTACCAGATTGAGGAAGTTCCCTTCTTTTCCTAGTTTGCTAAGAATTTTTTTTGTCATGAATGGATGTTGGATATTGTCAAATGCTGTTTTCTGTCTCTATTTTGAGATAATCATATGGTTTTTCTTTTTAGTTTTTCAAAATGAACTATATTGATCGATTTTCAAATGTTGGACCAGTCTTTGCTCCTGGGATTCCTCCTTGGTCATGATGCATTATCCTTTTAATATATTGGATTGGTTTTGCTAAAATTTTGTTTAGCTCTTTTGTACCTTGTTTATGAGGGATATTGGTTGTTTTTTTCGTTTTTGTTTTTTTTGTTTTTCTTGTAACGTCTTTGTCTGATTTTTGTGTCAGACTAACACAGGCCTCATAGAATGAACTGGCAAGTGCTCTCCTCTTCGGTTTTCTGACAAAGCTTGTGTACAATTGGTATTACTTATTTCTTCAAGGTTTAGCATATTTAACCTGTGAAGCCATCTGGTCCTGGGTCTTTTTTGTGGGAAGTTTTCCCCATGGTGTTTTAACAAGCCCGGGAAGACTATTTCTTGAAGGCGAAATGCATAGGGCCAAGCCAGCTCATTTATTTGTTTGTTTTTAAAAACAAACTTTAAAATCAAAGTAATACATATGCACAGATTTTTTTTTTTTTTTTTGCGGTACGCGGGCCTCTCACTGCTGTGGCCTCCCCCGTCGTGGAGCACAGGCTCCGGACGCGCAGGCTCAGTGGCCATGGCTCACGGGCCCAGCCGCTCCGCGGCATGTGGGATCCTCCTGGACCGGGGCACGAACCCGCGTCCCCTGCATCGGCAGGCAGACTCTCAACCACTGCGCCACCAGGGAAGCCCTGCACAGATTTTTAAACATGGTGCAGAAGGCTTATGATGACAACGGTTCCTCCTTCATCCCTTCCACTCTTTTGAGCCCATTCTCTGGAGGCAATCACTGTGAGGGCCCTTAGCTCTTTCATAACTTCAGTTGGCACACTGGTCAATAATTTGACAAATACTTATGAAGGGCCTACTGCATGCCGGGCACTGCTCGAGGCCCTTGTGGAACTCTGAACAAGACAAAGATCTCTGCCCTGCAGGTGATTGATGGGGCTCCCCTCATCCTGGAGTGAATATAATTCCAGCAGGGGCAGACAGACAACAAACAATAAACATCATGAACATGTAAGGTGGACACTACCCGAAATGCCCCAGGCAGAGGAATCAGCCAGTGCAAAAGCCCTGAGGTGGAAGTGTACATGGTGTGTTCAAGGATCAGCAAGGAGGTAGGTGAGCTGGAGCAGGGGCTGGGGGAGAGGGTCAGAGATGAGGTCAGAGAGAGAGGATGGGGAGGGGTGCTCCAGCACTTAGGCCTTGTAGGCAATTGTAAGGACTTCAGCCTTTTTTTTTTTTCCCCCTGAGTTAAAGGAGCTATTGCTGGATTCTGAGCATGAGCTGATCTGGGTTTTCAGAGGAGTGCTCTGGCTTCTCCATTGAGGATAAGCTCTGGGGCAGGTAAGGACAGAAGCAGGAAGACTGGCTAGGACAGCGGTCCCCAACATTTTTGACACCAGGGACTGGTTTCATGGAAGACAATTTTTCCACGGACAGGGGTTGGGGGGTGAGGATAGCTCAGGCACTAATGTGAGGTATGGGGAGTGATGGGGAACAGCAGATGAAGCTTCACTCGCTGGCCCACTGCTCACCTCCTTCTGTGCAGCCCGGTTCCTAACAGGCCCACAGACCGGTACGGGTCCGTGGCCCAGGGGCTGGGGACCCCTGGGCCAGGAGACTGGTCAGTATTCTAGGCAGGATGCAGGCAGTCATGGACAATGGAGGGGAGTGAGAAGTGGCCAAGTTCTGGGTCCATGCTGAAGGCAAAGACTACAGGGCTTGTTGATGGATGGGGAGTGAAAGAAAGGGAGTCAAGGATACTCCAAGCTTTATTTACCTGACCAACTGGCAGAATGGCATTGACAAAGTCAAGATGGAGAAGCTTGTAGGTGAAGCAGGTATGGGAAAGACTGAGTGTTCAGTTTTGGATGTGTTGAGTTTGGGTTGCTTCCTCGTTGGCCTAGTAGGAATGTCAGCTTTATTGGTGGATGTGGTTGACTGGAGTTGGGACGGTATTTTGGTACAAATTAAAGGTACAAATTAGGAGTTGATGTACAAAGATGCTACTTAAGGCCATGGAACCGGAATAAATCACCACTTACATCTTATCTCTTAATTCATGTTGAGACATTCTGTTGGCTGCCTGCTGTGATGGTTGAGGATTAAACCCAGTTCCACCCAGTTTTTCCAATATAGGTGGACCACTGCTTTTAGCTCACCTGTTACCCATGTCACTTTGTCCCGCCCCATTTCTGGAGCCACAGATGACACTGTCCCAGCATGTCTCGACTTCCCTCTGGGAAGGTTGAGGATATTAGAATTCCTGCCCTGCCCTTCGGGACTCCCCTCCCTGCACACATCCCTCCACAGCTCTGCTTCTTGGGCATTGCCAAGGCTGCTGACGTCGGTCATCTACTCTGTAACCACTTATGGTCGATGCTTTCTTTACAGGTTGGTGCTAAAAGTGGAAGATCAGTAACAGGTATATCATTATGACTGTGTGTGAAACTTCAGTGCACAGCCGAGCAGCAGATAGCGATTACGGCTTTGGTGTTCTCCTTGGGGCTCTGTCTTCCCTTTTGCTGGCACTGCCTGCCTCTATCTCATTCTGGGGTTCTTCCAACCTGTCAATAATAGATAAAGTCTCTGAAATGCCTCTATTACGTGAGAAGACCCTCTGGAGTCCTTGCCCCTGCTCTAGTCTGGAGGGTTGCCGGTGGGCGCCGCTGCTCAGCCGGCTTCCTGGGAATGATCTCCCTTCGTGCCTCACCTGGGGTGGAACCAAGGAGTCCAGGCCCCACTATTCCTACTACTAACTAGTACTACCGATACTACTAACACTGCCAATACTACTAGTACTACCGCCACTGCTAACAGTACTAGCACTACTAGTGTTTATTACAACACTACTAGCACCACCCACCAGCCCTACTGCTAGTTAGCACTACTGCCCCTTTTTTCTAAATTGAGGTGAAATTCACACAACAGAAAATGAATCGCCTTAAAGTTTATAATCCAGTGCTATTCTCACTCACAATGTTGTGCAATCATCCCCTCTATTTAGTTCCAGAACTTTTTTCACCCCGGAAAGAAACTCTGACCCCACCAAGTCATTACTCCCCATTCATCTGCTCTTCCAGCTTCTGGAAACCACTGCTCTACTTTTGCCTCCAGGGGCTCTGCCCATTCTGGATGTTCCATAGAAATAGAATTACGCCCTATGTGGCTTCTGCGTCTGGCTTCCTTCACTCAGCATCATGTCTTCAGCGTTCCATCCGGGTTGGATCAGAACTTCCTTTTTAAGCCTGAATACTATTCCATTGTGTGGATGGACCACATTTTGTTTCTCCATGCAGCTGTTGATGGACAGTTGGGTTGTTTTCACCTATTGGCGACGTGAGTTAAGCTGCTATGAGCGTGTGTATACAAGTATTCATTCAAGTCCCTGTATTCAGTTCTTTTGGGTACATACCTGCGAGTGGAATTGCTGGGTCGTGTGGTGATTCCCTGTGTACCTGCTGGAGGAAGCCCTGTTATTCCTTGGCGCTCCTTCACTGGGCTGAGAATATCCAAGTCACTTCCTAAGGAGGGTCGGTGGGAGGGAAGCTCTCCGAGGCCCTGCGTGGATGCCAGCCCCATCACTCCCTGCCCAAGCTGCTTCTCTCCTCACCGCCTTCTGTAAGAAAGTGATGCCCTCCCCAGGGTGGCTAGGACACAGAGCCCGGCTCTGAATCCAGCACTATTGCATTTGACCAAGACCGATAGAAAATCCAACAGAATAGTGGTTCATCAGGGCTCTGCGCACCCGAGAGCTGACTGCTTTACACCTGACCAGTACTGTCCCCTGTGATGGGTGAGAAAAAGGGGCGCGGGGACGCAGATGAGCAGGGAAGGACTGGGAGGAAAAGGAGCAACGGGGTGCCCTATTTTCCCCTTGCCTTTCACATCATCATTTCAGCGTGAATGGTTGGCTGATACAAGGAAGTAACACAGGTCAGAAAGGATATGATAGGGTTTCCTGGTCATTCTACTTCTTAGAACTGCATTGCATTCTTTCTGTATTCAAAGTAAGTTCTGGTTCGAACAGAAGGCGTGGCCTTTGAGAGCCATCGGTGTTCCCTCTTACCCGGCTGTAGGCATAATGCACTTGCCTTGTTCTCATGCTCAGTTTCACTGAACTCCCTCAGAGCAGGGTCTACAGAACTCCACGCTCGTGGGCCATTGCCAACGCCATATGCAAGGGGGTGTGTATCCAAGTATCTGCTTCTGTGCACACTCCATCATCCCAAAGACTTCACTTACAAAACACGAGTCCCAAAATAAAATGATTAAGACCCTTAAGCCAAGCACAGGTGCCTCCGAGCACAGGGCCCTGCATGGCTGCAGAAGTAGTTCTCCATGAAACCAACCCTGTTTGTGCCTATGGGCACCTGTGTATGTGTGTGTAGTCATGTAAATGTTTCACAACTTGCCTTATAATTTAATCATCTATCTTTGAACTTTCTATATGTGAATATACTTCACATATTCTGTAAAAAATGTACATAATTCTTTAAAGTGGATGCATAAGATTCCATTAAATGTATCAAAATATATTTAATCAATATTCTACTCATACACATTTTTCTCAGTTTCCACTCTTACAAACAATACCGCTTCAAATATCTTTGTGCCTTTGAGCAAATGTTTTCACTCCAATGTTTCTGGAGGCTAAGTTTCTAGAAGTAGAACTGCTGGTTTACAGTGTATGAAGATGTGAATATTATAAGACACAAACAAATTACCATCTTTCCCCCCTGTATATATACGGTTGGGACAAATTACCAATGTCTTCACCCTCAGCAACACATGCCTGTTTTCAATACTCCTCCACCAACATTTGGTATAATCAGAGTTTTCATCTTTGCCCATAGGATAAGGCAAAAATATCTCATTGCTGTGTTTACTTTTATTTAATTATCAGAAAGATGGAGGATTTTTCCATATGTTTATTCACCCATTTGTATTTCTTCTTTTTTAATCTGATTATCTGTACCCTTTGAATGTTGCTCCTTTCCTTTTTTTAAAATAAACTTTTAATGTTAGAATGGTTTTAGACTTACAGGAAAAGTTTCAAAGACAGTGCAGAGTTCCCATACACCCCACCCCTGGTTTCTCCTATTGTTAATACCTTTCGCAAGGATGGCACATTTGTCACAATTAACAAACTAATACTGACATATTATTACAAGCTAAAGCCCGTGCTTTCTTTAGATTTCCTTAATTTTTCCTTAATGTCCTTTATCTTATCCAGGATCCCATCCAGGAAGCCACGTTACATTATTGGTCATGTCTCCTCGGGCCCCTTTTGGCTGTGAGTTGCTCAAACTTTCCTTGTTTGGATGACCTTGGCACTTTGGGGGAACGCTGCTCAGGTACCTTGCAGAATGCCCGCCACTGGGATGAGTCTGAAGTTGTTCTCGGGACTGGACTGGGTAGTGGGTTTGGGGGAGGAAGACTGCAGAGGTGAAAGTCCTCGCTCATCGTGGCACGTCAAGGGCGTCTGACCATCACTGCTGATGCCGACCTTGACCACTGGGCTGAGGTCATTCTTACCAGGTTTCTCTGTGTGACGTGACCCTTTCTCCTCTTTGTATTGCTCTGCTGCTTTTGAGTCCTTCTCTCACTTGCTGTGCAACTTAACAGGGAGAACAAGCTGTGGTTTTGCTCTCTGCACCTGCTGGCCTTGCCCACCGTGTCTGGCGTCTGGTCCCACAGTCTCAGGGTTCTCACCACCCCTGCGAGCATCGCCCACAACTCTTAAGGCTCCAGGGTGTTTCCCCATGTGGTTGGAGCAAGGGCCCTCGGTGTCCTGGCCTCTCGACTTCTGCTTCGAACATCAGCCTCCTAGCCAGTCAGGCAGGGCTGCACGGCAGTTCCAGCCCCGACAGCTGACCTGGACTTCAGCCTATGTGTCCCAAATGACGTCTTCCCGAGAATGGGCCCCCTCAGCCTTGGCTTCTCCTGTCCTCATGCCTCTCAGACCCACCAATTCTCCCCAAACACCCCTGAAGGAGCAGAACCTGCTCCCTCCTCTCCGGCCTCCTTATCTTACCTGATGGACTGCAAAGGCCTCTGGGCCGTCAGGCTGGCCGGCTGTGCACCTCGCCCAGGACTGAGGTTTCTTGGGGTGCGGGACTTTCAGTGCCAAAACAGGGTGGTGGGTCACCCTGTAATTGGGTCGCCTCTTCCAGGCCAGCTCCCCTCCAACAAACGCTCCTTAACAGCGGCAAGGAAGTTATTCCTGTAACTTAAACCCCATCTCATTTCTCTTCTGCTGAGATGCCAAAGTACCTTCGGGATGAAACAGCACCACAGCACCTGGGGGAAAAGGCAGCTTGTACGGGGCAGATAGCCATCTCTGTGTCTTTAGACCATTTTGCCTTTGAAATTGTGTTAGCTTCGTATGGTCGCTGTAACAAACCACCACAAACCGAGAGGCTTACAACAGAAATTTGTTCGTTAACAGTCAACAGTGCTGGTTCCTTCTGGAGGCCCTGAGGGAGAACCCTGGCTTCTGGGGGGCGTGGCAACCCTCGGTGTTCCCTTGCTCTTCACTGTATCACCCCAATCTCTGCCTCCGTCTCCCTCAGCCTCCCCTGCGTGTCTCTCTGTGTCTCTCCTCTTCATCTAAGTCATTAGGTTTAGGGCCCAACCCAAATCCAGGAGGCTGTCATCTTGAGATCCTTAACTAATGATACCTACAAGGATCCTGTGTCCTCCTCTTCTGAGGTTCTGAGTAGACAAGAATTTTGGGGGGACAAATTCAACCCATTACAGAAGTCTTGGAGGTGGATTTGTTGTTGGGAACCCGAGGCAGGCATCTGTGTGGGGTCTTCTCAGGACCTCCCAGCTGCCCAGCCTGCAGTGCAAGGCTGAGTGGCTCATTTGCAGGCTGGGCTCCCTGGGGAGCAGACTCTGAGTGGGACACTTGGGGTCAGCAGGTGTGGCAGCTGGGGATCTCACCTGAGGAGGGAGCAGGAAAGGGTGGAGCTTTGAGGAGTCCTGAGGCAGACTCACCTGGGCTCAGGGCTGTCAGAGCTGGGCGGAGTAGGCAGGGCCTCTCTGGTCATTGGACGCCCGCTGCTCTGGGAAGGATGTGCCCTTGGCTGAGGCCCTCTCTTCCACTGAGTGAGGGAACCTCCCACAGGGGGCTGAGAGCTCGGGCTGTCTGTGGAAGTCAGCCCCTTATTCCCAAAGGTGGGTCCGGGCGATCTCCACCCAGCTCCCTGAAGCTCCCTGACCCTCACTGGTCAGGCCTTGTGGCTTTCGCTGTTCTGAGCAAATCAGTGTGCTGACCCCTGACCCATGGCCTCAGAGGGCCCTCCCCAGAGGACAGGGCCTTCCCTAGGGCAAGTCCTTTCCAGAAGGCCCGCAGCCATTGGCCTGCTCGGCCTGCTTCCCAGCAGATCCCACCCAGAAGCTCTCCCGCAGCTCCACCCCTTCAACACAGGCCGGGAGGCGTGACGCCCATTTCACAGAAGGGATGCCGGGTCCTGGAGAGGTGGAGCCCCTGCCCCATTCTCAGTTCAGGCCAGGCTGTCTGACTCCAGAGGCCAGAATCTCCCTCGGTTCAGGCCCCCTTGGGGGACTGAGGGCCTCTGAGCATCCCTAGCCTGGGTCCCATTTCCAAAGACACCTGATTCCCTGGGGATTACATTCGTGCTGAGTGATGGCCGCGGGCCTGCCGTCCTGGCCCCTTTTGGGAAGGGATGTAAAAATAGACAGGCTGACCTCGAAGGGCCGAGATTCCTCTTTCCTTGGCCTCTCCCTGAGCCCCCTCCCGCTGCCTCCTCCTGCCTGGCTGGGCCTTGCCATGGTGTGAGAGGTCCGGGACAGAGCCCAGAGTACCCCCTCCCATGCCAGTCCTTCTCTGGGTCCCTACTGACTGCAGAGGACACCAGGCCCCAGGCATTAGTGAAGCCCACGCCAGAGGTCATCAAAACTGGGGAGGGAGCACCCATGGTCACAGAGCAAGTGGACCAGTTTGAGGATGAAGCACGGAGGGCCCTGGGAGCTTTTGTGAAGTCAGAAGAGATTTGGGGGCAAAACCTTTCATATTCATGAGAAATAGCTTGAAATATCCTAAGTCATCAGGGTTAGGTGTGTGGAAGGGGGAGGAGACCAAACAGCTGAGGGGGGGCCCTGGGGACAGATCTAGTCTTAGAGATATTAAGACAGGACAGTAATAGTAATGATATTAATATTAGTTCTATTAATAACAGAAGAATAATAGGATAACAACAGCCGCCACTTTTTAAGTACAGACTACATCCCAAGCACTTTGCATGTAGTGTTTATCTCCTTGAGCCTTGCATGGACTCTGGGACTCAGTATTTTTTTTTTTTTTTTAGAAGTAAAGTCTCACTTTTTTTAAAAAAAAATTTATTTAATATATTTATTTTTGGCTGCATTGGGTCTTCTTTGCTGTGTGCGGGCTTTCTCTAGTTCCGGCGAGTGGGGGCTACTCTTCGTTGCGGTGCGCGGGCTTCTCATTGTGGTGGCTTCTCTTGTTGTGTGCAGAGCATGGGCTCTAGGCGCACGGGCTTCCGTAGTTGTGGCACATGGGTTCAGTAGTTGTGGCTTGTGGCTCCAGAGCACAGGCTCAGTAGTTGTGGCTCACGGGCTTAGTTGCTCCAGGCATGTGGGATCTTCCCGGACCATGGCTCGAACCCATGCCCCCTGTATCGGCAGGCGGATTCTTTTTTTTTGTAAATGAATTTATTTATTTTAGGCTGTGTTGGGTCTTTGTTGCTGCACACGGGCTTTTTTCTCTAGTTGCGGCGAGCGGGGCCTACTCTTCATTGTGGTGCGCGGGCCTCTCACTGCGTGGCTTCTCTTGCTGCGGAGCATGGGCTCTAGAGCGCAGGCTCAGTAGTTGCGGCACACGGGCTTAGTTGCTCCGCGGCATGTGGGATCTTCCCAGACCAGGGCTCGAACCCGTGTCCCCTGCATTGGCAGGCAGATTCTCAACCACTATGCCACCAGGGAAGCCCAGGGACGCAGTATTTTTAACCTCATCTTACAGTGGAGGAGACTAGGACTCAGAGAGGTGAGGTAACTTGCCTGAAGCCACACAGCTAGAAAAAGGCAGAGCTGGGTCATGGACCCTGGTTTCTGACGTCTGCACTACTTCCTGTAGCCTCTCTGTGCTGCGGTGAGCCCGAGGCCCATCCACACTGTGAGCTTTCCGTCGGCTGGGCCTGTTGTGGGCCAGCACCCGCAGCTGGCTGCACCTGTGATCTTCTGGGCTCCTCTGGGCTCTGGAGGCAGCAGGTGCTGTCAGGCTGCCCTTTTTCCCCGAGTGCCAGCCAGGCCAGAATGGCGGGTGTGAGAGGGAGGGCTAATTGTGGCTCCTTATTCATGGTCACATCCCCATCCCCTGAGCCAGTCGGAGCCTGAGGAAGGGCTCACCGTGCTGAGCAGACCAAGCTGCTAGCTTATGCATCCCTGTTACTGGAACTCAGGCCCTGATTTGGACATGATCCCTGGCCCACTCCAGCAGTCTTCTGAAAACCTCCCACCCAGGCCTCAGACACCCCTGCTCCACTTACTCTAGGGCTGAACTCCCTGACTGTAGCCTCACCAAGCCCCCGGGTGGCCCCTTGCTCAGTCCCACTCCCGCCTCAGATGTCCTCGGCGGCCAGGAATAACCAAGTGACTCAGGCAGTGCCTATGGTGCTGACCCTGCTCCCTGGGTATTTTCCCCTACAAGGCCGTGTATCCCTCCCGCCACCCGGAGGTGACATGCAGGCTGCTGTCCCACTTCATTCATCCATCCATTCGTCCACCACTATTTATGGAGCCAGCTCCTTTGCAAAGCACTGGGATACAGCTGCTCAAAACGGAGAGTTCAGGGGCTGAGGTTTTTGCTGGGAGTCTGGATTAAGAGTCAGGCCAGGACCCTAACATTGGTCCCCTAGTGGATTCCCTTCCAGACTAGCCCCATTGTCTGAACCGTCCTGGAGGGCCATGAGCACCTCTGCCAGCTCTGCTGCTGGGCAATGCCATCGGGGCTGGCCTGGGCGCCAGGGGTGACCTCTCTGCTCGGGAATGAAGTAGGGGTGCCAAGACTGTCTGCCTCGTGGAGAATTATTGCTCGTCTCCTTCCTGACCTCTCCTGCCTGTTTACCTTGAGGGGAACCAGTTGAAGCTCACAGCCAGAATGGGACTCACAAGTCAGCCTGCCCACCACGCCCGCCCTGCCCACCTCACCTGGTGCCCCACCGGCCCAGCAGCATTCCCTCCCCAGGGAGGAGCTGACCCCTGGCTGCCTGATGCATGATGCCTCTGCAGGTGAGTCATGAGGTCTGCCTCCGGCAGGGTGGGCTGGTCCAGGGGCTCCAGTCTGGGGCCTCGGTGTCACCCCCAACTCTAGATGGATCCTGCCCCCTGGCTGTTTGTGCAGGAAAAATAAAACCTCCTCTGATCCCTTTACCCTGTTAGTGTTTTCAGTGTATTTCCTTCCCATCTTCTGACTACTTACACCTGTGCGCATATTATTTTTATAAAGATGAAATCATGTACATGCTGGTTAATACCATCAGGAACATTTCCCCATGAGACTTAAAATATTTAACAGCTTTACTGAGATACAATCAATGTATCATAAATTCTCCCATTGAAAGTGTAAAATTCAGTGGTTTCAGCGATGTAGAGTTGTGCAACCATCACCATAATCTAATTCCAGAACATTTTCATCACCCCAAAAGAACTCTATGCCCATTAGCTGTCATTCCCTGTTCCGCTCCCTGCCTCCAGCCCTCAATAACCACTAATCTTTCTGTCTCTATAGAGGTGCCTATTCTGGACGTTCCATAAATGGAATCACACGAAGGTCTATTTTTTGGAAGCCCCGAATTAAATGGGTGCTGGGCTTTCTGATCTAGGATACAGCACGTCTCCTTGTCGGGTAGTTCGGTTGTTTCCAACATTCCTCTGCATTGGGAGGACCACCCACCGCCCCCACTGGAGGATCTAAAGGTGGGATTATAAAGGCTGAGATGGAATGAGTTGCCCTCCTGTCTTTGTACTCAGCATGTAACCCCACGGGAGGAGTGTGCAGTCACTCACCTTTCTCCAGAGAACAGGGACCCCCTCCAGGCTCACAAAGTTACCCCCAGTGCTGCCAGGACCCGTCCATAGAGGGACACGGTGGCTGACCACACACCGACCAGGGCCGTCGCCTCGCCAGCACGCCTGGCTTTGCTTGTGAGGGGCCATGTGCTCCTATGCTCGGGACAGGTGGGGGCTCCCCTTCCAAAACCCAACAAATGCTACTGGGATGGCTTTTCTGGCAAGAAATCTTCATTCACTGATGTTACTCTCAGGAGGAGACAGCAGATCAGGTGGGAAAAGTGAGCAATCCAGCTTGGAAGTAGAATCTTCTGTACAGTCACAAGCCAAACTGAGACAAAGCCTGAAGGAGGCTGCAAAGTAATGGGAATGAGGTTTTCACGTGTCTTGTCAACTGATTCTAAAAGGCAGTTCCCCAGATATTCTCAGTGAGAGCAGACCACTAAAGCCACTGCAGATCTCCCCAAAGTGTTGGCTTCTGGGGGGCTCAAAGCCGGGTCCTTTGGGGTTCTGTGTCAACTTCCCTCCTGCAGATCAGGCAGTGGGGCCAGTTCTGGCCACAGGGCAGGGACTACCTGGCTCTCTGGCTGGACACTGCTCTGTGTCCCTGGAAAGTCCCTTCCCTTGCAGAGTGCTTAGTGTGTCACCAACGCACACTGGAAAGGTATTTGTCCAGATGTTGCCATGCATGTGCACACCGTATGCTGAGTGCCTGCCTTTGGGTGGTGTACACACAGACACCCCCCCACCCCCCAATCATCACGCACAGGTGTGTGCTGGTTCCTCCGTGAAGGCACACTTCCCCAAACTATTCACGGCTGCCACCTCCCTTGCTGCACACACAGTGTGGGCTCATGTGTCCTTCCTGTCCTCACAGAGCAAGTTGGCCCGTGCAGTTAGTGTTCCTGACCACCCTCCACATGCCCCATGTCCAGCATCCAGCATAGCCAGGACACGTGGCAAGTGGACAGCTCGTAGGTCACCACGGGAACAGCCCTACAGAGAATGCTTTCCTTTTCCACCAACCTCGGGCGCTGGGGAGAGAGACAAATTTGGGTGGTGGTGGGTACATTATCCAGGTCAGAGGTGATCCACTTTCCCCAGAAAGGGGCCCTTTCAATGTCATAGTCACTGACCTGCTTGGGATGGCACATTTAGTATCTGACAATGACAAGACCTACTCTGAAGTCCAGAATATTGTCAGAGGAATTTGCATTTTAATACAACAGTATTGAGATGACTGAACATTGCTGAATGAATCTTTGATGAATGAATCATCATAGACTAGATACTTCGTAGGCCTTCCGCCATATTTGTGGGCACAGGATTCCTGGAGTCTTTTAGAACCTGCCCATGCAAGGATCTTGCTGTGGAGTGTAGGGTGGATGCCACAGTCTGGACCACCAGTCAAGACACAGGAGGGGACCTCCCATCGCAGCCTCTGCCAGCTCCCCTAGACTGGTCTTCAGGGGGAGGGGGACTGGGGTAAAAACATGACCTCAGTAAATTCCCTGCTCTCAGCTCCAGCACGTGGCTGGCTGGGTCCCCTGTCTCCAGCCCCACCTCACTCCCCGCTGCCCCCCTGCTCCAGGGTAAGTGAAACAGCCTGGGCCCAGGCAGAATGGCCTGGCTGCACCTGGCAGCCAGTCCCAAGAAGGCTGCCTGCACAGCCCTCTCGGCTGACCTCTGCACACCCTCCCCGGCGCTTTGCCAGTCTTTATTCACACCCTGGCAGTGTCAGGACTGCTCCGGAGGGAGGTGGGACCAAGCAGTGGCTTCCCGGCCCAGCACCAGGCCCAGGCCTGCACCCCAGCCTCCACTCCTGGATCCAGGAACCGCCCCTTTTTACAGCGGGAAGAGGGCAGCCAGGGAGGGCGAGGGCGCCACCCAGGGTCACCCACCAAGCTACGGAACAAAGTGGACAGTGTGAGGATTATGGGATCGAATCCTGACACTGCCGGTCCCGTCCCTAGCAGTTAAAACTTCGGTTAAGTTTCCCAACCACTCAGAGCCTCAATTTTCCTGGAAGGAAATAACCCATCTCCCGTGACAAATGTCCCTTTCCATCCTCCTGGGACCCTAGCAGGCAAACTGCCAGGAGGATGGCAGCCGGGTTGGGAAGGACGAACGGAGTCACAGCCACATTTTCTCCTGCACTCGCTCAGGGTCGGTGGGCGTGCGGCGAGTTGGCGCCCAGGCCGGGAGGCGCTGGGATGGGCGTCCCGCGGTTCAGCCGCCCCCGACTGTGGAACGGGGGCCAGAGGCCGCCCCCCAGCCCCGAACCGAGAAGGTTGGAGGAGCCTCCTCGCATCTCCCGCTGTGCTCCCCGCAGCGCAGGCACCCACCGCCCCGCAGCCTCCTGCTTTCCTTCGGCCGCCGTGGGGGAAGTGTGCGTGCGCGTCTCCACTGGCAACGGCGCAGTCGCCCGGCAACCTGCGCGCCCCAGGCCCGCTGCGCCCCCGGTAGCCCGGAGGGAGACTGGGAGGGGGTGCCGCGCGGCTCCAAGCAGCCCCTCCCTCCTGTGGGTGCAGACTGCAGCGGGAACCCTAGCGCCCGCTCCAGACCCCGGCGGCCTCCCGCTGGACCTGCGCACTGGGTCTGGGGCACCTGGGCGGCCACGTGCTGGCATCCAGGGAGACAGGAAACCCAGGTCTCGCGGAGACCCTGGCAAGCCCCTTCCCTCCGGGGGATATAGAGGCAGCAAAGTCTCCTGGCCCTCTCTCGAGGCTGGGTGAGGAGCAAGGGTGCCGCAGCTGTGAGCGCCTGGTGAGACAGAGACAGAGGAGGGGCCAGGTGCAGTGCCCGTGGGTGGGAGAGTCGTGTCAGGGTGTGGGATCCAGAATGTCTGAGGCGACGTTTAGCTGGGGGCTGGTCTCTCTGGGGCTGGTTGGGGGCAGAGGGTAGTCTCGGGGACAGGATCACCCACAGAGCTTGGACAGTGTTTGCGTTTTTTCCCCTTGGGGTGCCTGCATTTTAGGGAGACATCAACCACTTCCTGCACGGGCCTGATTTGGTGTTTAGTCACCACTTGAGGCTACATACTCCAACTAAAAAGTCACGGGATTCCACATCTCCAGCTCCCAAACCCAAATCCAGGGCTGTGGCCCATGAACACAGAGATGCACTGGCGGGCAAAGAGACTTGCTGCAAGGATCAAACATGGTTTATCCCTCTCCTGGGCCAGCGGCCGGGTCCAGTTCCTCAGTACATCTTGGGCACCTGTACACACAGCTCTGGATTTCACAGACCCGGACTCATGTCATTTTCCCAAGGCCCCCAGTGAAGAAATGGACTCTGGGTGGCGAGGGGCACACAGGCTGAGACTGCAGGATGGCTGAGACCCAGCCCACCACCTTGCGCTCGGGGCCTCAGCTTATCTGCTCTGAGCCTCTCATCTGGACACCACGGGTTAGGGGGCCTTGTTAGGCCCGTAGTAGCTCCTTGGTGCTGACAGTGACTCAGTAACGGGTCCACCCTCAGGATCCCCCTGCCTGGCCTCAGAGCTCAACTGGGCGTTACCACTTCCCAGCTAGGTGAACTTGAGCAGGTGACTTGACCTCCCTGGGTCTCAGTTTCCTCATTCTGTAAAATGGGGACAAAAATAAGGCTTTGCGGGGATTAAATAGGACGGTCAGGCACAGGCAGTGTTCAGGAGAACCCTGACGAGGGCAAATCTCATCCCTTCTCTCCTTTTCCCGGTTCCTTTCTGGGTCCCCATTGCCTTCTTGTCTAGCATAAATCTCCCTCACTTTTTCACCTTGGTGTTTTTCTCTTTTTGCCTCCTTCCCCTCCCCACACTCCTACTTCATTTCATTTCATCTCTGGCCCTCGCTTGTTCACTATCAGTTTCGTTTCTTTGCCCAGACATTTGTTGAAGCCCTGGCTGAGTGTGGGCCAGGTCCCTCAGGCCCAGCCCACTTGGCCCCCAGCACTGCCCTGCCTGCGCCTCAGGTCCTGCCCTCCTGTTGCCGAGGAGTTGGGGCTGGCGGGGGGTCGGGGGAGAGGAGTGCTGACGTCATGAGGCGTTTATGCACCCCTCCCCGCCTAACGCAAATTTCATCCTCCTACTCTCTGAATCAATTTACTTTTATTGCCTCAGCTGCTCAAAAGCAATTTTTCAAGAACAAAAAGGTCAGCACGTCCAAGACTAATCAATTCTCCGAGAGCTCCTGCCACCACCGCCAGGGGAGCTGGGTACTGGCGGCCCCCCGCCCTTCCTGCCAGCCCCCTCCCAGCCCCATCACTTTTATGGCTTCGTGATGCCTGTCATTAGCGGTGTGTTTGAGACGCCCCACAGTGTTCTTACAACATAAAACCTGGCCCACTTGCGGGGCGGGGGGCGGGCGGGTGGGTGTGGGAGGTGGCGGGAGCATTTATGGCCACTCGCCGGCCCAGACAGTAACAGCTGAGCTGATAGATCGCCTGTAAGGGGAGCCAGGACAGGAAGCATCCAGCCACTTGATCAAAAGCTCGGCTCCAGAGGACATGCCGGAGGAGCCAGGGACATGCCTGCCTGCTCTCAACCCCCATCACTGTGGCCTTGGGCACCCGCCTGCTGTCACCCAGTCCAGGACTTTCCTCTCAAGGCCACTTTGGTCCCCACTGCAACCCTGCTCGGGCTCTCCCAACCCTCCTGAGCATCTCCCAACCCTTGGCATCGTGCCAGGCCCCACCCCCTGTGAGGCCCTGCCATTCCACATAGAGAAGCTGAGGCCCAATGTCACAGAAGTAGGAAGGAGCAGGTGCAGACTGGAAGCAGGTATGTGACCTGCCCAGGTGACACGCATGAGCCATGCCCAGTGGAAAACACATCTGCTGTTCCAGGCTTTGCCCTTCCATGCCCCCGGCTGTCCTGTACCACACCATCCAAACAGCTGATGCCCATGGCTACAGCGGCTAAAATGCACCCAGGCTTCCAGGGGCAGACCCTGCACTCAGTGCACTGCCTAGATGACCCCTTTATGCCCACAACAACCCTTTTATGAAACACTCTATGCCCATTTTTCAGATGAGGAAACCGCAGCAGAGGGAGACAAAATATTATGCTCAAGCCCACACAGCTGGAAACACGCAGAGGGACCAGAACCCAACTCTCTGCTCTTTGCTCTTTTGAAAATGGCTTTAGGATATGAAATATCCAGAAAGGCAAGTCCGTGGATGCAGGAGGCAGATTGATGGTTGCCAGGGTTTGTGAGAAGAGGCCTGAGGAGCAACTGCTCAATGGGCACAGGTTTCCTGGGGCGACGAAAATGAGGAACCAGATCGAGCTGATGGTTGCAACATAATGGATGTGCTAAATGCCACTGAATTGTATACTTTAAAATGGTTGATTTTATCTCATGTAAACTTCACTTCAATATTTTTTTTTTAAAGGCTTAGGTTTTTCTGCCACCTATTTGGCAAGAGGCTGGGTGACTGGCTAGCTCTGGGTGTCCCAGCGGAGGCGGCCCGCCTCTGCTCTCCTGCAGGAGGTATGACAGCAGGAGAGACTCTGAGATGTCCTTCCTGCCCAGCAGGAAAGTCACCTCTCCCAGGAAACCTTCCCGGCTGACTTCACCTGCTCTGATGGCTCCTCCCAACTGCCATGGCCTCTGTCCCTGTCACATCTGGTTCTGCCCGGTGGCTCTGCCCTGTGGCCCATGGCTCTGTCCACAGCACACAGGGCAGGGTGCCCTGGCTCCCTGCCAGACAGGACTTGCACAAAAACATTTCCAGCATCCCTTGGGTCCCTGGGGGCCCCCTCAACCCCTGGCCCTCCCTTGACTTGAGCCCACCCCCTCCTCCCCGCCCCCAGGTCTGAGCTAAGCTGTCAGAAGCTTTGGCCTTTTCTCAGGGCTTCAAAGGTCATCGGGCTGACCCCCCAAACTTGCTAGCCACAGCCCCCTCCAGGCTTGCTTGCACCGCACAATGACAGAGAGCTCATGGCTCCCTCACAGGACAACTCTACCTGAAAGTCCTTTCTTGGATGGAATTGCCTGCCCTGCCCAGGGAAGAGCAAGCCTTGTCCCCTCTCTCTAGAACAGACCGGCCCCCACCCCAGTGGTCTCTGAATGTCCCTGACGTGGGCTCCTCCCAGCCTGGCCGCTCCTCTCTGCTCTCCAAGGCCACGTCCACCCGGAGCCCAAACCCTTGAAGGCCCTCTGCTGGGCAGGGTGGTCCAGCCACTTGGGAAGATGACATTGGGCCAGGTCTCTCTTCTGATGTCCAAGTTTTGTCCCACAGGCCTTGGGGAGTCTCACCCAGGGTGAGAAGGGGTCTCAGGGCAGAAATAAAGCCTGGGACCCATGAGCCTCCGTGGCGTGTCCCTGGAGTCAGCCAGAGCCCTACTCAGCCCCTGCTGCGAAACTGGCCAGGAAACTGATCAGGGACTTACCTTGGACAAGTGCCTCTCTTTTCCCACTCAGATCCTGTGGGGAAGGCTGCCTGGGATGAAGCCAGTGAAACACCCAGAAGAGAGCAAATACTAATGTCTTTAAGCATATTTGTTTCTTTAACAAAGATGATGACTCCCCTCTTTGAGCCTGTGCTCGGTGTCCAATGCCAGCTCACCGTTTACCTGTTTCCCCATTTACCTGAAGCAGGCAGCCAAGGAAGGCTTAGGCTTTGAGGTGCCACTCTGCAGGTAGAGGGCCTAGGGGGCAGCATGGCAGGAGGTCCACCTGAACTCCCCACAAACTGACGGCTCCCAGCGTCCATGCCAGCACCACGCTGGCCCCACACTGGCCCTGCTGGTCTCCCCGCCAGTGCGTCTGGCTTCCAGGTCTTGGAATTCAACCTGCTTCTCTGTTCCGGCTGCTGGGGCCCCTGCCAAGTCCTGAATATGCAGCAACTGCCGAACATTCTAAGAAACGCCTCCCAGGGTTTTCTTGGGAGCCTGGGTGAAGCAGGAAGTCCTCTGGGCTGAGGGGACAGTGGTAGCAGGTGGCACTGAGCTCCAGGCAGGGGCCATCTCCCAGGGGCCCAGGCTGGTGAACTGGAGGCAGGAGTGCAAGGCCCAGTCCAGGGGCTCCTGCCGGTGGCTGCCACCTACACGTGAACCGAGGCCCTCCCCCCTGCCAGCATGCAGGGCTCCCCACCTGCTCTATTTATAGACTTTGAGCCCTGGAGGGCAGCGTGCCCAGGGTCACAGAGCTACGCAGGCCAGGGGCTGGTCCTGACTCATTCCCCACCGCGGCACGTGGTCAACCCAGGGTTGTTATCTGACGGCCTGTTGTTACTTTATGTTCAGATGAATCTGTATCAACTATGCAGCTGAGTCCTACTGGCTGGGCACGAGCTGGGGGAGAAAATGATAATAACTGAAAATAAAATTGGTATTTTGACAAATAAGTACATATTTTTGAATCCAGCCAGTCCAGGCGCTGCTATCTCCAGGTGACTTATGCAAGATAATGCCTTTTCGGCTCTCTAAGATTTCCCTTGATTGTCTCACTGGTTGCCCCCGGGTCCCCCCTCTCTCCTGATTCACTTTGTTATAAAGCAGAAGCTAACACAATGTAAAGCAATTATACCCCAATAAAGATGTTAAAAATAAATAAATAAATAAAAAATAAATAAATAAAATAAACTCACACTGTCACCTAACCACACCAATCACAATGGCATCATTATAGTTTCAAAGCTACAAAAAAAAAAAAAAAAAAAATGGTGTGTGTGCTTGGGGGGTGGGACTGGAGGGGGTGTCCAGGAATTTAGCCGCACCCAGGAGAGCAGTACAATCAGCTATTGTTGTGCCAGAAGTTTCCCGGTGATAAGAAGGGAGTTTAGAAATGCCGCTTTCTGAGTTGATTGCAAAACAGAATAGAAAGTTCAAGGCTGAGAGATAGCTGAGAACGTCAGGGAGCAGCCCCTCCAGGAGGCCCCCTGGCCTCAGACAGGCCTCGGGCTGACCAGCCCCTTGGCAACAGGAAGGGGGGCCTGGCTCAATCACCTCCCCTCCCCCATCTTCCGCCCATTCCACAGGGGACCAGGACATCGGAGAGGCTGCTTCCTCTCAGAAGGTTTTGTCAAAATTCTCTAAAGCAGCTTTGGACCGTTAAGGGCCTGCTTGGTGCCAGGCACCTGCTTTATTTACCTCGATTATCTCACTCCCTCACACCCACGCTGTGTGGAAGGTGGCAACTTCCTCCTACTTGGATAGGTGGGAAACTGAGGCACACAGATTGGGATGTGAACCCTGTTACACTGCCTCCTGTTTATCCCATAAGCCTGTCCCTTCAGGCATCAGATTTGTGGGGAGGATGACCTCCTTGAGTGTCCTCAGTCATTTCCAGTTTGTTTGTGCATTCCCTCCCTCGGGACATTGTCTGATGGTATTGGTGGGGCCCAGGCCAGGTTACAGTGGGGGTCATACTACCTCCCTGCTCACTGCTTTCTTGTGGGAGTCACCCCTCCCCAATCCTGGGACCTGATTTTGGCCAATCTTTCCCAGGGACACCTGTCCTCGAGCTGTCATCCTCCCATTGGCATTAGCAACCTAGAGGGCAGAAGGTGAGGGCGAGAGGAACTGCGGTGACCCAGCACAGGTCACTAAGCAGCTCTGTGACCTCGGGCAGGTCGCTTAACCTCTCTGTGCCTCAGTTTCCTAATCTAGGAAATCGGGATAATAATAGTCCTACCCTGTATGGCCCCTAGAAGGAATAACTAAGACTGCCTGGCTGGTCCCTGTCACATTTAGGGGCCCCAAAACCATTCACTTCAGCCCAAGCCCCTCACTGTGTAGACTAACCACTGTGGCCCAGAAACTCAGGGCCCCCCTTATTCTGAATCTTGTGCTCCTGTCTTTACACTGTGCCAGGCCCTTGGCTCTTCCCTGGCAGGCACAAACCACCCACTGGAAGTAGGTAGCAGCTGGGGTCCCTGGACTACTGCCACAGGCATGGGAGACCTCCAATGCCCGTAGAGCTGTTGTGGGGGGCAGAGAGAGCACTTCCAATCAAGCCTTGTGGCATCCTCCCTCAGCTCTGTGGTGTGAAATTTAATAAACAGAAACCTCATTTGAAGTGGGATTGGGAGGCCAGAGAGGGAGCTCTCATGGTCTATTCAGCGTCAGTTGCAGACCCAACAAGAAGGGAGTACCTGGCATCTCCAACAAGAAGAAGGTTACTACTTTTCTACCCAGCACAGGAAGGAAGAATTTCTCTCCGCCTGGCAACAGCCCAGCCAATGAGAGACTGTCACAACTCAGCCAATGAAAAGCCACAACACTTCCAACTCCTAGTTTCCTCCAATGAGCTCTTTGTTTATAACAGCCTGTGGGGTGGGCGGGGGCTTCTCCATAAAAGAAGGTGCCTCTTGTTTGTTCTCCGGACTTGCCAGTGGTTTGCCATGGATTGCATCCCTCAAACTGCAATTCTTTGCCATTCCCAAAGAAACCCATTTTGCTGGTAAAATAACTGGCTATTTTATTGTTTTAGGTCAATACCAGCCTCCCAGATTTAGGACTCCAATGCCCCTCCCCCAGCATGGTAGCTTCTGGCCAGCAGCCCTGTCACCCCCAGTGTCGCTGAGTCCCTTCCTCAGGTTGGAGGCCTTGGCCCAGCTTCCCTGACCCTCCCAGAAATATGAGACCTTCCTGAGGAGGTGCCCCTGCTCCAACAATCCCCTTATCCTTCTGTGGGGCTCCAGGGACCCCCATTCCCCTGCCACCATCTCCCCCAACCTGGTGAGGCCAAACCACCATAGTCACAATGCTCTGACAGCCCTGTCCCTCAGGTGAAAATCAAGCCCGTGAAAGATACAAATCCTATGAGACTGTGGGAGGCCCTTGCTAGCTGCCCAGCCCTGGGTCACATCCAGCAGATGCTGATCTGTGCTATAGACGGGTTCTGTTTCCTGGGAAACTCACGCCCTCAGCCAGAGCAGGGTCTACGGGGGCCCAGGTACCAGTGCTGCCTTGGGGTAGGAAACCCAAGTATCACAGTGGTCCCTCCCCAAACAAGGGGACTGAGCACAGTTTTGCAGCAACCCCAAGCTGTGGCCAGGCCCAGGTCGCCTTCCCATCCTGGGAACACCCATCCCTTTTGCCCCTCTGTGTTCACATACCACCCCCACCACATTCCCTCTGGGCCGGCCCCAGTCAGGCCAAGTGACATTAGCATGTTCCACAAACTCTGTGCCTCCGTCTGCTCATCTGTGAAATGGTCCAGGAACTTCCTGCCTACCTGTTGGCAGGGTGCCGTGAGGGCTGGACAAGCAGTAGAGAGCTGGGCCCACGGTGCAGTCCCTTGTCCCCTGGACTTTGCCTCTCACACCTGCCCTGGGGCAGGCACTGAGACCTTGGTGGGAGAAGCCCAGAGACAGAGTCATGGGTGACAGGGGGCTTGTGCAGGTCTGAGGACAAGGGGACAAGCCACTCACTCTCTCCTGCAGCTGTGCACTCCACGTGATGTGAGGAAGACCCTAATGACATGGCTGCAGTTTGAGGGCTTCCAACAGGCCAGGCACGTGTGACAGGATTTATGTGTTACTTCATGCTTTTCATTTAGTTCATAACGAGTATGAGAGGTGGTTACTGTTACTGTTTACATTCTACAGGTGATGCTCAGAGAAGCTAAGCCATTTGCCCCAGGTCACACAGTGAGATACTGGGTTGGAACCAAAGGACCCTCGGTGCACAGAGGATTCTGGAGAGCAGCGAGAATGTTCTCAGACCCCACCCTGTGCACCCCTCGGTGACCTGCTGAGCTGGCCTCTACGTCTGGGATGTAATCTTATCCGCCCCATCAGCACTTGTCATGCCTCTTTTATGGTCTGTGTACTCTGACATGTGTCCGTATTGGTGGTGACATGCCTTCATTCTGACAATATTTGCCGAGCATCAGGGAGGGGGCCTTGGTTATTAATTTATTATCCTCAAACACCATGAGGCTGCTGTAGGCCAGGCTCCGTGCTGGGTGTGGGGACCATGGGGCCATGCCAATGACTCACTGCTGAGGTTGAGGGTCCTGGTGGGAAGTCTAGGGCGTGGTGGGTGGGGGCAGAGGAGCCAGCTCTGGGAGGTAGAACCAATGTCCTTGTTGCTGGCACTCAAGTTCAGAGAAGTCGTGTGATGTGCCCAGATTCCCACAGCTGGATGCAGGACTGTGGGATTCAGATGCAAACACAGCCTCCCACCCACTCTTTGAGTCAAAGTCCGAATTAGGGAAGACCCATGTTGCCTAGAAATTGGCTGGGGCTGGGAGCCCCCACGAAAGATAGCCTCGGAGCCAAAGCTGGTACCCCCTGGAAACCCAGTGTCTATTTTTGCACTGCTTTTCATGGGAACCAGGGCCTGAAGCTGTGGGGTGCTGTCGGGGGTCACAGAGGATTAGAGGAGGGACCATGTGGGCACAGTTGGGCTAGGCCTTGAGGCCCAGTTGGGTGGAGGCGAGAGCAGCTCAATGCCCCCTTGCCTCGCCTGGTGCAGCCTTGGTTCCCCAGGCATGCTCTGATCCAGGAGTCCTGCATCAGTGGCCCCAGAGAAGGCGGAAGTGGGGGCAGGCAGGGCAGGTTTGGCACGGCTGGCCTGGGGGCCACCAAAGACACGCAGGGGCTTATTCTTCTCTTACAAGAAGTGTGAAGCATCTTGTGGCCACACCAGCTCAGCACTTTGGAAAATCAGCAAGTCTGTGGATCTGTCAAGTTCTAAGCTTGCGGATGCACGAAGGTTCTACTTCTATGGTTTCCAGAATATAAAAGCAGGGGTGGGGGTGAGGTGAAGAGAGCCTCAGGGAGTCCCAGGTGCCCAATGCTCCCACCCAGCGCCTTCCTGGGGAGGAGGATGGGTACCTCCACACAGCCCCAGAGGTCAGCTTCAGTGGGAAGGGGAGAGAGGGGCAGTGAGGGAGCACCAGGCTTCAGTGGGGAGCAGCTCCCTTAGTGGGCAGGGCTGGGCTATCCACTCTGAGGCTCCAGGGGACCTTCAGACAGATAGAGCCTCCCCCATTTCCCCGCACATCTGGGAGCGGTCCAGGCATCCCTGGTTTTAAGTTCCCAGGTGCTTCTCATGTCTGGTCAGGGTGAGGACCCTGAAGAGTGACGTGACCGGTGAGCATAACCACCTTTCTTGTGCTCTGATCCTGAACTGGCCTCCTGGTACCTGGGATGCAGGACCCCTTTAAGGCAGGTGTGTGTGCCCTGGTTCCAGGATGGCTGGAAGAGGTGAGTCCTAGCAGCTAAGCCACATTATGGGTAGGATGCAGGATGCAGGCATCTTCCAGGGTTGCAGAAGCTGCGCCCTCATTCACAGCCCCTGGTCCCCCAGCCTCACGCTCATCGCTCCCTCTGGGCCCTTGTGCCATCAGCGGAGCTTGTCAAGCTTCCTGCATGTGCTCTGTGTGATTTTTCTGACAACCATCTCTCGGGCTTGCCCAGGTCTCTTCTTTCCGGGCCCCATGCAATAGACACAGTGGACCTGACAGCATCCTATGGGCACAGGGGCAGCGGGCCCCTGCGGCAGCCCCGTATGCAGGGAACAAGCAGGCAGGAGGAGGAAAGCGGTGCAGGGTGTTGTTAAGAGCCCACCCCACTGGTTCCAAATCTGCCTGTGACTCTTCCCTGTGGATTCGGGCAAGCAGCTCCCCTCCCCCAGCCTGTTTCTCCCCTGAAAACCCATCCTTTACCTGGACCAGAGTTTTGGTATACAACAGGTGCTCAGTGCATGGTCACTACTATTGTCCCTGAGAGGAGGGCGCTAAGGGCCCCATTTTACAGCTGAGGCATTAACCTGGGGAGACTGGGACAGAACCCACAGCTTACTCTCCCCCTCTCCCCACTGTACCCCTTGAGTCAAGGCCAGGGCTGGACCCAGCAGTCAGTGAGAAGCATGGTCTCTGTTACTTCAGAATCGACTCCCCACAGCCCTGCCCTTCCCCATTTCTTCCCCCTGAGACCCGCTGGGCTCCAGGTGGGCCTGTCCTCACTTCCCCCTTTTTTAAGGGGCCACCTTCCCTTCCCCAAGGGGGAATCTGAAACTAGTGGCCCCTCCTTCCATCCCAGAGCTGCCCCTTGGGCCCTGGCCCCGCCTCCTCCCCCATCTCAGGACCAAGCCCAGGGGTATATCCAACTCTGGGTGTGTCCCTCTACCCTGAAGTCTCCCAGCCTGGCAGGCAAGAGAACCTGTGCACTTCTCACCAGCCTGCAGGGGATGGAGCCCCAGGACCTGGCTCCTGGGTGCAGCTTCCTGGCAGCCTCAGTCTGGGTGGGCTTGGCTCCTTCCTACTGGGTGCTGGGGTCCCAGTGGAGGGGGTGGGGCCAGGTGAGCCCCTAGAGGAGGTGCGGACTTCTGTCCTTTGGTTGGGGATCACACACCAACCTCCTGCCCCACAGACAGAGGCCCAGAGAGGGGAGGCATCATGCCCCAAGTCACACAGCAACTCCGGCTCACATATCCTGCCCTTCATCCCCTGGGTGGGCATGAGGGAGAAACCAGAGACGGCATGAACAGCTCAGTTCAGAGTCAGATAAACTGAGACTCAATGTGCCCACTGGACAGTGCTCAGATGTCCCCTCCCTTGGGGAAGGATGGCCTAAAGCCCTTGGCCAGAGACTGTCCAAGCACAGGAAAGAGAGAATCAGAAAGACCTGGGCACCAGTCCTCGTTCTGCCATCTACTGGCTGGGTGACCTTGGGCCAATTACATAACCTCTCTGTTTTCTCCTCTAGGAAACAGGGTAAACCCAGCACTGCCCCCATCTGGCTGCTGTGGGTATTGAGTGCTCTAATGGATGGAAAGGGCCCTGCAGGGTCCGTGTACCAAATGCCCCTGTCCTTGCTATTCACTGGCCTCACCCTCAGGCCTGCCTAGTCCACAGAGAGGTCCTGTGGCTCCCGGCCAAAGAGCAGCTTCTCCTGACAGGTAGTAAGTTCTCCACCGTGGGGTATTCCAGATGACAGGACATGGCTGGGCGGATCGAGTCCCTGCCTGGAGTAGTACTAGATGAACTAACCCCTTCTCTTCCCGGGCCTCCCCAAGGAGGCCTCCTCCCAGCCAGGTGGATGGTCAGCGGTGTCCCACCCCTCCCACGGGCTTCTCCTGCAGACAGCCTTAAGGGGAAAGTGGGGACTGGAAGGAGAGATCTGTTTACCCCAAATACAGAATAAAGAGCCAGTGATGCTGCTGTTCAAGTCCAGGAGCTCAGTAGCTGCCCCGACAGGCTGTCCATCTGTTTGTCAAGGGCAGGGCCAGGGGCCAGGGGAGGGCGGGGGCTGGGCTGCTGGACAGCAACGCCCAGGAAGGACCTCGCCTGGGCTCAGGGTTCTACTTGTCGTCGTCCACAGCTGCCCCGTACCAGGCTCCCCTCACTCCAGCTGGACCAAGCCAAGTTGACGAAGGCCAAAGAACACCATTCACTCACACGAGGGGCCCCAATAAATCTTGATTTCAAGAGAAAGTGGGCCCTGGAAGCCTGTGAATCCCATGATAAGGGACCCATCAGGCAGATAGATTCCCAAGCTGGCTGGACTCTGGGGTCATGGCACGGGGCCACTCTGGCCCTGGGATGAGGACTTTGTCCAAGGCAAGAATGGGCAGCTCTCAGCGGTGGGGCCTGGCCCTGCTGGGAGAGGTCAAGTCTGCATTCCTGAGAGGCCCCAGTGCCTCCCAGGGAAAGCCAGGTACCCAGGGAGCCCTTCTGAGGACTGAGGTTGCCTTTTCTTTGCATTTGGAGGACGGCGGGGGGCATGGGGTGTTCAGGTTTTGTCAAGAGAAACTGTCAGCTGGACACAGAGACAGACAGATAGGCAGAGGGGGAGGCTGAGGAGCTGAGGGAGAAGATGCTGGAATGGGGGTGGGCCGGGTGCTCTAGCCTCAGGCTGGTGCCCAGGGCTGGTGCTTGGGAGTGATGAGCTGGGGCAGGGGTGGGGGTGGGGCTCAGAGGGCACTGGAGCCAGGCACCTGCCCTGCCAGAGGCCATGTCCTGCCCATGCTGCCCTGGGTGGGCAGCTGTGGGGAGGGGGGAAGTCTCCTCTCCCTCTTAGGGCCCTCTTGGGGGCTCATGGGTTTCACTGGGAGTGATTCCTTAGTAAAGCTTCCAGCTTGGATGGTGCCCTTTTAATTAGATTATCCCAAATTCCCACTGTCACCGGGTTATTAATATTTATCTGGAGCACACCTGATATGATTCGATCAGTGGGCCTGGGAGGGATGGAGGGGGCTGCCCCTCCTTCTTCCTTCCCTCCTGCACCTCTCCCCCATTCCCACCCCTGTCCCCTGCCCTCATGCCACCTCCACTCCCCAAGTCCCCTCCCTCTGGAAGCCCCAGGCACTTCCCTGTCCTGCATGCCCCTCTCCCTTGGTGCCCCTTCCTGCCCACCACATGGGCAGGAACCCATCCACATGGTGGCCCCGAGGCGTGTGCCCAGCATAGGGCACCCACATGAGGACATGCAAGGAGCGGGGGTGGGAGGGATCCCACGCAAAACGTGCAGGGGGCTCTCTGCTCCTGGCCCATGGTTGCCACTGAGACACCCTCTGTCCAAACCCAAGGAGCCCACGAGGTCTGGCTCTTTCCTTTGACTGGGGCCCTGGTGCCCAGGCACAGCTGCATCTCTACCCCCATCCTGTCCCTCTGCAGGGAAGCCACCACCACCACCACACACACACACACACACACACACACACACACACACACACACACACACACTATAACTAGGGTCCCCATGCCTGGACTTGGAGAAAAGGCCCAATGGGTGTGAAATCAAAAGAATCAGCAGGGCTTCCCTGGTGGCACAGTGGTCGAGAGTCCGCCTGCCGATGCAGGGGACACGGGTTCGTGCCCTGGTCCGGGAGGATCCCACATGCCGTGGAGCGGCTGGGCCCGTGAGCCATGGCCACTGAGCCTGTGCGTCCAGAGCCTGTGCTCCGCAATGGGAGAGGGCACAACAGTGAGAGGCCGGCATACCACAAAAAAAAAAAAAGAAGCAGCAGCAACAGGCTTCCCTGGTGGCACAGTGGTTAAGAACCCACCTGCCAATGCAGGGGACATGGGTTCGAGCCCTGTTCCGGGAAGATCCCACATGCCATGGAGCAACTAAGCCCGTGTGCCACAACTACTGAGCCCACACGCCACAACTACTGAAGCCCGTGTGCCTAGAGCCTGTGTTCCGCAACAAGAGAAGCCATAGCAATGAGAACCCTACGCACCACAACAAAGAATAGCCCCCGCTCACCGCAAGTAGAGAAAGTCCACGCGCAGCAGTGAAGACCCAATGCAACTAAAAATAAAAATAATAAATAAATAAATTAAAAAAAAAAAAAGCAGCAACAAAGCCCTTCTGCAGAAAATGGGATGGATCTGAGAGACACTGGCCCTCTTCCTGGGGAAATGGGAATTAGCACCAAGGATTATTTTTGAGGAAGCGGTGCCCCACTGTGCCCACATGTGCCACCTTCTGAACAGGACCCAGTGGGGGCTCCAGGCACCAGGACCCTAGTTCCCCAGGCCTCTGTGGGCAGGCAGGGGAGCACCTGCCCACCTCCCTCCCTCCTGGGAGACCAGTTCCTGGTGAGAATCCCAGGCTTTGCAGAGATGCCACTGTGTGGCTGAATCCCACAGCCAGGCCTGTGTCTGGGATTCAGCAGGACAGCTGAGAACAGGAGTGGGAAGCCCGTGCAGCCTGCCTCCAGCCTTGTGCAAAGCTACCTGGTGTCCCAGGCCCTAGGGGCAGGGCATACCAAGCAGGCTTCCACCCAAACTTTGGAACCTGTTTTCTGGAAAGGAAAACCCCTATGGGGAGCCCAGTCCTGCCCAGGCTTTGGCAGTCTCTTAGGTACCCATCCTCAGCCTGGGCAGGAGCCACAGGAGTCTGTACGCATCACTGGGACACCCTCTGGTGGTGTGTCCCATCTAATCGAAGCCAGTTTCTGGGGGCCCAGCAGCTCACTCTACAAGCAGACCTTGGCATTCTGGGTCAGTTTCAGGCTCATGATGGGAGTGGAGGTCTGTTCAGGGACCCAGGAGGCCAGGCCGGTTTGGTGAACCAATAGCTACATTTCAGATTCTGGGGGCCTCCCCGCATTTTGGGGACCCAGAAACCTCTCTGGGGCTGGCCTGGCGACTGCACTCTGGCCCAGCAGATTGAGGGGAAGGACAGTGGCCTTCTTGGTAAGATTCAGCTCTGCAGAATCCTTTGGTCACTGCACGGGGGAGGGGTGCAGATGTGGCAGGCAAGGAGGGGGTGGGAGAGACTGCAAGCTGGAAGTCGGGGGTGGGGGGCCAACTCCCAGCCTTGCTGCGCTGTCCCACCTGCCAGCTCTTGAAGAAACACCTGTGGGAGCAGTGCCTCTTCCTACCTGCTCTGGCCGGAGTCCAGTTCCTGGGTCTCACCCACCTGAAAGACCCCACCTCCCCACCAATAGCTCTGAGGTATGCATTCCAGGCAACGTGGGGAAGAGCTGAGCTCTTTGTCTCATCCCCCTTCGAAGCCAGCAGTTCACCTCTCCTGGAAATGCCCTCACCCCTGCGTCCCTGTGCACTGGATACCTCCCACCCGCTCCTTGCCACTCTGCTTCAGGCTGCTGACTCTGAGCCCTAAAATTCTGCTATTTATCAGCCTGGCTCAGGCAGTCATGTGGCCCAGTGGAACACTAAGACCAAGAATGGGGGTGGGGAACTCCCATCTAAATGAATCATTTGACAGAACCTGGGGATTTATCAGAAAACCCAAAGGATGCCTGGGCTTTGGAGAAAGGCAGAATGTGCCTGGAAATAGAACGGATGCTGCCATTTGGGTAGGTGGGTGGGATTCCCCCAGAGGGCACCTGTCCAGAGGTCTGAGGGTCTCCAGTACCTTTTTTCTAAAGTTTCTAAAGTTTTCCAATAGGGGCAGGAGGTGGGCAGAACAGAGGACAGGGCCTGGATACCAGACAGTGCCCTGGGAGGACTGTCATCCCCCTCCCCCCACTGTGTGTACTCCTCGTTGGTTTTTTGTCTCAGATGGCTTCTTTAAGTACACTTGGATTTCCTTTTGCAGAAGGACACTGAGACTCCACATCGGAACACGGGCTCCCAATTGAGCTCACACGAACGGCCAGAACTCCCCACTCCCTTGCACTCCCTGTGCCCATGCACCTTGGACAGAGTAAGGAGCCCTGCAAGCAATGGGCTTCTCCCACAAGGGACGAGTCCACACCAAGAGTCCTGGAGGGCAGAGGGGATGGGACACCAAGAGGTCGGTGACTCAAGAGTGGCTCTCCTGAAGCCCAGCCCTTTGGCAGCGCCTCCTGTGACCACAATTGCCTCTGCCCAGCTCTCCCCACCAGAAAAGTGGAGAGCAGCTAGCTGGCACTCTTGTCATTAAGTCATAAACTCTTGATAACATTTACTATCCTTCAGTCTTTATTTTGGACAGGGCCCCGTCCTCTACCCTTTGAGGTCTTTTTAGTCATTTGTTGTGCCTCTCAGAATCTTCTATCCATCCCCCTGTAGCTGGTGTCCAGACAGGCACTGGCCATAGTTCTCCAGTGAACTGATCTAAAGCTCTGACCTCCTATCCCAGAGGGCTTCCTGGGCCTTGCCCATTGCCATATTCTACTGTTAGGTTTTAAAATTGCCGGACAATTGGGCTCACTAACCGTTAACTTGTGGCCACTAGGACCCTCCATGTCTTTTTCTATTTGTGTTTATTCATGGCCAGTAATCAATGAACTCCGTGAACTTTGTGTTTGGTCCCTGATGAAGGTTTCCCACTTTGTTGAACTGCACATGTCTCTTACTGGTTGAGGGGGTTTTGAACCTGTTTCTCCCTCCTGAGGGGCTGCTATACCCAGCCTGTGGCACTATCCCCCTGTTGCACCAACTTAATTTCAGCATCCAAACAACCATTTAGAAAACCATTAAGCCATTCTCTCTAACAACTCAAAATATAAAGTGCTTTCTTTTGTTCAATGTCAAAGCGCCGATGAAAGAGCTTGTGGCATCTGACCTATCAAGGCAGACGTATTATCACATTCAGAGAATGAATAGCATGTTTTCAAACCACTTTTATCTAAATTACACAGTACATGCCCCAGGAGCCCAGAGGTCTGGTTATTCTCTTGAGATGCAGAGAGAGGAGGGCCTCACAGGTGAGGGAGGGGGTCCACTGAGGAGGAGGGATGACTTCAGGGGTGTCCCAGGGCCAGCAACTGAATGTGGCCCATGAGGCCACTGGCAGGTGTCCTCCAGTCTGCAGAGAGCATGGCAGT